>NC_046633.1:2054105-3254105 GCF_900324485.2 Mastacembelus armatus
TGTTTGGCATTTGTCTGTGCTCCCTTCACTCAGGGCAAAGGGTTGCATTTATTTTACTTAAAGGTAGGGAAGACCGTCCTGGATAAAAAAACAGCAAAGTAGACAATCTAAGAAATCCCACCCTTTGGCTCTGGCTTCTCTACAAAGCCACTAAAAGGAGTATTTTAGTTTTTCCCATGACAAAGAACAGCGACTGCCATTGGGCTAAAATGTACAGTAAAGGATTTGAAGAAAATAACATATCACCCCATAACAAAATAAAACCAATCTGTCCAACAGAAATATGGCATCACTTTTCAGGTCCTTTTGCTCTTTCACTGGTCGCTATCACTGAAAGGCCAAACCAATATTAATTCTCTTTTTCTCTTTTTGCAGTATCCAACCTCTTTTTAGTTGTAGCTCTCTGAAATATTCTTCCCTGTGAGAAGGAGAGCTGCTGTGGGTACCCTCTGCCATACAGTAGCTTGCTAGTTGTAGCTATAAACACTGTGTGGTAACATGTCGGCCTTCAAAGCCTTGTGGGACACTCTTGGCTTATGCAGTGAGTACAATGTCAAGTGCACACAAATAGGAAGTAGGCTGGCAGGCAGGTCAGCCATCCAGCGGTTTTGTTCAAGCCGAATAATAAGACTGGTCAGGCCGAGTGTGAAAGAAGCTAACGATAGAAATAAGGATGTATAAGTAATAGTGTGAGGAAATTGCCTGTGCCTCAATGAGAATGTGTGCAGCTTTATGTGGGCGTGTCTTTGTACTAGCAGGCGAGCCCTTGAAGGGTGGCTGCATGGATGGATGCGTGGGTGACTGATGAATTGTAAATATGGAAAATGACAGAGATACATGGAGATTTAATGGGCTACTGAGATGGATGGATAAACAGATGTTTAGCTCACCACAGGGATGAAAGATAGATGGTTAACTGGAGAGACAGATAGATGGATGGATGAGAGATAATGCTGAGGCAGATGCTTTTGGCCTTTTTGGGGTTTGGATGTACAGTATTTCCATGTGCAGTAGAGATATGGGAGTGTTTTGCTGAAAACAAAAGTGATGCACAGTAATTGTGAGTGTGAATTCACGAGAAACGTCAAACCTTACGATGCAAAGAAACAAGTTGAATTTGAGGGTAACTGAGAAACGTGAGGAAGAGAAAAACTCATCAAAGTGTGAAGAAAGAAATGATGATGAGGATGATAAAAAGAGACCGTCCAGACCAGTAACTGGATGTGAATCTAGAGGAGACTACTGGTTTAAAGGATGATGTTTTCTGGACAGATGAGCACAGTAATGTTGATAAACCTGCAGCTGATGTATTTTAATTCAGTTTGAACTTCTTTGTCTCTTGCAACCAGACTGATTAAAACTTGGCACAAGATGGGAAGTAATAATTTAGAAATATTGTCATTCATGCAGACTCATTAAAATGAGTAACATCAGTACTGGCATTTTTACTATACTCTAATAAATACATTAATCAGAGAAAATTGAATTAATGGCACAAGAAATAAACAAGTACCTCATCTTGGAGCAGTCTGAACTTTCTGCCAAAGGGACACAACTCCAATTTGCCATAAAACTGATGAAAGAAAAGCTCTGGTTTTGCTGACTGTCAACATCCGGAAGCTTAAGAAAGAAGCAGATGGCTCAACAAAAATCAACTATGATCAGGCTGCCCTGCAAAACAATCACATGACAGTATCACCTGTGAACTTAAGTAGATGAATAATGGCCCTGAGTCTAACCAGTGTACAGTAGCCATCATGTAGACGGTATTTAAGTCTGAGTCTACCAGCTGTTAAGTCAGGTAACAAACATCTTTTTTTGAACCCAGGTGAGGAACAAGAATCTGCACCCAGATTTATTAATATAAGGCTCCATCGGATATTTTTAATACTTGGACTAAGCACAGATGTTTTTACAGATGTGTTTGGTTTTGAATGGCTGAAGCTGTTGCTGACCTGTGATGTGGTCCAGGCTTTGTCTCCGACAACTGCTGGATCAGTCAGACACAAATATAAAAGCTAGCCCATCGCAACCAAACTCAGCTTCTGATTCAAGAAGCTGAACCCAGTTTTAAAATGCGTTAACATTAGACAAGCCAGCAAGAAGCTTTGCATTCATTCATTTACAGTTATGAATTATAAAAGACAAGCAGCTTTAGGGTTGTCCGGATGGTTGCATACATTTCTGAATAAGCACTGGATGTCTTTCACGTCTCCAGGTGACACATCAGGTTGCAGCAAAAATGAAAAAAGCAAACAAATAATCTAATGCGCAGCAAACAAAAGGACCATGTTTGACTTAGCGTTAAACTTAGCGTTAAAATTGAGCATAATCTTTGTCTGCCATTTCTGCATTGGGCTTTTCATGAACATATAGAGCCACTGAGTGTTTAGGTGTCAGATGGCTGTATCGGCATGCAGTGGTTAGCAAAGGTTCAGTCATCATATCATTGTAATTTGCTGGAAGAGTCATGTAGAAATGCAGCATATCCACTGTCTGCAATGTTTTTTCTTAATACCCGTATAGATCCAGGGCGTGTTTGTTGGAGATTTTTTTTTTTTTTCCAGAACTGTCATTGTGTACATACATACCACATACCAGAAAGCTGGACACTTTAACTTCCTCAGTTCCCCCAGGCAGCTGTTCATTATTTCAGCTGTTCAATTTTCAGCTGAATCCATATTGTGATGGTTTACCGACAAGATTCATGGTGCTAAATATTATTTATTTACTGAGAATAGACAAGTTGAATAATCTGCTCCTGGAAGAGGCTACTGATGCATGTCGCTGCACTACAGTATGATCTTTGAAGCGACAGTGAGAATGAGGGATGCACAGTCCTTTCAACAATCAGATTTATGTCGGTGACATCTCATATCAGCGATAAGCCAGCCCACGTGTGAGACCTCTGAAGGGAATAGAAGCAACAGAGAGCAAAGGAAAGGATAGATTAAAAGCATAAGAGGCTAAAACAGAAATACGATTTGTAGGTTTTGTAGTTATACAAATATGCATTGATGTATACAGAATCAATAAGCACAAAAATAAATGCATGCTCACAAATACTGAGAAACAAATTCCTTCTTCCAGTTGGTAATTGGCCAACAAGATGCTGATGAGCACTTGTACTGGAGGAGGTTTTGTCCTAATTAGCTTGATAGTCAAAACAAAATGGCACTTTACTTCTTAATTAGTGCGTGCCAGGCACCAAAGTATGTCTGAAGGCAGGAAGTGAAAACAAGAAAAAGCAGCAGGACAAGAAGGACACAACAAGCCTTTATAAAATATACTGAGATTCCATTTTACAGCCATCCAGTGCTTGAACACCTATTGAACCTCGTATTGTTTTCAGTGAAGTACTAGATGGCAGCTCATGAAAATGTTTCTGAAATCATTTTATACAGCACTTACACATCTCAGCTTGTCTGCCTTTCTAAATATTGTGCACCCTTCTTTTCATCGAAAGCACCACATTTAATGTTCTTTTTCTAAAGTACTCAGTCAGTGGTTAGTGTGGAAGTCAATACATCAAGACATAACATTTAAAGGCAATCAGCACTTCAGATATAAAATCAGTTGTCTTTAACCTGATCTGCATATGCTGGAATAACATGTACAGTATTGTTTGGACCTTTTAGAAAAATGGTGATCTTGACACGAGATGCATTGTTGAATCATCCGTTTTCTAAAGCGCCAGTCCCTGTTCATGGTTGTGATATATTCAAGTAGAACAATCATTGGTTACTGTATTAGAGCCAAAGGCAAGTTTGCATCACTGTTGTACCTAGACTAAAAAAAGTGTTCTGTGGGGTATTATTGCTGAAGAAAAAATAAATAATAAGCAATAGTGAGCGACTTATGCAAAACAAAATTTCAAGACATCATACTCTAACTGGATACTGAGTTGATTCAGTGAGTAAATGGGTTTTGACATTTTATTTTCTGCTTGGTTATTATTAAAAGATTAGCTCTACCTGGTAAATCACACAAAGCTGTAAGTATAGAGGTAGAGAGTAACGAATCGGGGGAAATGATGAATCTGCTGTTCATGGCCTGCCTTCCTCACAGCTTGTTTGGAAACGATTAGTGTTCTCTCTGCCTGCCTCCTTCTTTACTTACAAAATCTATCCACTATAATTGACATGAAACCTCAAACTCCATTCCCCCTTTGACACCCCATGTCATTTATTTTGCCCGATAATGAGACTAGGGAGCGCTCTCATTCACTAAGCCCAGAGCCTGAGGCCTTGGCTGGGGATAGCCCTGCATTGGTCCCTCTGTCACTCTGTCTTACAAATATATATATAATTTCCAATTTGATCATTAATTTACAATTAAACATGAGCTGTAAATGGTAAAAATCTGTCCAAGTTGTGTTTCAATCAGCTCTTGTTACTTAATTTCTCTTCTTTTTTGTCTCGTTTGAACTCTTTTTCTGGGAAGCTAAACTTGGCTCTTATCGAACTTCTTTCATGGTATATCTTGTATCATCTCCTACCCAAAGCTGTAATAGCTTATTTCTTTCACTTACTGGCCATCAACTTCTTACAGGGTATTACTTTGATTTTTCCCTCATTCCCCCCATTTTCCACTTTCATTCTCATGATACTTCTGGTACTCTTGTACTTCTTGTGCTTTTCTCTTTTTCTCTGCACTATCTTTCATTTTCTGAAGATATCTGATTACTTCTTTCTAACTCTGACCTTCTAACAACCTTTTTTCTCTTAGTGTCCTTCTCCATCTCCTTCCCTCTTTCTGTGTTACTCTTAGTTTGTTGTGACCCTGGCTACTCGAGTGTTCAGAAGTCAATCTCAATCTGCCAGAGACAGGCCGAACCCACAGGGGGATTTAGAAGAAGGGGCCGATGGGTGGATATTTTTGGATAATGTTGTTCATGGTCAGTTTCAGATGTCTAGCAACTGAGAAGAGATGGCCATTGAGTATTAACACAACTAAATGTATGTGCTGTTGCATAAATAAGGCCTGAAATGAATATATAAAGCTAAAAATGAACACTCTTAAGTTTAGTAAATGTTTTCAATTGATTTCCTGTTGCTTTTTTCAATCCAGGATCATTATGTTAACATAAAACTATCTAAGAATAGGGACCTATTTTGGAAACCTGGTGTGGATGCAATGACAGTTTTATCCACACAATAAATGATGACATCATCTGCATAAAGCTTAATCCACATGTTCTTAATGGCAGAAAACCATTCATCAGTGAAGGCTCAACAGGGACGTGGCCTCAGAATAAACCATTTGAGTTAAGGATGTTGTGACTTATTGCTTTTAAGTATACTTTTCTCTCATGGCATATCTAGTGTCACTTCTTTTTAATAGACAGATTTACTGGAAGTCTGGATTGTTTACTCCTTTTATATTGGCTCACTTAGGCAGCTGAGAACAATGCCGTTCATATTAAATGATAGCACTGAGACCAGCTATCTCAATCCCCAGTCAAATCAACTGTAGTGCTGTTCATAAGCTTTTGTGGGTATAAGGAGATGTTGTTACCTGATAGCCAGCAGTTACATGTGCTTGCATAACATAACAAAATGAACAGCAGTCTGGACTGATACGTCCACTCTATTTATCTCACTGACAGCACCATCACAAGGGAAATTACAGCATTAAACACAGACACGATTCTTTGGTTCTGTTCAGCGCCTGAGGCTTTTACCTTAAAACTGCATTTGAATGGTATACAGTATTTGTCAATTAAGCAACTGTTGTTTACCTTCAGTTGAACAGTCTAAAATAAACAGATGAGCTACAAGTGTAACATGGAGGAAGACTAAAAGTCGGTCTTTCCTCTATTGAAGCTTGTGGTTATTTGAAAACCTGTACATTATGACAATGATTTCAGACGTGCTAATGAAATTCAGTATAAGAGAAACAAAATAAGAAAATCTTGCTGGAGACTATGCCAGCTTCCCATCATCACTGTCTATCTTCTGTCTTTGTTCACTGATGTGCTTTGGTTGTGATTTCGATTCGTGCTAATGAGCGTTATTTGAGTTGCTGTCTGTTTATCACTCTGAGAATATTCATTATGCCAGCATGAATATTCAACACCATCTATCGCTGGAGCACTTGGATTATTGATAGGCTGCTCATTGGGGTTTCTCTTTCTAGTGTGACAGCTTCATAACAGCATTACCTGCTCTATGATAAAGAAAAACAGCCCACTAGCTTAGGTCGCTGCAGACGTGTGATGAAATGCACAGCAGGAAGTCTGTGTCACGACTATCCTGCAAGCAACAAGTCACAGACTTTGTGACCCCTCCACAGCCATGTAAACTTCATGCACAACCACTGACCCTTTTAAATATGTTAAATGCTGCCTCTGTAAAGTAACTCACCCAGAGCTACTTCTTTTAATTCCATTCCTACATTTGGTTGTGTGATTAATACCAATGAGACAACATTTTTGCTGCAGTATTTAGCTCACCAGATAAAATATAAATCAGTAAAATGCCCTTAGCACATGCTAATAAAGCTTTTGAGAATATAAGAAATAACCTCATTCACTGTTAGTATGAATGAATTGAGAGTATTGTCCACCTGTTGCCTCAGGCAGCGTCTTTAATGTAAGCCAATTGCTGGTACTTTCAATAGCAGGTCGACTTTGAAGATTTCATGCCAGCTGGATTAGATTTTAAACCTGTGACTGTTCCATCTATGATTCACTTTCAGAGCTCCAGGGCATATGGGTAGAGGCAGTGTGTGTGCATCTGAGGGTCGGTGTGTGTGAGCTTGTGCGTGTAACTGATGTGTGATCAAGTGTATGCAGGCTTATGAACTGTGTGTATATGCTGTGTTGATGCACATCCACTAATGAAGCTAACATCTCATTCTGTCGTGCACACGTACAGTGAATCGCTGCCATAGTAATGATGGTGCTTGCTGTGACATCCACTGGGGGAGAAATCAGATCATGCATTCACTCTGAGGGCGCTTGTGCCACTAGACACATTATATACACTATGGAAAACACAGGCCTGAGAAACAAACAGCAACATACATGTACACAGAAGCAACACTTTCCACACAGCTTCTCAAAATGATGTGTGGTTAGATTCCTCCAAATGTTCACAACCATCTCTTCGACCTTGCCCACATGCACGTGAGGGAATCTAGCATTTTCAAATCATACATTATAAGGTGCAGTAGTTATTGAGTATCGATGGGCTCCCTAATGGTCTATTACACTGTTGCATCTTTCCAACGGTTTAACACAAATTCTTCAATATTCCCTCCTATACACTAATAAAAATACAAGCAGTGCATCTGTGGTTCTGCAGAGATTGGTCAGCACTGTGGTCACTCGTCGTTGCCAGTTTTAATGAGTAAACCTCTTTGTTTTAATCATAATCAAAAAAATATATCTCCTGTAAGACACCTGTTTTAATAGTTTTTAGATGATAGAGTTCAATTGCACAAGTGCATTTCATGAATGAGATATAAGGATATAATGTATAATAAAGGTAATATTTGTCAGTAGGATAAATTAATTGTACATTTAGCTTTTCAATATAATAATAAAAACATAAATCAATCTTAGCCTTTTAATTAAGGTGCCACCCCCTGTACAGTAAACAGTTCACTATAGCAATCAGTGGCTTGTACCCTCATTTTAAGAACAATACTGTACACAAATGAAAATAATAATATAAATAATCTTAAATCTAATTAATGTAAATTATTGATGATATGATGTCAATAATTACAAACACTACTACTGTCAGATAAATATTAACATAATGTTAGAACCATGGAGTTATTGTTACATTAATATTACATTACCTGTTCATTTCACAATGATATGCAAACAAACCCATTGCAACCTCACACTCTCCTTTGTCGGTGCAGCGGTTCAGCAGAAATTTGATGTTCATATGGAAAGAGATGTTTGTTTTCAGCTTTCTAACTTGCTTTGAGGCAGAATGATTAGGGATGCATTGTAGCATTTTAGATATACTTGATTATTGGAAAATAAACTGTTATGTGTTATGTTTGTGCTGTTCATTCATTCACATTGCTGTAGGTTAGCAGGCTTTGCAAGGTTTTGACAGCTAGCACACAAACAGATCTTTATATAGACATTTATTAAAAATGTCTTGAATACCAATTGAGGATGGTCACATCATCTTCTTCACACTCTGATCCTGCACGTATGGTATGAGATCAATCAGATGTGTGAAAACTTTTAATAAAGTTTATTAGTGCTTACATGATATGGCAATGAAAGAATTACATACTTCTGAAAAGACATCTGTGGGTCCCAATCTAATCCATTATTCCAGGGCACCTACTGTAGAAGTATGTAGTGGGAAGAAAATTCACTTTGCTAACATGCTAATTTTGAATGATAAAAATCTACTGACATTTAAAGCCCAGAATGACCTGGTGACTGGTTCCAATGCCCAACCTTTAGTGGGAAATTAGTGGGAAGTATTGAAGGCTCTGCCACTCGATAGGATTAGGTAGTGTTTAGTGTTTAGACAGTATTATTTCTGATTACTTAAATGGCATATTGATGGTGCTTTGTAATTCTTCAGTCTCTCCCCTTGCGTATCATGACAAAGCACCCTAATTTCTTTCAACAACCATGCAGCATAACTACAGTAAACTCTTTTGCCACTAGATCTGTGGAGGATCAGTCATCATGAGCTAAACAGATTAATTCATAAATATTCGAGTTAATTTACTCATTCTGTGCTTGCCTCGCCATTCCACTAAATCTCCTGTTATTTCAGATCATGCTACTCCAACCTGCTGTGCAGCAACACCAGCCTTTCTCACTTTTCCCTGTTCTGTGATTCCCCACGCCCAGTTGTGCACCTACTTTTAATTCCACATTAGCTCCTCACTGTAAATACTGGTGCTCTTCCACTTGTCCTCTGCCAGATTGTCTATCAGGTGATCCATGTTACTGAGCTCTGCCTGTCCTCCTCTGACATTGCTGCTTGCCATTCCTCCTTACCTGCTTTTAATAACAGAGAACTGTTTGAACTTTTTATAGTGCCTTTGCATTGTGCATCTGTGGATTTATTAGTCGTGACTCAAAAAAGAAAGAAGTGTTTTGAGAGTATTTTTAGAGTTTGGTTATGTTCTACCCACACTTTTACAGAATAACTTGTTGTAAGCACACATGTATGAAACCTGTAGACTGTAAAGTAGAAAACTACCCAACCTAAATCTTTTTGGAATCAAATGCAAAAGAGAAGATTTTCTAAACAGTGAACTGGATTCAGGACCTTTTCTGAATCTGAAGGGAAATGAGCAGTGCACATCTAAAGCTAAGGCCTGCATGAAAAGGGAAAGCAAGAGAGCTGCATTTTCACTGACAGAGTGCAGGATATATATGTCCAGGTGGATTCATCTGATGTGCACAAGAAAAAAATACACAAGACACATCAGAAAGGAAGAATTAAGTGTAGCAGTATAGCAGTTAGTAGCTTAACTGTTGGTGGTCAATGGGAGGAGCGATGGAGGAGGAAGAAAGACATTTTGATGCGAAAACAAAGAAAAAAGTTTCTATAAGCAATAAAATAAAAATTTAGAAGGAGGAATAGCAGAAGAGAGGAGGTGTCACGAATCCTGGGGCAGAGAAAGTGAGGAAAGATGCTTTCAGGGGAGCTGTAGAGGGATGAAAAGAAGACAAATGAGAAGGCGTAGTGAATCAGAAGGTCAAGCTATAAAGTGAGAGGGTGGTGCTGCAGGAGTGAAAAAGTAGGAAGAAGGAGAGGTAGAGTCACCTAAATTGAAGATGAGATGAGATGAGAGAAGTGTTTTTGGAAGCTTAATGGGAATCAAAGAAAAAAAAGAGAGGAGGAGAAAAGAGTCATGGATTGTGGGAGTAAGATGCAGACAGGGTAATTATGGTAGTTGAAGAGGAATGAGAAAAGTAAAAAAAAAAAAAAAAGCAAAGTCATGACGTCTTCAGTCCAAGATGAAGAAACCTTTTTACAAGAATTTGGAAGAGAGGACACATTTGTGACGTGTTTCTGTCAAAACAAAATAGAAGACACAGCATATTGCATCATTTAAAAGACCTCAGATGCAGCAAAGCCCGTGGGCTGAATGAAGGACCAACAAAATATGTATATACTGTAATGGAAAAATGAGTTTAAATGATTGATTATTCTCACTGATTATGATTGTTATTGGTTCTTACTGTATTCTTGGTTTTTCAGGTTTCACAGGTTTTCATTTACAGGTTGATTCATAGAGTTCGAGGCTCGTGTGTTTTTCATAATCATATTTGATGTTTATGTTCTTCTTGACCTAGTATATTATGTTCTTCTTGACCTAGTATAGTCTGACACTAAGGGACACAGTGTTCTCAAGGAGTGAGGAGTATCTGGGAGAAAGGTTCCTTAGGACACCAGGTGTGAGGATGGGACAAGTATAACAGAGCAGGCCCAGGATGGAGGGTTAACTGTCGAATAAGAATATAGAGTTTTAGAATACAGCCTTATTAGGGAATCACTTTGTAGAACAATAGGGAAGTACAGACTTAATTATCTGATTATGTGAATGATTATTTGCATTTACTTTGCATGTCTGTATAAGTGGCGGCCTCAGACTAATAGGAGCTGAGCTACTGGGGAACAACTGGGGAAGACTGATCAATTGTGTTCAATTATGTTTGCTCCTTTCTTGCAAGAAATATATTCATAAAAGACAGTCGGTCTGCACTCTCTTTATTGCTCATCCAACGGTTGTTTGGCCACAACAATACATATATATATGAAATCCTCACTATGCACTTGAACTTGGTTTCACTCTAAGAAGGTAAGGTAACTAAATGAGCATTTCAAAGACTTGAGAATTGAGTATTTTACACCAATCAATCTTAAACACAATACACATTTGATAGTGGAGATGTCCCCTACATGTGGGGTACAGTCGTGGCCTAATGGTTAGGGAGTTGGACTTGTAACCCAGAAGTTACGGTTTCGAGTCTCGCGATGGCTGCCCACTGCTCCGTGTGTGTGTTCACTGCTGTGTGTGTGCACTTTGGGATGGGTTAAATGTAGTATGGAAGTCACCATACTAGGCTACACAAGTCACTTTCATGTGAACATCACAAATGCTGTTGCAATTTGCAGTCAGAATTTTAGCAGCTGTGGAAAAAGTCCCGTTGCAGATGTGATTGTTATGGAAAACTGCATCTGTGAAGAAGCTTCCAGTGTTGTTGACACCACACACACTTCTAGAAACACCGGATCTCAAAGCAAAGCTTATTTGTTTATTTTTTGTGGAGGAGGTCATGTTAGGCTTCTTCCATTATCAGTTGATGTCTTTTGCTTTTCTCTGGTTCTCTCTTTGTCTGTGTCTGCTTGCTTTTCTGTCTTTTGTTCTGTTCACAATTGGACCCAGCACATGATTTCTCTTTTATGTCTCCCTTCTGTTCACCCTAAAGCTGCACAGTCATGTGAAATCTTCAACAATTACTTCTTTTTGGGCCAACGTACTTAAAGTTGTTAAGTTCTGATTATGCTTTGACAACTAGGAGTAAGGTTTTGGAAGAAGCAACCCAGCATCCCATCTCAGCTGCTTTAGCCTGAAGACTTACCTGGATACTTCACAGTTTTGACTTAATAATAGGAAAAGTACCAACTTGGGATGTGATTGTACAGGAAAACATGGGGTCACCTGAAGTTCATTGAAAGGTCTAATATTTTTGATACGATTTTTTTGAGGAGGTCATGTTCAGCAAAATTTACCAGCCAGCCAGTATTTAAAATCTCACCTGGTCTCAAAGCTAATGTTATATTCCTCAAAGTAGAAAAAGGTCAGGGCATTTAAAACAGAGTTTATAACTCAAATACACACCACCTCTCTATAAAGCCTTTCTCAGCTGTCTGCCCTTTACGCCTCAGACTGACCCAGTTTTTGCATTTGTCGCTGCCACAACATTAACAGGACAGCACAAAACATCTCTGTCTGTTTTTAATGTGATCACTATGACTGTGATACCTCTCAATGTGCACCATATTGCTTCTCTAAATATTAGGTTATTCCATGTATATACATATGCCTGTCTCCATTTCACGGGCACCATACCTGTGTGTGTGTGTGTGTGTTTGCCTGCTGATTAGATAGCACAGTATGTTCCCACTTATTTCACATTGATTTTGACATTTATCTGTGGTTGTGTGACAGACCAAAGCCATCGCTTTGATTCGTCTCTCTGGGCGACTTTATTGGTGACAGTTTGTAGAGAATGCTCACTTCTATAGTGCCAACTGCTTGTCTACTGTCAAACTGATGTTTCTCCTGACAGATTATTGTGTACAATTGTCAGCACTGTACACAGTGGGTAGTCAGATGACAATGGCACAAACCTTGTAGACAGTCTTGAATGTTTTTTTTTTTGCCTTGTCATTCCCTGATATCCCACATTAAAAAAAAAAAATGTCACAAATGACTGACAACAAATGTTTTTGTTAGGGCATTTAAGAATTATTCAGAAATATGGAGTAATATGAGCTTACATTATGTGTGGGACCTCTAGTGAAGTTTATTCAAGGTGTGTGTGGTGTGTGAAACAGCTGCCTTCACGAATAGAGCAAAAATGGAGATAAAAAATAATGTCCAGGGTGTCAAGTTATGTCAAGTTTGACCAGCCATTTTAAAGGTTATTACACCATTAAATGGCAATTATTAGTTGTTATCATGTCCGTAGTTATGTTTCAGTAGGGACTGAGTTTGCATAAGGAGTACTTGGAGACGAGAGACGCTGTTAATTTCACATTTCTAACTGCCTTGTTTTTCGGTAACAACCAAGAGCTTCCCCACCAATTTTCTGTGCAGCTAAATCTGTTTATTGTGGTCTCTGGTCCCTGATCTCTGGTCCCTGGTCCCTAACAACAACTGACAACAGCCACTGTAGGTGTGACAATGTTCACCACAGGTGGTTTGGGTGGACTGTCAATCCTCTACCATTGCCTCTAAGAGACTATACTCTTTATTCCCAAACCTCCCAGTGCTCATTTAAGAATAGACAGTATATTTCAGTAGACTTAAAATAAGCTACTCTTTAGCCAGGCACTGGGCCATGAGTTGCTGCAGTTGAAAACAACAACAACAACAACAACAAAAAAGGATGGCACTTATACTGGACAGCTTACATGTGTGAATGTGTGCATATGTGCTGCCATTTCTTCCTTTTGGTATCACTGTAAAAATGAATAAAATAGAAATTGATTGTAACAGAGACACTTGCATTTCAAGTGTAAACACAATAAAACAAACAAAGAACAAAGAAAAAAAAAAATCTCCCAGTACTCTCTGCCTTGGATTAAAAATATTCAATCTGGGTTTTGTAAATGTGTTTTCTTTTCAACCTGCTTGGTTAAAGTTTAAAAAAAAAAACCCAAAAACTCACTACTTCCAATTTTGTTAATCCTCCCCTCAATCCTCTCAAAATCTACCTTACCTCTCCGTTGCATGTAAAGCTCCCATTCAAGTTACCTTGTTGGAATAAATGAGTGCCAGTATTAAAACTGGGGAATTCATCTTTATTCATATTGTTTGCTATCCTGTCATGCCTCACTCATTTCTTCCTTTCACCGTCTCTTCTGGCAAAGAAAGCGGTGCCGCCATAGACGGTTGTTACTGAACGTTCCTGCTGTGCAAAGCTGGAGGGGAGAGCGTCTGCATGGGTTTGAGAAGTCATTACAACACCAGAGGTACAGCAGACGAGTGCACGCAAATGCCCAGGGGAACATCCTGTACCCACAAGCAAAGAAGCCCACTATACTAAAGCTGTTGTGTACATTTAGATTTATTGCATGGACACTTATGAATTAGATTAGTTGCATACCCATGGATATCCAGATTTCTAAAATACATAAATCAGAAGACAGGCCTGCCGTTAGTTCCAGTGACACTTCTTCAGTATAAAGGCTGAGAAATCAGATTTTGTTTCTGGAAAGACAAATTGTTCTTGAATGCGTAAAATGTTTTTTCTTTTTTTTTTTTTCAAAGCTATGAAAAATGATAAGGAAATTAATTTCTCCACTATTGATTTGGGCTGGAGACAGAAATGGATTAGACCAATATCTCAAAAACAATACCAGCATCAGACTTGATATTTTTTTGATTTATGAGATTGACTGTATTTATAAAGTGCTTTTATCTGCAGCACTTTACAGCCTCTGCTTCATCCAAACCCACACCATTAAACGTTAGCCCACTAGACTGAGCCACAGCCCTGATGGTGGTCACATAGTCAGATTAGTAAATCGTAAATTCATGGTCATAAAATTGGCCCTGTGTGATGTAGCGGTGCCTCAGTCCGACAACCACAGCACTTTGTGGAAAAATATTTGGTTTAGGTTTTTCAGCTGTTAAGATAAAAACGTTTTTTTTGTTCATATCATGTTTCGGTGGTGCTATGACAGGTTGTTGATGCATCTGAACCCACAAGTTCCCAGTCTGTCTACCAAGTGGACTGCTCTGCTGTCCCATCTGTTTGTCTAACAGTTACACTGGCAAAATCCACCCAGTTTCAACGCACCACAGCAGCTGAAAACGTCATCTCTGATCTGCCCTCCCTGTGGGGATTGTGTGGTAGACATCAACAGATGTTACAAACAAAAACGGAGGGGTTTCAGTGTACAGGGAACAAATAGAGAACGAGACCACATAGGCTGAGCTTATATGAAGGACTGGGCTGGAGAGGCAGAAAATGAAACATGAGCAGGCATCAGAAAGAATAAAATTGCTGTTGTCTGTAAATATCAGCATACCTCTGATTAAATTTAATTACTAGAAGTTCACAACACTGTCAAAAAAACTGCAAATTTCACAGTTTGTTTCCTGTTTACCTGACAGATTTTCCTTCTATTTCTAAAATACATGGAGTGTGAATAAAATTACAAATATATGCTAGTGTGAATAACAACACAGGTTTGTAACTGAATGGCCATAAAAATATTATTTTATTATAATAATATAATAATGTATATATATATATATATATTTTAAAAAAATTTAGGTTTTTTTCACACTAAAAACTGAAGAATCTAAAGAACATAATAAAAATCAATGTTAAGCCGAAGAGAAAAAAATCAGCTTGAGACTGACAGACATAAAATAAATCTAACTTGAGAAAGAAGTGATACATGAGAAGAGGAGGAATATACAGCAGCTTCCTGAAAGGCTGGAAGGAAAAGCGAGGGCAGAAAGGAGCGAGAAAAACGGATTTGAAGGAACAGTGTTGCAGCTTTGAAGGTACATCAGGCAGGATGGCTGATTGGCAGGCTGGACTCTCAGATAGCACTAATAGGCATCATTCTCAGCTCTGCATCCATATTGCTTCCAACAGCTATCTGGCTGGCCGATCCACTGGCTGACAAGGGATTTGACTGGTGGACTGTTGGGCCTGCTGACAGACAGACAGACTAGGCTGACTGCCAGACAAACGGAGAAGATGGTTGCCTGGCTGATTTCCTGTATGTGGTCTGTTGGATTCATTTTGCTGATGCTAATGGTTAAGCACTTCACTGGTTTGCTAAAAACTGTGGAAAAAAGGTCTTTAGTGTCATGCCCCATAGTGCTTTGCTCCATATGTACTTTCTGTCTGTCTCAAAAAGGGATTTTTTTCTTTTCCCAATAGTCAAATCATCCACTTTTATGAATTTTCACATCATCTTAAACTCCCTGAGGAGTTGCCCCTAGTGTCTTTAGGCTTGTGTTGTCAGTCAGACCCCAGAAACAGAGATCAGTACATATGAATGAGAAAAGTAAGGTGGCAAACTGTGTATTTGTGCACAGCATTATGATGGTGCCTCACAGCAAGAAAGTTTTGAAGGGTTTGAATCCGGTTTGAACCTGGGCCCTTTCTGTGTGAAGTTTGCATGTTCTCCCTGTGCCTGCATTGGTTTTCTCTGGGTACTTGCAAAGTCCAAAGTCATGGAGTTAGGGTGTAGGTTAGATTCTGACTCTAAATTGTCAGTAGGTGAATGTTTGTCAATGTGTCAGCCCTGTGATAGACAAGTGTCTGTCCAGGTAGTACCCCACCCCTCACTCTGACCCTGGCAGGGTAAATGGTAGATAATGCATGGATGATTGACAGTTTGTTCTCTTTTCTTGGACTTTGGACAACATCTTTCACCCTTGGGCTGAAAATTGAGCATCCAATTATTCCAGCTTGCAAAAAAAAAAAAAAAATTGTGATTAATATTTTGAAAGGTTATTTTTTACAGGAGGGAAACACTACACATTTTTTTTAGCATGCAATACAGTATCTCAACAACCACTGGGCAGAAGACAGTGGAACTAGCACAGACATTCATGGTCCCCAGAAGATGGAACCTACTGGCATTGAGTCCTAGCACCAGCAGCAGGTTGACACCTTTGGCTTTTAGCGAGATGTTGAAGGTGTTGTAGGATTTTTCACCATGGGAGCTTTTGGGGAAAAAACACATGATGTTTTAAGCTCATTCAAGTAGAACAATGTTTGTCCAACACTCACTTTAATCAAGCCTTTTCCTTTTGTTACACATGCATACTGATTTATTGTTCTATCAAATATTGATTGAATTTGGAAACTGATATTTTGTCATAAAACACTGCAGATTATTATTTTAAACACCACACTGTGTTCTGTAAACTCCTACTTTATCCTGCACTTTTCCAGGACGTGAAAAAAACAAACTAATTTTTCTCAGGAGCCCACGGCCCCTCCCGGCCTTACTTTGGGAACTTTCCATGTGCTTCTCTGAGCTGACATCATTAGTGTTGTTTGTCAGATGCACAGCTTTAATTAAAGCCCAGCTATCAGGGACAATAATTAAACACAGAGACAGTCTGGTTTGAAGAATAAAGGGAGGGGAAATATAAGGCTGTCTCTTTCCCTGGCTTCTTGTCAAAATAAAGCCAATGGCAAGAATGTGATAAAAGCACAGAGGAGGGAATGTGATAGCACACAAAAGATGTCAGGTTGTGTTTTGGCGATGAAGCATGTTCATTTGTGTTTCTAGTTGAAAGGCAGCAGAGATAAGCAGGCATAAAACAATGCAGGCAGAAGAAAGAGAGGGGACAGAAAAGAGAAAAAATAACTAGACAGATAAAAAATAGAGATACAGAGATGGTGAGGGGGGACAGGAGACTGACCCAGATCATAAGATAGACTCAAGCGGTGCAGTCAGGATCATTAAAGCATTATAAATAAAAAGGACTGTACTGATCTTCATCATTGTGACTGTGCTCAGCAGTGAGCAACTAGCTTTCAAATAAGTCTTGATTAACTAGCATTTCATATTTGTGGAGCATGGTAAACGCCAGGTTAGGCTAGTAATCAAGTCATATCAGATATGCTGGGGGAAGAACAGCCTGAACAATAATCACATGGTCATTTTTCTTGGTCTTCTAAATCAGAAATTGCAGAAGTGTGTCAAAGACTTTATATTCCCTTAAATCGCAATGAAAATAAGGATATAGAGACTTGTCTAATTACATCATGACATTAAACATGGACCTGTTTTCAAAGGACTTTGGAAACAGGATGAAAGGGAATGAGTATCTGTGTCATTGTGAACATGGTCATTATAGTCAGTGACCTCATGGTTGTGTGATAAATAATTCAGTTTACCTGCCTCTTCATCACACTCTACCCTGCACACATGCACACATTCATGTGCTCCACTTGCAGTAGTTAGAAGTGGGGAAACCAATTAGCTTCAGCGGTGAACACACAAGAACTGATTTCTAAATGAGTTTTAGAATTAAAAAGGTGAAAGGTTTTTGCTCCAGCTGCTGCTATTTAGTGTTTAAGGTGTACATTTCTTTTCTGTGGGGTTTTTTTTTATGCTAGACACAGACATGCAAGCATGACAGCGGTGCTGGGTCAAAGGCGAATTGAAGTCCTATGGTGAAAGTATCGAATTGTCAATATCAGTTTCACGTTACGATTTATAAAGGGAGCACTGGGAGCTGTTCGGGGTGTGGTGTGACAGAAATGAGACGTGACTGCAGGCCAACCAGGGTGCAAGTCAAGACAGAGGATGCGAAGTAAGAGGAGGAGAGGCTATTAGTTTAACAGAAGCATCAAACGTTGGCCTTTGTACTGTTGAGCACCACCATCATGCCAGTGCTTCACTTCTTATGGCAGGTTAACATTGTTTTCATCTTGCTGCAACATAGCCTAAAAGGTACAGAGGAGGAATTATTTGGAATTGAGAGAGAGCACTTAAGAAGCATCTGTTACGCAGTTGACCTTACTATCAATTCCCTGTCATTCATGTCAACCCAGGATAACTTTTCCCTTGGAGGGAATCAAAACTTTGGAAACAAATTAAAAGAGTCTAAGCTGCGGTGATGAGATACATAATATTTTACGCTGGATTAGAGCCTAATCCACAGTTAATCCCCTGAGAAAGGTAAATAGCTAAATGTCAGCTAGTATCCTGTTAAAACATGCAAATTACAACACCCCTCCTCTGTTTTCCACTTAGCCCATCTCCATGTTTCCACCCTTATGTAACTGTAGCTATTAAATTTTTATTGTTTCATTATGTACCTCAAAGTTGAAATAATAGAACTGCGGCTGTAAACTGGTGAACCTTGTAAACAATGGAAAAAATCACAAAAAAATCTCCATTGCTTTTATAGTGTTGGAAATTTCCATTTTTATTGGTGCATCATATGCTAATGTCTGAATAGGAGGCTGCAATTTATTCTCATATGAGGCTGTTATTTTCATGAACATGAATAATTACTGAACGTAAAAAGTCTCGTTTTTGAAAAGTCAAAATATATTTTCTGGGCTTTAAGACTTAATGAAATAATCATAACAGTTAATGGATTTATTACTGTGGTGCATTACCTTGAAGGGATTGGGTGGAATGGGTATTAGATTCATATACCTTGTTAACATAGTGCTTTTAGAAATGAATGTTAAACTCAATTATGGGGATATGTAAACTTTATTACAATTTTCTGCCTCCTTTTAATCATTTTGTCATTATCAACATTAATGTTAATATTTCCGTTGCTTTCTCTCTCTCTCTCTCCACTTCTTTGTATGTTGTGTAGGCCTTCTGTCTTTCTCCAAGAGGGAGTGCTTCCTCATCTCCATTTTTAAGATGTACAGTTGTCAGGGGCCATGAGTAGCTGCTGGGCTGACAGTTTCCAAAACCCTTTGACGTGGAACACATAAAATGGGGACGGGACTTGCTGCCATGCTGCAAGCTCAGCTCTAATCGCTGTGGAGACGACCTTACATTCATCTTTCTGTCGACTTAGATTTGCCCCTGACCTACAGCTTCTCACAATTTGAAACTGCTGCTCGCTGCCTTCCTCCCTTCAACTCCTTTCTTTTCCTGCTTTCTACTGAGGTGACCTCGAACACTTCTAATCCAAACCATGGCCAGCAGACTCGGTTTTTCCTTCCTGTCTCCCTCCCTGTTCCTCTCTCTTGTGCTCCCTGCGCTGTTGCTGCTTCACCTGCCTGGCATGGTGAAAGGGGACTGTTGGCTGATAGAGGGGGATAAAGGCTACGTTTGGCTGGCTATCTGCAGTCAGAACCAGCCTCCATACGAGACCATCCCCCAGCACATCAACAGCACGGTCAGTATGATGCCACCTATCAGCAGGCCTTTTATACCATATGGCTCCGTGCACAAGCTATGATGGTGTCAGCTAAATAGCACATGCTGTTAATCGTGACTTCTGCAAAGCTGCAATGGAGTCTAATCTTCTGTTCACTCAGTGTAAAGTGTGTTTTCTTGTGTGACTATGATGCCTGTGATTATATGGTGCATGCAGTATCAGCTATGCCAGTGATGGCAATGCAATTTTCATAATGTAACCAAATCATGTTCAGACATAAAAAATGTATGTTGCATTCTTAATCAAATACATTTACAAGGTTATAGTCACGTGTGCAAAGATACACAAGCATCAATAACAGCTAAACTATTTCCCACAGTGCACTTTGCAGTAGTCATTAGGAAAAGTGTGTTCCTGATCCATCTGTGGTATATTTCAAAAAAGCTCAAGTTGAATTAACTAATCATTTTACTGATGATAGTTATTTATTGTCGTCTAATCATTTGCTGTTGTCTGCCTGCTTTTTAAATTCAAAGTGATGTGTATTTTAATTATTGTAACTGACTGCAATTTGTTGCATTAATGATGAAAATTAAAAACACACAATGCAACTGCATTATATTTATGGCATTAACATTAACCTATACTAGGTGTCTCTGTAGGAGTTCTCAGCTGCTTCCACATAGTCTCTGATTAACTGAACGCACATTTTGCTCAGATGTTTAATTGGGTAATATACTCATCAGATAGCAAACTTGTCATTTAAGGTGCAATATATTCTTGGCAGCTATTTCTTTCCAAAAGCATGCCTTCCACAGGCTGCACTACATCATCCACTAAAAGTCATCCACTCTCTTGTCTCCCTTAGGTTCATGACCTGAGGCTGAACGAGAACAAACTTAAGGCTGTGCTTTTTATCTCCATGTACCGATTTACAAACCTTACTGACCTCAATCTAACCAAGAACGAGATCAGCTACATCGAGGATGGGGCCTTTGCTGGACAAGCTAACCTACAGGTCTACAGCCAAAACCACAATTTTGTGTTTATGTTTATCTGTAATTTATATTCCCCTATGTACATATAAGGTGAAAATAGCCACACTCTGCTTGATGTGTATTGTTTTTAATGTTAAAAATGTGATATGAAACTATTTGAAAAAGAAGACAGAACAAGAACAAACTTAAATAGTTCTAATTTATATATTTATATATAATGTGGTCAAATTTGTGCATCATGTTTATAACAGACTACTGTATTTGCCTCAGATTCTCCAGCTGGGCTACAACAAACTCACCAACCTGACTGAGGGCATGTTAAGAGGCCTGGGTCGATTGCAGTGCCTCTACTTGCAACACAACCTTATTGAGGTCATTGCCACCAACGCCTTCTGGGAGTGCCTCAGCCTCTGCACCCTGGACTTATCTTCCAATAAGTTGGCACGTCTTGATCCTTCTACATTCACTGTCCTTAACAGGCTGATGGTATGTGAACTAGCAGGAAACCCGTTCCACTGTGGTTGTGAGCTCTACAGCTTTCTCACATGGCTGGAGATGTTTAACAATATCACTCACACCTATGACCGCCTACAGTGCGAAACCCCACCAGAAATGACTGGTTATCCACTTCTGAGCCCAGTGCCTGGACACGGAAGAAATGCTCGTTACAAACTTCTATCAAAGTGTCATGAAGGTGCCATAGGGATGACCTCCCAGACACCAGATCCAGACGGATCAGGAATGGGTTTGGACAACCCAGACCAAGGTCTGTACCACCAACCAACCATATCGTCCACTGCTGATCCCACCTATAGCCATCGGATTTCTATGAAGCTTCAGTCTGTCTCCCTCTACACTGCTTCTCTAATTGTGCAGATCCCACGACCATACAGTAAGATGTACATCCTTTCTCAGTACAACCTCACTTTTGTTGCAGACATTATGCCCCTTAAAAACCAGAAGGAGGTAATTACTTTGGACAAGCTGAAACCACATACCAACTACACCTACTGCGTAGCTTCTGTGAGCAAATCTCAGTACTACAACCACACCTGTCTGTCTTTTACTACGCGAGCTATGGGACCAGAGGATCAACGAACAAGTCCATCCACAACAACACACTACATCATGACGATCCTGGGATGTCTGTTCGGCATGGTCATTGTTCTTGGATTTGTATATTACTGTCTCAGACGGCGACGTATCCAGGAAGAGAAGGAGAAGGCTATAAGTGTGAAGAAAACTATTCTGGAAATGAGGTACTTGACAGTTTTTAACTTATAGTGAAAACCTTCAGGGTCGCATTACAACTGTAAAACATTCAAAACAGTGAATTGTTTAACAGCCATTAAACAGACTGTGAGCATCTGGGATGTTTTAGATACAACACAGTGACAACTATTATGTGTGTCTGTTGTGATTGATTTCTTTGCAACAATCATTGTCAGGGACACCAGTTCAATTTTGGAATTTGTTTTGTTGCATAGTTTTCTTTTGCTTTATTCCTGAAAACCCATATTTATACTCACTTCAAAGAACAAATTAAAGAACAAATTTTCCCACTGCACTTTCTATTGATGTTTAGAGCCATGCTATTTTTCAGAATATCTTTAAACTTAGAACAGTATGGATTCTGTTATTGCATGGCTTCACATGAAACTAATTAAGTTAGTATTAGGTTCAACCCAAATCATACCATGGTATATGACACCAGATAAAAATAAATGAATAAATAAAAATCTAATGCATTGCATGATCTAAAGCAAAAACTATCACTTTTCAGGTATGGCCCAGAAGCAGCTGCAGCAGTGACTAATGACCCAGGTGCCATGCAGCGTCTCCAGGAGCAGGCGCACCACCAGCATCACCATTCAGGAGGTGCAGGAGGCAAACTGCCCACGTCTGCCTCATCTAGCACAGGCATGCTCCATGGCTCAGCCAACACCAGTTCTTCTCGCCTCTCTACCTTGCCACAGGTAGAAAAAATGGCCACTGCCTTCTCTGAAGCAATGGGCAGTAAGAACAACTACATGGATGTGAGGACGGCGGGAGTATCTGGGGAATGCAGGGAGGGAGGCCTGGCAGCTGTTGGAGCAGGGGTAGAAGGGGAAGTAGTTGTCGATATGCGAGGTGGGACTGAGAATGGGACAGAGGCTGGGGAGGATTCGGATGATGATGGCCGTGGCTCAGCATCAGAGATCTCCACCATCGCCAAGGAAGTGGACAAGGTGAATCAGATCATCAACAACTGCATTGATGCCCTGAAGCTGGATGCGTCTGCTAATGTTGCAAACACGGCTGACAATTCCAACTCTGTGTCCTCCTCCCAGCCTCCAGCTTGCATCACGTCCCTCCCTCGCAACCTCCTGCCCCTCTCTCCAGGCCACCCTGGAGATCAGATCATGGCTTCCTCTCCAAAGGTGCATCCAAAATCTCACCTGCAGCCTCATCCTCAGCCTCATCCCCAGCTTCATTCCCAGGCTCATCCTCAGCAACATGGTCAGCCTCATCCTCAGCTACATCAACAGCCTCATCCACCTTCTATGGCTCCAGTGCCCCTGGTTATGCCACTGTCTGAGCGACCGGGTATAAGCGGCGGGGGTTTCCTCTCCCCTCCTTACCGTGACCCACCCCCAGCCAATGCAGTGAGGCCCCTTCATAGGCAGTTAAGTGCTGACACTGCTGTGGTGAAGAACCGTTGCAGTGTCCCTGCTGCAGGAACTGTCAAGAGCAACAGGGTGCTCAGTGTGGATATCCCTGAGCAGCGCAGTGATCCTCCCAAGTATCCAACAGAAAAAGGAAGCCCTGTTGGCTGTGGTGCAGGGGGTGGAAGTGCAGGAGGTGCTGGAATAGGGGGCTGCAATGGAAATGGGATGGGAAACATAAATGGTGGTGGGGTAAGCATGAATGGGGGTGGGATGGGGTGTAATAATGGGAGTGCAGGTGGTGTTGGAACAGTTGGCCCTGGACAGCAGCAGCACCATTTGGAGGTTCAGCCAGACTACCACAGCTCTGAGCACCGTCACTCCTTTCCTGCACTCTACTATGAGGGTGGCAGCGACTCACCCTTACCTGCCCAAAAGGCTTCATTCCTCAAGCCTCTGGGGCGCACCAAGAGGGATGCCACAGCCACCTACTCTCAGCTCTCACCTTCTCGTCACCACAACTATAACTCTGGCTACTCCTCTAGTCCAGAGTATTCATCAGAGAGCACACTGCGAATCTGGGAGCGATTCCGGCCTTACAAGAAAAGCCCTAGGGAGGAAGCATCCTATATAGCCGCAGGTCATGCCTTGCGCAAGAAAGTGCAGTTTGCCAAGGACGAGGACCTTCATGATATTTTGGACTACTGGAAGGGGGTTTCTGCCCAGCAGAAGCTGTGAGCCCAAGAAGCAAAGACTGAGGTTGGATGCCAACAGCAGACTTATTAATGGGATAGATTAATGTAGCAAGAAAGATAATGAAGTTTCCATCACATTGTCCAGTGACATGGATCATCCCACTGCTGGATCCAGAGTTATAGAGGTATTCTCTCTGTGTGATTTTAAAAATGATTTTTGATAATTAAAGAGGTTGTTTCTGAGGTTGGCAGTTTTCACCACAATACCAGGTAATAATTAACAAGACTCAAGCTGTTCACCAGACTGCTTCATACGGGGCACTTTGATCTTTGCAGGCTCTCATAGACCCACTGAATCCTCTCTAATGAGCAAAGCAAAGCTGGTGACAAGCAAGTGTCTACCTCATTACTTGCACACTGTAGCTCAGCTATTTTATCAAAAGCAGCCCCATTCATGTATTCAGCCCTGTCCCTCTTTCTCTAATCCCATCAAACCACCATTCACAAAACAATCATTTCATGGCACAGCCAGCACCTGTTCTCCTATAGAAGCATCATTTAGGAAGGTAATGAAGGAGCAGGATGAGGAATTAGGTACATTTGTTTTAGAATGGCCTGAATCTCCCTCTTTGGGGGAGGACATTAAGTGATGCTTATCAGGCTAATTGTTCGTCCTGGCAGTTAGCCAGTGAAAGAGTAGGTCCTGGAGTCTGTGTGTTGATCAGGTTGAACAATTCGAAGCACCTAACTACATATGTTCAGTGGTGTGTAGGCATGTATATAAAATGTGTGCATGCTGGTGCGAGTGATTACATGGGGGTGGGAGAGCAGGGATGAAATTGTGGCTGAGTTGTCCATTATTTTCAGTCTGCTCTATGGTAGCAAAGTGGATAGCTTAGTGGAGATGCTTTGCATATAGATAACAACCCAGTTGGGGAGTTGTGTGGGTGTTTTTGTGTGTGTGTGTGTGTGTGAATTTGGCCCTGCCTGGCTGTCTATCTAGATGGGATGAAGGAAACCTTTTCATGACCTGCAGGTATTTTTGTCTCCTAGCATATTTCTTATTT
Organism: Mastacembelus armatus; assembly: GCF_900324485.2. Taxonomy (NCBI): domain Eukaryota; kingdom Metazoa; phylum Chordata; class Actinopteri; order Synbranchiformes; family Mastacembelidae; genus Mastacembelus; species Mastacembelus armatus. The sequence continues at coordinate 2,079,083 of NC_046633.1, forward strand.
ACAGGTGTAGCACATTTCTTTTGATAAAGGAAGCTATGAACTAGGAAATTTACATTTCAATAGTGTAGAAATTACTCTAGGATGGGTTGTGCATGTTGGCAAGAAAAGTGTTAGCACCTATATAAACGAACTCAGTAATCACATTTAGGAACAGAGGCAGAGTGAGAGCAGGTTAGAGGTTTGCTGTAGCTGCAGCTTAGTTTGAATTTGCCAGTGTTAAGTAGGCACGATAGGGTTCTCTACATTTTCAGTTGGAGATATATCAGCTCAAGGCGAGGCTGCATAGAACCTTAAAATATGTCAAATGAACTCTGCACTACACAGGGACATAAAATGGTTGGTAAGTGGAGCGAAGGCCTAAGGGTTATGTTCAGCCTCACACTGGTTGAGTCTCCACTCAGTATATATGATCCCGCTATCTCTGTGAGGACGCTTGCTCTAGACCAAAGTGCCCTTGAGAGGAATGATTTCACCACTTTCCATTATATTAATTATATTTGCTTTTCTTTTATGGTAAAAATACAGTAGTTCCAATGACCAACAAAGCAGCAGCCTTAGATTTTTTTTTTAATTATTTTCCAGTGAAATCTCATGATGCAAACAGGAGCAAGGTTTGGTGCACTGACCAAAGAAAGACTTATTTTATGCAAAGAGCTTGTTGATACACAAGAGGCACACAGGGTGATAATTTTTGCCACAACTCTTCACCTGCATTAACATTTAAACCATTGAAATATTAATTTCAACTGATTGTCTTTATTTCTTTTTCCACCCACTCTTCCTCTTTCACCACTAGTATTCTGACCTCTTTCTCTGTTGTAATCCAGCTCAATTGAAAAGGTATAAATTCTGTTTTTAAATGTCTAATTAATTCATTCCCCTTTATGTTTTTTTCCCCCTGCTCACCACCTCTGTCTAACTTAATGGGGTAAATTAATGAGTAATTTGCAGAGGTTGATGTTGTACCATCATCCGAGGTCAGAAGAGCATGCTGATATTATTAAGTCTGCCAGACTGGGAGCCTGATTGAAATTAATGACGGCTGCCTTTGTCTGCCTATCTGTCTTTATTTCCCTACCTCCCTGATCAGATGTTTTACCACGTTCCACTTCTGTCTGTTGCCTCTAACTCTTTCAGACAGGAATGGTCCACTGAAGTCAAATTTATGCTTCACCAAGGCTCTTCTCTTCTGAGTCCGATGAGTTACAAAGCAGAAATAACTCAAACCAGGACTGGGTTATGGGTGAAGTGGTTATTTTGAATTCGCCCGCAGTTCGAGGTATAAGTTTGATGGGGAAAGCATTTGATCCTTAACCTATAAAGATCTCTGTGTACAGGATGACCTTTCTTCAAGAGGTCACCTACTAGGAGATAATACTTGTTCACCATTTGTGATCAGGATGTACATTTTAATTGTAATATTTCAGTCCTGTGACGAAGACAAACAAATGTTCACTCACCTCCATTGTATTTGTGTTTTGGCAGAAAACCTTGGCAAATACATGAAAAGCTATCTGGACACCTATTTAGCTCAAGGGGTAAAAAATATGTTTAACTAGTGTGAAGCAGCAAATTATTTATGGTGCAATGAAAAGCTGTCCATTTTTATTCTCCCAAACTACCCACTACTTTTGCTTTGATATTCCATTTTGTTTCATTTTGAGCAATGGCTTTCCCTCTGACCTGTGTTATCTGGTGGCAGCCAATCCAATAGCCCCACTAGCATTCGCATCGCGATGTCAAAGGTGCATCATTACTCTGCTATTAGATCAATAGAACTTAATTTGGGCAGGTAGGACCAAATAAAAAACACAGACCAAATCCCCTTGGGCGCTCAGTTGGACAACCTCCATTTTTATTAGGGCTCACTTTTCTATTTTACCCTTTTGTTCAAATTCTACTGGCAGCTCCCTTACGTGTTAGGTCCAAAGAATCACCAATCAATTAGTTTTAGATTACTACCACAGGCCAGAGGGGTGGAAGCTTTTTAAATATAATGACTTAATTTGAAAGAACAGAGAACTGAGCTGAGCTTACCTCCATATACCCTTGAGGCCGTAATAACATTAGCTCAGTTATTCATATGCACAGTTTGTACAATTGTCATATTTTACACATAAAAACATTACTTGTTTTTGTTCTTCAGTGTTCTCCTTAGATTTGATTCCACTCTGCCCTGTTTATATTACTAATACAACACATTTGAGTTTTAATATGCAGTCCATCCATAGTGGCCAAGCCTTGCTCCTCTTCATCACTTAACTTATGTCCCAAACCATTATTTCCAATTGACAGCGTGGTATTTGTACAGATACTGTTCCTTGAGGTTCGCCTGAGTGTCTTCTCTCCAGTCTGGCCATTTAGCAACAATACCGAATCAATATGAAAGAATTGACAGCAGTTTCTGACTTGTAGAAGACTAAATAACAGGAAACAGTTGAGACAGCAGTGACTTGTGACAGTCCCTGAAGAGTGTTGTCAAACCTTTCTATTCAGAGCTGTAAATTCCAGAAGAAGATTGAACCTGGTAATCAGACCAGGTGTCTGCTCTTAACAAAATGACACAAGCATTCACAAGTCCGGCTAACGGAGAGTCGAAATGCCAAGAAATTTGAGTTAATGTGAAGATTATGACGTTGTAGATGAACAGGTACACTGAGTGAACAGTTCTGGTGAATCAGCAACAAGCTTTCTATTCATCTAAGAAATGGATCCGTTTCTCTATGCCTCAAACTAATTCATGGTGGTTTTACAGTGTTGTAGATAATATTACTGGCTGCCTCGGGGACTCATTGCTGCACAAGTTTGGTTTCTCATTTCAGTTTTTTAAGTTTTTGAAGTTTGGGCTTATTGAAAAACACAAATCAATAGTCATGGAAAATCATGGAACAACCCTTCTGATTGCCTCCCATTGGAGTTATTGTTGTTCTCAATGTGAACTTCTGGCAGAGAAACTGTAGACTTGCAATGGTTCCCTGGAAATGGCAGTGAGGTCTCTTTGCTCCTTTTTAATTAATCCATACAACAAGATCTGCACTGGAAAAAATGACTTTGTTTTACTGCTGTAAACATTACAACATTGAATGGATAGCACCCGGTTTCACACTTACAGGAGTAAGGTCAGAATAATTCTTCTCCCTTTGCCCTTATGGCCCTTTCTCCTCCATCATTAACAAGTTAATGGACCTTAGGAACTAATGCTGTGAATATAACATTGTGCCACTTCTCCTGGAGTTTGTCAGTGCAGAAGGTTTTGGGCCACAAGTTACGTGTTAGATGAAATTGAACAAAATGTTTCAAGAATTTCATTTCCAATCTTGTTCTGGTGCATTCACTCCCCTTAGAAAAGTGTGGAATATTATACTTATGTTGTAAACATGTAAAATAGAACAACGTTTACATCAGATATGTTTAAAAAGCTGGAGTTGGTGCAGTTTGGAGAGAAGTATTTTTGTGCTGTAGTTGAAGAGGTGGAACAGTCCTGCTTTCCACTATAGGGTTCAACAAAGCTAGCCAGGTTGTAATTCAGTTACTCATGACTATTTCATTTCGAACTTTGTCTCACACCCTGCTGCTGTCATAGCAGAGTTATCCCTGTATGCATGACAATCTAAATATAATGACAAAACCACATCTTCAGTTTTACAGCTGTACTTTAGAGACCTCCTTTGGGCTGTCATGAGTCCTTGATAGGCAGAGCCAAAAAGTCCAGGAGGTTTATTGTCATTGTCTCAAATGCAGACATTCGCCACAGACACTGTTGGACTGGCAGACCCTAAAGCTTCCACAGTGATAACATTCCCACAGTTTGAATCTTAATCATCTAGATCATTTGAATGACAGAGATTCCTGGAGGCAATGTGCAAAGAAGAAAGTAGTTCTTTGGAACTCGCAGCTCAGAGCACAAGCATCCCAGCCACTACAGTACTATCACTCCCCAGTTCAAGAAGCACAGATGTTGTCTGGCTAAGTTTCATTCAGTTGAAACCCAATGAACAAGACAAGGAATTATAGAAAATACTGAAATTATGTTATAAAAACAGGGTTAGTGAGTTACTGAGTTAGTGGACCTGACCATATCAGTTCATGTTAACTGCACTTTACCTAACTAGCTATAGTCAGTTACGAGTAAGATATGACACAAAGCTGTTCTTATATTACAGATCACTTTGGTGGAACGTTCAGCCTCGGGCCAAGGAGCATAATTACATTTTGGTAAAGTTCATGGAATTTTAAACTTATTGCTTAATATTGATGTTTAAGTCAATAAAAAAAAAAAAAAAGTATTTTCTAATGTATTTCTACACTGCCCTTGAAAAAAAAACTAAAACAATACCATGTACATGTACTTCATATCTATCAAAGTATGTATTTTACCCCAAATGTTTGGGTCTAGGTGCCGATATAAAATATTATTTTGGTTACTATTTTTAAACTTCAATGAAACACAGTTTAAGAATTGCAGAGCCGTGACCGAGGACACTCTATTATTTCTTGGCTATGCCTAAAGAAATGATTTTTCTTCAGAGATGTTCAGTACCTGCAGGTATATTACTATCTAACTGAAAGCTAGGCAGTAAATTTAACCCCTAACACTTGTATGGCCTAAGACCAGTTGACCTTGGCCCTGGCTAGTGTAACTGGCTCTAAAGAGGAAGCAGGACTGTGGTTTAATGGCAAACAAAGCTTTCTGTCTGCTGTTGAGACTGCTGTTAGTTTGTTGACTCCTTTGTCGGTTGACCTGGTCCATTGATTGTTTGATTCAATGTCAACCGAATGAGAAAGACTGGCTGAGGGAGTTCCCTCCTGAAACCAACACACAACAAAAGTGGACGAGTATCTACCGGTGGCCAACTGTGACAAACACAAACACACACTCACACAACCACATACACACACACACACGCACACACACACACACACACACACACACCAACACTAATGTAGAGAATCAATGAATATACTGTATGTGTTTAAATAGAATAGAGTTACACTATATGGACATGAAATGTGAGAACACAGACAACATATACCTTCCCACGCATAACTGAGAATATGCATACATTTGTACACACAAACACTTTTACACACACACACACACACACAAAACATACCATATTCTCACCTGCCTACACAAAATATGGACTCAGTATTTCTATTCACGTTTACAGACACAAATGGTCTTAAAGTGCCCAACTGCTGAGTTTTATGTGCTGGTGATGTGGAACCAAACATCTGTAGAAATGACCTTAAAAGCTGATGTGTCTTCTGTTTCTTTCTTTTAATTGTTATGTATTTACTTCTCTGTATAACTTATGCATTCCTTTTCTCAACTGTTTGTATTTTTAGTCTTATAGTTCTCATGATTTTTTTCATGGTTCTATCTTTGTGTATGTTAAAATGAATTTGTGTCTCCTGAATGTCAAATTTGGGAGTGTTCATGGGTCCTTCTGATCTGGTTGGTTTTGAAATTATTAGATAAGAGACTAACTGAGAGCACAATTTATAATCAAACCTAACATTTGTTTGAATGTTTATGATTTGATTCAGTTTTTGAACAGCAAATGCTTTTTAGGTTTTTGTAGAAAGAAGATTCTTAGATTTTATTTTTTTTTGGCTAAAGTTTTACAGGCACATCCACAGGCACCCTGAGAGCTGTGTTGAAGAGCTGATAATATGCCTGTCACACCGAAGCTGTTGTCACCGCTGCCCTTTTCAAGGAACCTTGTTCCTCAGCCCCTGTTAAAGAAAGACAGGAATAAAAACAGCAGGAGAGTTTGAGTGTGTCTTTTGACGGACTGAACGGGCTTTGGTGCAGAAATTAGTACTCTCCGTGACAGTGTGCACGTGTGTACACACTTTTTAGTTGCTTTCCAATAACCTGCCGTGCTTCGCATTGCTGCTCTGCATGAGTGCGTCTTCAACATGAGACCAGGTAGCTTTCATAATGCTAGGTGTGTGTGTGTGTGTGTGTGTGTGTGTGTGTGTGTGTGTACATGTGAACTAGTGTTTGATGGGTTTTGTTATGAAGGTCCGCTCTGTCAGGGGAGTGACGGCTGAGGCTGGATATCTGAAGAATTTTTAATTAATCTGCCTTTCAGTCTGCAGGGCTCTCCAGTAAGTCTGTGCACATTCACTCACCCACTGTCATTCACACACACACAAAAACGCACACACACCCTTATTGCACTGTCAATCAACAGAGAGTGTAATTGCATGCTGCCCATTTCATACACAATTTTTATTTGCCCGTTCGCACTCAAAACTCAAACAGACACACTGATTTCACACAATTACAGTCAGTAATAACACATCTGCCACATCATCACACTTTTCACAGTGTTCACCAACACAGGAATATTGTCTGTTACACTATAATTATGTAATTATTCATGCACACACCACACCAAGTCACACAGAACTAATCCCACCACATCGCCACTGTCTCTTCCTTCCCCTTGTTGAGTGAATTCCCTTCTTTTCACTCCTGACCTTCCCGCCCCTTCTTACCTTAACATTAGCAGAGCAGGTGAGGGGCAGCAGGGTGGTGCAGTGGTCAGCTGTTAGTTCACAGCAAGAAGGTTCTGGATTCAAATCCTGTTCAAACCTGGAGCTTTTCTGTGTGGAGTTTGCATGTTCTCCCCGTGCATGCTTCGGTTTTCTCCGGTTACTCTGGTTTCCTGCCACAGTGCAAACACGTGCAGTGTGGGCTGAGTGTGAATATGTTTCTGTCTATATGTGCTAGGTCTTTGAAAGACTGGTGATCTGTCCAGGGTGTACCCCACCACACACCCAGTGTCAGCTGGGATTGGTTCCAGCTCATCTTTAATAAATAAAGATGGTGTTATTCTGTGAAGAGTTCAAAACCAACAATGTGAGTCTGTCACTACTTTCCATTTTCCCTACCTGTAGCTGTCAGCAGATAGCAGGTTGGGTTTTGGACCTATATTTTAAAAAAACATTGCAGATATAAATAGTTCATTTTTAGAAAGATAAACTGCAGTGTTTGTGCGTCCGTGGCGGTGAACAAATACATCTTCCAGAGCAACGTCTGCAGCAGAACCAAATTAACACATGAAGAAAAACACATGCCCAGTTTGCACAGTAAAACATTCTGTTGCTGTGTGTTTGCCTTTGAATAACAATGTCTGGTTTGTTACATTGTCCCGGTAAAATAATAATAACATACAAAAAGTAACAATTCAGTGCAATTTCTGTTAACAGCTAAAATACTAACAACAAGACAGGATTATCTAATTATCTAACACCACTCAGTCCCAGCAGAATGAAGCAGACTTATTATTATAAATATTACCAATAGTAGACAGCAGCATCGCTACATCACCCCTTCTTCCTTGATCATCACTTAAATAACAATTGGTCTAACAATTAGTAAGTCTGGAACATAATCTTAGGGAATTCCTCAAACAAACACTGCAAATTTATTAACAGGCATCTAAGTAGAGAGAGGGGGAAGATAGCTATCAGCTGAGCAGTTGCTTAGGTCTAAAATGTGCATCTTTGTAAAGTGAAGGTAAGCAGACTGTTGTGGCTTTGGCTGTCCTACGTAGAGTTTATATGCATTATGTGCATGTGTCTTTTTGGGCATTGACTATGTGGATACCCATGAGGCTTTTGTCTTTTCACCTCTTGGTGCATTCGCTTTCCTTAAACCTTTCTAGACTCAAAAAGTAAGCAAAAAAAAAAGTTATAACTCCTTTATTGAAAATAAAAGAAACATGACTGCACTCTATGATCTCTGTCATATCTATGATAGGTATTTACACATGGTTGTTAGTGAATATACTGTGTGATCGATCAATCAGTGTCACCTGGTGAGCTGAGTGTGACAGATCCTGACACATTGTTTGTCAAGATCAACTTAGTTACTATATAATGACCTAAGCAGTTGCTTAGACTCATTAAATAAATATATGGCTTTTGTTCTGTGATTTAACCTTTAACCTTTTGTTGATTTTCCACTGAAGGTTAATTTTATTTTGTAAAGAAAAAATAATATCTACAGATCTTATGAAGATGACTTTTATTTGAGGAGGCCTGCTTCAGTTATTAAATGCTTCAGAACCCCCTGCTGTTGAATATTTGTGTAAGATGTCAGCTCTTAAAAGAGGCCCTAGCTATTAGAATATAGGCACGGACCCCAAACCTGACATTTACTGTTTACGTTTTGTAGTAAATGCTTCAATTGTTCTTTGCTTCCTCTGCTAACAAACCCCAGTGCAGGTGAAAATATCAGACCACCACGTTTGTTGATTATAGCAGAGATATATTGCGCTGTGGGTGTGCGGTTCGGTATGATGTCACGCAGCGGTCCCAAGTTGCCATGCAATTGATTACAGGCAACAGCAGTGGTTGCTGGGGGCAACGAGTGGAACAGTACAGGGTTGTTTGGTACCAGATAAGAAACACAGGCTCTCATTAGCAGGCTTCTTCCACCATAGTGGAGAAAGTACAGAAGGATGGATATTGCCACATCACACTCTTACACACAGTAGACACATAGTATATACACCTACAGACACATACAGATACATGCACATGTATAATTTAATGGCCCTTATACAGCATCATTTGGTTGACATGAGGATGGGTGAAAGGCAGCAAGACTCACAGAAGCTCTACATAGAGCTATTGAAAAAGAATGGAAATCCAGAGCTAGCTATGTTTTACTGAAATAAAAGTAGATTTTCCCACTAGAGGGACAGAATTGTGGTGCATCATACGGCAGATGTTCAGAGCAGCCATCTTATTGACTATTATTATCATCATTATTACAGGGGGAATGTTTTAAAGATTCTTATAGTGAGAGACTGAAGTTGGATATGAGCCTAGAAAATCTGTTCTGAGAATTTCTTGTGCCTGCCTCTTGTTGACCTGTCTGAAAATATTGGACTGGAACCTCAAAGAGGTAAACATCAAACACCTCATGCCTGGGGGAATCTTGTCTTTCTGAAATCTCTGTCCATACGATCAAATGTGAACCTCATTTCTCTTAGAGTTGAAGGGTAATTCGGACAATTTCGTATAAAACTGCAGCCTCGAGGCAGTGATGTCATCTGCATCAGCTGCAGTCACAGACGTAATCTGCATGCTCCTCTGACAACCGAGGTAGGATTCGTTTGATTCGATAAGACAGTTTTCATGTTCGTATATTGGGTTGACTTGCGCTGTGAAAAACAACCCAATACCACTGATGCTTTTTTTTTTCTTTAAACAGAGCAGTAATTTACCAAGCTACCTCATTAAACAGGCAGTGGTATATATTTGTCGCCTCTTAAACCCATATTATATAAAATCCAGTCTGATTAAACCGGTACTGTATTTTCTTTTTTTTTTACAACCCTCAGATGTATAAACCTGCCTGATTAAACACAAGGCAATATACTGGTAATTCTCTCATGTATAACACCTGATTAAAAGTGGAAAGTTGTACATCTGTCTTTTTAAACATTCTCCAGTGTGCGCTACTTGGTGGCCAGATAAAAGCCCAATAAAAGCTTTGAGCTTGAGCTCGGCAAGAGGACACTAAGCCCCCAAGACTCCGTGTCCGTGTCTTACAGAAGGGTTTAGCAGAGTGTCTTAACCAAGTTCTGTACCAGTATGAACTAAACAGTATAAATTCACTAAATTCCTGCTTGTTTCACTCCCTCAGTTTGATTTAATCTTTTCAGTTTATATACAGAAAGTTCCACCGGTTATCTTTTCAGGGCATGTGGTGGCAGCATTCATGTTATAGGCTACACAAGGTGTCGAGGGTCTGGGAGAAGGAAATGAAAATACAAAAACCCCAGATACTGTGGGACAGGATGAGAGGAGGAGGAGGAGGAAGCAGCATAGAAAAGAGGCATTTGGATTGAAACCTAGATGGGAAAGAAAGAAAGGCTGTAGTTAGAGTGCAGAACTTCAGCAAATGGAAAGTTGAGAGAGACACAGAGAGGAAAAGGAAAGAAAAATGAACAAAAAAAGGGGCAAAACAAGTAGGGAGAAAGATTGACAGTATATGTTTGTACGAATGTCCAACCATTTCTAAAAGCAAAAACACACAAAGCCAACCACGAAAACAAAAGGTGAAGAACTGTATATAAATATTTGGAGGATGTCTTTGTAACGTCTTTCAGAGTATTATAATTCTTTAATATAATTAATCATAATTCTTTATAGACTCAACAGGTGGCATGACCAAGATACAAGGTGACATTTACTGAATCAGTTGTGTACTTGTGTGTAATTGTACTTGTACTTGCATTGGCTTGTTGGTGTTGGACAGCAGGCTCTCCAAAGGCAATGCCTGGAGGGAAAGGGAGGGTGTTTGCACCGCTGACTATCAAAAAAGCAATGAAGCCTTTATTCATACCTTGGTGATGTTTGATGTTTTGCTGTCTGGATGAGAACAATGCCATTCAGGTGGCAAAGGTGCCCACGTGGGGATAAAATGAGCAACAGTGATGTCCCTGAAACTTTTCTTTCCAAGCCATGGTTGCCTTGTAACAGATCACATACTAAAACTCAAAGAGAGTTGCCTTCTCTGCTGTAGTTTACATCAGTGGAAACAAACAATAAGTGTGCTGAGGGCGAAAGGGAAGGGAAGATTGAAGGTTGTAGAAGAGTTGGGAAAGTAGAAATGACAAAGTAAAGACAGAGGTAGAGATAGAAGAGGTAAACAGAGAGAGGGTAAGAAGAGCTGAGAGAAGATACAGGAACAAAGTAGAGGAGGGCAGAATGATTGCAAAGCAAGATGCTAAAAGTTCAGTGCCAGTCATGGCTGCATGTGTAGAAATTTCTGTTCTAAGATAAGGGAGTCAGAAAGAATGGAGGATGGTGTGGAGATAGGAGATGTGTTAATGGATATCCTGACTATTGACAGGCGAACAGAGGGTTATGAAAAAAGGCACCAAGATTGGCGGTTCTGTTTTTGTAACTTGATGACAGAGCACAGGAATCTGACAGATAGTTAGAAATGACTTTTGATGCTTAGACATTTTTTTTTTTTTGCTAACTCTGCTTTCACTGATGCCCTTCCCCTTTAGATTGGACGTTGAAGTTGCTCTGACATTTTCATAAAAAATCATATAAATCAGTGACTATTTCTCTGCTCTCTATCTGCACAAGAATAGAAAAATATAGTTTTTCTATATGAATTCTCTGCCCTGCTGAACGCTGAGTTTGATTTTCAGGCAGCTGCTTCAGACAATGAAAAGAGCAACATGTCAAAGGCTAACTTTATTACCAGAGGATCCTGAGAGCAAATGTGATAAAACTGCTGCTATTCTGGAGACAGTAGGGTCCCAGACAGTAGTGCATGAGCTGCAAAGATGCACCTCAAGACCCTGCTAGGATGTGGGGATCTCTAGACTGTTGTGGGCTTGGGCTAAGGCTAGGTGAGTTCGTTCTATTTCTGTTTCTACACGTGTAAAGTCCAGAGAATAGCACAGATGTTGACATACTAACCTCACGTCATGCAGGCAGAAGGACTTGAGTAAGACTCTTCTGGTGATTGATGTTGTGAAAGGATCAGGGATCCTTCTGATTTCACAGATTACAGACTTTTGCATTGATTTCCACTGTGCAGTAGGAGGAGGAACAAGATATGACCAGACAGGAAACAAAGCATTCAAGAATTCCAGAAACTGAAAGTGTGTAGTGTACTATGAAATATGATAGAGGCAGCTTGTCGTGCCCCAGGCAGATTAGCACACTCAGCATGCAGAGAGGTGGTGGGTGAAGACAGAGAGAGAGAAAGAACGAGAGACAGGACAGGACAGATATTTGGAGACAGAGACAAAGAGATTCTCCTCAGATGATTCTGAGCATCAGCCTCTTCTGCATTTTTTTTTTACTCCCAGGGTTTTTCTAAACACCTGTCCCTTTCTCTCACTCTTCATCGCTGTCACTCCTTCTCTCCTTCTTCCTCCCTCCAATTCCTCTCCCTCTGGCTACCCGTTTCTCACTCAGCCACATTTCCCCTTCCCTTCCATCTTTTGCAACTGAAATGACACCGTGTTCCTGGAATTTCATTAGAACGTGCCTGGCATCTCTGAGAGGATGAGGAACTGTGCGTGTGAAGCTGTATATGTGTGTGTCTATAGAACTGGGACACAGACTTGATCATACGTGCAAGTTGGTCCTCTACGAGCACAGAAACAGACACATTTACATATTCTCGTTAATGAGTGTGTACAACAAATACAGTCCCATTTGCTCTTTATTGCTGTGCACGCATATCATAGTATGCTTGTTCCTCTTTCAGCCTTGTATCACGCACCTCACAGTGAGTTCTATTGTGCGGGACTGGGTGTGCTTGCATTCCAAGTTCCCTCCTTTCTACAACTATGCGTGATTGTTTCACTTGATCAATGATCGTCCCCTCCATCCTGACACAGGGCTTGTTTTGAGAGCCACTTACCGAGATTGGACCAAATTCACAGAGATAGAGAGAGAGAGTGAGCGAGAAAGACAGAATGGGACAGAGGGAGGGAGGGAGGGAGGGAGAGGGACTCGAGAGACTAAATGCTCATAAAAACCATAAGTCGACATGCTGGGGGACTGCAGGCCAATCCATCAACAGAGGGTGTTAAGGGGCGAGACAGAAATAACTGAGTGATGTCTTCAAAACACGATAGATACACACTTTCCTGTCCACTAGAGACAGAGATATAAACACACCCATTAAAGGTTATTTAAAATACAGGGTTTACACAGAGCAACTGCCTGTAATACACTGTGTGAATGAATAACAAAACCGAGTCATTGGTCAGTGTCTCCAAACCATTCAGCATTGAGCATTGTCTGATCTTGCATCACTACCACTAATGTTTGCTTAACTAACTAACTATATATATATATACAGTATATATATGTATATATATATATATATATATATATATCATCCTACAGTACCTACCTACTGTACCTATTGTATTGCAACATCAACATAAACTGGCCCTGCTGTCTCAGCCATCATTAATAATGTTATCACCCACAGCTGTCACTGGTTTGAATATGATCTCTCAGCTTTCTGCTGGGATCACACCACAAGTGATGTGTTCTCACTGGTACCTCTGCCTCTGGCAAAGTGTGACATTACATTTAGTGATGTGGCACTTTGCATATCAGCCAGTCATGTGTGTCTCCAGTGATGACAGAGTATTGGAAATGTGTTCGGAACATATGGGTGAATGCATATGGCTTGTGTATAATAAATAGGGAAATTGTGAGTTGTTTTTTTTTATGGACTCAGTCAGTTGTCACAACCTCTGCAACTTAATCTTTAGGAATAAATTACGCACAGAGAACTCTGCATTTAAAGATCCCAGAACCCTGTGTAGTCTCTGAAAAGCTTCAGAACAGCTGAGCTGGGATTTTATGTATATGGCCTCTATGAGATGACATGTAGAATATAAATTTTCTGAATTTTCCTTTTTATGATAAGTGCTTTCTTTTTGGAAAATGAAAGAGCCTTCATCCAAAATTCAATGCAGCAACACACAGTAGTCTCACTAAAGAGCCAAAATGACAGGCTCCCCTTCAGTGTGATTGACCTGGGAATATTCCCTTATAATTGACTCATTGCTCTAACAACCACTCCACTGTCTTGGAGGTCTTAATACTCAGGTGTTATTTTACACAAACTGCACACTTTGTCGAAAGAGTTCCATCCCCGGTCACAGCAGATCCGTCTCCTGTAGAAATGCTTCTGAGAGCACAGTCACGTTATTGTGTTTCATTAGCTGTCATCTGGCCTTAATCACAGAAGCCTAATCACTGCTTTTAGCCCAGGTGTTGCCATGCCGATAGGCCCAGCTGAAACAGTGGTGGACAAAAAATCCTCCCCATGTTCTCACGCTACTGAGATATCATCCCCATCTCAATTAGTGGCCAACAATAGTCTCTCTGAAGCGATCATTTGCCGAACGAACCAATCAACACATTTCCCACCTTTCATCTTGGGGAAGAATGGTCTTGCTTTCTGCCTGAGATGATAATCGAGCCTTTACGCTCAGTAAAGGTTGACCTATTTGTTTTGCCCTTACTGCTCCATGTAGCGATGATGGTGCAGGACAGATCACCTAATCACTGATTAAGGAATGAACCACCTGTCACCCTATTACAGCCCATGAATATTTATGCTTTTATTGTTCATAGAAACGTCTCAGTAGAAGGGAGGATTGGTCCCTTTTATGTGAGGTTGTTAAAGGCACATGCAGTTTGACGACTGGACTGTGACAGTGAAGATAATAGTGTTGGATTGTCGTGTAATATGTGTTGATAAAAGACGACAGGGTCTTGGTGGAGGAAACCACAGGGAGCTCATGTGGCCGTGCTGTTCTAGTGGAAGCTGTATCAAAGAGCATAGTGAGATAAAAGAGTGAGAAGTACGTTTTTAATCAACTAAATGATGATAATAATGTGTCTGTATAGGGACATCAGGGAGTTATTATAGGGAGTCACATTATATTAATGCTGTATATGTGTGCATTTAGTTTAATTAGCCTAGTTATGTTAACTGTATGTGGCTGTGTGTAAAAGCCACTTTGTGTGTGAGTCTGTGCCTGTAGACTTGTCTACACTTTACTGTGACTTTGTTGTGACCTCATATCAGTGACATTAGTGTCAGACCTCCTAACTGAGGAGTAACTCACACAATCATGTACTCAAACAAACACACACACACACACACACACACCAATGCACTTAAGGTAAGACAGTCTCACACCACTGTGGTCTTACCAAGGGAAACAGATCAGGTAATTTACACATGCACATTTTTTTCACGTGCACACTCTACATAATGTCTTGTTGACTACTTGTCAGACTTTATTAAAATCACAATTGCTGCAATTTAGTAGTGTTAACCATCCAGCACAGACAACTGTTTTATCCCTTTATCGAGGGAAGCTGTTAAAAGTCAGGATTTCACATTTGCATTTAATGCTCACAAGTAAAAACACAATTTACCTTCAATCTGTTCTTTGATTTCAGACAAAACCAGATGTCCAATACTAACCAGCTGTCTCTTAAAGGAAAGAGAAACAAGTAAAATGTAATCATGACACATTTTTATTTAATAACGTAATTTCTCTTCGTGTTTGGACCCAACTCGTTAGAGCCATAAAAAATTGATGGTAACAAAATGGCGCATGATATTATGAACCGAGTCAACGTGCTAGTAATCAAATATACATAATATATTATTTAAATTCAAATTTATGTCACAGAACGAAATTGTCCATCCAGGTACTGAATGTGAAATAAGAGCTAATCACTGAACAGTCATTATCAGTAGCTACTGGATGAACATTAGTATAACATTTAGACATTTCGAGGTTTTATAACTTATAAAACTTATAGGTCAGTAACCAAAGCAGGTCGTATACAGTGGAATAATTGGAAGAGGACACTGCAGCTCAATAACCTGTGGCAGGAGACCAGAAAATATTTGTTTTTTTGTTTTTTTTCTATTGGACTATGAGGCAGAAGTGATAATTTCTTATAATTAAATTCTACTCAGTGTGTTGGGGTAAAATTTTAACGAAATTAGTTGAAATGTAATTAGTGATTTAAGAAAATATGTTGTTTTCAAGTTAACACTGTTTGAAACACATACCTGTTACCATTTATTTACTGTTATGAGTGAAAAGTCACCAGTTTTTTAGTTTTTACACTATATGTTGAAGTCAGTGTGTCCATCCACTGATCACTCCACCAGTTCCACCGTAATTTCTACTTGATCTGATAAAAATAAAAACAAAAACAGTCAGATAAGCAGATCACAAGCTGGTCTGACCCAGTCATCCAGCCATCACAGTTTTGCCCTTGTCAGTCACTCAGACCTTTATGCTGCCTGTTTTTTCCTGCTTCCAACACATCCGCCTCTAGGACTGAATATTCACTTGCTGTCTAATATAACCACCACATTGACAGGTGCCATTTAATTGAGTTAATCAGTGTTATCATCTTTGCCTGTCGGTGATCACAGTGTCATGGCTGATCGGTGTATAGTGAACCGTCCACAGGATGAACCCTTGGAACTTTTCCTGCAGCACCTCGTCGGGCTTGAAGGTTAACTTTCTACATACGATATGTTGCAACTGTCAGATCACCATGGAATCTGGTGTTTGCATTTGTGCCTCCAAGTGGGTAAACATACAGGATGTGAATGTATGACTTTTGAGTGTTTCCTCCAAAAGCACCCTCAGGACAAAGTTTATGTATAGTGAACAAATCAGAGTGTTGTTCATTTGTGCAGTAATTTCCTGTGGTTTAGTGAGATAAAAACTGCAGCCTCAAGGGACCATTAGTGGGATGTTAAGTCTTGCTAATGTTATTTACAGTCATAATCACTGCCTCCAGACAAGGGGTATCATATCAAAATGTTGGGGAGCTTCTTTGTTGTGGTGTTGCTTACAAATCATGGGGATTTGTATTTTTATATTTCATAAACAAAGATTATTCAACTCTCCAAACACAATTGTTTTATGAGCGGAGGTGAACAATTCAGTAATATAATCATGTATCATTTTCTGATGTAGTTGATCTCAACTCTATGTAACATCTTAATTTTACAACATCCTCTTACATCAGCCATACGCTGACAGTAAAATGGCTTTAATCTATAATTCAGTGGGGTTTTTTTTTTTTTTTTTTGATTTTTTAATATACAAACCTTTCTTTGCAAAAAAAAAAAGCACCATCGGTGATTCCACAGCTTAAAAATACTGAAAGTACTGATTTGGGATATAATACATTATATACAGTACACAAACAAACAAGGACCATCTGGCAATGTAATCATTTTTGTTTGACAAGCTTTTCTCTGATGCACATTTAACATATTCCACATGCTTTGCCTCTATTGGACCATTCTGGGCTGAATCCTGACGTGACCCTCTCTTGAAGCATTACCTGAAGCTACGATATGAAACCTCTTGCTTTCAGACAGGTAGTTGGGTGTTTGTCCTGCCTAATCAGTTGGCCCAAGTTCCTTCCGCTGACATTTACTGTGCCTCTCATTCTGCTGAGATGTCACGACGCTGTTTGAACAGGTTCTGGGTGATGTACATTTTGCTTTGTTGAACTTTATTTTTGATTCTCTGTCTGTTCGCTGCTGACGACGACACAGAAGCAATTTCTCTGACTGTAACTGAAAACTCAACGTAAGATTTAGGCCTCTGAAAACGAAAGTGGGCGAAGTATAAACGTGTGTGTGTGTTTGTTTATTGTTAATACATAAAGAGGACAGATAATGATGCTCTTCATTGATCATTCAGGCTTTTTTTTCTAAACCCAGTATTCCCAGGGAAAAAACAACACGTCTCACTAATACTGATCCATATACAAAATAGGTCATTTTCACAACTGATAAAGCTTTTTATCAATGTGCCAGTTGCTATTAGTTTGTCTTGTTATAAAAACAGATCAGAAGGAAAACCATGACACTCTGGTGTTAAAATTCAGACAAAAAAATCCAAAATGTGAATATCATCTGTCGCGAGCATATAAAACGCACTAACACACTGTTGTGTTGTTTCGTTCACAGCCCTGTATCAGCCGTGTAGCTGTTTCTGACCAGCCTATGTTCATTGTTGTTTACTATGCTCTGCTTTGTTTCTGGTGTGATTTTACAGCAGTTTGGTTGCCTGTTTGGGAGGTGGTGTATAAACTAAATGAAGAAGGCAAACAAACAAGATAAACCTGTGAATTTTGTATAAACTGTAGGAACAATTGACTGTTTTTCTACTGAGCCTGTTATCTCTATATGTTTCTTTGTTGGCGGGGAGGGTAGGAAGAAAGGGTTGATTCCTCATGTGTCGAGGGTGGTGGGGGGTGTGAGGAAGCAGGGATGGGATTTTTCTGTAAGCGGTCAGGGACTGTGCAATTATTACTTGTAATTATTCAGAGGATCCAGAGTATAGAGGTGGAAAAAATGTCCCTTATTACAAATGAAATAAAGTGTTATATTTGCATGATTTCCTGTATTTTCATCAAGCAGATATTTATGGTTGTGTATACTGAGTGTATGTACATCACGATAAGAACTGTTTAATTATGAAAATGATAAAAAAAACAATTCTGTCACGTTCTGTGAATATAAATATACTGTTTTCTTGGCTCTTTTATGACTAATTTAGCTGTTGCTGAATGTTTTCTTGTCACTTGCACTCTGCATTAATATGCTTCCTTTTGTCACACTGCTGCAATTTCCATCAACAGATGTCATAACTTTGATAATCCCAAACCAAGCGTCACTCTTTCAAAGTATATTTACTCTCTGGGGCGCAGGAAAAGCCTCCTCTGAGCTTTCGAATTACACCTTAACAAATCCCCCTTTCAACCTTTTCTCAGGAGAGACACATTTATATTTTTGAATCAAAGGTTCAAATACCACCTCCTCACAGAGAACCTCTAAATGCATTTCACCAGCCTTGTTCCTTTTAAAATGGCTGCCACAGGGAAGGAGTCCTTCTCGCTATCATTTGGCTCGAGCATCCTGAGTGGAACTGTGGTGCACAAATTAGTCTGACAGTATTTTTGGCTTGTTAAAAGCCTCAAAATGCAAACACAACTGTGGAAGCTGAAAGATGTTGGAGCGAGAGGCTTTTAATATGAAAGAATAGGTAGGCACATTCGATGTCAGACTTATGTTAGCTGCAAAGCTTCAATTTCAGAATAACATCCGGAGACAAATGGCTGATTAATGTTTAATACACAGTTAGAACAGTTTACAATGGAGCATCCGCTGGCAACAAGAGGAGATGCTTCTTTTTTCACTTCACTGAGAATTAATGATGATGAGGTAGACTTGCAAAACATACTGGGGCCAAAACAAAACTCAGAGTGTGTGTCCTGGCTCCAGTATTTTTCTGGACTGAGGCAAAAACGAGTGGGAGGAAAAATAAGACGTGTTGGACGCCGCTGTATGAAGTGAGACAAACCAGTTATAAGACAGGCCTAAATAGGAATAAGAGTTTTTAATTGGCTTCCCCAGAAAAGTTTGTAATTAGATTGATAAGATGTAAATGTCCTGAAGGCAAAGGCACTGAACCTGATTCTGACTGTGTACTGTCTGTGTGTCGCTGGCCCTCAGCTTTAACACGCGATGATTCTTGAATCAAGTGTTGTGGCACAAATTGAGCCAGAGTCAATATTTTTCCTGCCTGGCCAATCAGACCCTAAACTGTTCATCTCAGTGGAGAGACTGCTTTTTTGACTGCGAGTGTGTCTCTACTCCCGTTTTGTTAAAGGTTCTTTGTGGAGGTGTTGACCCCTCGTAGCAACATGGAGTGGTTCCCTGTTTTGGAACGAAAGTCTCTAAAGAGGTTTAAACCCCAAACACTGTATGTTGGGAAGTTTGCTAGATTTGTTAAGTTCACCTAACTTTCATTTAGAGCTGAAAGTCTGAACTGAACTGGCCACAGACATCAGGAAACTTAACGGAGCAAATAATCTCTGATTAATCTCTGAAGCAGCAGGGTTGCTTAGTTTAACAGGTGAGCTAAATGATGATCATGTGCCAGACAGCAGCTGTGATTAGTGCCACTCAAAATATAAACACTGACCACACTTGTTTAAGTATCATTGATCTGAAATGAAACTGTGAAGAAGGTATGGTTACTGTTAGCTCTACTAGCTCTAGTGTTATTCAAATTGTAAATATGTTGAATATGCAGCTCATGTGCCCCAGTTGTCTGAATTACTCTCTGAACAGCCAGGAGTCTTTGAGGGTTTTGTTTGGCTGGTGTGAAGCTGCCGTGATGGAAACCACACCGACGGCCCGCAGCATTAAACAGAGATGGGCTGGTAGATGTGAACACTTGACTCTGGCCTCCTCCTTGATAGGAACTCATTGTGTTCTGATCTTTAAGGTCTCTCGATATCTCACTCCGCGTCTCTCTTGCTTTTTTTCCTCCCTCCTGCTATCTCGCTGTGAGGCCCAGGGATTTGACAGCTGATTTGAAGGACCGCAGCAGCACCAGCGCTTTGTTTAATGATTTCCCCCACCTCTCCTAGCTTCTAGTCGTCTGTTTTAATATGTTGAGTCTTTCACCTCATCCTCTTCCTACATTTTTGTGCTGCCTATGTCTCTCCCTCTCACCAGCGTTTTAATGAGAGAGAGCGGGAGCGCGAGGGTGGTGCATTAGCATGCAGTGTTGTCCATCTCTCTGGTATATGGGCCATAGAAACAATGGCTGCTCAGGGCGATGGGACTAAGACATACACAGTCCACTGACATTTCATATCAGTTCCTTATAAAATGGCAGAAACAGAAAGAGAGACTGGTACAGACATAATGAACTATCACACAATATCATATTTAGTATGCAATTTCTTTTCTGTCGTTATTGCACATGAACACGCATTAAGGTGCAAGTCCAGCCACCTTGGGGCTTTGGTTGGATAAACATGATAAAGACCTGTGTTTGAGTGTGACCCAGGGTGTTTTAAACTGACCTGAGCTGACATGCTTACATGGGACCCATATGGGTTCTTGGCTTTTTTTTGTCCATCTGTCCCACATAAGTCTCATGTGGGTCCATGCCCCTTCTGCCCATATTTGTGGGGCAGTAATGAGGCAAAAGTGGTGCACTTACAGCCCCCAAATGAGACATACTGTATGTGTTAGCAGCCATTTGTGAAAAACATATGCTACCCAAGGCAATTTGTACCATCAGTTCATTTAACTTCCTAATGTTTTCCCAAACCAAACAGTATATGAGGTTGTCATGAGGGATCCATATGTTTAGGTTTGAGCACACATAAAGTTCCCAAGTGGAACTTTAACATCTAGGTTCTGTCCAAGAACTAAGAAACTTGTATTAAAAATACATGGTGTACTGTACACCCTATGAGGTACTTTTGTGTACTGTTTCAACATACAGCATATGTCTTCTACATAAAGACCGTGGAGGCAGCATGGTGAAGTGTTGATTAGCACTTTTGCCTCACAGCAAGAAAGTTACAGATTCAAATCCCATTCAAACCTGAGGCTTTTCTGTGGGGAATTTGCATGTTCTCACCTTGCATGTGTTGGTTTTCTCTAGGTACTCCAAACTTCCAGCTATAGTCTAAACATATGCAGGATGGGTTGTTTGGTGCCCTGTGATGACCTGTCCAGGGTGTACGCCTCTCACACATTGACAGCTCCAGCCTACCATAACCCTGAATTTGGGCTAAGTGGTTAGAGAATGGATGAATGGATGGATGAAGCTTCTCAGTTGACCAAGTTTTGAATATCTACTGTAGAAGAATAAATCTAAGGTAACTGGGTTTCTTTTATGTTTTACCACTCATCCAAGGCCCTTCTTTAATTTAAGAGTTCAGTAACTAGATAATCCCATTTGACATTTCTATTCACCAACCCTCCATTTTACTGTCTGCCTGTATCTTTGAACTATCGTTAAAAGACCATATAACACACCAATCATATCAGTTTTAACCACAAAAGGGGGGTTGCAAGAAAGTTCAAATTCATCCAAAAGAGCTTCTGGTGTTGCTATGATGTTGCTATGGATTTTTTTAAAAATACATACAAAAAGAAAAGTCCCTTAAAACAGCAAGTGCCCTGTGTGCATAACATCATACTTCTGGTTGCTCTTATTATTTGCTTGGTAAATGTGCTGCTCAGAATATTTCTAAATGCTCAAGGTCCAATTTGCAGCCAGTGTTTGTAATGTAGCTAACTTGCCAAGGTGTCAGTGCAGCTGTAAAGTTTATATTGGGCTGCAGCTGCACAGTGTAATTCAAACCAACATTGCAATTTAGTTTGTTGAAGCAGTGACTACCATGGGCACTTTCCAAGCACATTGAGGGTTCAGTCTTTTCAGGGGATGCAGTCCTTTACCTTAAAGATCTAAAGGCATTCACCCTCCAGATAAACTGTTTGCAATGACGGTATTTTGCTGTGTCTGGGTTTCCTTCTTGGTCTGGCACAAATTGGTCCTTTAATTGCCCCCTTCAGAGAGCTAACAGCACCCCTAGGTGGTACAAGGAGCCAGACCACTCCTATCATTACACCACTGTCATCACACTACCTGTGAAAAATACAGTGCCCAGGACCTATAGGTTACACAGCAGGGCGTCAGCCAGAGCATGCATATCATTGACAGTTTCTATAAATTTCCCATTAGGAGCCTGTGTTCTCATCATGGAACCAACAAATTATCAGGACATACCAGAGGGAGTGCTTATCCAGTGTCATTTAACTTAGTGCATTGACCTCATTGACCCACAAGGAATTCCTGAAAGAATCCGTCATGCTAATTGTTTTGAGATTGATGATCTAATAAACAGCAACGCTTTCAGCTCTGTACAAAGTATAATAGCTGAAAGCGACACACTGAAACACTACCCAGTCATTGTTGTTCCAGCAGGCTGGAAGAAAAATACAATACAGTCCGTAAAGACGAACATACACAAATACTCACAGCGGCAGTTTGTTTGATTAGTTTTATACTCATTCTTCCCTTTTACTGCATTTCCACAACAGCAATCATTTGCAAACAGCTTCAACTCTCAGTGCAGAGTAATCTTTCTCCTTACAGTTCCTATACAGAGATTTATTTCTAAATTTGCAATGAGTTTACTGAGAGAAGACACACAGTATGAAAGTTCATGTGTGGTCCTATTACATGTTGATTATTCTTTTTGAGGACACACCAGCCTGGTTGTGTTAAAGTGAATCATGTCAGTGTCACTTTATGTGAAGTGCATACCTGTTCATGCACATTGCCGTGTCAGCAGAAATAAAGCCAGACAGTGAAACATTTAATGCAGTCGGCCACACCACACACACGACAGCGTCTTTTCTCTGTCAAATTTGATAAAGGCTTTTAAAATATGTCTCTGCACTCTGTGCAGAAGAAGTAATTTCTGCATAATATCGAGATGTTGCATTTTCTTTTGAAGTTGCTCAAATGAAAACATTAAGCCACATATTATATAAATATTATTAAAATAATATATATAAATATAAATATAACATATTTTTGTACATTAAATGATGCATTAAAAACATAACAATATATAAAGTGAACAAAGAGGTTTTTTTATGCCTTTATTACAGAGTCCCACCAAACAAATGACAGGATTAAATGAGTCAATCTTACACATGACAATTACATTACACTTGTGGCTCCTTTCCAGCAAGGAAATGTAGATACTGTATTGTGGTCATGGCAAGTTTACTTTAACAGTAAGTGAGGCCAAGACATGCCTTTTCTACCACATAAGCCTTTCAGCAGAGGGTAGAGTTTGATGCAGACAGGCCGAAATCAAAGTGAAATATCACTAATGTAACATCAAGTCTGCATGAGCACTTGTACTTGCAATAATTAAGTTTTTAATAAAAATGTTTTGGTCTATATATGTCTAATGACATATTAGCATTAATTTGGAGTTATGCATATGACCCAAAGAATATAAGTTCATCATTCAACTTCAACAAAATGCCGCGAGCCATGAAACCAAAACAATGAGCTGAAAGACAAGAGAATGCAGGGGCAAGAGGACTGCAGAGGTAAGTGATAATTCTCTAGTTATGACATTCAGACTTATTGACCGACTGTTGGTCATGCTGGCCAAAACACAGTAGCAGTGTGAATGTGTGCTTGAAGCGTCACCACGTCCTTAGTGGTGAGTTTTCCTGGTCTTGACAGTCACGCTGTCTGCCAGCGGACAGTTTTTGAACCAGGTGGTTGTCTGGCTGTTCAGCCCCTTTTCATCACCCTGACCATGATGCAGTGCTTTCCTTGACAGCAGCTGACAGGTAATAACCGCCCAGTGATGTGGACAACAGCAGGGCTTGACCTTGGAGTGACAGTAGGCAAGTGAGGAGCTGCAGGATAAATTTTCATCACTAAATTCTCACAAAGGCATTCACAGAAGACGTCTAATTTCTAATTACAGTATATGTTCTGTATGTTGCACCACTGACCACACACTTTCAGGGCTGTTTTATTTTTTCTTTTATAGTGTTGGTTTGGTCCTTTTGTTCCATTTAAAGGAAGTTATGTGCACACACTTCGACAAGTACCCACAAATCAGTGTCAATTTGATACACATACACACAATTTAATCTTCCACTCCCACCAGAGATATGCTCAAGAAGCACATACGCACACACAGAACATCCATCACCCAGCAATTCATTACCTATTGGCACAGACATTGACCAGGCTGTGCAATCAATTCTGCACACACATGCCACACATGCACATGCAGTGCATATAAAAACACACTCTCACACACACACACACACACACACACACACACACACACACAGAGGCACAGAGCAGGTATTAATCAGAACTTTGACCCAGACACTAATTGCAGACCCAGCAGTATTTCCTGCTGATTTGTTATCTCTTTATTGTGCAAAGCCTGGTCTTTTACTCTGCAACAAGACTTCCCATGCTTAGAGTAGTGATAGTAATACCAATCAGGGGAAATCAGTCTGGAGTACATCCCCCCATCTTTCACTTCTGTCCCCACTACTTGTCTCCTCTTATCACTCCATTTATTATTTTCACCCTTCACTCTCCTACTGTTCCTGATCCTGACTCTAATTTCCCTGCAATTTCCTCTGCTCACTCTCTTATTCTGTCCAACTCTGCACTCGGTTCCTTTCTCCTCTCAACAGCAAAGGTGTTTCACAGAGTCAAGTGTATTCATGCAGCCTCTTGTGTGGTTGGCTGCTTGGACAAGATTCCTCCTGTATCCTGAGTTATGAAGATTAGTGTTCATCTTTTTAACATTTTTGAAAATGTTTTTAAGATGTTCCCCTAAGAAACAAGAATGATTAATGCACAGTGCGTGTTGATGCTGTGGAGCCCTGATCATTACACTCTGTTAAACATCTCAGTCCGAAACAATTAAAGCATTAATCTACTAATATAACAGCTCCCACAATTCTAGGAAGGCCTTCATTGTTACTTCCATTCAGCCACAAGAGCATTAGAGAGGTCAGCTGCTGATGTTGGCTGACACGGACTGGCTCACAGTTCATATTCACATCCACCCCAAAGGTGCTGAAAAGAGCTGAGGTCAAGTTCTTCAACTTCAAGCTGGGGAAGAGATTTTTCTATGGATCTATTATTATTGTATCTGTTGTTTCAGTCTAAAAGGGTCTTAATGAGGACAGTACAATGTGTCAGTGTGCTACAGAGGGATTTGTTGTTTGTCTAGCCTGAAAACTTTAGTCTCTTTTTTCTTGTGTCCTTCTAGAGCAATAGTATATCGATATTATACGGCTCATTGTGATAGAGAGTTTTGTGTGTGGTCTAGATTTAAAGGTTGTTGTGTAGCAAGTTGTGTGCAGTCTGAAAGGAAAGGCTGGATTTATGCTAATGCATTTTTTAAGGGTGTGAGTTTATTTTCTACTCCACTGACATTTGAGATGTCCCAGTTCAGAATATTTTCAAAATAGCTTTGGGACAAAGGCCAAAAGAGTTTGAAAAATGAGAAGTGCAATTTATGATCAAATGATTGTTTGGTAGCATTATAAGGAAGCTGAACTCAAGTCCTACATTTGCATCAATGAAAACACCAAACAAAACCAGTCTCCTCTCCCCATGCAAAGCAAACTTTCCCCATTATGCAAATATGGCTCACGGTATTTAACTCTGATTTAGAATTCATTATACAAACATATTTTTTTGGCTGGATACACACACACTGCGAAACCAAAGAGTGGCAGGAGGGAGATGTTAACATGAAGTCCCGAGAGAATGATAAACCATCTGAAATAAACCCTCAACACTTCCCCGTTTACTTTGCTTCCATCTTTGCTTTCCACCTGTAACGTTCACATTTTTTTTCCTCTCTCTCTGAAGCAGATTGTTCAACCACACAAACCCCCACTAGAATCCACCACTTAGCTTCTCATTATCCCGACAAAGATGCAGTTTCTTTAGACTTGTCTCCCACTGAATACACACATGCACCTAATGTAAAAAACTGAGAAGTTTGCATGTGCTCTGTGCAGGAAGATGGAGACTTTAAGACATAAACCAGGCAAACATCTGCATCTGGATTTTCTTATCATCATTAGGAAATGTGGCTAATGTTTATGCTGAATGCATCTGCACTTCTACAGCATTATGTCTTTGTTCAGGTTAAGAGACGAAAAATCTGCAGCACCAGACATAACTTTTAAAAAATGTTTTTATTATATATATATTTTTTATTTCATTTTATTTCCCTAATTGTCACCAAAATGATTTTTGCCTGAAGCTAAAACAGTCAGGACTGGTGTCATATTCCTGCACTGAGTCTCATTGAGGACAAGATTTCTTTGACAAGAGAGCCCTGTGTGTGTGTGTGGTTACATAATACAATTAATACTAATACTAATACTAATACAATTAAAACATAATTCAGAGGAATGAGTGTTTCTAACTTTAAGTTGTGCTGCGCCTCGTTTCCAGTACTGAGGTGAATAATACTGGAAACCAGTCTTCCCCAGTACAGAGGTCAGATGCCATGAATAATTTATGTCCACCCTTCACCCTGTCCCCTCTGTGGCACTTTACCATGGCTGATGTATTTAGAGATGATTCACTTCAGAAAATGTTGACTATGGATGTTAACCAGACTGTCAGCGCAGCGAGGAGCCAGCCATAGTTTCTAGGACATGATGTTGCCCAGACTACACAAATTCAGATCCATATTTGTAAGATTATGAGTTTGGCACTGGCCTGTGACTGCAAACAGTCTCCCACTTGTGGACTGCAGATAAAAATCTAACATTTCAGATATTTTCAGATAACACATTTGTTTTGTCCGGTATCTGCTCCAGCACCAGCTACTGCCACCTTTACATGCAGGAGGTCTGTGGTTTAAAAATCTTTGGGATGCGGTAAATGTATTTATTTTTATAATGGCATCATTTTATTTGCTTCTTTTGTTAGATAACTATCTGTACTGAAGAATTAATGGAACCTGAACGATTGCTCCTACAGTACAACTATTACAAATCATCATTTAATCTATATTGATTAAACTGCCAGACTTTTCAGTCTTAGTCGACATGTTGATCACCCAGTGGACCTGTAGCATCGTTGGTTAATTTTAAGATCTTTATAAACTGGTTTTATCTTGGGGACTTTTCATTCCTTGTTACAACCAACCAGTTTGGCAGGAGCCCAGAGCGTCAGAGCCTTTAGCATTAAAACGATGACAGGAGCTGACACTCTAATTATTAAATGTTTTTAGGAATTTGTTCCTGTCTAAATGAAGTACTTCTCTGTCCATCACTTCAAATTTTGTATTTCTTTTCATACCTCTGTATCTTCTGTGTGTCTCTCTTGTCATTTTTAACCCCTGGTCCACTGTTGTCTGCCTCCCTTTCCTTTTTTAATCCTCCCATTGTTCTTTTTACCTTTTTCCCATCATCATTTCTCTCTCCGTCTGTCCTGCTGCCTCTCTGTCTTTCTCCTCCCCTTCTCTCTCTCATTTCTATCTTTCCTTATGCATTTCTCTCCCTCTGTCTCTGACTTCTACAGATCTATTGCCATTTTATTTCCAACCCTTCATTGTTCATCTCATACACTTGCCTCATCTTTTTGGTTCCTTCACAGCCAGACTAACAGCTCAGTCCTTCAGTGCTTCAATCTTCGCTGCCTCAGCTTATATAAGAATCTCGTTGCTTTCCCTTGCCTTGATTGTTCTTTTATTTCTGTTACGTCCTCCCTGCACCTCTGACCCCACATCCCACATCTCATTTTATACTTTTACTCAATCCTGCTATTTTTTTTTATTTCTTTTTTAACATCTCTTTATGACATCCATGTACTCTACCATTAAAGTACATTTCTACTTTGAAATGAGCCATAACATCCTCCAGATGTATAGAGAAAGTTATTTTACAGTTCCCACTTCCAGCAGAAGACTGAATTATGGTCATGGCCCCAGGCAGACAGCAGAATGCTAATCTCAGTGGTTTCCTCTCTGTAGCTTTGGCTTGACCTTTTGACATCTGAATATAGGAGTGTATGGTGGATGTAAAGGATGCTACAGCAGCCTGCAGCAGTGCAGGGAGAGCTGGTTATGTTGTGAAAGTGACAGACCTGCCATGCTTTATGGCAAATGTATGGAAGTCAGGCTGATATGAATAATTCAGGATGGAACAAGGCAGGAGATCCTTCATCCTCACTGCCATCATGCTAAACAACACCTTAGCCAATGGCCGAGGCCTAATCAACATTAAATGGGTGTTACTGACTACTTTTACTACGTAGTACTTATTACTTTCACTGGAAAACTGAATCTGAATTTCCCCCTCGGGAATTAATAAAGTTTATCTCATCTCATAGTCTCATTTTATTAAATACATAGAAGTCAGGCTGATGTGAATTATTCTGCATTGATAGTGTCAAAAAGATTCAACATTAAACCAGAGCAAAAGCTCTGTATATGATTGGATCTATGTTGGTGAATATATTTACCCATCCAGCAAAAACAGAGCTACGTGAGCATCACTCTGGGTGTCTCTTAAAGCTGTTGCACACCCGGGTGTTGATTAAAAGTCTGATGCGGTCTGATGTGTGCAGATTTCATACAGAGACAATGAGCACCAGTCTAAGATTATTCATCTTGTCTGATTCGCTTCAGCTTTTCATGCTTCTGAGGAAAAAAAAAATGTATACAAGTTAGTTGATACAATCTTGTGTAGTGTTTTATATATGATCAGTAAAATCTTTGTTGTACATCAGCAGTAACAAAGGCAGCTTCCTGTTTTTATCTGGTGGTTGTTGTTGTCCTAGATGTCAAAAGAAGTGGTATTGATCTGTTAATAGCCATTTAATAGACATTGATTTCTTCGCATAGATGTTGGTTTCTGTCAGCAAAGGTTTTGTACAAGACAAGATTTTTTTATTACACTTACATATTTTGTGTATACCTGGTTAGTTTCTGCAGATTCTGTCCTCAGAAATATATTTTAACTTAATATCTCAATTCTTTCGATATCTTTGTTTCTTTGTATTGCTATTTGTAACTTTTTCAGCTCAACCTAACCAACCATTACAGCACCCACATCAAGTATGTTACTAATAAACTGATGCATTTATAGTCTAATTATGTAACAAAGGCTGTGATAGTTTATCAGTCACAGAGGCTGGTACTTCAATAAGGGGTGTAAGTACTTCTTTGACCACTGTGGTGAGTTTTTAAATATTAGCAGTACAGTGTACATGTTCCACTAACTTTCAATAACATCACCTGTTTAAATACCAAAAATACTCTTTATAAATATTGAAATTTTACCCTCAGAATCTGATAGAAATCAAAAATGACTGTAAGGAAAGTGAACGCACTGGCCATGACTATATAAGTTCAAATTACTGCTAATGCAGATATATTGAGTTTATGTCGGACATACTAATTCATAATAATGAATAATGAGCCTCAGCCACATTAGCTGCAACATGTAGATGAGCCAGAAATAACTAATTAAGAAGGAAACAATTTATTGCATAGTACGTTATAGGCCTTGTTCTTTATAAAATACAAATCTGTATTTGTATTTGCAAGTTTGTTTTGAACAGAAGCAAAAAAAAAAAAAAAGACATATGATTGAGAAAAAAAAAAGAAACAATTATATTGTTCAAAAAGGAGTGGGAAGAACTCAGAACCAATTGAATCCCAGCCTTTCTCCTATCTTCAATACTTACAACCTTATCCTGCTTCCTTTAAGTATAATCCAATCGTTAGTAATACTACTTCCTCAAAGAATAGCAATACGAGTAGTAACCATAAACAACAATACTAACAATAACATACCATTTTTACATCATTCAGATGTTTGAAATTATAGTTATGAGTCTACCTAATGAAAATCTAATCCAAGTCCTAATATGAGAAGTATGAACGCCTTATCCTGGTTATCTCCGTATCTGAAGGGTTAAAGGAGCATCTGTGGCACAGTGGTGCTATAACAATCAATGAAAGTATATATACTGATTTTTGGGTGTCAAGTGTGCTAATAATGGGAGAGGTAACCAGAGTGAGCATCCACGTTGGCTAAACAGTGATGGACGAATTGGTATTAAAATCTGGCATCAATTATTAATGGGCACACTTGTTATAAATCACCTGTAAGAATGTGTGTGTGTGTGTGTGTGTGTGTGTGTGTGTGTGTGTGTGCTGCAGAGGGTCCTGTTCATGAATAATGAATGTTCAATTCCCACCACAACCAGGGATTTCACACCTTTCAACCTCACGTTGTGTGTCTGTGTGTGTGTGTGTGTGTGTGTGTTGTATAAGTGAGAGGAATAACAACAAAAAAATCTGAATGTGTGTATGTGTGTAAAAGATGCAGTATTCATGTGCCAGAGAAGGAACTGTGCAGAAAAAAACACACGTAGGTGAAATCAGTCTTTCTCAGATTTACTGTCCATTTATGTAGGCGTGTGTGTTTGTGCAGCGCATACACAAACCTCTGACTGTGTGTCACGGAGGTGCTGAATTATTCAGATGGCGGGTAAGAAGGGGGGATGACTTGTTACCTACATTGTGCTCTTACGATTATGTTTGAATTTGCGTCAGAATGATGGATTCCCAAATTAAGAAGTGTCTTCACCCCATTTTAACATGTTTCTCCAGCCTGCAGAAGAAGATGCACACTACTGACTGTCAGGCCAGCAGCCTGCTGCTGCTACTGTTTAGATCTAAATTCAAACCCATTGTGTCATGAAAAACACCTTTTCATGGCACATCACTATTTGCCCATTCTTTCCCTCCTACCTGCTACTTCTGTCTTTTGTTTTTGCTAAATCTGTCCACTGATAACTTATTGCTGCCATGTTTTTATTGACATCTTCACTGTCGAGTATATTTTGTGCTTGAGTTGGGACATTTAATAGATGAATATATTAAAGGCTCAACAGAAGAAACACTGATAGAATTTGATTGTAGTTTTTTTCTGCCTTATATTTGCTGTTTTCAGCTGCTAAAAGGAAGAAACGGCTCCTTTTCTGTGTGTATAGTTTTGTGAATGAAATATCTTTATTTGGATTATGGAATAATGATCAGACCAAACTACTGATTTTAAGATTCTCAAACCAAAATGATTTATTGTCCTTTTTAGACTAAACTATTATTTGAAAAGAGTCAAATCTGTTCTTTTACCCAACCAAGTATTTTTGCATTCCGGCTCCGACCTTCAGGGTCTCCAGGTTTTCCTCCTGACTCTGCCGTCCCATTTCCCTGATGTCCAGTCCTGCCTTCCACACCCACACACCTGTTCTACTTCCTCATAAAACTTGTGTGTTTCCTTTGTTGCCCATTTGTTTGTACTGCTCGTTGTAGCGTTTGTGCTTCGAGCCTCAGTCTGTTCCTTGTTTTTCCAGGGTTTTACTTGTTCTGGATTCTTAAACTGCTTCTTTTTTTTGGTTTTTTGGACTTACCTGTGCTTGGACTCTGCTCGTTGGAC
Organism: Mastacembelus armatus; assembly: GCF_900324485.2. Classification (NCBI taxonomy): domain Eukaryota; kingdom Metazoa; phylum Chordata; class Actinopteri; order Synbranchiformes; family Mastacembelidae; genus Mastacembelus; species Mastacembelus armatus. The sequence continues at coordinate 2,110,530 of NC_046633.1, forward strand.
TCACCTACTCCCCTGGATTTATCTCTGGACTTGGACTGTTCACATGTCTGCGGCCACCATGTGCCTGGTGCTTCGACACAGTCACACTGCGGGTCCTGGTCTGAGGTAGGAACAGCTCATGAATGTTGTTGTTGAGTTTGCAGGACTTGATGTTTTCACAACACTCCTGAGTTCTGTCCATGCAACATTATGTAGATGACTGGAGATTTCTAACGCCTAATGGAAAGACTCTTAAACACAATGTGACTTGGGACTGAGAGTAAAGACTAAATTTGTGGTGTTAAGTTCTTGCAGGATAACAAAATTAAATTAATACAGATTAAAATGATTACAAAAGCTCTGTCCTCACTAAAACACAAGTTTGCATGATAATAATACATGCAGGCGGTGCTGTTTTCTCTCTCTTGGACTTCTAAACTGTAATAGACCCCCCACACATGTACTTGACAAATAGAGGGAAGAGGAAATGTGTTTAGAAACCAGTCCTTAGGCAACCTAAACAACATTCTCCCCCTAATTAAAACGGCCTAACTGAGCAGCTCTTCCAGTGTCGCTGTCTGATCTAACCAATATAATATCCTGCACCCCCATAGTCACTGTAGAGCATAGACTAACCTCCTAGCTCCCACCATTAGCTAACACATTAACCTCATGCTGAATGAAATAGCTGAAGCAATGCAGCCTGGAGCATCCAGTGGCTAAGTGGCAATAAAAGCACTTCACATTACCAAGAAACAAGCTTGATTTGAATGAATGTAGTTCATTGAGTAGATGATATGCTTTTATACATGGCTGTAACAGACATGATGATATGAGTGTTCAAAGCACAACACTGCACAGGAAGCAGCTGCAGAGTGGGATGTTAAACAGCATACTCATTTATTTATGCATTTCAGTACGTCTGCCACACGCACAAAGGCCCTTCAAGACACCACGTTGACTGAAAGGAAGCACAGTTTGTATTTGTCCTATAGAAACCTGCAGGTCTGCGTCGGTATAGCATGTGTTGCTTTAAAGGAGATTTAAAGTGTGTTCTAACAGAAGGAGCTTGGTGTGTGATGTCCTCTGTTCTTCTATTGTTTTAAAGCACAGCAGCAGCTTTATCAAGTACTTTAAGTCAGTGAAACAATCCATTAAAGCAGGTGAACTAAACCTGAAATATAAAGCTGTATAAACTCAGAGTGTAAAAATACATGTCAGAAGAAAATGATCCTCGAGGACTGTATATACACTACTCTGTGGTGAACCAGTATTTGGCTGTCTTGCTACCTGTTTGAATGTGGAGAACCCTCCGAGTCAAATGAAGTTTCTTTTACAGTTTGCTCTGAGTGATGGGGCTGAAGGTCGTTCCTGTAATTTTGAAATGATTACTTCCCACACATTTTAATAATTCCTCAGAATTACTGTAAATGATGGCCCTTAACCCTCATCATCAGGCTCACCAGGGATGAAACACAGCCAGTGGACTTTATGTAATTATCATGGGAACATAGATTAGATTATTATCCTGACATATAGGCTGCAGTAGGTGAAGCACTGAAAGGTGTTTTTAGACTGCAGGTCTGTTTTTTTCTAGTGTAAACACAGTGCCAGCCATGCAGCTTGTATGTTGCTGGACCTGCATCTCTTTTATACAATTTATCATTTATCTTGTGTGACTTATTTCATCACCCAGTGAGCAACACTTTTGTGAATATAATTAAAACCAGGCTTCAAACCCACTGCCATGATCAATGAGTTGTCTTGTGTAGTCTCTGTATCTACATTCAAGAGCATGGTCTCTGTATGATGAGTCTATTGATCCCTCTGCACAGAAAGTTGTATGACCATTAAGGTGTGTCCCAGTTCACTCTGCAAATCAATGAGATACCCACAGCAGACAGAGATGCAAACATTTCATGGAAACTAATTAGGATGCAAGTGAGAGAGCCATGAGTCCATTGTGTGTGTGCGTGTGTGTGTGGGCGTGGGCGTGTGTGTGCGTGTGGGCGTGTGTGTGTGTGTGTGTGTGTGTGTGTGTGTGTGTGTGTGTGTGCTGGAGCTGTTTTTGTACATGCTGTATGTACATGATTGTATGTACATTTAAATTAAACATACAAAAGTGTGATTTCCTGTGTGTGTGTGTGTGTGTGTGTGTGTGTTTGTGTGTGGGCACAAATGTTTGTGTACAGTAACATTTGCGAGTGGGTGTGTAGATGAGGAAGAGCGGCAAGAGTCGTTTGTCAGCCATGTTGAAACATTCCTAATTGGATTTCTTTGGCAGCAGTCTGTGATGGCAGGGACAGGATCTGCAGAGAGACAAAGAAAATGAGACAAATCATAGTCCCATATTTTATACTCCAACACCATCGTTTCTTTCAGGAAGTAATTGAAATGCAAACTATTGTATACTGTAGTACAGCATGACAGACAGACCTGTACAGGTGTACACTGCTGTTACAGTACAGTGCTGATATTTAAACCATAAAGCCTTTTGAGCAACAGACACAACCGGTGCAGCCGCTTGTGTTGTTTTTGGTCTGAATGTTTAGCAGCTCTTGTGGAGAATAGTGCTCTGAGCTCGACATACACAATGCTATGTTTCCACTGCTCATCATCTTGGTTTAGTCTACTCATTTGCTCATTACACCAGTGCCAGACCCAAGTGCAGCTGAGAAAGGTGGGGAAGGCATTACTTTAGCAGGGATATGGTCTGGACCTGAATATTGGACAAATGAACTTTGAAATGTTTGAGCTCTCTCTGTAAACCTTAAAAATCCTCTTTTGTTTGTCCTCCTACGACTTCTATCAACATAAAGACCAAAGCCAAAGGGCAGAGAGTGCAAGTCCCAACAAACAAGACAATCCAACAGAGTCAGACAGATTAACAGCCCCAGCGTAGGTAGCTCCAACAGCTACTGCATGGGTGCTGTTTTTGTTACGCCTGCTTGGTCAGAAAAGCACACGGCAGTTTGCTGGGGGAAAGGTGTTCTGGTAAAATGACTCGACTTGGCACTTTCATCTGCCTTCTCTGGGTGTTATTGTTATTGCTTTCTGAGTGGCTGATGAGAATCACTGAAGGTCTTTTGATGGAGGGAAGATTCTCATGTTCCCTCTTGGTGATTTCACAGCTGAAGCTTCACGGGCCAAACTCAATACTTTATAAATCACAAATTAATAACACACTTAAAGCCTGAATATTGTTGAATATATATTGTTGAATATTTTAGGAATTATTTGGAGAGGTTGTGTTCATGGGCTTCTAAAACTGTCCTTAGCACAGAAAGAGTTACTGAACCAAAATACTGGCCTTTGTCAAGCATCCATACCACCGGCATAAAACATTATTGAATACATTTTCACAAAAAAATGCCGATTACCGTGGTACGTTTTGTTTTGACCTTTAGCCTGCTGTATGAAATATGTTTTAATGATGACTCTTTAAATTTTTAACACATTTTCATTTGGCACAGAAACCAAGAAAAGCTGTAGGATTATTAGCCAAACACACTGACCACAAACATGCCTCACAGTTTATTCATTGTTAACACAGCAGAGTCCTGTTATATTTTATCATAGTTAAGTTTAAGCTCTGAGGTCAACAGTCCAGATTGTGAGTCACTGCCTGTGGCTGTTTCTTGTTAGCCTCCATGTCTGAGGTACACACAGTCGGTTTTTCCACATCGGCAGTGGTGCTATTAACCATGCAATCAGAGCGGCTGATTATTCAGACAGATGAGCACAGGGCGAGATGATTCTAGGGGAAAGAAAAGAGGCAATAAATATATTTCCTGATGTTGAGTAAATGCACTGTGTTGCTGGACATGGCCAAAGCCAGTGTGAATGAAATGACTGAGATTGGGGTTATTGGGCTTTGTTTCCAGTGTAAGGAATTAGCATAAAGAGGCGGGCAGTATGCATACTGATGAAACTCTCTGGAGAGCTGCATGCTATTCAGAGCTCCCACTCATATACTAAATCACAGTTTGAAATCAAAAGCAAAACCCTGAAACAGATTATTTATTTGACTCGGGTCTCATGTGGGTGGATGGCATTTATGGAAATATGAAATGCAAAATCTAACATCAGCGGGTTACATATATTAATACATAAGCTAGCTGATGTAGTTGACTTCCGTGCGTTAAATCCAAAAAAGCTCTATTGCACACTATTGCATGTGATGGTTTTGCTCTTTCTGCTGCATAACTTTTAGAAAAATATACAAAGTGTATCACCGACGTGAGTTTAAGCTGCTTCTGTACCTCTGGTGTGGAGGTTTTCAGGAACCAACAAATGATAGTGGAAACATTTTAAGGAGTCTGACACCATCTGTGTGCTCTGATTGCAGAAGAGGAATCCAATCAAACAGCAGGCTCCATTTTATTAGTTGGCTCAGTTGAAATGTGCATGTATGTTGAATGCAATGCAATCGGCAGAAAGAGATTGCATTCATCAACACACCCTGGAAACATTAGGGGGACATTTTAATTAGCACCTTTGGAGTTGTGCAGAAATATTGTTGTGCACTTCAGTTTTTTTTGTTGTTTTTTTTAATGTATGTGTAGCAACAGGACCAGACTTTTCTTTCTCGCTGTCTTTGTGTATTTGTTGTGTTAATATTCAGGGATAGCTGGCTTTAAAAAAACAAAAAAACAAAAAAAAAAACCAGTTGGCCACTGGGGTTCTGGGGTTCTCACTTCCAGATCCTCACTGGTCATATGTAGAATTAACAGCTGCATTAGCTTTTGTCAGTAGCTGTGAAGAGTACAGTTTGTAATCATCCATATTTTTGCCATGATGGAAGAATAACCGTAAATATCAGTAGTGTTAATGGGTTCAGCCATAAAAGGGATCAGACATCTTCTGAACACTTAAAAAGAGACCAAGTGCTCAATCACTTTTACATCCAGAAAGTGGACAATAAATGGACAAAACGCTTTGGGAGCTCTCAACATAGAACAGGAAAAGCTTTATTTATTTTATGTAGTTTATTTATTTCTTTAGTTGGCTGTGTTAATGCTTAAAGGCAGTTTTTACATTAAAAAGACTGGCAGAGGTGCATTTTCTTTACTGCAGTGCCTTACAGTGTTTCTCTACTTTTAATTTTGGCCATTTTCTCTGAATGAGTTTCAGCTTATAGTATCTAGACTTACATGACTGTGTAGCCCGGTGAGCCCACCTCCCCTCTTGACTTCAGTACCCATCGTAGAATAAAAGGCCTAGAGAGGACTCATGACAAGCTGAGCTGATAATCATGATATTACTATGTTCTACTTCACATTGAGCTGTTTTTGCACTAGCCACATCATCTATGAGGTTATACTTTTTTGTAGTTGGGCTCAGACAATGTAGTTACGCAAACATTTCAGGAAATGTGCCAAAGTTTGCAAAAAAAAAAAAAAGCCCGGTTAACATGACGTTCCTCCACAGATCGACGTTATTGCCCAGAATTAAAAAGCAATTAAACAGAAAATACAAAAAGTCAAGCTGACAGGAGAAAGATATTTAAGACAGACACACAGATTAAAGCATTGAGTACTAACTGTAAAGCTATGTTGACATGACCTGTCGGAGTGATCCAAAATCATGTTTTCTCGGATATTTTTAAATAAGTGTGAACGAACCAAAATTGATTCTTCAAACTGGAACTGGGCGACTACGATCCACGCTCAATCTCTCGCTCTGTGCAGCTTGGCAGCCACTCTCAGAACAGTCGGAACGAAATTCCTGTTCGTTTTAACGTCTCACTTCTCTGAACACGTGCAGCAGTGACAGGTGTCAGTGCAGAGACTAGACTCTGATCAAGTCACACCAGTGACATCGCTGTTGTTGTTATGCATCAGTTGGGACGTCCTTGTTTGAGCTGTATACATGTTAGCATGAGAAGAATGGGTCTTATAAAAAAAAGGACCAGAACTGAGCATTAAGCCTGTGATGTGAACATAACTTAGTCAGTCCCTTTACTCAGGGCCATCTAATTAAGAAGTAACTTACAAGTGTGATGTCAAGTCAAGGGGCATAACTGCTAGAAGAAAAGACCCTCCATGACTGATCCTGAACACCAGGACAGAGAATATAACTAATAATGGAGGCATTTGTGCAGTCAAGTTTTACTCCAGGAAAATAGCACTTTAAAAGCTTTCAGTTTAAGGTCTTTATTGTTTACAGCAGTGAAACATCAGGGGAAACTGCAGGGAGACGAGCAGCCATTGGCACTTACATATAACAATGTTTCTGTTATTTTTAAAATGCATTTCTCTACTGCTTAACATCTTAACGTAATGAACCGTGGTGGCACACGTCACTGCTCATCTCTGTTGTGTTTGTGTACGGAAACGTGACCAGTATCACGATTGACCCCTTGAGTGCCAAAGTCCCATCATGCCGATTTCCTGTTGGCCTCTTGATGGATGATTGTTGTTTGGCATCCTCTCTTGAATCAGCACTAAGTTAATGACATGTTGGAGCTGAGTGTGGAGGGAGAGGCAGACAGACAGGCACTCGAGTCTTGGCTGAAAAATGCAGAAATGAGGATGTTGTTGTCATTCGCCATCGCTGTCTTTTGACACATGTCCTCATAATCCTGTGGAATAACAGGGATTTAGGTGGGTTATAATACTGGGTAGAGTGCAATGAGTTTGTGTTTCAGCCCTGGTCATAGTAGTGTGCATACACATCAAACACATGTATACTCACAAGCTGTGAAAAACAGAATTAGCTTAAGAACTATTTTTCATTATTGTGGTGAAGTAGGGCGCACTAACCCATATCTCTGCTCCAAATGACAACAGACACCGGTCATTAGATAGTGTGATGAAACCTGAAGTGAGGGATAATTGTATGATAGTCACAGTTGCACAGAAAGCCACGATACATTACACCACAATCCTTATAAAGTAAAAACAGCCTTTGTGTCAGAATTCAAGGGTAAAAATATCACATTAAAAGAATCAAAGTAGGAACAAAGAGGCATTAAGTGTCTGGTATAGTCTTTGTTATTTGTCTAGTTGCTGCCGTCTTCTGGGAAAAAATAAAACGAGACACCTTTGAGACAACAGGTGATAGCTGCTGGATTCTAGCCTGTAAATAAAGATGCCCAAATAACATTTTTGAAGTGGGAGGACAGCTCTGAGTCGAGCCAAGACAAATCCCTCACGTCAAGAATATTAGATTATCATAAAGCATGCACAGTAATTACAATACCTAGCATACAGTCCTGGCCCAGGTGAGTAAATCTAGAAAGCTGCAATTTGAAAAACTAGAGATTTTATTTAGCAAATTAAGTTTTGTCTTGTTGTATTGTATGAATAATAAAGTCACAATACTATTAAAAAAGTTAAATTAATCAGACCCAGTACACATACTCTGTTCCGTGCAGGTTCCTGCTTTCATGATCTTTATGCACCCGGAGATTTAGATCCCCAGGACACGACTGGAGAGCGGTTCTTCATTTGACATGTGACATCAGGAATGTAATCAGTAGTTTTTCCATCAAAATATTCATTTCTGCTGAGTATCATCTGACAAAGAAAAGGCCGAAGCAGCTGGTGGTTCATGGAAAACATGAGATGAAAAACCATTAATTAATCCCTGAGTGAGCTCATGACTGTCCTGCACAGCAACTATAAACTAACGGCCATCAATTAAAAACGTGATAATAAATGTTAGAAATAATGGGAGGGTGATGTTGGATGTATTTAAACTCAAATGAGCCCATAATGTCTTGCATTGTAATATATCACTGATGAGCTTACTGGACTGATTCTAACACTGAGCTGAATAAGACTATTTTCTACTTTATGTTGTAGCTGGTATAGAAGGACTCAGGGATCAGATAATGCAACATATGCATTTGCAAAGATTAAACAGAAAGTTTACAAATGTCTCTCACTCTTTGTTTCCCCTTTACTGTTTCCTAATTCCAGTCCCTGCATTTTCACGGACTTGATTATATTACTCCCTGCTTCCTATAGAACTCTATATTTGCTGATCTATGATGTGTGTGAAAATTTCTACACTTGACCTTGGAAAAAAAATCCACTAAACAAAAAAAAAAAATGCTTCTGGCATGGACTCTACAACTGTCAGTGAAGAAAAACGCTAATAATTTGTAAGTGTTGAATCTGAAATCACTGCTAAAAATAGATTAAATGATTGTGTGACTGTTACAGAGAGAGGGAGAACTGAATGAAGAATGATTTTTAGACATGGCCCCGAGTGTCACAATGTGCAAATGGCCATCTATCCATGTTTTTCTGCCCAGTTTGTAGCCTCTTGCATTCTTGATATTTTCCTTTTTTTTGCTTTTTGACCTAGTAAAATAGTAAAATTCTAGCTGCTGTCCTCATTTAAAGGTTCAATGTGCTATATTTAGAGCGACCTATTAGCAGAAATGGAATCTAATATTAATAAAATGTTCTCATTAGTGTGTAATCACTGGAAAATACCAACCACTGCGTTTTCTTAAACTTCTTTATGAGCCTTTTAAATCTACATAGGGAGTGGCAGATCTTCTTTTATTGAGGCAGCAAATTTGCACTGCCTCATTTCTTGAGTAGCCCAGAACGGAAAACAACCAAAGCCGGACTCGATGCTGGTGCTGGACAACTGTATGTTCAGGGAATCCTAAGACATACAACACCGTGCTGCTAGGGAAATAAATCATATCATAAATAAGAAAACAAAAGGCATAAATCTCAGAAGGACCGTGAGGAGAGTGCTGAAAGTCGTAGAGAAGTGCATCGTTCCATGCAATGGCAATAAAAAGAGGTGCTGGTGGAAGTTACCCCACAACTTCCTGTGGACACGTCTGTCTCCAGGAACAAGCTCCTTCATAAAAGACTCATTTGGCCATTACTGCCTTCAGTGGATTGATGCAATAAGAGAGGTACACAAGCAAGTGGCTTTGATGATTCCTTAAGCATGATGGTGGAAAGATTGCTTCCTCGGGGGCTGCGATGCTACAAAACATGAATATCACATTATTGAGACAGGAGTCTGAGGATACCAACTTGTTTTAAGTCCTCATCTGGGAAGAGGAGCTGGAGGAGGAAAAAAGCAAGAAGGGGAAGATCAAGGACAGGCAACGTGTGTAGTCGATCCATCAGTTTGTGGTGTTTTGTGAGCCTGTGTGTGTGTGTGTGTGTGTGTGTGTGTGTGTGTGTGTGTGTGTTATATGGATGCATATCCTCTTAAGAGAAATGAGACGCAGGGAGAAAGAGGAGGCTTAGATGAGACAGCTGGTAAAAATGGCTGCAGCCATTTGTGTATTACTGTGTAAAGTGCACATTCAGTCAAGAGTGTGTGCTCTCAGAGTGAAGCAGCTTTTAAGTGTCGAAGAAACCTCAGAAGACGTTAAGAGATGGAGACAAGAAAACAGGTGAAAACAGGGGTGTGCATGTGCATGAGAAGAGGTGGTAAAGTATGTCCTCATGGGGAGAAGCACTGCCAGCAAAAAAAAACGAAAGACTAGAGACAAAAAAGTAGTGAAATGCTTTGGCGTAAGAACGATGGGGAAAGTGTGGGAATATTTGCATGCGCGAGTGTTACAGAAGCAGCTTGGCAGTGCATTAATCATATATGAAACACTTTCACAGTTATACAGTGTCTTGGTGTAATTCTAATTATCCATTCGAGGACGTCGACGACTCACCACTTTGCCGCAGGGCTGAAATCAAAGACGACACCAAAAGAGAGGCAAGAAGAAGACAAAGTAATGAGGGAGCGAAGGGCAAAAAAAAAGGCAGGCAAGAAGACGACGAGAGAGAATATCACCAAAAAAACAAAACAAAAAAAAAACAATGTGTTAGTTAAATGTTAATTAACCAAAGACAAAAAAGTAGCACACAGGGCACTGAATTATGAAAGCAAAAGGGGGAAGTATTCAGAAACCAGGGAAAATAACCGTGCGTTCACAACAAATACACGAAGGTGTAGAGACAGTGAAGGCGGCGGTGAAGCTTAAGGATTAACCTATTAATGCAGCAGGTTTGTCACGCTGTAAGCCTCTTAGGAGGACCTTTCCAAACCAAGAGGCAGTGAGAATGTCAATTTAGGCACTTTCTCTGCTCGTAATTATGCTCTATCTCTAGGCTAACAGTTTTTTTTTTTTTTTCTTCATGCAGTCGGACGAGGAAAGGAAATTAAAAAGAAAAGATATTCATGCAGAGGACATACCAAGGAGAGGAAGGATTCCTACAGACAGAGTGGGTGTCTAATTGTTTGACAATGGGAATGTGCAGGGTGTGACTAGATAAACCACCGTCAAATTCTCTGTTCATTATTTTCCTTTTGCAGCCCTTCAAGTCTGTTTTAAAGTAAATGACAACACAAAGCAGATTGTTAAGGCTGTTTCTTTTTTTTTTTGCCTTATATTGTGCTACTGAAGCAGAGGCACCTCTTGAAATGAAACTGCTGACAGATGTAATAGCCATGTAGGGGAGACCAGGGCATGTCGTCACACTCTTTTTATACGTCTTGGGATTAATACATAATAATGTTAAAAGTCACATGAAAGAACAGTCTCAGGCACATATTTTCTATTTATTTCATTTTCATATATTTGTTTCAGTTCAGACTTACAAACATTCGGATTGTGAGAGTGAACGTGGGACATGTTGCCCTGTCGGTGGGTAAGATGTCCCACTGTGGGGTGAAATGTCATGATGGATTTTAATATTCAGCTACAGAAAAAGCTCGACTAATCTTTGAACGTGAATAAATCCTGGAACGAAGCCATTAAACCATTTCCAGCTAAAACAGGAAAATAACTTCAATCAAACCTTTAAATAAAACCTGTCAGACACTGTCCAAACTAACTAGTCAGTCTCCTCATCATGGGAATCACACTTGCGGCTCACATAAAAAGTTTTTCCAGGGCTGCACTCTTCATGAACCCACTGTGCATTTTTGATGCACTGGACCCGAGTCTGTCCTGGAGGGCTGTTTTCTGATGGCCCCACACAAACCAGGCACAGCATCTGGAGTCTTTCTCATTTTACTTGCTTTCTGCTTCTTTGCTGTTTTAAACTTACTGGCAACTTATCTCTTATCATTATGTGACAGTGTGCCCCAGACTGCCATCTCTGCTAATGCTGTCTATATTTTAAAGTTGGCTTTATGCAGGACATTAACTGAAGTATATCGAGACATTAGATCCTCTCCTCTGACAAGTCCAAATATACAAGTATGACGTTTTTACACTAGAGGATTATTACTAAAAATATCAAAATGCTTTTTTTAAAAAAACTTCTGAATATGAAAAATGGCTAATTGGTGCTTACCTCAGTTAAGTGTGCTTTGCCACAGACTGGATATGGCGTCAGACCATGGAGAGGCACACACCTAGTGCTGCACTTTTAAGTAGCGCCCTCTTGTAGGGAAACTATTGACAAAGTGACGACTAACAAGAAGCCCTGGTCTCCTCTTATATTTTTAGGCTTCGTGCAGAAGCTTCACTTGTTCAAAGCCCAGTTTGAGTATCTGCTGTAATTTGATGTAAAACAGAAAAAGTGCAGCTCACAGTGATAAGTACATTCAAAATGTGGTTTTGACTCTTGATGTATTAAACTACTTTTGATCTCATTTTTGCATGACCAACTATTTGCTCAGATCAGAATGAGTCAAACATAAATAACAACGATACATCAGTGAGAATTTTATACAACATGTCCTTCACAAGTGCTTTTGCATGGTGATGTAAGAGTATGGTAATGCCGCAGCATGCCAATTCTGGAGCAAAAAACAATCATTATTCATGTCTGCGCTGATTCTGCCAACTAGATGCTGTCTTTTGGACACCAAATAATGCAAGACCCTGCCTGGTAAATGGCTCTCACTCTCCACACGTGTAGTTTTCTCACAAACTTACAAATGTTCAGCCACAGAAAACATCTAACTAGTATAATTAAACTTCAAATGTCCCGTTAACTATGGTTTAGTGCAGGGAGAACACAGGCCTACTGATGATTAAAAGTCCAGTCCAGTCAAGATTGCACACAAAACTGACATAAGATTTTATATGAATCTAAAAAAATATGGTTTACAAAAGTAAAATTTGTTAAATTGCCATCTTACGTTTCAGCTAGCCTAGTTATTGCATAATAATGGTTTATAATAAGGGGCCTGCCAGAGTTTTGTTGCAGCTACTTGTTCAAACCAAACCAAGTGTCTGTGCTAATGTCTGGCAATTACATTGGAAATAATAAGTAAAAAGACAAACTTTTTTTATTTTTTACAGTTATTACATGAAACACAGAGAAAGGCTGGACTCAGAGCACCTTACGATATCATTTCTGAAATAACATTAAACAAAAAAGAGTAGTTCTGAAGTTTCTGTTGACCTGACCTGAGCAATAATGGGTTCACCTCATCTTAAAATAAACTCTATACTGAGATGAGGCTGCTTTTTAAAGCCACTCCAACAATATTAACTCTTTCCCATTAACATTTACACCCAGTCTGCAAATTTTCCCAGTGAATCCGATGGTTTTGTATTGCCTCATATAATATCACATTTACATATTGTGTTTATTTTTAATTTAATATTTGCATATTGTCTCCTCTGTAATGCAACATTTGCATTCTGCCTTAGTTGATACTGTTTCATGCATAATTGTTGAGTTTTTATGTCTCATGCTTTCACTGTGGAGTCATTTTAATCAGCATCTTGTGTTCCCTTTAAAATTAACCCTTTCTGATGTGAATTTCTCCAAAGCATCATGAAATACACAAGTTGTTCAGTTCGTGTTAACATCTGTATTGTAAACACCTCGTCACGTTAATTATCGGGTACTGTATCGTATATGATCTTACATTCAGGCACATTTCTAAATGTCTGAATTCAGATAAACAGCAGCACTGTCTTTACGTTCTCCCACTTTACACAGCTGAACAATCTCTGGTTTTATGGTTACAGTCCATCTTTCTCTTGCCTTTTCTCAACACTGTGGCTTTTGCACTGCTCCAGGCCCTCTCTGGCCCTCGCTTCTGATTTCCATTTTGTTGTTTTCACTCTGACACTTCCTTCTATTCTTTCTACACTGTTTTAAAAAGAGATTTTACCAACTCTCATGCACCTTGCACAGTCTTATTAACTAATTCTTATCGTCTAAATCCAATTAGCTGAATTGTTCCAGGCTGTCTACTTAAAAAATAAATAAATAAATAAATAAATCAGCTCAGGTACTATACACAATTTTTATGATACACATTTTTTTTGTTGTAAAACACCAGTTCTGTAGATAACAGCACTTCTTTCTAATGGAACAGTATGTGACAGATACAATGACTGATCTTTGCATCCTGTCTATGTGTCTGAGTTAATCTCGTCTCTGCAAATTTTAATTAATCTGCATATGGTGTAATATTAAGACACGTGTAAATGAATAATTTCCAATTCATTGTGTATGAGATGGGCAATTGAAAACATGACTGAAAGTCTGTAACCATTTAAAACTGATTTAACTGTATTTATGCTTATTTAACAACATAATTAGATGATCCTGAGTTCTCTCATTCTTAGACCTTAGTTTTGTTTTTAATCATCCCGAAGGTCATTTGGTAAAAACAAATGTGTGTACAGAGACACAAACTGGTCTAGCTGCATCTGTGTAATTTAAAAAAATTAGATTGGACCATGTTTACTTTCAAATAAGCAGCTAAAATGTAGATTAGATGCCTTACTGCTGATGATGTAGTTAATTTAGACAAACACATGAATCTCATTCATTTCAATGAGACAGGGCTGCACTACACCATGCCACTGCCATCTAAGGTCACCCAGCAGATACTTTGCTCATGCCATATCATTTGCCTGGGTACCTCAGTCCAGCATCACAGTCCCTGTAGCATGTGCCCTGTAGCGTTGCAGTAATCCTCCTGTTCAGTCTGCAGTCCTTAAGATGTTGATCGTTCTTGCTGCTGTGAAGTCGAGCTTTGGATGAGTGAAGGAGGCACAGGCTGTACGGTGTCTGCTGTGTGTATTTCATATTCTCAGAGGTGTTAACAGAATAACATTACTTTTGTTTGGCTTCTCTTTTAAACCACATGTGATTTTCAGTCTGAAAGCAGCAATCACACCACCCCACTCCCACTCCACCCCACCTCTTAGCAGGATTTTTCTTCTCCACGTCAGCCTTATACTCTTCAACCCATGGCTCTCCAGCCATTCTTCTTCAGCCATTCATACAGTGACATAATCAGAATAGCAGGAGGTCATAGCAAGGATAACATGTAGAACATAGCCTTGAGTGGTGAGGGTGGTGGGAGTGCGGAGGCGTTTATTTTCCTGCTGCACCAGCACCATGTGGCCGAGCAGGAACAGTGAATGTAGAGCGCGGGTTGCACTGACAGTGATGCTATTTAACACAATCATCTGCCCTCAGGGGCCAAAGGTCTGTCTGCGTTATGGTGAAGTGGAGGACATAGACCAAGAGCACTGTGTGTGTGTGTGTGTGTGTGTGTGTGTGTGTGTGTGTGTGTGTGTGTGTGTGTGTGTGTGTGTGTGTGTGTGTGTGTGTGTGTGTGTGTGTGTGTGTGTGTGTGTGTGTGTGTGTGTGTGTGTGTGTGTGCATGCGCGTGTGTGTGTGTGTGTGAATACATAAGTGTCCAGTGAGCATGAAAACACATTTATGTGCAGTATCTCTCATGCACTAACAGCCCTATGCGTTTCTGTGCAGACTAACAGTTTGTCCTTTATTCTGTGTGAAAGGACACTTCAGTTCTGTGCCACAGAGTGTTGTTCACACTGCTGCTGATGATTGTTGTTGAGAATGTCACTGGCTAAATGCTGCTTCTCTCATGTCTAAATGGTAGAAGGAAGGAATAGAGGATGAGGGAAGAGTCTGAAAAGGAAAGTGAAACGGACAAAGACGGAGACGAAACGGTGAAGAGGAAGATGTTATTTTTAGTTTAACCTTGCGAGTTTTTATGAGTCACACAGCTGAGGGAAAGGCCAAATGGTTGCTGACAAACTGTCATGTACATTTGGGAGCATAGGCAAACACAGAGTAATATTAGTGGATATGCTGGTGGCTCATTTCTCACCTGCAACTATGACAAGTGCTCTGCACTCTGGTGTTTTAAACATAATTAGAAGGGGGCTCTAATTAAAGCAGCAGTTGAAGTTACTTCGCTCTACCTGTATATACTGAAGTGGGTCAGTGGGGGCTTATTGCACTCAACACCACACCTGAGGACTCTTCTCACATTTTAATTTGATGGGTGGGTTTTTTTTTTTTTTTTTTTTTTTACTTGCTTGAAGGGTGTGAGTGAATATTTATGTTTTAGGTTCTGTGTTTGTGTTTAAGCATAACCTGAAAACAAATTTGAGCATCACATTCATTAGTCAGCAGGAAGTAATTCACAGAAAATATAACTATAATACATTTAAACTGGAATCTCACTGCCCATCCTCTCTGTATGAGTTCATCAGCTCCATGATATGACTGTGATTGGATGTGACATCAGTAATCAAACATAATCTGTCTCTCTTTCAATCTCTCGTCTTTTTTCCATTTCGGTTAATCAGTCCACACTCACTTCTGTCTCACACCGTCATGTGTAAATGTCGCAGCAGTCGGAGTCACAGGACTGTGGTCAAGTCGGGAAGAAACGCAAGGAATGTGAGCGTGTTAGCCTTCAAAGCATGAGAGGAGATTTTAGAAACAAGAAATGTTCAATGGCAGATTGAGCTGCAGAACCAGTGAGCTGTAATTATGAAATATCAACGACTGGTTCATAGTCGGACTGTGTAGTTGATAGTTGTGGTTTCTGAAATTGCAGCACAATTAATTTAAAGCTGCACCAGTCGATGTTTTTATATTAGAACTGGATCAAATAACTGAGTGTAATGTGAAACAGGTCACTCGTAGTGACAAACCCACAGAGAATTTTGCAGTTCTCAGCTTTATGGAGATTTTCAGCTGTGCATCCCAGCACATTCGATTACTATATTTTCAAGTGTTGTGTTTTGGTGCAAGCTTTAACAGTCCCAGTCTGTCGCTGAACAGTCCTCAGGATTAAAACAAAACTGACAAGATAAATGGGAATTTGCAGTTTTGAATTTCACGGTGAAATATCAATTTGACCTTAATTATTCTAAAAAATAAGCTGCCAAGATAGCTTTTTTTTTTTTTCTGTTTTGCTCTTAATATTGCATTTTACTCTTTTCTGGCTCACTTTATTTGTAATCTTCTCTTTTGTTTCCCAGGATACAGTTTTCTGGTCTTGCCCACCTCAGTGCTGCATGTGTGTGTGTTTGCATTTTAAGACTCTGGCAGCAACCTTTCTCCCTGTGTGGGCTAATCCTTATTAAAACCTGCTCAATTTATGTGGCATTCAAGGGAAAAGTGGCTTTTCCAGTGACACACAACCAGAGGATTAAATGTGCCTGCAAACATCCCTTGTTTTATGTGGTTGTGTGTGTGTGTGTGTGTGTGTGCATGTTTAAAACAGCCAAGATCCTGATTTGCATATATTTGAACACACAGAGACACACACACAAGAAATAAATGGACATACAGTGTGTATGAACATCATGGCCATGACAGACATGAGAGCCACTTGAGAGCAGAGCTCATTACAGGTATTTCTAACATACATCCTGGGAAGCGATGAAACGCCAAACTTTTTCAAGACAAAGGCTCAGAGCACGTGTCTACCTCTTATGTTATGAAATAGCTAAAACTGTAAGGGCAAAGCAGATGTCACTTTGAATGAATTCAAACTGTATGAAAAGAAAAAGTGCATGCACTGAGTTGTGTGACTTGTTTTGAAGGCAGCTTTGACATACACATGCCAATTTCCTCACAAGAATTTAGCCAGGCTTTTGCTGAACGTTAATTGCTTGGCTTAAGGCTTCAAAGAACAGCGGCTGGACGGATTCATTAAAACAGAAAAACCAAAGGGAAACATGCACAGAGTGAGATGAAGGAGGAGAGGAGGATGAGCGATGGTCAGGGGACAGAGGCTGCACTCCCTTGTTTGGCAGGTCTTAAGGGGAGGAAATGACACTGCCAAACAGAGACTAGAAAAGCCCCCGTCTTTGCTTTACTAAAGATTATATTTTATTTTTTTATTTATTTTACGGTATATGCAAATCAGTTTTAATACTCTTACCCCCTGTATTAAGACCTGGGCCTAAAAGCATCTTGAAAGCATCTTAAAAATCCATCCCATGAACCTTTTTGTGCATAATGTGTGCCTCAGGGACAATCCTGCATGTATTCAGAATGAGTGTCAGAGAAGTCAGTGACAGCTTATGTGCAACTTTTTTTATTTTGTTAATTTTTTTTTTTTTTTTTTGTAGTTATTACACACTTCTAGTGAAAATTGGGCCAAACTGTACTGAGGAGGGAAACTTTGTGTTGCCAGATAAGTATGCCAAAAGACAGCATATTGGAAAAATACATATCATCAAAAAAGTATTATCTAGTGTGAAACACCAGAAGTAGCAACAAATAAAAGCAAAATACTGTTTGGAAACACTACTGCCAGAACATTTTGGTCTATTTGTCAATGAAAATAAGTGACATTCTCATGATACACAACCCAGTTAGTAGCAGGTGAGTGATGGATACTGTGGATGGTGGGAATGCAGGAAATGGGAGATGGTAGGAAACAGACCGTCCAGGAGAAACACACTTAGAGATGGTGAAGGATGGATGATGGGACGCAGAGACACACTCAGGAGATGCCCGTCCATATGTTTGCACCCTGGGAAACTCATAATACCATTTTCTCTCTCTAAGTGGTAAAGCGCATTACAGTAAGTGAACAAACAGGGTATGAAAACTCATATAAGTGGGGGTTTGATGCATCATATTAACATGTCCCACCTTCCAGCTATAGGGTAGTGTGTATTTGCTTCCCCCGACAAAAACCCTCTTTGGTTTCTTCGCCGGCTCTGCCATGGCGTTGGTTTTGAGATTTCAGTGTTAGATCGTTTCGTCTTATCGTCAGCTATTGGTTATCTCCACTCAGGCTACGAGTACAACATGTAACGTATGCCGTAAAGAAGATGCTCGGGCCTGAGTGATCCTACCTGAACAGGAAAGTTGCATGGTGCTGTTGCATCCGATGTGAGCCCTCTCAGGCTGCAGCTGCGGTAGAATCCGTCCGGTTAAAAGTTGTTCTACCACTGAAATAATTTTAGAGACATTATTTTAAGGTTGAAAAACTACATAGTGTTGCCTTAAGGTGCTTCCATCTAATATACATGGTTATTTTTTTTTTCATGCTTCTTTTTATCACCCTCAGCCAAACGTTTACTCCGAGTGTGACTGTTGTGTTACTGTGTACATCACAGTCCAAAAGCAATTTTACCAGAATGTTCTCACACCATGTACGGTAGATAATCAGAGCTTGATTGCGAGTGATATTGCGTGCCACTTACCAACAGCCATACTAAACAGACAACCAATGTCATGAACAATTATCCTCAAGTATTTGACAATAAACATGCACACTGGGAACAGGTGGTTTATTGTTTAAGCAGACAAAAGGCCCAGTTCCCCTCATCGCGGCCCAGAAAGCATGCAGCCAGATGCAGGGGCTTCCTCTGCCATGTTGTCAGGCCATGTTTTTGTATGAATATTTGAGAAACAAAAGAGCAAGAGAACAACATCTTTAAGATATTCATTCATTCTGATGTTTATTTCGGTTACCCTGCCAGCTTCAGCATGCGACACCGCAAGATATTCGTCAAGGTAATCAATTTACAATGTGCTAATCATGGCCCTAATTGTGGCATCCTAATGTGTATGCGGCTAAATGCGCTGTTAAGTGATTCCAGATACCTGGCCAACATGGCAGATTGTTGCTGAGCTGTGTGTGGTAAATGGAGATGGAATATTTCCTGGTGAATGACTTGGAGAAGCTGTGGGAGGCAGATAACAGGTGTGATTCATGGAAGAAGCTATTACAAATGGTTTCCCTGAGAGTTAGCAGCACAACATGTTTTTATGCTGTGCTTATATCCTTACATGTTAACATAATTAGTATCTCTACACATGCATATACTGGCTAACCAGTCTGTGATGTCATTACCAATACCAGAAAACTCAATATCTAAATATTATTATTATTATTAACACAGGTGGATTCATCATCGCTGTAGTTTCTTAAACTTGAGTCCGATACAAAACCTGTGGCTTATGGTCCAGCTCTTAGAGAACACATTCAAATCTTGTTACAACCACACAAGACTTTTCTACTTAATTTCCTTAAGTCGTAAAATAAAACCAATAAATAAATAAAACACATCAGTTATTTCCTGTGGCAGCATCTTAGGACATTTTGTTCCAGTTTCACCAAAGACAAACAAACCCTGACAAACCATGTCGAGAACTGGTAAAGAGGACTGTGTGCCCAGAAACGCTTCTGATATTTTCTATGATGTGTTCACATCCCTAAGCTGAAGACTCAGAAATAAAACGTTTGCTAAACTGTCAGCTCTCAGTTAGAAACCCGCACCACCAGCAGCCACCTCTCAGCTGCTGTCTGATGGCCAACTTAAACCCACTGATTTCAAGCTGCACAGTGTTAATGCTGGTGCAGAGATGGAGGCTGCATAACAAAGCTGTGAAATGCCTAAACTTGAAAGCAGAACTACAGCTATTTTAAACAGCTTCAATAGGCTCCTTTTGTATCTCCATATCCCAGTATGTCTTCCACATTATCCTACTGCACAATTATACATGGTTTCCAGCCTAAACTCTCTGAAAATGGGTTGCTAATACTTTTAATGCATTTGTACTAATTGATGGATCAGTATTAAGTTCTGTTTCTTATTCACTAAGATTATGAAAGTCAAATGTACCCATCTAAGAGTATTGGTGTGTGACGTTTACATTATCAGATGATTACACAAAATTAGATGAACGGTGCACGTAGAGGAATTATCTGAGCAAAGCATTCACCGCTCCTTTAGTTTACTGCCGTGAGAGCAGGAGAAAGACTGAAAATAACCCGAATGAGTTCAACATCTTTATCAACTCTCATCTGGACTTACACTCTGTGAGAGAACAGCAAGAGGACTAAGAGACTGTAGTATGTGAATTACATCTGTCCCCTGGCCTTCAGGTGCCATGTTGTATGATGGATTTTGAATCCCTCATAAACCACTACAGTACTTTTGCCTTGCCAAAATATATTTTGAAGTAAATGGTGTTCATATTACTACGAAGTCTTTTCAAATCAAGAAGGAGCAACGTTCTTGTGCCATACTCAAGTCAGGGAGGTGCTCGGGCTGAATGATGGGCATACAGAGCACTGACGTTTGAATTGTGTTTTTAGGTTACGTCCTAAAATATTTTCATTAGTTTTGGAAATTATGGTTTTGTCTGAATCGTTAACACATCCCATATTGTTGTCAATAGGATCATCTTTTCTTATTGAAAAGCTGCTTTTTGTGCTTTTATTTCAGCCCCAGTGCTGAAATGTCATATTTTTGTGACACCAGAGTACAACTCTCATGTGTTTGTCTTAGTGCTCAGGCATGATACATCCAAGTGATTTGCATTTAAATTTCCCTTTGGTCCTCTCACCATGTCTCCTTTAACTGCTGCTGTCCCCGGTGGCTCTCCACAGTTATACCTTTGGGAGGTCAGTGCTGTTTTCATAGCCTTTTTACAGCGTCAGCCCAAGGACGAGGTGCTGGCTTGGTGTTAACACACTGGGCAGCAGGGTGGTGGTGATGGGAAAGCAGACTATCCTGCATTTAAAACTGTACTTCCCTAATGCCAAGCAGACACTGTTTGGTTCTTCCTGGTCACGTCAACGTGTTAACTCACAATATACGTTTTAATCGGCTCAGGCTCCGCGACTTCACTGCTCACGCTGGGTGTTTGCTCAGTCGGGCATGACATGAGTGATTACATTGTACACTGAAAGCGAATCCCCAAACAATTTGTTCATTGACAATTCCATTAAAGTTTTATTCAAGCAAAATGCTGTCAGTCGTGGTACAGGTGATACGTCATAGGAGAAACTGTGCTGTTTCCAGAGCTCATTATCTTGGTGCCATAGTTTTGTTGTTTTCATGGTACCCAGTCCGGCAGCTGAGGTAACTTCACATGGAATTGTGGGAAATCAAACCTTGGACCTGCAAGGAAGCCGAAGATGTGATAATCCATCTGATTGTTTTGAAGGCAGATTGGTTGAAAGGCATCAGGGCCCTGCTCACTCTACACGTCAAAGAACAACTGATCAGGCTAATTCTAAAAAGAGCTGGACACAATTGAATGAGGTCTGAAATCAAGCTGAACCTGCACAGTGTCTGTTTGGCTTAAAAGTCAAACAACAGAGTCTCGTTTTTGAAATATGTGAGCTTTGATGTTGCATTGTGATATTTTTTCTTTATTCTATTTGTGTGCAGCTGAATAAATGTCAGCGTTTGGCAGTTGCCCAGAACAAAGCCAGCAATCATCACAAATGTACTTGTTGCATAATATTTCTGTGAACTGAGTCACAGGCAGCTGTGAACAACTTCACAGGTCTTCGAGAAGAGAGGCTGCATTAAATGAACAAAATGATGGTGGAATGTCCATTTCATCCAACACCCTGCGTTTGCTTTTCACATGGACAACAGTTATGTTCACGCTCAGTGGTTCTTGTAAAAACACAATGTGTGTGCTCAAGGTCTAACACGAATTATGAAAGGCTGTTGTTCCTGTAAAAAAAAAAAAAATGTTTGCAAAGCTACTTTTGTCTTTTGTCTTAATTGTGCTTTCAAACAAAGACAGCTGGTAGTGTTTTCAACTGGCAGGTCATCGAGGCATCACGTTGTTTTTCCTGAATCAGTAACTTGAACTGATTCCAGCTGGTGAAGGCAAAAAGAAGCGACTTAAGGAGCTGAGGTCAAATTTCAAATCTCCTTATATTTATATAAATGCTACATGTCAAAGAAAGAGTTCTATGTAAACTGTATTCAGGCAGCCAACAGGTGAAATAACTAAGCCTTTAAAAAAACAAGACAGCGAGAGATTAAAGTGAGAGGAAGAAACATGTTGGAAAGAAAAGCTTAAGACGATGAGTAGCTCGCTCTTTAATACGAGATGATAGCGTCATGTTCTATATTATGCACCTATTTGCTGTAGCATGAGTGCGTCTCTATAGTCGCCTTTGTGTGTGACGCAGCTCGACTGAAATTCAAATAGAAAGTAAAATTACATCTCTTGTAATCGAGGCCCATTTTTGAAATGGTGGCAGTAGCAGGTATTTGTTGGTGTGAATTGCAGTCCCTGCTTATAGAAGCGTGGATCTCACTCATTTGTGCAAGCACAGCAGCAGAACGGCACCAGTGTGTACAGTAGATCTGTTCATCACCGTAATGGTGTGCAGTCACCAAGCAGTGGCAGAAGCTACAGTTCAGTACACAGTCATGTATTTATATTCGGAAAGAAAAAAGACAACAAACCACAATAAGCCCCATGTGTACACATTAGCAGCCACGACGCATTAACATCAGTCAACACTGTGTAAAAATACAAGGGTCAGACACCTGCAATGAAAAATCCAGCAGTAGCTTATTTTGAATTGGCTGTAAATTGAATGTAACAAAGTGCGTTTTGTTCTGTGGCCAGTCCAGACAGGTGCTTCACCTAAAATGGAAGTGCTTGTTTCATCAGATGGATGCCTGAAAAAAAAAATATCATTGAAACACTGAGAAAACCTGCTCTGACAGCTCCTTTTCCTCATCCTGTCTCCTTCTATCATTCCCTCTGATGACCTGCCTGTTGCCCACCTCTAAACCTCTCATTTTACTATTTTCACATGTCGATCACCCTCTAATCTCTTTCCTCCGAGCTCCTGAATTCCTCCCATTCACTGGACGTGGACATGCTTGATGTTTAATCAGCTACATTACCACCCGCTCACATTCTGCACTCTGTTTGTTCTGTGTTGTTTGTCTCTGACGCTCAGCCCTCCCCTCGCTGCATCTTCTCTTCTGGCCTCATCACCCCACGTTTCCTCTCCCTTCCTCCCCCTTCCTCTCGAGACCTCATGGCTGTGAGCTGTTCGTGTTTGTCAGATCCATTAAGGGGGAAGCGTGGCGGAGGACAGGGAGAGGCTGCCCTAGCATTTGACCTGCTTTGCCCTCCCATCACTGGGCAGCCAGTGGCAGAGTCCTCTGGGAGGTTCTAGATGTCTGACTGGGTCCTCATGTTGTAAGCCTGCCTAGACGGTAATTGGCTGGCTCAGAGCTCTGTGATAGGGCCCTCTCCTGACAGCTGGTGGGTAGATGCTGCACACCAATTAGAAAAACAGGGAGAGACACAGGGTGAGAGGGAGAGAAAGGGAGGGAAATGCACTGTGCTTCTGTGATTACACGAGAAAGTGAGAGTTGCTGAAATAGTGAGGAGACAAGAGAGAGTGCACTTTGTACTTTCACCCTTCCACATCCATGCTGTTTGACTGACAACAACCCAAACCAGCAACAACAATAATCCACGTTTTCTCTCTTTCTCCCAAGTAAAAGTTAATCCTTTCATTTATGATATTTTTCACTAAGGACCTTGTCTTCAAATCTCACAAACATTCAGTTACATAGTAAAATACACATAAAAGATCAGCATTTACATGCACGTACAAGTTGACTGCAAAAAGAAAAGTGATTAACACAAGAACACACACACATAGATTATACTAATTCATTTCTGACATATCATCCCAATAAAAACTGCTGAATTAATGTACATTTATTTCCCCATACGGCAGTTTTCATGTTAGTGCATTCATACAGTTTAATCTTTACAAATGTGTTTAAGTCTATGGAGTCAGGAGTAACCACCTTGACTGCCAGAGATGTAAATGTTCACTAAAGTTCAGTTTCCACTAAAACACCCTAACAAGTCTTGTACCAGGTGTTTTGACAGTATTTTCTTGCTCTAAGGTACAGCATGTTTGACGAGTACATGGGGAGGTGGGTAACCTTTGACTTCTATGATTCTCGTTGCCCTGAAAACTACAGGAGTCCCAGATGTCCCAGATGAAACAAATTTTGTGCCGTGAAAACACTGTAAAGCTTTTCAGTCGACAGTGCTGCTGTTCACTGTTCAGTGGAGTAACTGAGCCTAATCTGCAGATCCAGCTTCAGCTAATTTTTATTAGAAATAGCCCAATATCCCCATAAATACTTGGGAAGTTGCTGATGAAACAAAGCAGATAATTAATCTATGCATGTTTCTGTAATCACATGGAAGCTGCTGATGGAAAATGAAGAAGCACAGATTTTACGCTTACTTCTCAAATTCCACGCTGGTGTAGTGCCATCACCACATACTGCAAAGCACAGTGACAGAATTCTTCAGTACAGAGTGTATCCTGTCACCGAGGACCTAGACATGCTTCAAAGTAGTATAACACTGTTTTGGTGTACACACACACACAGACTGACACACACTCGCAGTGAAGCTCTTCCCAGCAGACACGCCAGTCTTCTGTCACAGGGGGCCCGAGCTGCATTTTAAGGGAGAGAAGCACTTTTGAATGCCTCCACTAGATGCACACGTAGCGACTCGCACAGCCATGCACAGCTATAATTGATACGTCAGTCCCTCTTTGCTCGGTCTCTTGTCCTCTCTGATGTGTGTATTATAGATCAGAACCACTGCTTTAATCTCTGACTGAACACATTTTCTCTGATCTAAAGTTCAGTCTCCTCTGCTCAGAACCGCACAGACCGTGGTGGACCTCAGGGTGCGGTTGTGCTAGCAAACATTTCACTTTAAGTGCAATATTGTTCCAAGAGCTGCTTGGGAGTAGAAGTGACGCTAGACACCGTGTACTTGGAGAAGTTCTGCAGGGTTGGAAGTTGTGTTGTGTGTTGAGCTTCCCAGCTAAGTTGTATGTTGTTTTTTATGTTGTTTGGTTTTTTTCTTTGTTTGTTTGTTTTCTGGTTTTGTGCCACCAGCAACACCTTTAGCCAGATATTAAATTCCATATCTGTAGGTTTGTGCGTATCCAGTGGAGTCCTGTATATTTGTGGCCTATCAAGAAAATGCATCACCAATGTTTTTTGTTGTTGTTTTGTTGATGTGCACAAATGTACTGGACTGAACTGTGGGACCACCACTGTGAGTCCACAAACCAGACAATGTCCACAGCTGCCATTTCCCATTCATGAAGTACTGGACAGGTTTGCCAACACTTTACTAAACTAAATATAAGGAGCAAGTTAATTTTATGTAAAAGCTGTAAAAACAGACAAAATAGAGTCCAGGCCAAAATGTCTTGAGTTATGTTTGGAATGATTTGAAGTGTTAAGTTACTGTTTTTGTCTGATCAGTGATTGACAAGATCTGAAATCTAAACTGAGATTTACTTTCACACAAACACGATTTGACGACCAGGTGTCATATTCTCTAATGATTTTTGGAATGAGCTTCTGGCAGAAGCATTTCTGACATGTTTTTGGCCTAGACACCTGGTGTATTATAAATAACAAGGGCAACTGTTTTGGCTCTGTTTTCATTAGAGAATCTAAAGTTAGAGAATATGTTTTATATATTTTATTTTTTCAGCAGAGAACCACATTTGTACCCATATTCATTTGGTAGTATTCTCAAAGTCAAAGTCATACAATTTTATGTTTAGTTGACTTTGACTGTTTAATGGGCAGCATGGTGGAGGAGTGGTCAGCCCTGTTGCCTCACAGCAAGAAGGTTCCTGGTTTGAAACCCATCGGGGGCCTTTCTGTGTGGAGTCTGCATGTTCTCCCTGTGCTTGTGTGGGTTTTCTCCAGGTACTCTGGTTTCCTCCCACAGTCCAAAAACATGTATGTCAGGTTGATTGGTGACTCTAAATTGCCCATAGGAGTGAGTGTGAGTGTGTGTGGTTGTTTGTCTCTATGTGGCCCTGTGATGGACTGGTGACCTGTCCAGGGTGGACCCCTGCCTTTCACCCAAAGAGAGCTGGGATAGGCTCCAGCAGATCCCTGTGGTTAATGAATAATTTGGGGAGCTTACTTTGCATTATCAGATATTCTCTGTCTCAGTATATCCATCTAGATTTTCTACAGTCTTGCCACTCCCCCTTTATCTTCTCCTTCTATTGGGGAACCACAGATTGATGGTAAATGATCATTACAAATGAGCACTGCACACTGAACTTTGTAATGACGACTCCACTCCTTTGTCTTCAGTTTCTAAACAGGATGGTTCTGGCCTGTGTGTACCCTGAGAGGCAAACACTGGGGCAAAAAGTCAGAGGATCCCTCATTGCAGTGCTTAATGCTGCTCATTAAGCCTATTGTGCCAAGCACGTGGTAATAACTAAATCAACTTGAAGTTCTGAAAGTATAATAATAGTATGTTGAAAAGTGATGGGGACATATCAGATCCACAGTTTCCACAATACAATCATCTCCAGGCACTTTACAAACATCAAAATCTCACAGGAGCCCCAGGCAACAGATCAGAAAGTGGAGGACAGTTTAAAAACAACAGTGAGAAATGGATCCACATAAATTAAAGCCAAGAAGAAATCTTGTGATGTTTGTTCTAACCCAAACTCTATCAATAACATTATCTATGTTAATGATTCAAAGCAGCTTGAGAAGGGCCTTGGTACACCAGAGCTTTTCCTCATTCTTCATTTTCCTTGCACTGAGGCGTTTACTTGCTATTAGCACTGCAAGATACAGTCTGTAGTCGACGACGAGGTTTACTCTGCATGTGTCTCTGAAGTGTTGTGGATCAAGTGTATGTTAAGTGCACTCAGTGCTGGCATTTATCAGGAGAGGAACTTACTTATAGCGTTGCTTGTTTTTCAAGGAGAGACAATGTTAAGGATTGCGGTGAAGTAGGAGACGTTGCTTGTTAATCCTAAAAGAGTCTCAGCTCTTCATAGTCAGGTGTGGTTGTGGTTTCTTCCTCACGTCGACCAGGTCTTTTTTCAGTTTGACCAAAATTGAATTAGAGATGAGGGGAGGTGGACTTGTGGCCTACATTTTTGTTGCTTTGATACAGGAAACTGGTTTTCATTGCACCTCACCAACATTCAACATTGCACATCCACATAACCAGTGGACAGGTACACGTTTTTCTCCTGTGGCAATTTCAGCGAGTCATTTCCTCTTTTAAATTTTGTCAGATTGAGGCTGCACATGAGTGACCTCCCCTCAGGCTTTTTCTGATCTCTGAACCAGCCCTTTACACTCTTCTATACGGGCTGTGCTCACGATACAGACAGTGTTCTCTATCTGTTGTGTCTCTTAGCACCAGGATTGATGATATTCCCTCTTTATATCACATTATGTATCAGCATGAGCACAGAATCCATTAGGTCTTCAATATGATAATACAATAAGCTCTGTTCTCTTCCTTTCTCACTTGTCCTTCCTCCCTGTCTTCTTTCTCATTTGGCTAAACAAACACTCTCCCAAATCACATGCTATAGTCCCATTATAAATGATAAGACACAGAGAAGACCTGGCATTTAGAACAGCTTCAATTATGGAAAAGCATACTGGGGAAAAAAATGCAGCAAAATTGTCACTACAGGCTTTCGCCCTATTGATATTGGTAGAATAAACCATCCTTGCATGCAGCAGGGGACCATGCATGCAGGATTTGTCCATAGCTATAACTGGTGAGGTTACCTCTATAACACAGAGAGATGAGAGGCCGTGATGGAGAAACCTAGGCATATCTTACCCCAGGCGTTTTTTTACTGGTGTACAGTGCCAAACTGCAGCCATGTAAGTGTCTGATGTATAACATGAACAGTGGGTCTTGTATAGTCTTAAACTAATAGAGAAACTTTGCATTTGAAAAGAGTCATCTTTTCATTAATTCCTGTACTTCGGTTTACTTGCATAGCTAGTTCTGTATCTATGTTTTGAACATCAGCGTGTTTTTTTTTTTTTTTAACTAATCTCTTTTCTGCAACAGAAACAGGAAAAAAAAAACACTTTACTACATTATACATATACATATTTTCAGGAGCAAATTTGCTGCAGCCAAATAACTGTCTGTGTTAGTTTTTAAGGTGATTAAATTGCTGTTTTGTGAGCCTGAAATTGCTGTATTATCCACCGGAAACGGTCAGCTGGGCATAGTATCCACTAGCACATTCAATCTGTTGAGCACCTACTGTACATCACACAGCCTGTAATGGCTCTAGGTTATCGCGCTGTCACTTAAAAGCTGTAAAAGCACTGAATTAAATTTTATCACAGTGTCTGCTCTAGTTGCTGCTGTTTGTCAGCATCATACCTGCCACCTCGTGACTATGGCTATGTAGATAGGCCACACAAACCTAAGAACTGATGTGCTTGAATACATGTCCCACTATGAAATCCAGAGTACTGAAAATCTTAAAGCAGACATGACAGACGAGCAAAATCTTTGTCTTCAATTGAAGAAAATTAACAATTTATCCATAGTTTTGATTTAACATGTCCTGTGGTATCATCGGCTGTTTTTACATGCAAGGTTCAAAGAAACAGTTCTCAGGTTATAGATAACAATCTGCTTCCCCAAAATAATATGATGGAGGAAAGAAAACTTGATGCGTGAAGATAGAAAACTTCTGGTGCCAAGAGATGATATAAATACTGAATGTTTACAAACACAGGGCGCATGATCTTATCCAATTATCTTGTTTGCGAGATAGATGCTCACAGTGATAACAAACCTAATGCTAGAAAATCACTTTGCAAGAGAAAATGCTATTTGTTTATATGTTTAGATTTGCTGTCAGTTTTCAAAATGAAAAGTTTAGGTTTTTCTTAATCTGCAGCAAATACTGATTTGATAGATAATGATGAGAATCTCACCCTTTTTTCTCTCATACTGGTCTGAAGAAGCTACAGCTTTCCAATTAAAGTTAAAGTCTGGTAATTTCAGGCTCATTAGTCCTCGAATGTTGGTGTGAGAAGAGAGAAAGAGAGAGAGAGAGGGAGCAGCAGCAAGAAACAGAGGAATCCCTTTGAAATAAAAAACACAACAGCTTCTGTCCCATCTCCAAACTATTTCTGCTTCCCACCAAGATGAAGACTACAGTATTTTCAGAGGACGGTTATAATTCAAAGCACTTGTCTGTAGCAACAGCAGGTATCTTTCATGCTGCGACAAATCAGTTTTTATATATATACAGTGGGTACGGAAAGTATTCAGACCCCTTTAAATTTTTCACTCTTTGTGCCATTGCAGCCATTTGCCAAAATCAAAAAAGTTCATTTTATTTCTCATTAATGTACACTCAGCACCCCATCTTGACAGAAAAAAACAGAAATGTAGAAATTTTTGCAAATTTATTAAAAAAGAAAAACTGAAATATCACATGGTGATAAGTATTCAGACCCTGTGCTCAGTATTGAGTAGAAGCACCTTTTGAGCTAGTACAGCCATGAGTCTTCTTGGGAATGATGCAACAAGTTTTTCACACCTGGATTTGGGGATCCTCTGCCATTCTTCCTTGCAGATCCTCTCCAGTTCTGTCAGGTTGGATGGTGAACGTTGGTGGACAGCCATTTTCAGGTCTCTCCAGAGATGCTCAATTGGGTTTAGGTCAGGGCTCTGGCTGGGCCAGTCAAGAACGGTCACAGAGTTGTTCCGAAGCCACTCCTTTGTTATTTTAGCTGTGTGCTTAGGGTCATTGTCCTGTTGAAAGGTGAACCTTCGGCCCAGTCTGAGGTCCTGACCACTCTGGAAGAGGTTTTCTTCCAGGATATCTCTGTACTTGGCCACATTGAGGAGAGGCTTCCGTCGGGCCCCTCTGCCATAAAGCCCCGACTGGTGGAGGGCTGCAGTGATAGTTGACTTTGTGGAACTTTCTCCCATCTCCCTACAGCATCTCTGGAGCTCAGCCACAGTGATCTTTGGGTTCTTCTTTACCTCTCTCACCAAGGCTCCTCTCCCATGATTGCTCAGTTTGGCTGGACGGCAAGGTCTAGGAAGAGTTCTGGTCGTCCCAAACCTTTTCCATTTGAGGATTATGGAGGCCACTGTGCTCTTAGGAACCTTGAGTGCTGCAGAAATTCTTTTGTAACCTTGGCCAGATCTGAGCCTTGCCACAATTCTGTCTCTGAGCTCCTTGGGCAGTTCCTTCGACCTCATGATTCTCATTTGCTCTGACATGCACTGTGAGCTGTAAGGTCTTATATAGACCGGTGTGTGCCTTTCCTAATCAAGTCCAATCAGTTTAATTAAACACAGCTGGACTCCAATGAAGGAGCAGAACCATCTCAAGGAGGATCAGAAGAAATGGACAGCATGTGAGTTAAATATGAGTGTCACTGCAAAGGGTCTGAATACTTATGACCATGTGATATTTCAGTTTTTCTTTTTTAATAAATTTGCAAAAATTTCTACATTTCTGGTTTTTTGTGTCAAGATGGGGTGCTGAGTGTACATTAATGAGAAATAAAATGAACTTTTTTGATTTTGGCAAATGGCTGCAATGACACAAAGAGTGAAAAATTTAAAGGGGTCTGAATACTTTCCGTACCCACTGTATATATGTATATGTGTGTGTGTGTGTGTGTGTGTGTGTATGCCAGCCACCATGGATCATGGAACACCATAACCAAAGCTAGCATCTTATGTGCTGGATTGTCTCTTTGCACAGCCTGCACCTGGTGTCCTGCCCTGTGTCGTAGACCCCAGACTCTATTGATCTTGTATTTAGCGCTTGTTCCTGTGCTGCCGTGATTAATGCCTCTGTGCTTTCTTTCAGTCCAGCTTTGTCCAGCCACTGATAGGATGATTTTTTTTTTTTTTTTTTTTTTTAGATCAGCTGGTGATACATACCATGCAGGGGCTTGTCCTTCCATGATGGTTCTTGCTCTTTTCTGCCTCCTCAGGTTTCTGCTTTCTGAAGTATTCACTAAGCACATCATCGCTTGGGGTCATCTCCCTGGTGTACTCATGGATCTTAGCTGCTTCTTTGGATCTGGGCTTTAATGCTCACTAGTCTTTGGCCTTGTCCCTTCCACTTATTGTACAGTGGAACGAATGTAGCACAGGTAGATTTGTAAACATGACATGTCGTGATAAAATGCCTGCAATTACAAAGCAAGAATATAAACGAACAGTTCTTGAGATGGCTGTAAAGTAAACAGAGATAGACCTGGGCATTTTTTTTTTGCAAGTACTTCTCATTCAAGTATTTTTGTAATATTCTCATAAAACACAAAATCTTAGTAGAGGTGTGTTTCAACTTATTTTTAAAGTTACTGGAAAGGTCAGCAGTGATAGACCTACGGTATAGTACACAATACATTCCCTCATTGTGGGCTTTATAGGCAGCTTGTTGATATAGAGACTTGTGCAGAGTTATACAGTCTAAGTTTGTAATCTAAAGCAGATTCATTGTAGAAGTACAATGAGTCTACACAGCTTTAATCATTAGACTCAGTTTGCTAAAACAGAGACATCTGACAAGGCTATTTTTAATTTGGAGACTTTCTCATTAAAGGTAAAGTCTTGTATTTCCAGCCTCATTAGATCTTTGACTGTGTGAAAATCAAAACACTTTGAAATGCAAGCTTCTCCCTCCTGTCACACAAATGACTTCAAATTATTATTTCCCTCTAATATTATGTTTATTGCTGTGTTACAGCAGACACTCTATTTTTGTGAAGATAATTGTTTTTAAGTGCTTCTCTCTGATAGCAGCAGGCATCTCTTATTCCATCTCACTTATCATTTTGTTCTGAGATCCTGTTCTGGGAGCTGATGGTAAACCAAACCCAGATGCTGTAAATTTGTGGTGGAATCTAAATAGAATTTGCTATTTAAAGAAGAATTACAACTGTGTGCCACTTACATAGTCTGCTGCTCAACGTTGGTCTCATCATGTTGCTTGTTTACTCTCATACTGTGTGTCTGCAGGGTGTGATGAGGTCAGAGACTAAACTCAATAAATATATATATATATATATATATATATATAATACATACTGTACATTGCATCTCCCAAAGGTTAATAATATAAAATAATCTTTACATTCTACCTTATAAGCTAATTAGGAAACAAGTGGTTGCAGGCAGCTGGGAGAACTAACAGCCAATTAAGCTGCAGCTCAGTCAGTAACTTAATAAGTCCCCTTAGGGCAATTTCATCAATATGTATATATGTTATATTCTTAGTCTTTGTATTTATGTGCTCTTTTTAATTTCATATTTCAAATACTGGAAGGCAGTGTTTATGACATGCGGTGGAAAAGAATAAGTGGCGACGCTAGTTCGGAGCTTCACCAGTCGGCAAACACAGCGTATTACAAAAGCTCAATGTTTTGTTCACCATGCTGATGTTAATATTGCTGAAGTTATTGCTTTACACACTTTTCTATTTACATTTGAAACGTCTGTGGGCAGCTTAGCCTGACAGCACAGTACAGAAGCTGCCCACTGTGATTACACTATAGCACTTCCCTGTTCTACAGTACGTGGCTGTAAGTACAGTGCTGTGAAAAACAGCGATTCTGAAAAGGTAAAAAATCAAACATCTTTAAGTTTGTCAAGGTTAACAGACAAATGAGTTGTCAGCCCTCTGATAGTGTCGTCAGGCAGGCAGACATGAGAAAGTCAGCCATCAATAAGCTGCAAAGGCAACACATCAGCACTGCAATCTCAGGTTCTCTTCATAGTGATGGATGATAATGTGCTCTCTGAGAGTGGACTCTGAGAAGGGTTTGGGTGGTGTTGCATAAAACCAGGATCAGCTGTAATATCTTTAAAGCTTTGCTGGTTGTTTAGATTAATTCTGTTTTAAGGTTCATTTCAACTAACTATCCTTAATCCATAAGGTGTTAAAGATGTTGTTTTCCAAGTGTGATGTGCTGTCCAGTGAAAAGGGGTGATGTAATGATGCAGAGTTTAAGATTTAGACAGTCTTTTTTTTATTACACACTCTAGTGTCACGTTTGTCTGTGATTTTACGTACCCTCATAAAAAGATGGATTTAATCACAAAGTTACAAATCACAAAATAGCAGAAATAACAAAAATGAACTGTTGTCCTAATTTAATAAAGGAATCCCGTTTGTTCCTGTTGGTGTCATGTGGTACTGATTTGATAGACACAATGAAATAAACTCTAACAAATCCAAGCATGTTAAATACGTCATCCCTAAAAATATTTTGTGGGCCAATAATCAGGTTTTATGTTTACATTTACGTCTCACATTATGCAAGCGAATATTAATCAGTATCACTTGGTGCCACTGCTACAGCATGACATCTGCACTGAGATAAAAATCACCGTACTAAGAGCCAGAAAGAATAAAATAAAATAAACGCCTAAGTTTAAACAAGTGGCAAGTCCCATCTGTTCAGGTTGTGTCATATTCTTGTTAATGGTTCCTGGCCAGCTCCCAGACAGAGGACCCAGAGATCTGGGAGTCCCAGAGTAACCACAGTGGGTAGCAGCTATGGCACCCTTTGGTGCACAGTGGACCCTCTGTAAGCCTTTACACATAAAGTCAGTTTAACTTGTGCTCCTGATGAAAATAAAATCACAGGCAGGAAAATGGTTCAGTAACATATTCAGAAACATACTCACTGCTTTCCAAGAGTGTGGACTGAGTTAATGAACGGCATTATGTTTCCACAAAGGTCATTAAATATTATGTAATTTAATTCATTGATTTACTGCTCCCTGCAACAGAGGCCACTAATTTCAGGCCACTAAGGAAGAAGAGGAGGGTGGAGCTCATTGACCCAAACTATCAGTGTTTACAGAGTTCAAGGCCTGCCTCGGGGCATAAAGGCCTTCTTCTGTCTGGCTGGCAAGTGAGTCAGTTACGGATGATCATTGCAAGATTGTGTTGGCAAGAGCAGGAATGTGCAGCAGTTCCAGAGTGAAAGAGAAAGAGATGGGAGGAAATTTGGCTGAACTGCAGGAAACCTGGAAAGTTAATTGAGAAGGCCTGGAGTGGCTGTAGTTGGTCGCTGCGTATCTCGGGATAAATAAGTACAGAAACTGGTTGAATTATTTATTTTTGGCAAACCAAAATAAATGAATTTCATTAATCTTCACAGAAACAGATGTCAGTATGAATATGCTACATTAGCCATTATGGAAGAACCTTCAGGCAATATTCATCACTTGTGTGCATCTTTAGGGTATGATTGCTTACTTCGTCTACATTAATTAGCTGATCCACTTGTTTGAGTTGGGACTTTTTTATTTTTTTTTTTAAAACATAAATTTTGGGTAACTTGAGCAACAAACTTTTTTTATCCCCGTCCTTTCTTCTTTCTCTCATTTTCTTTCTGCACATTTGTTCAGTAGAGTCATAAGAAACATTTTTTCCTGTTAAGATTTAACATTTTTAGCTTGTGTTCACTGCGATTTGTGCCGTGTAGAGACCCAGTCTGCATACGTTTGTCTACAATTATATCCTTCCATTGATTTTGTGTCTGTTGTTACACCACCACTAAAGTCCACTTTGCTGACTGAGCTATCCTTCTCTAAATAAAAACACACTCAGATGTTTCACTGCACTAAGCATCTGTAGAAAGAGAGAACAGCCCCTGTACTTGGCCATTAAATGGACCAAATGTTATTAAAATTCAGCTGGTGGGTTTAATTAGGGTCAGGGTTCAAAACTAAAATAGAAACTGCAGTTGGAGAAAAAGGATGGTAAAGTGTACAAGCTTGGTCCAGTGTGCAGAGGTCAGTGGAGGAAAACAATGACAGCAGCAGATGAGGACGATCCGATGAAGAGGAGAACACAAAGGCTGAGCTCATATTGGAGGAAGATGAGGTAGAGGGGGCTATGGAGGAGAAGGAACAAAACTGTAGAGAGGAGTTAGAGGGAAAATGGAAAGGATGGTAGAAGGCCAAAAAATAATAAAGTAAAGGACAATTGAAAGGGAAAGGAGGAAAGTAAAGGTACAGTAGCAGGTCAAAGAAAGACAGATGGGAGGAAGATGAAGTATGTGAAAAGACTGTGTTGTTTTCCAGCAGTAAACCATCCATCATTCCTGCTGTGGCTTTCACAGGCAACCACATCTTATTATAGAGCTCTGTGTGTGTGTGATGTGTGTATCACATGTAAGAGACTTCATTACACGCTCCCTCTACCTTGTGTCTCAGTATGCTAAGCTTTATATGTGTTTTTCTACAGAAACTGTTCTTTTATGTTTGTTGTGCTTAGTGATGAAACTGATTCTGATTATTTTTGTTTGTTTGTTTGTTTGTTTGTTCTATTGTCCAGAAGTGAAGGGCATATTTAATTCTCCAGCTCACTGGAGCGCCCTGATAGATCAGCAGACCAGAGTGCACACTTGTACCGCATGATTGTGCTGTTTTTGGTTCACAGCTGACATTAGCTCCTTTGCCTTCCTCTCTTATTTCACCCTCAAATGTGACTTGTTTGATTTTAAAAAGCAGGGACGGTTATAAAGTCATCTCTTAATAACTTCTCAACCTCAGAACTAGTGCGACGCCTTTGCTAATTTTGCAGATAAAACAGAAAGCGGAGAGGATGAGAGGGATGGATCTTGCAATATTACGAGAGGCTGTTTTGCCGAGTGTCTGCGCAGACGGAGTTTAAAAGTGCCCATGCATGGGTTCATCTACTGACATTAGCATCATTAAAAGACTCACTCTGCTCTGGAACAAGAACATCACCATGCAGAAATTAATATGGACAACACAATTAGCAAAATGGGACTATAATTACATTATAAGCCGAGAAGGAAGAAAAGGATACAAACAAAATGACACCAATCTCCTGATTCCTTTCAAAGTAATTACAGTCCATATTATGAGAAAGCAAAATCTTTAAGGTGAGGATAATATCCAGGAGTTAATGAAAAACTAAATACAGTTTACACATGGAACAAGTATGTTATATTTAAATTCATATACAGAATTGCATTGCACCACCACTCCTCACCTCCACTCCCTAGTGGAGCTAAGCCATGTATTAAATCTACTGTAAAATCACCTGTACCATACGTTTAAATGGGCCTTTTCAGCTGGAAAACTAAGGTGGGTTTTATGATTTAAAAAAAAAAAAAGCAGCGTGGCTAATAAATGATAATTACAGCCGACTCGTGATGTTCAGTCAGTTTTCTTTAAAAAAAAAAAAGGAAAAGTTAACTTTTAAAAAAATAATTAAAAGTGGTGCGTTGTAAAGCATGACTGTAAAAATATCACTCATAGGATTAAAAATTAACTTTATTTGGAAAAAAGTGAGGAGAATATTCACTATGATCATAACTGCCACACTCAAACTTCACATGTAAAAGTTTTCTCGGTGGAGCTACTTTACTCGGCATCGTGGTCCTGTTTAATTAGGACCATAGAGGTTCCTCGTTAGTGTGAGACCTGGGGCCAGATGTGTAGAATATACATATATCTATAAATCATAGCCTTTATATTAACTCCACATGAAGAAAAACCCATTACGTGTGTGATAGAGTGCAGGGATAGTAACAGGAAAAATGTAGTTCCCAAACCAGTGATTAGGTTACAGAGAGGAATACAATGTGAGATGATTATTATTGTAAAAATACAAAAACTAAAATTCTGCTCCATAAAAATAATAAAATTTTGTTTGTCACTCTTTTTCTCTAATCTGTTTATAAATCAGCACTTAAAGAATGAGCAGCAACCAGTCGACTGCTAAAGAAAAGCAAAAAAAAGTCTTGTATCTAAAATAGAAACATAGTCTGACTTTTATTTATTTATTGTTTATTACAAAGTTTTCAGTGAGTTGAAAGAAAGACATTCACCGAGTCACACAGAAAGATATTTATGTCTTGCATTTGATATAAAGGATGGCTCCATGTATACACATGCTTAAATTCCCAATTAAACACTTAATTAACCTTGTAGTTCAGTGCCTTTTCAAATTTACAGGGCATTTAATATTCACTTACACTGATTTTCCTGGAGACTTACCCTAACCTTAACTTGCTTGTGGTAACCAGAACCTTTACACTAACCCTAAACCAAGTCAACTCTCTATAATCCAGTCATTCACAAGCTGTGTATGTTACATGTATTCATGTACTAAAAATCCACTTTAGTTTTTTATTAAAAATCCACTTTAGTTTTTTGTAGAAATAGCCTGTAAAAAAACAAAACAAAAACAAAAACCCACTATGTAAATTAAAAAGGCACTGAACTACTAGCTTAGTGTTCAAGCATAAATATCTGCAAGTGCACACATGCTTATGTGCCTGTTCTTCTTCAGGTGACTGGTTTCATTTCACACCCAGGAGAATTAACTTTACTGATTAGCTATTGAGCATTAATCAAAGTAACAAGCTGCAAAAATCCTGGAGTGCAGCCAGACACATCCTTCATCTGCAGGACCCACTTCAATAAGGGCCATGGAGACGTGGAGCTGCAAGAAGCTCGGAAAGATCATGAGAAATTTACCATATTTACCATATACATGTACATGTTTCCTATTTACCTGATGCTGTTATTGTGGTCAGTGTTTTAGCAGTGGTAAATGTAGTATTACAAATACAAATGGAAAATATGGAGATCAATTTGGCAGTGACTGAACACCATTACAGTCAGAAATAATCAAAGCCCTTCACTTTTTGCACATTCTCATGTTTGCCCATTATTCTACACAGAATTACCAACAAAGACAAAAAGGTCCAAAAAGTGAAGGGGTCTGAATACTTCTTGTCTGTAATTATTGATTATAGAGGCAAGGTGACTCTATTTAATGAGTCCTCACTCTGATCTGCATCAGCGAGGAGAAATTGCTGGGTTTTTACATTCACCAGACTGCAGAGTTTACACAGACATCAGTAACACTGAGGTCATGCCAACCTCCTACCTAATCCTCTACCTGCACATGGTGGTTGTCCATGCTATAAAGCGAATACAGTGGAAACAGTGTTTGATTAAATTATTTGCATAGCACTTTCTATATGTAGACTACAGCTTTAGTGAAGATGAGGAAGTAAAGAGGAGAGTGCATGATTAAAATTGTTTAAGAGTTGGCTTTGCAAATGTCTTAGAAGAGAAGAACTACATGTCTTTATAAGAAAAGTCCTCAGAGCATGCTTTAAGCAATCTCCAAGGTTTTTAAATATTCAAATATTCAAAAAATGTTTGAGATCAGATAAAAATAATATAAATATATATATATATATACCAATTATATTTAAATATATGTGCACGATTTCCATTTTGGTCTCTATAGGCATCTTATCATTATAGTTTTCAGCAAAACAGTGTAAGGAATCTATGTAGAAGGCATTGAATGGGTTATATGAGAAATATGTACCATGTTTGACTTCAATTACCATTACACTCTGGACAGAGATGTTAAGCCTGAAGGCTTTGAAATGGTTTAAGCCTATCCTATAGACTGCAGATAAAAATTGTATGGGGTAATCCATTTTAAAAATCCTCGAAATAAGAATGAGCATAATCTTTGACTGGGAAGCATCACTCCTGGAAAAAGAAAATTACTCCTGTCTA
Organism: Mastacembelus armatus; assembly: GCF_900324485.2. Taxonomy (NCBI): domain Eukaryota; kingdom Metazoa; phylum Chordata; class Actinopteri; order Synbranchiformes; family Mastacembelidae; genus Mastacembelus; species Mastacembelus armatus. The sequence goes on from NC_046633.1 coordinate 2,148,920, forward strand.
GGCAGTTTTCAGTGTTGTAACATTTGCTATGTTAACAAATTAATCCACTGTGTGTCTCCATATATAGTGGCTGGTAGAGATGGTAAAAGCTGTTGCTGGTTTTATATTTTTTCTTATATATTCTTCCTCGCGTCCTAATTTTTATGAAAACCACAATGACTCAAATGAAAAAAATTGAGGATTATTCTTTTTCTTTGATTATCAAATGCTGTTGGATGGTGATTAATTGCTCCATACAAGGGGGGAAAAAAAAAATCAGCCTTAGAATAAAAGGAATTGCCTCCATTAGTCTCTTACATGTGACAGTTATTGTGGATAGCTCCATATTGCATTAGGTAGTGTGGAAGCCTTAGCTGATATTGTCTACCCTTTATTTCTCCATCTGCCCTCGGGGGCCTGATTTTAGATATTCGTTCCAACACACATGGTTAGTTTCCAGCTCAATAACTACACTAAAATCTCTCGCTGTCCCTGCGTGTTGCTTCGGTTTATTCGCCTTTAGCTATTGACCGTGTTTTGCCCTGATGTCATCTGGGAGTTGACAGGTATAATGTCTATTTGTCCCAAGCTGTGTTCTTCTGCTGATTTTGATTTTAATTAGCTGTTTTTTCCCCATTAAAAACAAAATAAAACTAAATTAAAGGCATTTTGCTGTTACTCTCAAGTCAAGTCAGTAGGTTTCTATAAATCTGTCATTTATTGTCAGTTTTCTGTATCTACTGCTAATTTTATGCCCTGTAATCACATCCTGTGATGTCTGTTCTTTTAAATGAGTAATTTAATGGTGTGATTCTCACAGTTTGAGTCAGATAATGTGCTCATTTCTGCATAAAAATCACCCCAGGTCTCAAAAAATGTACATATATCCAGAGTCAGGGAGCTCAGGATAAATGTTCTCCAATTCTAAAGAGTCTTAAAGAGATTCTCATGCTTTTATGAGTGGTTTAGTGGTTAGCACTGTTGCCTCACAGCAAGAAGGTTCCTGGTTTGAAACCCATCAGGGGCCTTTCTGTGTGGAGTCTGCATGTTCTCCCTGTGCTTGTGTGGGTTTTCTCCAGGTACTCTGGTTTCCTCCCACAGTCCAAAAACATGTATGTCAGGTTGATTGGTGACTCTAAATTGCCCATAGGAGTGAGTGTGAGTGTGTGAGGTTGTCTGTCTCTATGTGGCCCTGTGATGGACTGGGGACCTGTCCAGGGTGGACCCCTGCCTTTCACCCAGAGAGAGCTGGGATAGGCTCCAGCAGATCCCTGTGACCCTTGTTATGACCCTAGGGGTCATTATGTTTGTTGGTGTGTTGTTGGCTCTCCCCTCCCCATTTCGTGTGTGTGCATGTGTGTGTGTGTGTGACGGATGCGGAAGTGGGCGTGGAAGTAGAAAGCCGTGGATTGGACTTCCGGGATTGGCCCAACACTTCCAGGAAGGACCATAAGAAGACCACGGACTGTTGTTCGAGAGAGCTATTCTCCCACCTTTGCCATTCCCAGCTATTTGCTAAAGATTTCGATTTCGAGTGAGTTAGTTAGAGATTAGGTTTTGTTTCGTTTTGTAGGTTTAGTGTTAATAGTAATTTTCTTTGTTTTCGATTAGAAATATTTAGATTCGTAGGTTATGTTTGTGTTTTGTTTTCTCCTGTTTGTTTTAGGAGTTTCCAGGCTGCCGACCTGTGATTTTGTGTTGTTTCTTTGGATTAGCTATTATAGGGCTGTTTAGCGTTTTTGTTATTTGATCTTTTGTTTGTTTGAGACCATAGGGCTATATTTAGCGTTTGTGTTTGTTTTCCAGTATTCGTATAGTATCGTAGGGCTCACGGAGCGTTTTTGTTTGAATAGGGCTAAATTAGCGTTTGTGTTTGTTTTGACCATTCTGTATCGTATTCTGTGTTTCAACAGAATAAAATTTCTTGTTAATTGTATTTCGTATTTTTCCGTGTTTGTTGAGAGTGGAAGAGGTTTGGAGAAAAACTCCACAATCGTGTTACGCTCCGGCAACCCCTAGGCTGGGGCGTAACACCCTGGGTAGGACTAAGAGGGTATAGATGATAGATGGATCTATCTCCTCATCTAGAAAAAAAATTCTATATACTTTAATTCTTTTTCTGAAATGCGCTGATATTGAAATAGTAAACATAAAAGATAGATATACAGGCTGGAACTGTTTTGTAATGTTGGTAGTTTAAGACTTTATTGCTGAAGTTCCGTGACTAAAGCAGCCCTCACAGCACGACTCTTTGTGTCTAGGCTTTGATTTTTTTTAAAAAAGAGCTGAGATCCTCTGCCAAGCTCATTATACCTGAAACCTCCAGTCAGCAATTTTTTCCAATGTCTCTCTCTTTCTCTCTAGCTAGTCTCTTGTCTTTCTCTTTTCATACCCCTTTATCTGTCCATCTACATTACTCTAAGGGAACAAGTCTGACTCATTTTGCCTCCATCCTTCTTCCTGCTGTTTCTCCTCCTTTTCCTCATGGCCCTGGTATCAATAATTTACAGTCCCCTGCAGAGGCAACTGCCTAGTGGACTGATTAAACGTGAGACAGAGAGCGATTGCAGAAGAACAAGGGCTATGCACTTGATAAAGAATCCATGTTCGAAACTTTGAAATACACTAAACACAGGAAATATGCAAATAAGATGAAGTCAATGTATGTTTGAATTGCAGGCAGTATTCAAACAAGTTTGAATAACTTTGTTATAGCCAGGTCTAAAATCTCAGCTTGAAGATGTCGTAAAGTCCTTATTTCTCAAGGGTTTATCACACTAATGTTTTTTTTTTTTTTTTTTTTCGTTAAAGCTACTGGTAATGGAAATTTTTTGAAGGATACAAACACAGTCACTGAGAAAGCCCAGTATTATCCCCATCACTTAGTGGCTGTGAGCAGCATAACTCAACCATCTCTGATTTACACAGCCTCACTAAAGTACTGTCATTAGGTGAAGGACACATCACATTAATAATGTCTCCTCTCTTTAAATCTGCCACATCCTCTCCTTCACATTCACCAAGTGAAGTCACCCATGAAGAAGTTTGCATTTTCTATTGATGTCATATTTGCAGTAATTCTGTTCTCTGCTTATTAAAATATATTTTTCTGTTGTAAAGTCTGTTAGGCATTTTTGCAGGGTATTTATAATGATGTCTCCTGACTGCATCCATTCCTGATCACCTGACTTTGACCTGCCCAACTGCACACCTGGTTCTTATTTCCTCATGACTTCCCCAGCTGTATTGTAGCTGTTGGCCACATGTTCACTGCCTGAGTGTTCATTGTTCTTTCTTAGCAATAACATTCAAGCCACGACTTCCTTGTCATTTTGCCAGTTTGCATTGCTTTGAATTGCAGGCAGTATCTGTTTTGGTACAGACTCTGCCTTTCATCAGTTCTCCCAGATTGGCTTATTTTACGATTACTTGCCTGCTGGTTGTCAAGCTCAGCATGTTTCCTGTCTTTACCTCCTGTTCTACCATTGCCCGGTTTTGTTTGACTGAACTGTCAGAAGCCTATTACTTTCTATGTTAAAGTTTATCTTTTACTGCGTCGGTCCAGCTGTTGTCGTACGTCTGTGCTTGGGTCATCCTTGTTTGCCATTTCAGTTATCAGATGTGACTTTCAGCTCTAGAGATTCCAGACTTGTTGTTAATAACAACTGGTTCAAGGTGAAAAAGTTTGTGTGAATTTGTGTCTCCAGCCTCTTAAAGACACAGGAATCAGTAAGATGTTTCGCTGTGTGTGAACTACTATGTGGCATCATGGTGGTAGGTCACTGAACCTTTCCACCCTGGCCAGGCCTGTTACTCGGACGAGGCCACATCCATTAATAGAATACAACCTGGAGTGTCAGACATTTGGCTGTCCAAAAAAACACATCCTTTAGATGTATTTGTGATTTGGGTTGGTATTTGACTGAAGTGGTCATCACTGATGTATTCAGTATTTTAATAATTGTGCTACTTTCTCTTATCTGGGCTCTCGTTGCGGATAAATAAGTTTTTAAGCTTTCACTCGAAAACTGCCCCTGACTTTGGCATTTAAGTTTTACAGACTAAAAGTACAAACATCAATTTCTAAACAAACTACAACACGTCTCTACGTGTACTTTGCTGCTCGGATTGTCGTAAAACTGTGACGCCACCTGTTTTTCTAGTAGTCCTACTCCTCGCTGAAGTAGTGCGAAGCTTTATTCATTACTTTTAAGTTGCTATTCTCAGGTAGGAGTATTTTTAGTCCTAACTTTCAGTGCGATTCCTGCGATTTTGCGATGCTTGATAAATACTTTTCCCCATCAGCAGTTTCTACACTTCTTAGGAAAGAATCTATGTGCAATTTACTCTGAGCTTTAATCCACCCATTTATATTCATATTGATGTATTACCTACATAACTCCTGTTGTGACTATACATAGTCATTTAGTCAGTCACATGTACTGAATGAAGTGGTTAGACTGCTGATTGGATAAACATCACATATCAACAAATAAGACAAAATAATTAATCTACATACATGTGTAAACTAGCTGTCTGCCTAACTATTCACTATTAACAGTCCTTACTTGCATTAAAGTATTAAGGTTGAGGTTTTCACTGTATTTAAACAAGAAAGCTGTATATATATATATATATATATATATATATATATTAATGATTAGTTGTGATGGATTTCACAATGGATTGGATGGTGCATACTCAAAGTGTTTGCATTTATTGGCAATCCTGTTGTTTTCCTTTAGGGGACACTACAGGCTCTCCACCCACACACACCTGTAATGAGGTCTCTTCTGACAGTGCAGATGTCTGGCCTTCTGTCCTCTGCTGGACTGGAGTGACATTTACTTTAAGGCAGAGATCAAAACAGATCAATACCTCTGGGCAATGGAAGGAGTGAGATTTAACATTATAAAATCAATTCAGAAAGTTGAGAGCAGTCTGGGCTGTTCTCAACAAAGCTCTCACAGTTCTCCACTAAATCCTATTTAAGTATTGCTTTTGCTGTCGTTATTCTAACTATTTATATTTTGTGACCTAAGAATTGAATCTATACACTGAGTAACTCTCAATTGACAGTTGTTAGGTTCACATAGTTAAAACTAATGCTGTCTGATACAACAGCCCAGTAAAGTACCTGCATGCAGTTTATAATTGTCAGGTTTAGTGAGGCATTTAACTCTATGGTCCTTTTGTAGTTAGTGTCCCTGCTGAATTGTATTGTGTCATTTTGACTTGTTTCTAAAGCTTAATCAACTTTTAACATATCATACAAGAACTAGCACCACGGATATTTGTCCTACTTTTTATTCGAAATCAATTCAATAGTTTCAAGACGTATAATTGAGGAAAGAAAGACGACATATAATTAAAAAAACGAAAATGCCAACCTGATTAAGGTTCTTTCTCCATCAAAAAGCTGTTTAGTTATGTGTTTGAACCAACATGGTGGACTGACACAGATCCACTTAAATAACTAAACCTATTCTCTTACGAGGCGATTTGTAATTGAAATGGGAAATTCAGTATGTTATTTTTATTTCTTTCTCTCGTTCTGTGTACTTTCCAAATCAGCTGATTCAGTAGATGCTGGGGGAGTGTTTTGAAGTGCAGTGGTCCTCGAAAACAGAGCAGATGAAACCTTGGAGACATAAACACAGAGCACTTGACGTCTTAGAGAAAGAAGAGACGAAGAAATTTGACAGATGCAGAAACACAAGAGATATAAAGTAAATGATTCTGACTGGCTTAGACATACTGAGAGCTGGATGCAGCCACATCTTGGCTGATGTGTTTAGCTTCTCTTGGCCCTCTCTGTTACTGAATGCTCCTGTAGAGCTGGATGAGAGGAGGCAGGCAGCAGGAGTGTGTGTGTGTGTGTGTGTGTGTGTGTGGGCAAAGATGGTAACAGCTGAATCAGGGAGAAAAGTGGGAGCGGCCCTCAGCTAATGAAGCACCGTCCTAACATCACACAACTTCTCGTTCTCTTGTTCTTCCTCCTTTATCTTCCTCTGCTACTGTGCCAACTGGCCAACTGCTGTGGATAAAACATCCACATGCACATAAACACATGCACATTCACAAAATTCTATATTTCATAGCTGCTTTTGCAGTATCAGCTTTACTCCAGATAATGCTATTCAGTGGAAACATGCCAGACTGGGTACATTCATGCTCATACACAGCCACAAACACTAATGGCCTGACACTGGCTGCTCTCCTGCAGCTGAATTTGAATAAATCCTTACACAACTGTGACACCTGCTGGCCAGCTGAGAGCTGACAGACCAGAATCGTTTACAGGAGGAGATGTTAGTTTCACAAACATGGTCGTGAGCTACACGTGTACACGCTGCCGCACAGAGTAAAGATTGATTCTGTGTCTCATTATAACAAGATACTTTTCTTGTTTCAGTAGGTTAGTTTTCTTCTTTTAATGACAACGTGTCTCGGGGAGCTGATGGGGAAGGGAGTGCGTAGCTCTGGCTTGCTCATATAATGAGGTTGTGAAGTCGGGATGTTTTGGGAGTTCACACTATCAGTCAGGAGTTTGGAAACAGTTTCCCATTGAAATGAATAAAAAAAAGTGTGTCCAATATTTGTTCAGTCACTGATTCACAGCAGTGATTGTGTAAAACTGTTTAGTGTCCGACCTAATTGACTTTCAGGACAAGCAGCCATACAAAGAGTGTGTGAGCTTAAACCTGTACTTGTTCATTCGGAGAAGGAAAGAACGACTAATGAGGTTTGAGACTGTATTAAGGCTTTATTAAATATTGGGGGCACATAGTTATAGTGGACGCACTCTGGTTGGACGTGTGGTCTGCATCCTCTCACGGTGTTACTTCATCTTGTTTGCTCCTCCTGCTCCTGTCTAATTTATCGTGAGTCTGTTTGCCTAATTCAAAATTCCTGAACCTCATTTAGAACGGTGAAGTTTTAAATGTTTGCAAATGAAGAAACCATGTAGTCCCAGTGAAAGAACATTTCTGTGACTGACTTATTCAAGATTTTGCAAATAAAGCCACGAACTCAGAGTAGTATGAATTATGTAAAATCTGACAAGTCTCTCAGGCTTCTGAAGTATAAAAAGGCTGTTCTTTCTTTTTTAAATAGGACAAGATATAGGAAAAAAAGGCAAATTCAACATGCACTGTACTTTAAATATAAAAGACTCATTTCAGGCAGCATAGGTGGATTGAAAGTTATTTGATCTGTAAACTAACCTTCCTGATTTAAATTTAACTAAGCTCCATATTTCTGCACAGGCACTAAGTTTATTTCCTGGCACTTCTGGGGTCTAGAAGGTCTGGGTTTGTTTGGAGGTTCTTGATATTTTAGTGGCATAAGTTCACATTTTCTCTCAGAATTGAATTTGTCTTCGACTGCAAAAAGCTGCTAAAACAGGATTTTGACTGTAATGAGACACTAAGTAAAACCCCAAACTGATGAAAATTCATCTTGGGTTAGCAGCTCTGAGTCTGAGTGACTCAATTTCACAGTAAATCTGCTTAAAGTGTAGAGAGCTTAAGTGAATAAACGGCTATGAAATCCTTCTCTGTTAAAGAACCAAGTTTCTGTCCTTGAGTGTGAGAATGTGACTCTGTCTGGCTTTTGTGTCTGAGCAGCTCATTTCAGCAGCTTTTATCCACTTTCATCTGCAATTCCTTCCAAATCAGCAAATTTAGCTTCACTGACTGATGAAACACACAGGCTTAACATTAAAGGAATTGTTTCTCAGAGACTCAAACAATAATCCCAAATGTCTTATTGCTATTAACTCACATAAAACACACTTGAAAAAAGTTTTGTTTTTCCCCTCTATCAAGAACAAAGGAAAGCGTTCTTGTCGTCAAAGGCAATACACTCATGGAATCACACAATGAGATCTTATTGATTTTCAAAGGAGGATCTGAGTGGATTTTTAAAAGTAAAATGAGAAACTCACTCAGCATGCAAACAGCCTGATAAACCATTAGGTGGAGTGAAGAACAGGCTGAACTACAGGTTGTTTATTGGATTTTATTTTGCTCAGTCTTTAAATGTAGGAATAAGGGATATATTTTAACAGACTCGCAGCAACACAGTATTTTGGGTAAACACGTCCTCTGCATTTACTGTGGCTCATTGAACACGGAGGTGAATTAAATATTAATAATGGTATGTGACTCTGAGCAGGTAGTGATATTAGCAGGAGCACTAAGCTTTTCCAAAAATATCCTCACTTCCCTTAGAGTATCTTATATTTTAGCCATGAATGTATCATCTGACCTCATATCTGCAAACATATTGTCTAATACATTGTTCTTTTTAGTCTAATAGTCATATGGTGTTCTCAGTTTTTTCTTTTCTCCCAACTCTTTCTCCCCATCATTGTCTCTCTGTTCACCCACACATGCTGTGAATCAATACACTATTCCCCCTGCCTCTTTTGCTGCCAGCCTATTTCTCTCCATCTGCCTATCAGTCTGTTTGTTCTTCCTCTCTGAGCAGTATAGACCACAGTTGGTGGGCTTTCATTCCTGTTGCTCTTCTGTGGCCGACTGTTGTGTTTGTCATACAAATGCTTATTGCCAGCACTTTCTTGAGAAGTAAAAACCACAGTACGGGTGAAATAAAGCTTTATATTTGAGGGGACGGTGTGAGCGGCCTGAAGCCCACCTGAAAAAGACATGAATCAAAAAAGTTCATTTTATTTCTCATTAATGTACACTCAGCACCCCATCTTGACAGAAAAAAACAGAAATGTAGAAATTTTTGCAAATTTATTAAAAAAGAAAAACTGAAATATCACATGGTCATAAGTATTCAGACCCTTTGCAGTGACACTCATATTTAACTCACATGCTGTCCATTTCTTCTGATCCTCCTTGAGATGGTTCTGCTCCTTCATTGGAGTCCAGCTGTGTTTAATTAAACTGATTGGACTTGATTAGGAAAGGCTCACACCTGTCTATATAAGACCTTACAGCTCACAGTGCATGTCAGAGCAAATGAGAATCATGAGGTCGAAGGAACTGCCCAAGGAGCTCAGAGACAGAATTGTGGCAAGGCACAGATCTGGTCAAGGTTACAAAAGAATTTCTGCAGCACTCAAGGTTCCTAAGAGCACAGTGGCCTCCATAATCCTCAAATGGAAAAAGTTTGGGACGACCAGAACTCTTCCTAGACCTGGCCGTCCAGCCAAACTGAGCAATCATGGGAGAGGAGCCTTGGTGAGAGAGGTAAAGAAGAACCCAAAGATCACTGTGGCTGAGCTCCAGAGATGCAGTAGGGAGATGGGAGAAAGTTCCACAAAGTCAACTATCACTGCAGCCCTCCACCAGTCGGGGCTTTATGGCAGAGGGGCCCGACGGAAGCCTCTCCTCAGTGCAAGACACATGAAAGCCTGCATAGAGTTTGTCAAAAAACACATGAAGGACTCCCAGACTATGAGGAATAAGATTCTCTGGTCTGATGAGACCAAGATTGAACTTTTTGGCGTTAATTCTAAGTGGTATGTGTGGAGAAAACCAGGCACTGCTCATCACCTGCCCAATACAATCCCTACAGTGAAACATGGTGGTGGGAGCATCATGTTGTGGGGGTGTTTTTCAGCTGCAGGGACAGGACGACTGGTTGAAATTGAAGGAAAGATGAATGCGGCCAAGTACAGAGATATCCTGGAAGAAAACCTCTTCCAGAGTGCTCAGGACCTCAGACTGGGCCGAAGGTTCACCTTTTAACAGGACAATGACCCTAAGCACACAGCTAAAATAACAAAGGAGTGGCTTCGGAACAACTCTGTGACCGTTCTTGACTGGCCCAGCCAGAGCCCTGACCTAAACCCAATTGAGCATCTCTGGAGAGACCTGAAAATGGCTGTCCACCAACGTTCACCATCCAACCTGACGGAACTGGAGAGGATCTGCAAGGAAGAATGGCAGAGGATCCCCAAATCCAGGTGTGAAAAACTTGTGGCATCATTCCCAAGAAGACTCATGGCTGTACTAGCTCAAAAGGTGCTTCTACTCAATACTGAGCACAGGGTCTGAATACTTATGACCATGTGATATTTCAGTTTTTCTTTTTTAATAAATTTGCAAACATTTCTACATTTCTGTTTTTTTCTGTCAAGATGGGGTGCTGAGTGTAATATTGCCACCTTACTTCGGCAGTTTTCAACTTGTGGCTGCTGAAAGACAAATATGTAAGATGAAGATGTTCCATTACCTCCTGTCCTAATTTGTGATTTATTGTACAGGACACATCTAGAACATAAAAAAGTCTCAGGTACCCAAGGACAGGTTTTATATCCCAGGGCTTTCTGACAAAAGCTACCCACAGATTGTTTACACAAAACAAGAAAGGAAACAAAGCCAATCAATACTGAGCTGAATTGATGAGTGATGGTTTGCGTCCATAGATGTCCACCGAGGACAGAAAACAAAGGCTTTCTATAAAAAACATCCTGCGTGAGAACATGAACGCACAAGATAGTTAAATTATAGTCCAGAATAACAACCACATCTGAAGACAGCACATTACCAAGACTTCACAAAGAGACGGAGAGTCGGAGGGAAAGGCAAAAAAAAAAAAAAGCAAACGGTGATTTATGCAGAGTTTCTCCTGAGTGTATCGTTCTATTAAGAACAAGCAAAGGAGCGTGACTGAGCACGAATATTGGATGAATGAATTTTAAGAGTGAAGGCAGGACAGAGATGACATCAGTCATCATCCTGCCAGATGCAGCGACAGTGACACCTTCTACTGCCGGAGGGAAATAATGGCCTCAAAACTAAGGGTGCACTTTCAGCAAACATACAGCGGCATAGGTCCACATTATGGACCTGATACTGTTAGATTACATATGCACAGGTGTGTGTGTGTGTGTGTGTGTGTGTGTTGTCTTTTATAGTTTTTGAGGGGATAGTTTAAAGCTTGGTTTGGGTTTGTTGAATCTGTCACTTTGACAGTTCTTTGAGCCAGTGGATGCAAATTTAGGCAACAGGATGTATCTATGAGGCATCACAAGCAAGTATGGTATAATGATGTTCATTTAATAGAAGAAAATCACCATCGAAGCATAGTGTAGAGGAGTGATTAGCTTAATGAGACACAATTTCAAAACCATTAGAATATCCACAGAGATTTCAGGGGTTTTGCAAGCGAGCGTCATCACAGACTGTACGAGCTTCCATTAGTATCAGTCATAAATGAACTCTGGATGAAGTAAAAGTGACTGATTCACTGGACCAGAACAGCCTGTTGTTTTGCACTTTGTTTGGGAAAAGATGAGGCCAGCACCGAACTGTGCCACTCACTTCATGACTGACTGGTTTCACTCTCGCACAAGAAGCCACTGGTTGAGCACGAACGCACGGCGCAGACTAATTAAAGGAGCCAGCCGCTCTTTTCCAGAACATGCTTATGTCAAAATAAAACTGAAAAGCTTTTAGTCATTCACTAAGAACAACTTAATGGGTTGGATTTCAAATTAATGTGTCACAATTACTGACATTTACCACTGAGTAAATTAGAAAACTGTCACTTCTTTCTGTTATTGTTCTCTGACACACTCGAGTTCTTGTCGGCCTCAGTATCTTTATTCATTTATACAATGAATTATTTCATTGTCTTTGTGTGACTTGAATGTCACTACATAGAGGAAATGTAAATATAGGTTTCTGGGTTCACTTGTTTTGGGTTTTTTTTTTTTTTCCACTTTGTTTTGTGGTGGTAGAAAAATAACTGCTGCACAATGAGCATGATGGTTATGTGCATAGTTAAAAAAAAAAAAGTAGAACTGACTTGGAAGTGAGACGTCCAGCTCTGAAAACTTTACATACATAAGAATCGGACACATAACAGCTGAATGATAGTGTGTTTTGTTTTGGGGCACATTTGATTCAATGATTCTACTCTTTTTGAATTGCAGTGAGAAGAACAGAGTGGGGACTCCTGCCTTGACAAGCTCACTGGCTTCACTTCATTTAAGGTAAGCTCTCATCATTTCCCTCTGCTTCTCAAAAGAGCTCTATAAATTACTTAATTCCCTTTTAATCTCTCTTGAAACCACTAATGGCTTTGACACACTGCCAGTGAGATCAGATGAGTAGATTTTGTGTACAGGGCCAGCTGTTACACCTGAAAGTGTGTTCGTTTATGATTAGACACCATCTCAAGTTCAAGGTCCACAGGGTTGGCGACGACATGATTTCTGGCAGGTTTCCTGGCAACTGGATAATAATTTTACTTTAACGCTATACTGACAAAATCATTTTCGGGGTGTTTTGTGAGGGCTGTGCAACAGTGACTAGTTAAAATGACTATTTATTACTATCTGAAGTTAGTTAATGTGGTAACCTTTGACAAGTACCCCAACAGTAAAGTCTGTTTTCAGTCGCCGACTTTATATTAATCATAGCTTCACGTTTTAACAGCCTGTTTCCCAGGTCGTCTTCACATACAGCTGCTTTTTCAGGGATTAAACTGTCATAAAGTGTGAAAATGCACATTAAATCCGCCGCTTACGTCAGTGGTAATAACTTCAACTGTAAATGAATAAACTGAATTCATGCCAAAGGTGGCTGTGGTCAGGCAGCCCTGTCATAACTGCTCAGTGTGTAATTATCCCTCAGCAGTGGTTCCCACACTGTCCTCTTTGTTTTTCCAACTGTCCCTGCCTTACTCACTGCTGATACCTGGATCAGGTGTGTTCAGCCAATCAGGATCTGGAAGGTACCAGTTCACTTTGTCCCCCCCCCCTCCATCCTCATCTAAAATAAAGAATATAATCCCTATTGCAGTCATTCTACTGAACTGTACTGACTTTTACCAGTTTAAATCACTCTAAAAGGCCATTATAACCAGTAAAATGGATGACTCCTTGCCAATAAGTCATTACAATAAAAATGTTAGTGAAGATGATTTTATCGCTCTGATTAATTTCAAATCAAATACTTTAAAAGCTATACCACTATCATTTACTAGGTAAAATACCTCTGTCTACCCACTAAAATGTAAGTATATCCTGGCAAAAGAAGTGATCACAGCTAATAAATTATTCTGGAAAGGGTTTTTTGGTCTCTGTTCACTGATATTTTAAAACCTATAAACCATCCAGCACTTTTTTTACCATTTAAATTCTTCCAGTAGGCCAATATAGAACCAGTGAAATGCAGCCTCTGCTAGAAAGTGTTTACATAATAATAAGTTGTTACTGAAAGGATTTTTTTGCACCTCTGGTTACTGTTTATTTTTAAAAGTAACTTAGATTATAAGCAATCTACTTTGCTTAGCCAGTATAAACAACTCTCAACCATTATGACCAGTAAGTTCTGAGTGTTCTCCTTGCTAAATGTAAATACTGCTAATAAATTCTTACTGACATGTGTTTTCTGCCTCAGGGGTTAGTTAATGATTAGTCTCTTCATTCATATTTGTTAAGATCAGTTTCATAGTCATTTAAATACCAACTATGACTCAGATATGATAATCATATCTCTAAACATTAATTCTTCTCATGTCTTGTCTTGGAGAAATATTTTCTGATTGTAGATCTATTATCAGAATATTATGACTCACAGCGTCGCCTCAGTTGTTTCTAATATTTGTTACAGATTATTTACTATTAGTTTTCTCCCACTTACTGTTCACTGTCCTGAACCGGAGCATGAACTGTGTAAAATGAAATGTAAAATAGAGAACTTCCGCTTGACTGTGGGCATTGAAGTTGCTGACTCCTCAGTCAGAGCTTGGCAGAATGTGTGTATTGTATAATAATCGAGGCTCTATCATATCATGGTTAAAATGACACAGTGATTTTGCATATTTTGACAGTGACTTGGCCCTTTCCAGTCCTGGAGACTTGAAGATGAGGCCCCTCAAACTGCATGGACTGTAAACCGCTAAAACCAGAGGGAGACATGGTGAGTAACCGTTGTTGGCGTTTGATTCTATCAAGGCAGAAAATGAGTTTCACACGGCGATGGGCATGAAAAAACAAAGGGAGAACGGGAATAAACGGGCACGATGCAAGGGGTTGTTTTTAATAGTTTCGCAAATTGTGTTCAAGCCTGAAATATCCCAATCTACATTCATCAAGTCATTCATTGATCCCAAACTCTGCGTCAAAGACCATTTCCATTGTTATGCCATCTGTGTGAACACCACCTGTGAAAATGAGCTGACAGGTTCACAGTGGGACACTTCAGACTTCACTTGTTACAGACTACCATATTGAGGCTTTTGGAAAAAATACATATATGGCTGAAAGACTGACTCTTTGTGAACCATTGAACAGATTTGATTGAAAACCCCTTTCATCAACAGCAGGCTGCCATACGAGAGTGTCCCAGAGCCATAAAAGGTTGTTTGTAGGAAAAAGCAATTTCAAATCTGGACTCCATCCCGACTGTAAAACAATAAGCTTCCATGTGAAGAAAAACGCTAATTGCTAGAAAATTGCTAACAAATGTGCAAAAATATAATTTGTGCTTCATAATATAAATTCCCTTCATTATCTATACCTGCTTATTCCTATTTAGGCTCACAGAGATCTGCTGGATCCTATTTCTGCGCTCTTCAGGCGAAAAGCAGGGGAATTTTTCCCTGAATAGGAATAAGCCGGTACAGATGATGGTTTTCCAGAATCATTTTTTTTCCTAAACATAATAATCAGATCTCAGGCATTATTTAATACATTAAATATATAAATATACTTTAAATTTAATTTCTATAATTTATTCATTCTAAATTAAGAAGCTAAAGGATTGAGTGTTGAGCTTTTTTTCTACTCTTAATCTTTTTCCATTTTTGCCTTAGAATAAATATGATTTAACAAGACTAATGGTTTCATAAATGCTTAATGACCCTACTAATGCTTTATAGATTGGATTTAAACCATTAAAAAGCTCTTATTGGTTGTTAGGTTGTGAAAAAGGTCTTTATCCACCTGTACTTTACTTTGGCTCCAGTTCATCTAGGAAAAGCCTTAAGAGAGGATATAACCACCTGATCAACACGTAGCCTTAGAAACACTGACTACTGTTTATTATCAAGGGCCAATATAGATGATTATTGTTGAGAAACATTTGACCCTTTATAATAGCAGCAGGAGGAGGAGTGCAACACAATTTTCACAACCTTATTAATGGCTTATTTACTTAAACCCTTTAGTGTAAAGGGTTTTATTAGACAGTGGTGCCAATATCATATTTATTTAGAATATGTAAAATGTTAAAGCAGGATACCTGAAGCAGCAGAGGCCAAATTAACCTGAATTTACCTGGAGTTTGAGCTAATTTGTGTGAGAACTTTTCTTTGGCCTTTTTAATCTTAAAGTAGTAACACAGGACTCGATCAGTCACCAAGAAAAACTTTATAAAATGTAAACAAAGCAAAACTAACACTGCTCCTCAACCATTAACTTAATATACTAAAACCTTAAATGTCTTAAATATAAAAGAAAGTACTAATCACATCGGTTTCTTATAACATCTTTATTTAAAAGGATTTACAACCCAGACTGGCACCACTTAATTTAAACCAGCATCATTTAGTATTTTTCACTTCTCCTGCACAAATTGTATTTCTGTACATACATACACACAAAATGTGTCCCTTCAAAAATAAATCCATGCACTACTGTTAAGGTCAAAGGGGGAAAAGAGAAGGAAATGGTCTGGCAGTTCAGCATATTGAATTCTTCTTCTTCAGGGGCCATAATCTAAAACTGAGAACAGGTCCATCTGTGCATGATGGTAAACTAATGTAGGAACTCAATTTAGTTTTAAAATTCAGTTTAATGCGATAAATGGCTTTGTTAGCTTGTCAGGATTAATGTGAGACGACCAGCATTTTTAACTTTTAACTTAATGTCATGATTAACAAAAAAAAATGCTATCTCTGGAAATTGGAAGGAAGGTGACATTGAATATCTGACACATTTTTATTTGACCACTGAAGTTTGAAAGTTTCTGTTATGCAGCCACTTTGCTCAAAAATATGTGTAGAACAATTAGAGAATTAAATGTTTGTATTTAAAGTATGAAAGTTTTTGTACCAAAATAGCAAAAATACTGCGGAAGAAAATTTCTGCTTTAAGATTTTTGGTTGAATCAGAACACAGAAGTTGTGCTTATGTCTTATTAGGACATTTCAAACTTAATAGGTTTACAGGGACTTGTACCATGTTAACACTTGACAAAGACACTTTGCCACTGTACATTAGTAGTCGGGGGGGGGGGGGGGGGGGGGAAGCACAATTTTCTCACTGGGCTGCATGAGAAAATAATTAATCAGCCTCTCAGAAAATAAGTTCCCTAAAAAAAAAAAAAATCTATAAAATGACCTTTTCTTTCACTTTCGATTGCAGGATTAAACTTTAAGTGGATGTGCTCGGCATCCAGGAGGAGACAAAAGTACATTTGTAACTACAAAACCAGGTAAAGAGAGTAAACTTTTCTGGCCACTCGGCACAAAATTCACCCAAAGTCATTTGTAATTCCAGAGAACAATTTTAACTACCACTCAGAACAGTAGCAGCATAAACTAAGACATGAGCTCCTTCCATCATTTAGCCAATGTGGGACACTTGGATTTGGCTTTTACTGTCAGTTCAATAGACGTGACTAAAAAACATATTATATCCATTTTTCAACAAATGACAGCTGTGACAATAAACAGATACGCCAAGCTTGGTGTTGTCTGAAAAGGGTAGTTCGATGGAAAGTTAAACAGAGAAAGTGACTGAAGCCCCTGTTGGCTGGGGAAACCAGTTAATGCTATAAAAGAAGTTTTGATTAACCCTCAAAAAGTTTGTATTAGAAAATTGCTAAAGAGAATAACCTACAAACTGCAATTAACTGCATAGAAATCAAACTATATAAAAAAATTCTTCAGCAGCCCAGAGTTCACTATGACGATTTTAAATTAACACTGTCGAAAATAATTCACTCTTTGCTGAATGATCACTTTATATTAAAGAAACTTGCAGTCTGTAAACAACCGGCAGAGGGCCACACAGTCACTTTTCCACCCTGTAAGATGACGTGAGCTGCAGAGAAACAGGAGCTGGTGTTTTTAGTTTGTGCTCGCTCCCCCTGCAGGCACCGCTGTAGAGATTGTTGCAGAGTTCAGGCCTTTCCCTCGATGCCTCTGACCACCTCTCCTGCGTCCTCCTCCTCCTCCTCCTGACTTGAGCTGCAAACAAGAGGAACACCAGAGGCAGGTTAGAAACAAAAACTAATTTCTTTCTCCTTCCATTCAACCGTGTGTCCAAACATCTGACTGGACGTTTATGTTAAAATAGATTTGAGAGTTTCTCAGTCGTGCATTTGACTGAAACATTTAACAGGGTAAGAACTCAGGTAAACTTTCTCTGAGGGGAAAGATTAAAATAAAAAGTTAAATCAGTAATGTTAGGTACTAAGCAAATTTTTACAATTGCCTCATTACATGTAGGAGTTAACAGAGGTGTAATGTTTTCACATTAGCAGGTAGAGTCTTTATTTCAAGTATTTTTCATTTGGAAACGGGGGAAAAAAATTAATCCATCCATGATCAGGGAAAACTCTGAAGTGGGTAAATTAAACGTACTCTATCATAACTCTTAATTATTTGCGTTTAAAGAAAAAAACATGTGTGGTCCAGTTCAATAAGCACTTCAGTGCTAAATGAATCAGGGGAAAAGCAGCAAAACCTCACATTTGTAGTGAGTAGCTTCCAGGTGTAAATCTCCGAATGTAAAAATGAAGCAAGTAGTGTGGAAAGTGGTATTTATTCTCAGAAAACATTTTGTACGGTTTATAAAATGGAGAACAACAACACAGCATCCTTGCATAAGGAGGCAAAGACTACGCTCAGGCTGCAGAAACGTTTTTACCTTGTTTTCTTTGTTGCCATCTTTACACAGAGCCTCCTCATCTGCCACTGTCTGACACAGCAAGCCAAGACAGGGAGCGGAAGCACGAGAAACGGTAACAAGCAAAGTGTTAATTGAAGGAAAGAGAGTGAAAGGCAGGAAAAAAAAGCTGGGAGGCAGGGTTATGATCAGATGGCAAATGAGGTGGTGAGTAAATGGAAAAGGCGATTCCAGACTCCATTGACTTTGTACTGTAATGTGTAGTTCAGTTTTTGTGACAGATTTTAAAATAGCTAAGAGCTGCTGTGTGGTAAAATGCAGTACCAAAAAGACAAATAATGCACGGTTAAAGATAAAGCTTTAAGAAGACAGAAGTAGACAAGAGGCTTCTGCAGGGAGAACAGGAAAACTATAGGATCCTGACACTCGATGTGTCTACTTGGACAAGTATGTGTCAAATATCTTTCAACGTTACATACTTGTGTATGTTGAGGTAAAGTATTTTAACAGTTTTCAACTTACACTATGAAATAATATGAATCTGTGCAGCATTATTATGCTTGTAAGTGCATTGCTAGCACTGGACTGGGCTTAGTGACAATGTCCCTTTCCTAACCAAGCAAGTTAACTGTTACAAAGCTAATGTTGGCTCTGACATTTGCTGTGTTGTGAAAAATACATTGGTTAAGTATGTACTTACTTTCACTGTCAGGATGTCGGAGTTTTCCCTGTCTCCATGCTGCTGATGCCTCATGTCTTACTCAGTTTTAACTTTAAAGGTTAGTTTCTAATAGTTTTTTGTAGAAAGACTGAACCATCAAAGAAAGTCAGGGCGCAATGAATTGTTTTCAGAATATGACACATTGTGCCCTGTCTCTATACAGAGAGATGGCAGCAAGAGATCTGGTACAAAAAGCATCAATACCAGTGGAAGAAAACACACTGGAGCAAAAGAGATTAACAGGTGAGTTTAGAGTCATGAAAAAGGCAAACAACTATGTTAAACAGGTTTAGGACATTTACACTAACAATGTGGTAATCTGGGAGTCTTTGTACCTTTATATGAAATATACAGTTGTATAACTGGAAAACTGCTAATTTGGTGGCATATTAATAAATGTATTATGTAAATGCAAATTAACATTATCTATTAACTAATGAGAGTCATGGTGACTTGATGATTTGTTACTATTGACTAACAGGAATTCATAATACATCTTCAGTTATATATGCATTAGTTAAACATTATTTAAGTATATGATATGTGTACTTATCATCATACTAGAGTGATTATATACCTCAAAGAGTTAAACTGCGCATTTATGAAGCAACCTTAAAGCAGATTTCAAAATCACACAGCCCTAACCCAGGATTGAGAATGAATCCAACATCCAAGGCCAACTCTTGACCATGCATTTTGTCACCAGTGGTTATATCACATCCTTTTAACATATTCCACATGTTCTAAGCATGAGATGTTCAGACTGCACATGCAGTTACTATCCTTAAATGCTAAAACATATACATGTGTAAAGCTTGGATTTACTCACTGGTAGCTGTGCTGTGCTGGGACTAGATGGTCGTGCTGTTATTGCAGCCTCCTCACTGCCCTCTTTAGAAGTCTTCTTATTGGCCTGTATCTTGGACTGTTGACCCTTAGCTGCCTGCGTGTGCACTGATTGAAGAAGCTGAAAATACAAGCACATGCAGTCTTAGTTAAACTTACATTGTTTCTGAAATGAAGTTTGACTCAATGGCTGTACTGTAACTGTCTATTATTCATCTATGCAGTTCAAGAGAGGCTTCTTTTAGGTTTACAGTTGGCAGATTGTATACTTCTGAAGTTGAGCACCATGTTCTTAATGCCCAGGCCCTTGTCAAGGGCTACTACAGGAAAATCCACCTGGACTCCTGACTGAGCCCAACTAGACCCCATGGGGTATAGGAGTGACCATTACAGAAGACTCAAAGTCTCCGTCGCTGAACCCAAGACCAATTTGCTACAGAAAACTGTAACAGGAGTAACAATAGTGCTAAAGGAAGCAAGTGCACTTCCTTGTAGTTCTCACCTGTGTACCTTCTTTAGCTCCATGACTAAACTTGATGCACTTAGAAAAATACAAGATAAACCAAGGCAAGAAGGTAAAGCACATCTAAACCTAACTACAGAGGTAAGGATAAGCTTCAGTACCTTGGTGATGGTGCCCACTGCTTTGGTGCGTCCTTCCCTGAACACCAGTTTCTGGTCACAGTGCAGATACTCAGGGGTCTTGATGAAGCGGAAGTGGACTGTGGCCTTATCCCCAGTCCTGAGACAGTCTTTGTTCATTGACAGGATGGTGGCTGTTTGCCTGATGCTGCCGCAGTGGACTGGTGGGACAGAGAAAGGCTCTTTTCACTCTTGGTAAAAACGTTTCTGATATATCTTTGAGCCTTAATATGTAATGTAGATCAGCTACATAAACGTGCATATCAGGAATTTGACAGTGTTGTCACTAACCCATGGCCTGGTATCTCGGTGATATTGTGGTTGGGTGGTGTAAAACCAGAATCTCAGCCTCAAATTCCCAGGTGGCCTGTGGCATCAACTTCGGGGAAACCATCACCATTCCTTTCCTTATAGATGAACGTTTGATCTGAGAAATGAAGTAAAGAAAACAGCAGGAACAACAATGAGGTTCTCTAGTGAGAATTAGAGACAGAACACTACCTCAACCCACATGCATTATAAAACAGATGCATACTGCTTTACATTATCAAGTTTAAAAGCATTAAAAACATATCAGCCTTTGAAAGAATAAAAAGCTCTGGGAAACTAACATATTTTGTCAGACAAAGCTCACATCTTTCAAGACCACCTCAAGTCATTACCACGACCCAGTATGTTCAATTAAAGTTTCAATTTGATTTTAAAGTGGATGCCAATTAAGACAAAGTGGATATTGTTGAATGGTCAGTGTGAAACTAGGTTTGACTGACTTTAAATTACAACATGAAATGATGAAAGTTAGCTCTTCCAACTATTTATTCAGTATTTGTCACTGTTGGCTAATTGTATTTGGCTGGTCATACATTAATGTCAGTCAATTATTTTTTAATGTGTATTCAGTACTGCTGGCTAATTATTTCCACTGTGTAACCATTACTTCTAGCTATTGTGTTTATGGAAAACATTGCATGACTTCACCTGTTAATTCAAACGTTCTGTATAGCTAAACATTTCATTATCTAGTACACTCTTCTGTTACCTCGCTAATGACAATATGTTGTTTTAAGGTACATTTGACTCAGGCCAATGGGAGGTGTGTACTGTGTGTACTGTGTTGTCAGTCTGTTGTGGCTGGCTGGTCACTGTGACAGCACATTCACTACAAATCAACACCACACTACACCAACACCTCCCTCTTAAAAGGAATAGGTGGATATGTGTTAATAAAAACAGAATGTGTTTGTTTCACTCATTGCCATTTTATATTATTATTCACAAACCTTTTTTAGAGCGAAGGATGCTGTCTGTCCCCCGCGAACCTCTTTGACGGGCATCCTCTTACGATGGATGGATTTAACAGCGATGGGAATGAAGGCACCGAGAGGGTCTGGACCTAACAGCAGTGTGTCGTTGAGCCGTATCAATCCACGTAACGTAGTCCCTGAAACTACCGTGCCCACACCCTGCCAAGAGAAGATGAATATGTTGCTGTGTTACATCTCCGGCTCTGTTGTCTTAGCATGAAGTCTTAAGAGTTTGCTTTTCTACAAATTATGTTTTTCCTTTGAGGAGAAGGAAACTTAGTGTAAACTTACACATTGTATCATGAATTTTCACTCGACACGCTCAATTTTCTTTTCATAAAGTATTGCTCTGTGTATCCTTTCTGTCGACTGCCAGTGCTCCAACTGTAGCAGCATTTAAGGAAATGAAACAAATATAAATCTTTAAGCTTTAAATATTGTCAAACCGTACACAATGTTTCTATATTCTGATGTGCTGTTGAAAGCAGTGACAGCCTAGCTTTAAAAAAAAAAAAAAACACTGCACATTT
This sequence comes from Mastacembelus armatus, assembly GCF_900324485.2. Lineage (NCBI taxonomy): Eukaryota > Metazoa > Chordata > Actinopteri > Synbranchiformes > Mastacembelidae > Mastacembelus > Mastacembelus armatus. The sequence goes on from NC_046633.1 coordinate 2,170,787, forward strand.
ACACAGAGCTTTTTGACAGTGATTGAATAAAGCCAATTGAGCATTTTCCTCAAGCAGTTTATACATGACACACTACTGGTTTTTTCAAAGAGGGAGTAACAAAAAGCAGCAGTGATTCTCAAACTGCTGTTTGCCCTCAGGGCACAACTTTAACACTTCTGTTTAGTCTAGTTTTCAAAGCTGACAACCCCTTTGATGTGGTGAATAGAAAAGTGAGGAACCTGTAGAGAAAAGAGTGACTGAGAGCTAAAGGGGAAAATAATGTAAATATCTACGAGCCTACAACTGTGAGTGTGTTTTCTTACGTACCGGTACAGAATATGTGTCATCTATTTGGAACTCAGCAGGCTCGTCATTGCTAAAAGTGGTCCTAGAGGAGAGGAGGTTGAGGAACATCTTTAAGAGGTCCATGTTCTCCCCGGTCACATTTGAGATCTGGAAAATTGGACACATCCTGCAGCCGAGAGATGGGGGAGAACACAGGAAACATGAACATCATGAAGTATCCTCAAGTCAATTTCATCAATGCAGTAAAGACAGGATCAAAGAAGTCACAGTATCAAATAGAGAAACCACAAGTTGAGTGTCGCACACCTGGATTGCAGAGGGACTGTTTAACCAGCACATGAATATCTATATGAATTTGAAACTCAACAACTAGACACTCACTAAATCAAAGATGCAGAAGAAAATATGTTCACATAGAAGTGCACCTGTCTTATGAGAATAAAAGACAAACTGAAGCTGCAACACAAAGTATTTACAATCTGTCAATTACCAAGGAGTTCTTGTTTAAATTGCTAAAAAGGTTTCTGAAAAGGGAATTTAATTTGTAAACTAATCCTTCAAAACAGCTGCATGGAAGCAGTAAACAAGCCTAGTGTTGTAAATATATTCCCACATTCTGAAGTCTTTGTTGTGAAGGCATTTTATTCTCAAAGCCTCTGTAAAGCAATTTAAAATACAAATGAAAACAGTGAATACTTTAAAGCTACCTAACTTTTTTAAAGAGCGTATTGTTTTCTAATTGTAGATAAAGTCATCTACAAGTAATCAGGCCATTGGTTTTCTTTGTTCTTCTCTGCTTTTCTATCTTCCATCCTTTTTCTTTGTCAGTCTGATTTTTAATCATCATCTGACATTTCTTTGCTCTTACCTCTCAGAGCAGAAGTTAGAGGCTGTGACAATGACATCATCCTTGTTTTGGACCAGAACTGGGATTTTCCTGCAGCCTGGTGACTTTAATAACCTCTGTAATAATTTTAGCGTCTCTGTAAATAAAGACAAAAAAAAGTGTAAGTTAAAAGCAGCTATCAAAAACAGCAGCAATGACTGTATCTGTGAACACACCACACAACAATCACAGAGTTGCATTTAAAAAGTACATATTTTACAATAAGGACCCTAAAGAAGGACACAATGCTGAAGGTCAGTAGTAGTCTTTGTTAAAAACTCTTTATTTCTAACCTCACATGTTTAAAAAGCAATTTTAACGTTTTAATCTTTTAATTTGCAGGAGTTATTTACGCAAACTCAAACTATCTGTTACTAGCTTGTTACTTAAGGTGCAGGTCTGGTGTTAAACAGCTTTCATGGGGCACGTCCCCTTACCTTGCAGGATATTGGCTGGACACATGTCTATCTTTGTAACAACTACAAACACAGGCACATTTAGGGCCAGTGCCAGACCCAGATGCTCTTTGGTCATGCCAACGATGCCAGCATTACTACCAACCTGACAGGGGAGAGAAAGGAAAAGCTGGTCTTTAATAAACACCTGAGTAACAAAGAAAGGGCAAAACACGCATTTTCTCCTCTCTCACCATGAGCATGCAGAAATCAGGAAGGTGTCCTGTCATGCCAAACACAGTAGTCTTGAGGTACTTTTCATGGCCTGCCAGGTCAATGAAGGTGATGACCTTCGAGGATTTCTCACAGATTTTTGTCCAATCTAGGCCACCACCATGGCTGTCTGGCTTGTTCACCACCTAAACGAACAGAGCCAGACAGAGAAAACTGAATATTTGAGAGAAATGTAAAGTGAGAGGACAGATTCAGAAAGTGCCCATCAAAAGAGACTGAAGTTCCATGCAATATTTTTAAAACTGTCAGACTGAATAAATGTTTTCTTCCCCTGGTCACACCACAAGCATGTAGGTGGAAGAGGGCCAGAGGGTTCATGTCATGTCTTTTGCACACTTAAGTTCATTGTTTTAAACTCAATAGGCTCGCTCACAATAGAGAGTAGCGCTCATGTGTTTGCCAAGTGCCCATTTTTCATGAGTGTCTATGCTGCAGCGAGATGAAAATAATCCAACCTTTTCAGAATGCACCACATGCACTGCAGATCATATAAAGAACCAACCAATCAGCTTTAACCTTTCCATAACAACATCCACATCTCTTTGAGAGTTTCCTTCTGTTCTTACAGAGGATCAAGGTGAGTCCAAACTCTCAGCTCAGCTGCACCCTGCAACTTCCTCGTCACCATGCGCCATGCAGCTCATGATTAATTAGCAATGCCAAACACCATGGGAGTACAAGGTCTTTGGAAATTAAAGCAAAAAAAAAAAAAAAGCAGCACAGCCTTTTTCCAAGTGTTTTAGACATGATGTGAACAGCCCTTTAATTATCAACAGTTGTTGAAGTAATGAAGGTCAGGGAAGTAACTGTGGGATTCAGACAACTCTCATGACTGATCACTTCAGAAGAAAAATACATCGGAACTTGATTTCAGAAAAAAGTGGAACCTGAGGTCTGGATGTTAAAGCCCCATTCTGACACCTTCTAAACACCTTTCTCCTTTGTGGTAGCAAGGTTTCAATGTGTGTTCATCCCAGTTTGAAGCTGTAAAGTTACATCATGTTTTTGTGGATTGGTCGCAACTCACCTGTCCCTCGTGATCAAAGCCCAGGATATCATTGCCCACACTGCTGGTCCTGCCACTCTCCATCTCATGTTTGTGTCTGAACAACTTTTGGCGAGCGAAGCCTCTGCCATTGTCAAGCTCACCATGGGTCAAAACACCCAGCAGGGTGCTCTTTCCAGCGTCCACATTTCCTACAACTGCCACTCTGGAGACAAGATCAAGGGGAAGACACAAATACTGGTCTAGGTGCTGAGAATTACATGTAGACACTGTATGCAATGCAATGGATACACTGTTCTCTGCTTTTCTGTGATGAAGCCAAACTTTGTTTATTATTCCAACTTAAGCTGGAACTTTTCTTCCTTTCAATGTTAGAAATGAAATTACTGAAGTCTGCTCACTAGAAACAATGCCCAGATTGGAAACAGAAATAGTATTTCATTTCTTCTAGGAGAGTAGCTGACAAGGTTTGCAAAAAGTGTCATTAGTTTTATACATTCTTTAACTTTTTTGCCATTTTTACCTGACTTCCAGGAAATCCTGCTCACCAACACGCCGCCGAATGAGATAGTCCTGGATTTTTCCACCAGTGTCCGTTCTCTCCCTCAGCAGGATTAGGTCAGCTTCAATTTGTTCACAAAGCGACCGAACTGTGGCTACTGACGCCTCCATGTCCTTTTCATTCAGACCATAGTCACCACCATCTAACATATGTAGAGAGGAGAAAAAAAGCAAGGAGAGGTTAAGAAAAGGGTTAAAGTACAATTACCAATTTAACATTCCTTAAGAGAATGAATGTGTGTTTTTATCAAATACTGAAGCTGAAAGAACCATGTGCATATACTTTCCTAGCAGGTCGACCAAATGTCAGGACAAATGTAAAACCCATTCACCCTGTGAATGTTAGTAATTTGCTATATGACAGGGTGGGGAGAGCTAATTACATACTAGTCTAGTTACACTATACTAGGAAATGAAAACAAACTGGCCAGTGCCAGCTGCTCGTCCCGCCGGTCAGACAACCATGAGCACTGCATTGTTTAACTACTAAAAGCCCCTGTGCTGAGCAGGGATGAATGAAACCCTTTCACACATGCACTCTGACCCCTCAGGTCACACATTTTGCTGTAACAGGAACAATTGTAGTCGTTCATAAAAAGCCCTGGTGCTGGCTTTTCCTTAAATTTACCAAACAACATTTATATGATAATAACACTTATCCATGTGTGTGTAGTGAAACTAACTGTATCTTCCATATATCTTCCAAATGCAACATATAATTAAGTAGAAAATAAACACTGCCTTTCCACAACACAGTATTTTTCTTTGACACTGAGGTTTCAGTTTATTCTAAAAAGCAATGGGGCAGTCTTTGGTGCCATCTATGGGATCTCTTTGCCATTCACATCAGATGACAAAATAGGAAATCCTAGCCAAACTAAATTCAAATGTTTGACTAAAGTGATTTACAGAACATCACTCGACATGACTTTACTCAAATCAAACTATGTACTTCATAAAGCAAACCAATATCCTTTATCTTTCAACAGCATATATTTTTCCAGGTTCTGACATGAACATTTATGAAATTCTTTCATTTGTCAATAGGTTTTTGAAAAGTCTGCATGTTTTCTTGTGACTTTTGTGGCCAAGTATGGTGACCCATACTCGGAATTTGTGCTCTGCATTTAACCCACCCAAAGTGCACACACAGCAGTGAAAACACACACCGTGAACACACACCCAGAGCAGTGGGCAGCCTTTGCTGCGGCGTTCGGGGGAGCAGTTGGGGGTTTGGCTTGCCTTGCTCAAGAGTCTCACCTCATTCGTGAGTATTGAAGGTGGAGAGAGCACTGGCTATTCAATCCCCGACAATTCCTGCCGGTCCTGAGACTCAAATCCGCGACTTCACAGTAAAAGCAACTTTCTGAAGCCCTCAACTCTTTAAGGACACACAGGATTCAGTGCCACCAAATGCAATGTCTACCACTGTGCCTCAGTCACACTCAAATCCTTTTCATCTGTATAAGGATGTATATTACCTGACCTTTGATTCAATTACGTGTTGTTTACCAAACCAGGTTTTTGTTCAGTTTAAGACTTCATCTTTAAGTTCTAGGAAAGTGAGCTGTCCTTACCTGAGCCCATTCCAACCACGTAGATTGTCTCTCCACAGCCCTCATCTATCCGATCTCTCAAATGTCGTAGTAATGAATCATACTGTTCCCCTGTTGGACTTACTAGGACCAGCTGAAATATTAGGGGGAGAGACGACAAAGAAAATACCGAGAAGGTCAAACAAGAGCAAACAGAAAATCGAGCAAGGCTTCTACATATGTCTTAAAGTCACAGTTTAAGGCTGCATGACCTGCAAATCACTCAGCAAAGTTTTGTCAGTGCAGTCTGATGTCCTGGAAAAACCAGTAAGTTAACTATAACATGCACCCACACAGTATATCATACATTATATATATATATATATATATATACATACAGCTGCTTGCAGTTACAGCGGCAGTGAAAACATACACGTGTCACTTTCAGGTGTTTTGCCCAACCAGCACAAAATGTGTTGTGTACAGCGAAGATGCAACACGGACTCTGTAGTGTTTATACAAAACAGTGTCTCTAAAGTCTTGACTCGTCTACGTGTAACTGACTGAGAGGCCCACCTTGCTGCTTAGGTCTAAATGATCCGCGGGGTCTCCGTTTGTAGCCTCGCCGTCTTCAAAGCCGTCTTCCCCGGCAGCCTCGTCGGTACATTGACGGTCCGGTGCAAACATACAAGCAGGAACTATGGGCTCTGGTGCTGCACCCGGACATACCGATGGTTCTGTCGCCGTTAACGACGCCATTTCTAGAAACAGAAAAAAACTCAAATTCAGCAAAAACAAACTTTTGGTTCTGCCTTTCCTCGGATGCAGGAGCTAGCCTTTAGCAAAAACAGAAAGTTTAGTATCCCAGCAAGCTGGCTAATGCTAACCAAACATCAAACTTGCTGTTATAATACGCACCACCTGTAAAACTAACAAATATTTCATTAGATTAGTAGCCGTAATGTGTCAACCACACTGACAAACGTCTGCGCATTGAAATTGTTAATTAAACCAAACAAATCTCTTTAAAAATGAAGGCGTAGCGTTACCTGAAGCTGCCAGCTAACTTATAGCTATCTTGGTTGTTTTTTCAGCTTAGCTTCGTCTTCTTCTTCGTGTATTCTAATGGCAGCTCGCAAACCAGCGAAGAAGGTGCATGTCGCCTCCTACCGTGTCGGAGTGGGTTTACATTGAACTCCAATGCTTTTCTTTGCAGTGAGGTCACCTTAACCCTGCATGCTCAGCCCCCCAGCAAGGACATGCTGCAAATCAACCCGGATCTGGGAGGCACTTCACTTTATGCTACAGGTGGACTGTCATTTACAATAACTCTTTAAACCCAACCAAATCAAAACATTCATTTAAAACTATTGGGGTTTTCTTCTACATATCTTCATAGTCTTACACAGTACACCTTTTATCTTGTCTAAGCTGTAATGGCAGTTTACCAGCTCGACTGACAGCACATTTATTGGATGGTTTTATAGCCCATAAATACAGCATTAAAGCTGTATTCTACCTAATCTGTGTATACAGCTGTACATGCTTTAAGCTATGGCCTACGATCATATATACAGTACAGCCCGATTGTTATCAGAGCTTGGCAAGCAACATGTCCATGAAGGTCACACATAAAAAGTAAGAAATGGCTGTGAAGAGTCGCTGAGGAACAAAAATCAATCTCTGACATGTGTTTATAAGATCAGTAACACTGTCAAACGTGTCACAAATAAATGAATATGAGCTGCATCTTAAAATGAAGCTGTCTAAATGAACTGATACAAAAAGCTCTCATGAACTTTATAATTTGGCAGCGTTAATAGTTTATAGTTCACAAAACAGTCCAAGTATAAAATACATTGAGGCAACATTACTGCACCACCGGGTGAGGCCAATAAGTGTTTTTATTCTAAGGCCTACACTGTGTGTTTATGTCTACCGTATCTTTTATTTTTCCACTTTTAGATAATGATGTGATGCTAAATATTACTGCATTAACCAGCAAACTGACCAGCTTTAATGGCGCTGGATCACCATGACCCCCCGTCTGGTTCCACTGTAGGAACCGGTTCTGTGTGAAACAGCTGCCCCCTTTTACTGTGTAGGAAGCAACATTTACGTATAAGATCACTATGTTACAGCAGATGATGGAAATGTTGTTAATGCTGCTGCGTCATGTGCGCAAAGAGCGCAAAGCTCTTCTCCCAGTGTGGACACGTTAGACGCCAACAGCGAACTAAAGTAAAAAATAAATAAATGAATAAAATATAAAAAGAGACTTTTTACATTTGTTTGCTCAACGTAAGGCGGTGACTAAAGTGGATGTTCAAGCCAGATGTGCCAGAGTTACCAATCAGGCTGTAATGCAGAAAGAGCCTCCAGCCCAGTCACACTCCAGTAACACTTTTCAATCCAGGGAATTTCCAACACAAATGCCGCCAACATCATCTACAGCAGTGATCAGGTGGCGCAACGGGATAAATAGTCATATGTGATTGGTCTTTTTGTTTTACTGTGCGTTTTCATTGGTTGCTCCCTCAAACCCGACGTCACCTGTGTTATATAACCACTCACCTGCCTGCAGAGCCCTGTCACTGGAGCCACAACCACCGGAAGACAGTCAAGATGGTAAGTGGTGTCAGCATCATAGGATATTTCTTCATTGTGGTGTTGTTCCTGTCCATCTTTTCTAATTTTCTCCAGCTTTTAGTAAAACTGTAGATACACAGACTAGGCTACTGCATAGGTCGTTGCTTTTCTGACTGCATTTCTGGTTGTACTTAAAATGTTAAAACAAATATTCACACATGTCAGATTTACAGGCTGGATATCAGTAAGATCAAAGTGGCTCAGTATTTAAATCTGATGCTCTAGGTTTTGTTAGGGTGATAGTGATTTAATTATTTTCTGCTTCTTATTCAGACCATGTGGTTTTTTTGTCATTAAGAAACGCTTAAAATCTAAATTTAATTTTAGATGGTTGGTTCAAAAAGCCCTAAACCTCCTTGAAACATGCCTGTATCGGACAGTACAATACTCTGGCCATGGCCATGAAACAGAAATGTACTAGCAAATTGTTCACTGCTCCAAAAACTTGCAGTCAAATCTCCAGAGCGATCAATAAAGTGTAACTTTTATTATTCTCCCACACTTCTCTCTGTGCAATCAATGATAAACCAGTGTGGATCTGAGGTAAGGGCTATGACTGGAAGTATACAACTTTAGCTGTGGTACAGGGGCCAAGTTTATACTGGGGCCAAGTTTAAGTTCTTGTGCAACTATCAGACGAGGTCTGGCACATTGATAGGGAGGATAATAGTGACTGGAATTTATTGCTTTATTGATTGAGTGAACATCAAATTTTGAAGCTCAGGATTAGTTTCTGAAATCCAAACATGTGGAATCAATCAATTAGATGTTTAATTACAGTTAGTAGATTTTTTTTTTTTTTTTTTTTTAAATATTACTTTTCACTGGTAATTTGTAGAAAGGTGTGGTAGTGGTACCTGTCTAACATCTGCAGCGCTATCGTGACCGGTCCCTGCCTGGGCGCCACTTTATGGTTTTATTGTCTCTATACAATGACCATTTGTCAATATACTAAAGCTTCCTGTTTAAGTTCTTTTACAACAGTACACTGTTCCACCCTGGTTGATCATCAACACCTAAGATAAGAACACCTGTGATAATCAATCTTACCATCAGGGTACATGGCACACACAGGGATGTCTCCTGTTTGTCTCTACATGGTTCTAAATTATATGTCGGTGTTTTAAAACATGTTCTAAGAGGAATTATCTTCTGATTAAAAGTAAAATATCTTTCTTACACTTGCTTTCTCTAAAATAACCATTTTTCTTATGAGGAACAGATCACAATAGTTCACATTTGACCCTCTTTTCACTGATCCAAAATTGAGTTGCAGTACAATAAAAAGTTGAAATAAGAAAATTATTAAAAATGAAGTTAATTACAGGATCATTTTTAAGGTATAAGTGCTTCTTTAAATCAACAAAAAGCATTTTGAAAGTCATCCATCCATCCAGTTACCATATTCCTCTGTCATTTCAATATACAGCAAGTCAAGGACATGACATTCAAGGAGGGGCAGGAGTTCAAGATCCGAATCAAGACCAAGGACAGCTGCAATTCGTAAGTCTTCCTCATGAGATTTCAAGTTGTCAAGTAGTGCAATCACTTTCCAGCCATTTTGTCTTGTTCATACTGATGTGAATTAAATACTGTTTATTCAAGAGGAAGTTGCATAGCATACTGTGAGAGTGGCTAAGGTTTCAAACACTTCCACCCTGTTCATGGTGCTGGTTTGACCACTGTGGTCTTGCCTCCATTGCAGCTTTGCCATCAACATTGGTCATGACTCTGAGAACATCGCCATGCACTTCAACCCACGTTTTGACTCTGATGTCATAGTCTGCAACTCCTTGTCTGGGGGAAGCTGGGGTGACGAGCACCGTGAAGGAAACCTTCCTTTCCCGCGTGGGGAGGAATGCAAGGTGTGTTGGGAGATTATGAAAGGGTTTCTCAGTTTCCTGTTGTCTGTCAAACTTCTTTTTTGTCTGATACCAAACAACAAACCATATGCAGTATTCTAATTGTAGACAGGGGGGCATTTATATGCAGTACACCCTTGGTAGTCTTAACTTTAAAGGGAGATTCTGTAATTGTAACTTAATTAATGATGCCACAAGTGACAATTACAATAAAATGGTAAATGCCAATAAAGTGCAGTAACACAGGAAGAAATTGGTCATGAACTCAATGAGCAGACCATAATGTCAGTTACAGTTCTAGCTCTAATACTGGCCCCCTATGAGCTGCTGGGTGTTTTCAGACTAAGAAAGAATAAAAAATAAATAAATAAAACTGTCAACATGTGCTTAACTGCTACTTCAGTAAAAGAAGGAATGAGTTGTCTCATTATAGTGAATAATAATGACAGTGTAAAGGCTATTGCAATATAAACCTCTTTAATCCAAGAGTAAATGAAAGGACACATGATAATCATAATATTCAAAAGAAAGAAAAAAAAAAAGTATAAACTGATCAAAGTGTTTTCTGTACATTAAATATTTCACCTTAATACCTGTAGTTGTTCTACATTTAAAAAGGCAAATATCACTTTCCAGAGGTTGAATTAAGCTTGTAAAGAATCCAGTTGAATTCTTATGGTTTTATCACTGTTTAGACAACAAAGGCCCATCACTACTTTTGAATGTGATTATACTTCATATACTGTTGCCACAGGCGACGTAGTTTTGCAGTATGTATCGTAGTCATTTGAGTCCAGCTTAAATTTCATGTGTTTTGCTGTAAGGAGGTTATTGGCCTTTGTATCAGTGCAGTAACACTAAGTCAACTGAAACTGAGCTCTACAATCATGAGCTTTATAGGCTCATAAAACTTAATAGCCGTTTGGGAGACAGAGAGAGGTTGCCTCACCTGGTCTCTGGAGGATTATTCTGCTCAAAATGCTGCTCCAGTCCTTTTACATAAAACAATCTTTTTGCTGTTCAATAACGTGAGACTTGGCTGATAGTGTAAGACGATAGTGAAATCGTGTTGTCTCTCTTCTTTTCTTACATACCTCAGTTTTACATCAACTTCAACAATGAGCAGTTTTACATCAAGCTTCCTGATGGCTCCATGATGAACTTCCCCAACCGTCTGGGAGATGTCAAGTACAAGTACTTTGACGTCAGTGGTGACGCAAGGATCGTCGGCATGAAGATCAAGTAGACCTTAACCTCTTGTTGACCCTTGACTGTCCACCTGTTGTTAAAAGCGGAAATAGCCTGTTTTACATCACTGAACCAAGGCCTGGTTACTCATCTTGTCACCTGTTGAAAATTAACACTGTGTACCAACATGGAGTGTTTATTGTAATACAATGAAATGGCCTAAAGAGGGAGCCACAGTACATCTTACCTGACTGCTCCTGCTTCATACCTCATTGGTCATTTGGTTTGCTAATAAATGCTGTGGAATAAAGAAGAGTTGCGTCTGTCTAGTTTTACTTCTCACCCTCTGACATACACTGATACAGCACAGTATAATCTCAAATTACGATACATGCATTCTATTAATAATCCCAAAACACACATTATTAATTAGAAATTATGCTAGCAATTGAAGGGTAATGTCAAACTGAGCTCTTAGTAAGGATCTATGCAGAGCTAATGATTGAACAGGTAACAGAGGATAAAATAGGTAAATGCCAAATAGAACCAATATATGACAGAGGTGAGATTTTTACAGAGGCAATTTACAGGAGGACTCAAAAGACTTGTGGCCTGAGGCTGAGGAATGTAGCACAATGCAAACACATTCCCTGGAAGCAAATGAAATCTCCTTTATGTCTGTGTGTATATTAGGTGGATGGCAAATAAGAAAGAAAAGAAACATCGCAAAACAGTTCTTTACATTTTATTTCATTATTATTGGTTCTCCTGAACTATTACATTTATTACAGTCATTCCAAAGTCATTGATTTATTCTTCTAAGTTTTTCTCCCAAAATATTTTAGCACTTTTGAAAAATTCAGAGTTGTAACTTAACAGCTTAACCTTAACAGCTCTGACCTTCTTAACTGAGTGGGAAATGTGACATCACACTACGTATATTTGCATTTGCAAAGTTTTTAGAAAGCACTAGTAGAGAAGCTATTTCTTACAAATATGGCCTTTTCCTGTTTTGTACAAATTGTCTTTAGACTTGCTGATGAATAAATACTTTTTTTTTTTTTTTTTTTGCTTTAGCATTTGCACTCACTAATTATTCATTCATCACTAACGGTCCTGTAGTGGGGTGGTCACAGCTGATCCGGGATCAGCCCTGCTTGACCCCATGAACTGACCTTTCTGGGCCAAGTAATCTTTATAGTTGCGTGTCAAAAGAGTGTAAAGAAATGGGTTGATACAGCTGTTCCCGTAGGTCAGACATGTTACAAAGAAATTCACATAATTATGAGCAGCTGGAGACAAAGCTTTTAGGGACTCTGGGGAGAACAGTTTGGCCAGCTGCCACCCCCAGAAAGGTAAGAAGCATGCCCAGTAGGCCGCTACGATGCTGAATATCATTGATACAACTTTTTGTTTGAGTTCTCTCCTCTGGGCAGAGCCACGGCCACCCCCCAGATTAGCTTGTACTGCCCAGTAACGCCTGGCTAGCCCCACATACAGCCCAACAATCACCAATCCAGGCACTAAAACACTTGTAAAAAACAGAATGGTGAGATAAGCCTTGAAGGCCTCAAGGGTCCAGGTGGGGTAGCAGATTCTCTTAACAAAACCAATTGCAGTAGGTTTGCCCTCCCTGAGCCGAATCATCACCATCATGGGAAGTGTCAGCATAAAAGCTAAACCCCAGATAATCCCTGCCGATAGCCGTCGACTGCGGGGTGAAGATTTGTGTACGCTGAAGGGCCTGGCCACGGCACGGTAGCGTTCCAGGCTCATGGCAACCAAAATGAAGACACTGGCGTGCATGGTGAGGAGGTCGAGACTCAGCAGGATGCGACAGCCGGCCTCACTGAACAGCCAGTCGTGGACAAAGTAGGTGCAGACCACGAAGGGGATTGTGGAGAGATAGAGCAGGTCAGCCAGAGCCAAATTAATAATGTAAACATACATGGAGCCTGTCCGGCGCACAGCAGCTGAGCGCGTAACGATCAGCGTGTATATGTTCCCCGCTACACCGATGACACACATGATCATTAGTGTGGCACCTAGCAGGGATGTCACCCAAAGGCCTCCACCTCCACCACCACCGCTCTCCTGGGTCCCTCCATCGTCAGCCCCTGGGCTCAAGACAATTCCCAGCTGTGGAGTGATGGTGGCATTAGGAGTACAGTTCATTGCAGAGTCGCAGATTAAAGGTCAAAGGTCACTTTTTGATTTTCAAGAGGCAGTTTACACGGAGCCTTTTGACAGATGACTTCTGAGTTAGATCAGAAAAAACTTTAAAAACATTTCATGCTGTGATGCAAAGCACAAGTCAACCGTGGCAGGAGACTATAAAAGTGTCATTTTAAAAATGTGTCCAACACAATCCAGGTGTAATTACCTGTCAGAACTCTTTATGACAATTTTGTTAAAACCTGTAAATTGTTGCTGTATCCAAAAAAAATAAAAATAAATCATGAGCATGAGCAAATGAGCATTTAGTGATACAGAAACGATGACTGCTGTATTAAACCATAGACAAGATGTACAGATGGCTACAGCTTTGTTATCCTTCCAAAAATAACATCCTCCAGAAAGCCATACTTCTGTAAAATAGCACCTCCAACAAAGAGTTAAGCCATTAAGAAGCTTCAGACACAGGTCATGTTTTCATTTACAGAGTACACAGATTTCTCTGTTGGACTTCTGGCTGAAGGATGTCTGACAAGGCTTATTAAGGAGCAGCACAGTTCGTAAGGGCACTGCCCTTCAACTGGACAAACTCTTTCCTAAATGTTCTGAACTCCTGCAGTGCAGAAATTTACCCGAGAAGACTTCAACTGTCACATCTCCAAACTCTCCCACTCTGAGACATTTCTGTCCATTTGAAGACTACAGAGGAAGAAAAAAAACCTTCTTTCATGGTGTCCTGAGAAGATGTCACAATAAAGTAAGGCAATCCAGTCAAAATTCACCCGGTCTTCTGTCTTTTGTATTTTTAAACACAAAGTATTAAGGCACAGATCCACAGATCAGTTTATCAAATTCACCCATGAGGCTTCCCCACAGCTCTTCCACGCTGCCACGGATTGACTTTGATGGCAGACAAACATTACTATGTCCGAGCTTTGACAAAAAAAAGACTGCTGTGCCTGAGTTCACGGTCCTCTCTCTCCTCATCTCATCTTTCCTGTGTCCCACCTCTTTCACACCATAGTGAAAAACTAGCATGGGCCTATAGATTTATGAGGTATTCCTCTCAGGCTTCAACCTGCTGTCTCTGTGTAGCTTTAGAGACCCAGAAAACTCTGGAAGGGACAATTGTTCATAATTACATAGACCAGTGCCTCTGAGAGAACATACATTACATAGGTTTAATGCTAATATATTCATCTCTGTTCATAGTTTAAGCAAAACTTATTTTTTAATAGAAGAAAGTTTTACTAGAAACACGTGTTGGGCTCAGGTTGCCAGTTATTTTTTGATGAACCAACACTGAGTTTGATAACGTAAGGAGGAGATTTAAAAAACACACACAGACAAATATTTGCAAATATATACTGTAAAAACATTCAGAAGACTTTTTTTATTAGTGATCGTCAATAATTTTCTATGTCAGTCAGCCATAGTCAAACATAAAAATGCCGTTAGAATAATATATGGCACCAAATTGACACAAGTTGTTTGGTATTTTTAAAAAATGATAGTAATAAGTGGAATTAACAGAGCCATAGAGCACATATAAGCACTGTTAGACCATGTAAGAGTTGTATCAATGCATTTACATACGTACTCACATGATTCATAAGGAAGATCTAAAGGAAAGCAGACTCTCTTTGTTTCTCATGAATACTAAGAAGGTTTTCATAAAATAACAAACAACTTTTATTAAAAAAAAAAAAAAACTGTTCATGGTCTGTACCTGTTTGACCCATTTGACTCCCCATAGTTTAGTATAGCCCAAGCATCATGAAACTTTGACATAAAATACCTGATACAAGAGGCCCTTCTCATCTTAAAATGGCTTTTTTGACCTAAATGGTAATCCAAGAAGAATTATGGTAGAGTACTCACTTTTTAATTCATCAATGAATATCTTGGTCCTCTTGTTGAGTTTCTTAATGCCATTACTAAAGAGCCCCTTAGAGACTTACAGCAGCAACAAGCTCTGGTCTGACCACGTTAGCGGTGAAGGTCAGATTTTACTGTATTTTCCAAGATGCACTAAAGGAGCAAGTGGCAGCAGTGATGTGGCTTCGGTGTCAGGCTGGTGACGGGCTGAGAGGAGACATCCCATGGGCCTATTCTATCAGTGCCTGTGCCTGAACATGGCCTCCACTAGAAAACATGAAAATCCAGAGTTAGGAAAAATGCTTATTTACTCATGAAGACAAATAATTGTATTATAACAACAACAACAACAATTATCAGGTCAGTGTTTTATTCTTGTCCAGTGCTGTGGTTTATGACCTAATATCTGCAGACGTAATAATAATAGCACCAACCACCTTAGCTGGATTTTGTGTCTGTGGCTAATTTGCAACAGTAACAGCAACACATGAACACTGCCTGCTAATTAGCATGTCACTGTGAGCATGTCGACCATTAGTGGCATATTATTGTTCAGTGTGAAGCAAAACTATAACACGCACTAAAGAAGTAATCAGTAGCTCATGAAGGCTAACACTTAACAAAATGTAAGTATTGAAATATGCATTAAATTTGAGAATGAAACCGTTTTGAAATTCTCACTCGTGTACTCCTGAGGAGACATTGGAGCATTCATGACATCGTTGAAGTGCTTAAACCAATCCTGCTGGTCACTCTCTGTCTCGCAAGTAAACAGGAAGCTGCGTTCAGGCGTTTCTATGGTGACACCATGTTGCCAGGCACCATTGCAGTGGGTGCCGGCGGGCAAGCCAGCGGAGACGTTGTAACCGTGATCCCTGCTTCCCAGGAAGACTTCACCCTTGGCAAAGGCATCCTTCAAGTCGAACGAAAGAAAGAGTCATAAACTGCACAGACTTCTCATAATGTTGAAATGTGCTTGTCTCAGGTATATCAAGCTCTATATACTCTTGCATTTAACACGCTGTGACAAAACCTGCCAGTCTCGTTAAAGTTTAGTTTTACTACCGGTTCCTGAGCAGCTATTTTTTTTTTACAACATGGCATTTTTGAGAAGGCTCTTTGATTCACACTGCAGTATCTCAAAGGAATACTGGAAAAACCTGCCATGAAACTCTTTACCCACAATCAGAGTGACAATAGGATGTATTCAACTGACTGAAAAAAAAAAATATGCTGGAGGTTGATTTTTGGGTTTGATGAAATTTACCTCCAATTTTGAACTGACTGCCATGAAATTTAGAGCTGCAGCTAACAACTATGTTTTATATATATTTATATAATTATGTGGCATTAAGTATTTGTCTTTTGCTCCTCAAATATCCCAAATAAATATTGTAAGCAACAGTGTGAAGATATTGCACACACATTCAGAGAAAACCAAATTTTAACAGTCCAAATGATCAAATTACACTTGATTTGAGCTTCCTCCACATTATTCCCAGTCCACTCTCATCTTCATTAGACTTCCTTTTCCTTTCATCTACTAGTACCACTTGTCTAACAGCATCTGTCTAAGTATCTGATATTTTAGCCACTTAGCACCTATAGCTATTGCACCTCTCCACTGAACTATTACATCAGGAAAAAAAAGTTAATCTCTCTCTGATAACCACTGCAATAAAAACGGCACTCTAACCAGCTTTAACCGCTCTGAATCTCAAACACCGCTATCAGATAAATTAGGCAAAGGTTTGCACAGGGAGGTGACTGCACACGTGTCCGGTGTAACTGCTCTGTGGGTTATCATTTCACCTCACATCACACTGTGGAGTCACAGCAACACATGTCATATGTAGAGTAGCATTATTCAGGGAATGAAAGTCCCTTATACCTCCTCCGTCTGTGAGTCGTGGCTACGTATCTCAAACACAATATCTATTTAGTCTAATTTGCTTGATGGAAAAAACCTCTCTCAATACCCATGATGCACTTTTTTTTTAGATGTTTAGAGCACAGGAAAGTGATTGTTCCATGCTCCATGTTTGGGAGTTTGTGGTCAAGCAGTGGAACCATACACTAAAGCGCAGACCTGAAAACACAGAGGTCTTTGTGATGTGTGTGCAGTGGGTCTGTGTGTGTAAAGCCGCCATACCAGTGGATCTTTGAAGTACATGAGTCGCCTGTGGTCCAGAGTGAACCAGCGTTTCTTGAAGCCTTCTGTTTGCTGCAAAGACAATCACATAGTCGGAAAAAAAGTCTGACATGGGGTTAGTGTGACAAATACAGAGACGGGAAGAAACTGTAGAAGGACACAAAGCAGCAGTGTACTTGCACTAAAGCTGGTGTCAAAACATAAAGTGACTCAGACTCTGTTCATAATTTGAATGCTTTGTTTGTTTTGAGACATGACACATTAGAGAACAGCACTACAATATGGAAACTGGACAGGAACCCCAAGAGGTGAATAGTGATTTATTCAACCTTCTTTGCAGACTACTATCCTTCCTGGTTAGCGTCCCGTGGTTCTCTGTCAGAGTACTGTCAGCTGGTTCTCCTCTGTGAAACTCTTTCTTAATGTTTATTGCACCACTTTCACAACAATGATAGTGAATTTGAAAAGCAAAGCTTGTCACAGTTGAAAGTTTGCATCAGTTCCAAATCCACTCAGCTATGGAAGGAAACGAAGCAGTGAGTTTATTGAAGCACATGAACAGCTTGAGCCCTTTTCAGAGAGCTGAGCTTCAAACAATAAAAGGACTTGCAGGTCCCCGACTGCTGCCAAATTGTCCTCATAAAAGTGTTTGATATTCTCGCCTGAACAACTGACTGTTCCCTTCTCAATTTCCCAGAGACTCCTTACATAAATATGTTTCGTAGTGTGTGAAGGAAATTAATTATAACATCCATTTAGCAAATCGGCTCAGTGCAGTTAGTTAGTGAGTCCTTTCATCTCTCAACCTGACAGACAGAGATTAACCTGAGAGTCTGTGTCTCAGTGTGTCTGAATACTGAACCGCTTGTGTCACTGAGGATCAGGTTGCATGGTGCTGCCTGTGTAGGTGCTTCAGTCTGAATCCTATGTGTAAATCCCCTGCATGTGTGTACACATATTCAAATAAAGAAATGTTGGTGCAACAGTGCACGATCGATGAATATGTAAAAATGCCTGTTTGTGTGTTTTCTTAATCCCGACATACGTCTGTGTTTTGCATGTATTTGTGAATTTGACAGTTGAGGATTAAGTTGCTTCTCAGCATGAAGCCTTTCATTCCCCGTCAGACAGACGGACAAACAGACGGACAGCGAGGCAGGCAGGTAGGCCCTCTGAGCTGACCGTCAGCCTGCTAGGCAGCCGTGGGAACCAAAGACAGCTGGACTAGTTAGCCTCTTAGCTTCTATTCAATTAAAACAAGCCGAGTAGGAGCTTGGATCATAGAGCGGGATCTGAGGAGGGAATTGTATCCAACATGGTTAGCTTGAAACTAATCACTACTAAGCCTGTTGTAGATGGCTTTTTAGAAATTAGTTGGTGTCATTTCAAAGTATGTGGAATATATTACAGATAGTATTTACCACATTTTCTCACAGGTAGTTTGTGGAATGTGTAATTTGCATGCGATTCTCCAACACCTTTGATTTTAGACAACGCACGTGCTTAAAGTGTTAATAGTGTACAATTCAGGCTTGAACTGCAATAATGGCATATAATCTAACAAATACAGCCCCTGCAGTAAAATCTATAGCAGAGTCTTAGCAGCTGTCATGTCACCCAGAGATGACTCTTTTTTTCATTTCTACATTTATTTAATTCTCCCCTACATACCACAATTTAAACAAAACTCTGACACCCTAGGATAATCACACACAGATATACATTTACAGATTTATGAATTCATCAACTAGATACAAAGATTATTTCAATATAGAAACTGGCCCCAGAGCAGCTCTGCAGTAAAATGTGAGGCAGCAGGGGCTGTTTTACATTCACAGAAAAAGCCCAGGGGTGATGACTTGGTTTAAGGTTAGGTTTAAGTTATAGATAGATTTATTGTTATGGTAAGTCTCCAGAAAAAAAATGAAGTTATTGAAACATGACTGTGTGTGTGTGTGTGTGTTACTTGCCCTGGGACCTGTCTTTTCCATATATCCTTCCTTTAGAAAGTTCCGGGTAAGTTTGGGAACCAGCTGAAAGAACCAAGCATACAAAGAAGTCACAGAGTACGTGCTAGTCAACATATACTGCAAGTCTAACTATAGTGGTGGAGTTCAGTTCCACTCAATCGGTCTCACTGCTTCATTAGCACAGACAGAAAATCAATATAAATATCATTTTTGTCTCAGCAATCATTAGCAGTAGTGTGTGGGTGTGTGTGTGTGTGTGTGTGTGTGTGTGTGTGTGTGTGTTCACCTCAGCATCTGTCGCCCCAGGAAAGGCCACCTTCAGATAGTGAAGCTGAACTGCACGAATTGAATTAAACCAGTCTACAATCTCCTAATGAAGAGAGAGACATTTCAAAACACATAATCACAGAGTGACTCATAAGATGCAGACTTCTTTATTTCTGTATTTCTTTGCTCCCCTCTGTGATTTAAAAAGTGAAGATAACACAGTGATCTGTGTAAAGTGGCTCAGGTTAATGCAGCTCTGACTCAGCCAGAAATCCCATCTTGCTAAATAAAACTGTCACAAACAATAATACTGGAACTAGTTTGTGCCGTAAAAAGTTAGGTCTTATCAAGAAGACCTTCCCGGTATCAAAAATGTTGTGATGAAACTGTGCATCACTTTGTATGTTGGATATTTGCACAGTTTTCATGAGGTTGGTTTAGTTTTTACCACATGACCATACAGAACTCTGGTCACATGACAACATGTAATATGGGTTATAAGACGTGACGGAAAGCTTTGGAAACAATTTATAAGCTGGGACCTCTGTTGGTTCTAAGGTCAGGAAACTGTACAGGCCAGATGTTCACTGGGTCTCATTCAGGTACAGGTATCCATAAAAAAACATATTTAGAATATTTATCATATAATTTCTTTAATGTTATTCACAATTTTGCCAGACAGTGATTTAAGAAACACAATCCCTTATGTAAATGGTGGATCTTTTAATTCTGGCTCAGAATGTAAAAGTTTAGTTTTTATCTTTTATCAAAAGATTTTCTGTGAGAATATTGTCGATGCTGACAAATCCCTAAATGTGTTACACAGTCACACACTGCTTCACTGGGGTGAGAAAAGTAATTTCTTTTTTGTTTTGTTTTTTCTCGCTTAGACCTCCACACACCAGCGCCGACAGACCTTGCCATTGTCGTGGTAGACGAAGATGTTGCGGGTGCTGTAGTCTTTGAGGTAGGTGATCTGCAGGCCATTGGGGTTTCCTATCTTCTCTGGCTGGAAGGTTGCATTGATGGTGTCCACCTTGATCACTGCTTTGGGCTCCTTAGCCTGCAGGAAAGACAAAGGAAAGGAGGAGGAGGTGCTGAAAAGGCATTAGTAATTACAGATCTCACCTGTCACCTCTGTTCAGAAATGTTTGGAGAAATCAAAGACTGAACATTGTAAATCTGGGTATTTCAGTTGGAAGAAATGTTCATACTATGCTTGCTCTCAGTGTGTTACAGTTCAGTTCAACACACACTTCAAAATACAAGCATGCTAATGAAAAGTGAACATTATCATTGTAAAGGTAAAGTAAAGGTTGTAAAGTTCATAAAATGACAAAGCTATTTTTTCAGTTTTAAGGTGATAAAACTGTAAAATATGTTTTCTGGGCTGTGAACTAGGATGTTCAGGACGAAACAAAACAACAGTATTTACAAACCAAAAGAGCGAACAAATATAATAAGAACCACATTAAATTAAGAACCAATCCATGAACATTGTCTTTATTGCACTATTTGAACATGCACTACATTAAGGATGAAATATTATGTGTGTAATGTCAAGGCCTGAGCCCATATTTTGTTCTGACCATGAAAATAATATATAAAAAAATTATCTACACATCAGTCCGCATCACTGATGGTGTCTCAGACTGACACTAATCCCAGCAAACCTGTACTTGACTTGAATTTAAATAGGAAACTATGGGACCAGAATGTCAGAATGTGTGTCTGTGTATCTGCTGACCTTGACTTTAACAGAAAAGACACAGATACACTTTTTATAAGATATCTGACAATTGATTAGATTTCACACTTTTATGTTACTGTGAATGTTGACTGAATAAAAAAAAAAAAAAAACTGAAAGAGAAAGTGAGACAAATTGGCTGTGCCTGAATATTTCACACGCTTCAAGGCTATCCTGAAACCTAACCAGCTCACCAACTTTACAGACCTAAAGTGGCTGAGTTGCAGTGAATGTTGTTGGAAAGCAAGAAAATACAGTAAAATTTTTCACAGCTAAAACAGAAAATACACAGTCACAATAAAAAGACTTGCTATAACACACATGAAATCCAGATTTACAAAAGAGAGTGGCAGTCTTTAGTCTTTTTATCTATATTTTTCAACACCACCCCTAAGCTGGTTTACTGTGGCAAACAAAGTGCTCCAGCCCTGATGAGTTTGGGTGGAGTATAGCTGAGTGAATCAGCCACACTGAGTGAGCATAACCAGCAGCAGAGGAGGAAACAGGTACAGATATATTTTATTGTCTCTTCGTAACTGCGTGCATTTGTTTAAAAATGCTGCAGCATATAATGTGGAGGTGTTGTCTATAAAATATTTATATATTTACAGCGCTCGTTATTTAAGGTATTCATGATGTTGTTGATATGAGTCAGTTGCTGGTATCTATAGATGTGGTTATGTGCAGGGAGTGTGTAGGATGGTGCATGTGGCCATTAAAAGTCTCATTAAAAGCTGCTGCTTACGTCATATTTGGTGAAATACTTCAGAGTCCCTTCCCTCTCTGAAAGGACGAATCTTCTGCTCAGGAACTGTGCGTTACCCCGACCTCTCTTCTGCAACATGCCATCTCTAGTTCCTGCAGAAAACCAGTATATAGCTCATCAATTAGCATAAATGTGTTTTGTGCTTGCATGCATATGTGTGCATACACCCACCTTCCTCATATGTAAAGTTCTTCCCTGGCTCACTGAACTCTTTCCTCTCATACTTTGCTCTTATCCACTGCTCCCTCAGCACCCTGACACACAGAGAGGAGAAACATCAACAGAGCTCCCTGGAAAAAAAAGTCAGACTAACAGATATTTTTGAGTGAAACATTAAAGCAGAAACCAAAACTGGAAAAAAGCAACAACTAGTCTGCTAAAGTAGATCAGTTCATTTGCTAACACATTTTCTCAAGCTGACAATGTCAAATAATATGTTTTCTTATACATTTTCAAGACAATAACCTTTACCGTCTGGTTATTATAAAAATAGTTAGCTAGTCTTAACAGTGTGGATAGCAATTTAAAATCACACATCAGAAATGTATGTATCAAGATATACATGTATTCAGTATGCAAAAAAAAACTAAAGTACAGCAATGCTGCTTTTCAATATTTCTTATTAGGAAGCAAACAAACAACAACTGGGCAACTTCAACTAAATAATCAAAGAACTTTAGCAGTAAAATGAAAAGCTGTGCTAAAAGCATTGAAGTTTAAAACAGACCCAAAAGCAATTAAAAAGTTTCAGGGATTTAAAACACACTTCATTGTAAATCTGTTTGCTTTAATTTATGCAGTGAATTCACTTTGTTTCATGGTCTGGTTAACCTGAACCCAGACACAATCAGTAAGATAAATGAATGAGTATTAGAAAAAATGTTTGAAACCCTTCTCTCATTTGACAGCAAACATGTCAAATTGTTTGTAACAGCATTGACAGAGGCATTATTTCAAACACCTTGAAAAGCAGAACATTAACTCTGAAGGTAAATGACATTGTCACAAAGTCGGCTCCTCTAGGAAACCATTTATTTACAGCAGGGTACCTTTTAAGTCCTTTTAGTCAGGTTTCCCTCCTACTTGTTTGGTCTAAGTAGAAAAATACTGAAATAATAACTAAAAATAAACCAACGAATTCATTCTTATGTGCAAAGCAAATTTTTTGCCAAACATGCACAAACAAAAACAGGAAACCACATGCACATGATTGCACACGCTTGCTAGTACAGTAGAAAACACACAGGCATGTTATAGGTTCACAATAGAAACTGTATGAGGTGAACATCATAAGACACAGATGAGCTCACGTGTGTGTATGGGTTAGCATGGTTACTCACTGGCAGTCTTTGTGGGTTGGTTTGTAGTAGTAGACTGGAACCGCAGCCTCATATTTACTCTTCATTAGTTCATTACCATTCTCAGCCATGAACTAACAGAACACACACACACACACACATTATATGAGAACAGATTATTCAAGGTACCTGACAGTTTTATACAGAATACACTCAATTCCTCACCAACGTTCATAGAAAGCAATAAATCATAGAGATAAGATAATAAACGCAACAAATATCTTAGGATAACGTTGTGCAAGGTACCAGCATCATTTATTATCTGCTTTCTGTAAACGCCCTATGAATGTTGTGTCCTATAATGGATCCTGTGCACGTGATTTATTTCCCCATAAAAGCTTTTTTTTTTTCCCTCATGTAATGCTTCTTAAATTAATTTTTTAATGACTTTTAAGTGTTTTCATTCTGTGAGACTATAGTAAGATCAGTAAACAAATAAAATGTTACAGTAAGTTTTGTGATACATCACATCTGGCATTTTTAAATGTATAAAAACTAAGAACCACCCACATATTTAAAGGCTCCTCGGTGTCTATGGAACAGCCTCATAACTACATGTGCATCATGTTATTCAAGCTACCCAGAAAGGAATTGGAATAATTGGCTCTTTGCTGAAGGTCTTTACTTCACTCTCTTTAACTGACCATCAAACTGTCAAGAGAGTATTTACCAAACATCTAAGATTTCCCAAAAAACTACACACAAATCCATGTTTTTAAGCTGCACATAATTAACAAACTGCCTGAACCCAGAAGCTGATGTACAGCTGTGCTGCACGTCTTCCTGTTCCTCTCTCGGGGTCATATCAGTAATTATACATGATATCAGTGTTAAACTAGTTTTGCTATTCTTTCAACATAAAGTGTCTGCATTATAAGCCTAATGAACTGTATTTTTAGTCAGAGCAGAGTGTTCTGTTCAGAGTATCAACGTTACGAAGGAGCTCATATGTTACACAAACAGACAGACAGGAGGAGCTGCAGGAACATGGTGGGTGACAACAGAGTATGCAGGTGTTTGTTCACTAATTAGAAAAACTTGCATATTAATCAGCGTAATCATCCGGGGGCTCTTGGCTTTTGAGGACAATCAGTCAACCATGATTCATGGAAACAAAAGCCAGAATAAACATAAAACAAGCAGTAAACAGGCTTTTTCTTCACTGTGATCAGTACATTCAAATTAGTATCACACAACAAACAACCTGGGGTCTCACCTGCATCTCGTGGTCCTCCCAGCGGGAGAGGTTCAGAGACTTGACCTTGCTGATGCTGGGAATGTTGCGGTGGATCCCAGAGCAGCCCAGACAGACGAACACCCCCAGAGAGCAGGAGCCCCACCCCGGATCTACAGGTGTACAATGTGCAACTTCTTAAAAACAACATATGAACACATATGACACAACACTCAAACATGGTGGCCATGAGCCTGCTGCCAGCTGCAGAGCTCCAACTAGATCAGAGATGCACAATTAGTTCTTCAGCAGGTTAGTGTCCCTGTAATTTCCTCGTTGAGGTTTAATATACATGAATTGCTTTCTTTGCTTTGACCACACTTGTCTCATCTTCCAGACACAGACTCAGATCACACATGTTGGAGCAGGCAGAACGGGGCTTTCTCTTCCAGCTGTGGACTGGAATAGGATGAGCTTGGCTGGTTGGTACTTGCGCCTAATTTTTTGCTACATCAATGTCGGGGAGAGAGTGGAATACAAATGAAGCAACCAACACACTAAAGTGACTCTTTATTCTGCAATCAGGAGGGACAGAGGACGCGACAGGAATGTGACAGATGGATTGAGCCTCGGAAACAGAGAAAGCTGGCTTTCAGCCAGGCACTTTGGGAACCACTGATTTAAAAGATGAAGAGATATGGCCTGACAGTGAAATTATCTTTAGTTTGTTTATTGAACTTGCTTAACTACAGCAACACTGATGCTTCAGGGGCTGGAGTCCTGATGGACTGAAATACAGTGTATGCACTGTACTTAAGGAGCTATACTGCCTGGTTATATATATATATATATATATATATATATATATATATATATATATATATATACACACACACACTATATTTACTACAAAGGTGGAGCATACAAAGGTTACAGCATATTTGTCCAGAGCTGAGTTAAGATGAGAATCTTTTTAATCAGCCACAGAAATTTTTTCTTTTGACAACAGCAACTACAAAAAAATGAACTAAACAACAAACTAACTAACTACACTCCAGTTTAGTAATCTGGTCTCTAGATAGATAGTCAAGGTTAGCTTTAGCTACACAGCTTTGTTTAACAAAGTCAAAGACATCCACATTAGATATTTGTAGTATTACATAAAACACTACTGTTTACATCAAGACAAAGGTGTTATGGAAACATACAGGATTGACTGGGAACGACTTCTCTGGATTAAACCATCCAGTGAAGATATTTGAACTTTTTCTCTTCAGTCTGAAAACTTTAAACCCCAGTTACTGCTCTGCCTTTGAAACAGGATAGTTCCTACCTAAAGCTTACAGGACAGTAAAGACAGTGACACCGGTGGGCTCACACCACTGGATGGGGTGTGTCCAGCCCTACATGCTGCACGTCAAGACTTGTTGAAGAAGTTTCTTCTCAGAACAAGATCTACCCACAGTGATATCTCCTCCTTTGAGTTCGCTACTCACTTTGTCTCACACTTAAGGTCAGAAAGAGAAAAGAGGAAAAGGACAAACTGTTTTAAATGTTCATCATTTAGCAGCCACAGTTGTTTGGGCTGCACTGGAGTGTTTTAAACACCACCTTCACCCCCTTTAACCAAAAGCTCAAGATATGAAGTCTGACTTCTTCCTCACCAACAACGTTTAGCTCCAGCTGATTAAAACGCGTTTCGTCTTACCCGGTGCGCCACAGTCTGCGCAGGTGTCATTTCCAGGCTTTTGCAGGATCTCCTTCAGTGCTCGGGTCGCTCTCTCATTTACCGTCATTTCAGTCTTCAGATCGATTATTCCTTCGCTTTCAGAGAGAGAGAGTGAGAGAGAGGGCGGACTGGGGGCGCAGTTGAGTCACAAAAGGTAAGCAAGGTGTGTCCCCGCAGGCCGACTCCACCTTTGTAGTCGAACGCGCTGCTGCAAGTCCGCTCAGGTATGCCCTCTCAGCACGGGCGAGGTGAGGTGTGCCTGCGCTTCAACAAAAACCAGACAGAGGCCTCTTCACAAACTTTCCAAGTAGCCTCCACTGGCCCTGTTGTTTTGCCGTGGTCCAAAGTACAGCGCTTACAGCTTCCAGGTGGCCTTTAATGCGCGCGTCCTGCCGAAGTCTGGAGCCAAATCGTCTCCACAGTCCCGGACTGTGTGTGGAGATCGGAGCGTGTGTGAACGGCAGCGAAGCCCCACACTAGGAAGTGAAGTGCAGAGGCTGTTCTAAATTGCTTTTCCGCATAATTCGCGGTTAGGTCACTATGCATCTCTGAGGCGCCAGCTGCGAACCATGAAAATGTTATTTAGCCTGGTTTGATATCGGGAAAAATGAATGTTCACTCCATCATCCTCGTCCAGTTCAACCTGACACCTGTTAATTATTACTAAGGGATCAAAGGCTTTTTAAAGATAAGGACGCATAAGCGGCTCTATGAAGGATGCAAGGAAACAGGGTGAGGATGAATAAATCTACACTGCCCAGTGCAGCCGCAATGTTGTAGTTTTATTATAAACTATTGCTGACTCCATCAGAGTATTAATGCCTGTCAATAATATGGATAAACACATTGAACAGGAAGAAGAGGGTACAGATAATAGATGGATGGATGTTTATTTATCTGATAAATCACTTAACGTTCCTTATAAAATACAGCAGAAAAGTAAAAACTAAATCATAAATATGTCAACTATTAGTTTCACAGTAACATTAATAATTATACTTAACTACCTCTCACCACTGACATGCACATTGATGAACGCATAATATTTTACTTATTACCAAGTGTAACCAAAAGTATTTGGACATCCCTGTACATAAATTATGCAGGGCCTTGGGCTGCCATGGGTTAGAGACATCACCATCATGGCCGAGCACATTCGGCCGATTGGACTTGTCATACTGTTGAAGAAGCATCATTCACATTAACGTGTACCCATGATGGCTGTAGGCAAATGTAATGTGAGTCAGTCTTTACCTGAACCCAACCAGGTAGTTTTAATGCCTGCACATAACTGAGTAGTAGTTGTACTCCAACATAAGGACATAACGTCTGTAAATCAGAACCAGTGTCTTTATTACTGTAATGAAGATACATGGGATGATAACCTGAACCTTCCAGTAAGTGGGTAGGGACCTGCTGAGCCATGACTATCGTTTGATAAGAAGCCCAAACAGGCAATTGAATAGCATGACAACATTCCAATGCGGTGGCATGTTTTAGGCAAATGTTCCTCCTTCAACATGATAATGTCCTCATACTCCAAACCAAAAGAATGCCAGCTGCGATTCCTGCACAGAAGAAAATCTCTGCATGCAGCTTCCAAAATGTGCCCAGAAGAGCAGAGGTCATTATACCAGCAGATTCATGGTTTTAAGGTAAGATATTTACCTATCACATATATAGTTGCGTTGCTTGATGATCCACACATTTTGCCATGCAGTGTATGTTTTGTTAAAAAAAAAAGTAGAGGTATAATGTGGAAATGGAAACACATATTAGGGTGAATTTACCCTTTCATCCCTGTGCTGCTTGTGGTAGTTTCATTCTTGGGCAGTAGGTGGCAACAGTTCACCACGCTCCACCTGGACGCTGTGAGTTTTGGGTTCAGTGTTGCATAGTTGAGGAACGTTTCTTGGTGCTGTACCTTTTGTAGGCTAAAAATATGTGTTTTTAATCGCCTCAGCACCAAGACACACGTGTTGGAGGGAAGAAGTTGCAGCACCAGCCTGATGTCACTGCTGGTAAAACCTAGCAGCTCAAGCAGCCTTCCCACTGTAAAGGACACTAGTGAAAATACAACAAAAAGCTTCTCTCTTTGAAATAACTCGTGTCTGAACAGTCACTGGTCCAGTTTGGTTTACTGAGTAAGACAGATAGCATTTAGGTTGATTTGACAGCCAGCAAGCAGCCAGGGATTTGATGTCATTTTGCAGCACTGGATTTCCCCTGTGACAGCAAGAGGCTAATGCCCCGTTACCAAGCTCATTTGTCAACACCAACCGAGCAGACTGGCTGATCTATTGTCTTGCAGCCCAGTCCCCAAATCTTATTTTTCTTTCTGTCAATTCAGGAGGTGGATGCAAAAACAAATAAAATAAAAATGTTGGTGATACACCTGATTCACTGAAGTTAATGCTGGTGTGTGTGTGTGTGTTTATGTGTAAGGAGAGAGAGAGAAGAGCACCTCAGTCACTTCAACTGCTTGTTACAGGCATAAATGAAATAAGGAGACAGCTAAACTAATGAGGGTCCCATTGTGTGGCTCATCTGACTTCTCTCATTCGCTTATTTTTTTCTGTCACTAGTCTCACTTTTTACTTCATTCATCATTTTTTTTTACATAGTTCAGTCAGTGTTATATTTATTTTGGAGGCTGCTTCTGCCTGAAGCCGAAGGTGACTAAATTAATTATGCTCTTCAGCAGTTTAATGTTATATCATTCTGATTTATTTATATCAGCAACTTGGAGTTAAAAATGTACAATGCCTCCCCTCTCTCCCGTTCTCTCCCTCGTTGATGATTTATATGCACGCAACTGGTGGCATTTTGATTCTCGCTGGGTATGACGGGGACTAAATGGCAGCAAGTCCAAGCCATTATGATGCCTCTTGCTGGGTGTCTCTGACTTACCACACACTGTCTGTGCCCTGCCTCGGAGTCTGGACTCAGTGATATACAGCCATAAATTAAGCCGCATGAGTTGTCCAACAAAGTTTAAATCAACCATGTAGACTGGGTGCTAAACCGCTGAAGACTTTTTGTTTGAATGAACTCTTTAGCTCTAACGTCAAGTCTGAAGGACGGAGTGAAAACAGTGCTTCGGAGCATTGTGAGGTCAGAACATCCCACCGACTGGAACACAAACTGTGAGTAATCAGGAGCGTGCACTATAACACGTCAAGGGCAAAGACGAGAATAAGAGCAGATCAAACAGGCTTTGAAAATATGAGGTTACACTGAACTGGCCTGCATTTGTCATCCAACCTTGTCTTTTATTCTAGAGGAACAGAATATGACTTACATTGGTGTATTCTGGTGTATACAAGTATTTATTTACTATTTATTATACTGTGCCTCATATTCCAAACCTTGCTTTTCACTAAAGGTAATGTTTGAAAACCACTATGTTGCTTGTTAAGATTTTATCCTGTTTACACTTATATAAATACCATACTAGTACTAGGTCTACTGTGCAATAGGCCTACATGATCAATGGTGACATTTTATTTCCATGTCTTTTATGGATCATCAGTTATTGAGGCTGCTGACATTTTGCCTAGGACCTGTAACCTCTAGTCACGTCTGCTTGCTACAGTCAATAAAAATTTTGGGGTAATCATCATTTCAGTTTCAAGTTTGTAGCTGTGTGAAACTACACACCCTTTATTTAAAAATAAAAAAAGTTTATTTCAAGTGAAAGAACTGACTGATAAAACAAATGAGGTCATAGTCAGTGATCAACTATTAAGCAAATCATGTAATTTGGTTTTGTCAGCCATGTAAATGCATTTTACTGGACTATGACCTTAATGAGGCCATCAAGGTAAATGTGCCCTAACAGAGTCTGTGTGTGAAGAGACAAGATTAAAGTAAAGAGCTACAGTCGGAGGAAAAAACAGTAGCAGGGCAGCCAAGAGCTAAATGACATGGGAAATATGAAACCAGGTATGGACTGAAAGACAAAAGGGAGGTTGCAGGGAGGTTCGTACAAGAGAAGCTAAAGACAAAGAGAAACTCCAGGAGTAACGCAAAAGTAAGTGAGAAAACATGGGGGAAAAAAGACAGAGATACACATCGTAGGAGTAGAATAAGTAAAAAAGAAAAAAAAAATCAGAAACGTTGAGAAAAAGACAAACTGGGACAAAGATATTAGTAACAGAAAAGAAGAGAGAGACTTTAAAGGAGAGGACCAGAGTGGGAGACAAGAATAGGACCCAGGGAGAAAAGGGAGACCGAAACAGGAGGGAAAGAAAGCAGAAGAGAGCATATTACTCGTGGCAGACTGTCATGGAGTTAATGGGGTTTTGCCACTTCCTCTCATCCCCAGTGCCTTTTGAACCATGCCCTTTGCATACAGAAAGATCATTAACTCTCAGCTATCCCTCCTCCAGGGGCCTCATCTCCTCTTCATCTGCAGGACAACTTGTCAATAAGATCCAGGTACCTGCCTCCCTGCTTTAATTTAAATTCACACTGCACACTTGGTGTGATAGTACAACCCCATTATCAACTTGAATCACAAAATTAGGGCTACAACAGCAAAGACAATATCTCATTAATTGAGATGTTTTAGATTGCCTCTCTTACGTCTTTTGAAATCCCACTGGTAAGTATGCACGCACTGGTGGGAAATATCTTAGATTAGGACTGGGAAACCAAAGGGAAAAATGTTCCTGACATTTAACAGAACTTCAGTTGGCATCTGAAAGTCTATTATTTACTGCCTTTATTTTTTCTTAGTGTCAAGCAGCTAATTGGTAGAAGACTCTGCTTACTAGAGAGCAGCATTGGTGAGTGAGGATAATGTGGCGATTAAAATGTGGATAGAGCCATTTGGACCTTCAGTGCAGTGACTACTTGTTGCTTGTTCCACCAGAGGTGCTCTTGGAAGGATTTGATGGACATTTAAAGCGTAAATAGGATCTTGGTTCAGTAGTTTAGGAGATGGAGCTTTAATGGGAGGTCTAACTTGCTATGTGTGTTTGTGTTTTCTTTTTGTCACTTTTTGTGTGTGTGTGTGTGTGTCTTTTTGTCACTTTGGTTCTTAATTATCATACAACAGAAGTAATTTTTAATCTTAATGCAGCCATGTTTGTTTACACTGTCTCATCCTCATTTTATTATTATAAGACATTTGGATTAAAGCTGCTGCGTGTGGCATTTCATACTTCCTTTGGCACCACCTAGTGGTAGTACACGCAACCAGCATCGGTTCACGGTTCGTCAAAGCATCCACTATTTGTCTAGCACTGTAATATTCATATTAATAATAGAACACATGATGACTTGTATGTGAAATAGGGTCACTCATAGTGATGAAGCCGCTGTGAATTACTGCCAGTGTTTTGACGTTTTCTTATTCACCGATTTGATCGAACTCTTTTGGTTCTGTTTAGTTCAGTTAAATTCAGCTCATTTATAGAGGGGAAAGCAGCCATCTGCATCTCACTGCTTTCATCAGCATCGTTTTCAGTAAATATCTCTAAAAACCTCTTATATATTATCTCAACAACACCAAACAGCTCCGAGACAAAGCAACAAGCTGGTTTACATAGCAGCACATCTAGCGGCTAAAAACACAACAGAGCTAAAATGAGAATAAACATCAGACTTATTTTCATCAGGTGTACACACACAAATGACTCCAAATCCATGTCAATATTCCTCCATAGCTAGATCAGAAAATCGTATCATCTGCTCTTACTATGTTTCTGCTGCCCTCAAGTGGACAAAGATTGCACCTGTTTTAGGTTTAACTTAGTTTAATGACGTACAGTTGTCCCTGCTCATTTCTGTGACTATGGTGGTTTTATCATTGTAAGACCAGTACATGTATGGTGAGATGATAAATGCTTTGTAGTGACTCTGCCGCAATTGACCAAATGCATTAATATAAACTGCATACACCTCACATCTCTGTTAGACCTAGGAACATTTAAATGCCTTGCTCAGGGGCAAACAAACAGCTGGGAAAATAAAGTCTTGACCAGCTTAAAAATCCATGATGCCTGATATTATAGGCAGCAAATGTTGCAATAGGCTGTGGGTCATGGACTGAACCCCAAAGCTGTTTATGCTGAGCAGAGCAGTGCAGGGATGAGGATGGACAGGTGGGATACCTGCTGGGTAATCAGGTGGATAAATCCTCAGTGAGGCAGAGAAGAGACAAATGAGGTGGAGCAGGAGAGCCAGGGCCAGAGGGGAGGGGGGGGGGGGGTCACTATCATACATCCTCTTCCTTCACCTTTCCTCCCTCATTTCAGCAGATTCCCTCCATACTGTGCAGCCAGACATTCAGGATGTGTGTACATGCATTTGTGTGTGACTGAAGTCTGATAGTTTGAGGGAGGTGAGAAAGGAAAACAACTCCCCAGTTTTCTTATCTGAGTGCAAAATTGATTAAAACTTTCATGCTTGCACAACACCTTGCCTCAAGTCAGGCAGGAGGAGAATTAGGCACGGCAAAATAAGTTCCTCCTTGTTGTTCATCTTTTTTCAGGAAAAAAAAAAAAATTTGTCACTTGAGTGATTTTCCTCATAAAGTCAAACGTACACGTTGTGCACGTTTGAACTTGAAATATAATGAACTCCTCCTGTTGTTGCATTTGCATATCTCCTTAAAGCTGCACTTACAGTACTGGTATTTTACAATATGATTATCCAGTGTGATGTCAAAGGGGGAACAGTTTATATTAAAATATAATACAGGTTGCCAGGGTATACTTTATGATGTATATGTGACACTCCAGTGGCAGCTCTTCATCTGCTGTATACACAGCTGACGTTTCCCCAGAGGAGGTGTTTTCCTATAGTAATAAGCGGCCTGTCTCCTCGGGGAGTTATAAGAAGACAGAGTACTCAGTTCTTTGGTACTGAAGCAACCCTCATCTATTTTAACAGAAAACTGCTTCGGTCTAAACTTCAAGTCAATGTGTCTCAGTTGTAGAAGACACAAGAAGTCCAAAGAAAACACTTGTTTACAGTCTCTATAAAAGCTGCACATTCTGCATCATTTCTACAGCATCACAGTCTTAAAGTGCCCAAATAAATGCTCACAGGGAGAAAATATTTATTTTTTTAAGATAAACTAGCATTCCAACAGTGCAATAGTGATTATCCTCCACAGCCCTAATCATCCATTCAATTTTCGTTCTCTGCTCCACTGCTCGTCATTTTGCTCCCCTCGACTGCTAATATGCCTCCGTTTTCTTCCTTTCATAGTTTGGTCCGTTGTGGTTTTGCCAATTTGCCACCATCATGTTGTGTTCACATATTTGCTGAATGTTCATTAAAAACCACTGTAACGTGTATTTACATGTCCTTGAATTTCTGTTGTGTGAGGATATTTTTCCCCGCTTGATGCAGTTTGAAAGGCCTGTCGGAGGCTGAAGATTTGGTTTAAGGGTCCAGGTTTGAACTGAGTTCAGGTTGTAGTTGGTGTTGGTGCCAAATTGTGATGATTAAGGAGACAGTCAGATGCAGAGAAATTCAATATCAAGCAAAAATACTGAGGTGCAAATATATGTGTGTGCAGTTAAGTTAAAAAAGTGTGTTTTTTTTTACATACACACACACACACACACACACACACACGCACACACAAATATATATATAAATATATGAGCAGGTGTGTGTTTTTGAGAGTGTACAAGATATGGACGGCTGAGTAGTTGGCAATTATATTGGATGAGTGATAAATCTTTTATCTGTTCAACTTTACTGCAGGTGTGTGTGTGTGTGTGTGTGTGTGTGTGTGTAAGTCTGTGTTCTGTATACAGTTTGACATTTGGGCGTGGGAAAGGAAGATCAAACTGTGCTCTGCTTGGGGAGCATCTGTTTCCTCCATCTACTGCCAGAATGTCTCCATATATATATATATGTGTATGTGTGTGTGTGTGTGTGCGCGTGTGTGTGCGTGTCATCTTGAATGTTGTTCATTATTTTACCTGGAAGCACTGGAGTGCAAGAGCATATTCTGAACCAGGGTCTGTTACTACCACTTTGTTACTTAAAGTTACATTTCACTGACTGTAGTTTGACTAAAGTCATTACGACCAGTAAGCCTACATTTAATATATTACGTATTAATGACCAAGCATTAGTAACACACACGCACACGCACGCACGCACGCACGCACACACACACACACACACACACACACACACACACACACACACACACGCACGCACACACGCACACACGCACACACAATGTGCATCTACCAATGATCTACACAGCATCCTTTGTACTGAGGTCCTCCCTGAACACAAAGAGACAGACAACTATTACATCACACCTACAGACAATTTAGAGTCACCAATTATAACCTGCTTGTGTTTGGACTGTGGGAAGAAGCTGCAGCCCCTTGAGAAAACGACAAACATAAGGAGAACATTTAAACTCCGCACGTAACGGCCCTGGTCGACCGTAGGCTCAAACCCAGAATCCACTCTCTTTGAGGCATAGGTGATAGATTTATCATTTAAAATTCATAGTGTTTAAACTTTAGTTTCTCTTGCTGTCAAGTTCAAGTATTAAATCAGCAAAATGTTAAAGCGGGGAAAGTGGCAGAGCTATGATCTGATCTGATTTTCTCAGCCAGCCAGGGTCTCCTGGTTGCAGCTCTTACAAGCGACTAACGCCAGCTGCTCTTTTTCTCTGCACAAAGGACTAATTAAGAGTGAAGGCCTCCAACACTTCTCACTGGTCCATAGACTTTCATTAGCTCTCATTCTGGTTTGGGGGTGTATACGTTTCTGTAACGTTTACATCAATACTGAAAGTGTTTAATTGGTGAAATGCAAGGCTCTCTACTCAGTCTGAAGAAGATTAGCGTTACACTCTTCCTACTCCCTCCTTCGCTCCATCTCTCTCCTTCTACCCTATCATTTAGCTGACAAGATTACAATGTCTTTAAAGTTACTTTAAACCAGCTAAATAATTACTTTGGCCCTGCCTGGTACATTTATCACCTCCAAGGCCCCGCCTCCTCCCACAGACAGCTTTGATTGCAGCAACAATAGCTTCCAGCATTGATGACAGGAGGGATTCACACTACAGCATCCATGTCCAGCAAGCATCAGTCTATTTTTACTCATGCATACGTGAGTTAGACAGGGGAGACAGACAGCACATGTTAGCATGCTTCATGTACACAACTGAATGAATGAATGAAGGTTTTTACTGTAGTGGGATCAATGTGTGTGTAAGAATGTGAGAGAAAAACAAACAGACATTATTTTATTCCCACACTTAGAAATAAATTATTAAAACTCTCACTTCTCTTGAGTTTATCCATGTTGTCTTGTGCGTGGACAGCTGTGTTTAATTCCACTTCACTATATGTTTCTGCAGCATTGGTTTGATGCAATATTAATGTCAAGACAGAGCTTTATTAAATATGTAAAATGAACAGAATAAAAAGAAGGAAAACTGAAGCTGTGTCTAGAGTTTATAATGATCAAAAAACCAAAGAGCAGACGAGGAAGACAAAAAGAAATAACTCATTTTGGTCATAATTAGGTTTGACTTGCTAGCATGACTTTGTGACATTTAACAAAACCTTGTCTTCTTCTTCTCTCCCTACATAAACTGTCACCATCACAGGGCAAACACAACTTAACTGCCTTTGAAGTTCGTTAAGATGGCAGCTACCACTGTGTTAGCGTCGGCTCTGAAAGCCAAGGGCAGCCAGATGAACTGTGCTAAAAATGAGGCACTCCAGAGCACTTTGGATAAAAGTGTTCACCGTTGGTCAAATGTTAAAATGTAAACTGTTATTGAAAATTAAACTGGCTACTGCCTGCTGCAGAGGCATCCACAGGGATTAGCAATTTTCACACTGAGAGGCATCACTTTTTAAGAGGTTTATCCAAGTTATGTAATGTGGATGGAAAATTATTGCCCATCAACGTGACAGGGGGAGATAATGAGAGCCCTGCTCACAGAGGCTTTGGTCTGCCGAGATGTATATGTTTTCATGGAAAGGACTGAGCAGAATGTGAAGTGTGGGCTGAGGCTTAAACCCGACATCATATGTTGCAAATTACAAATATGGCAAAATGGGGGAGGAAGAAGATTGGAATAGGAGTGTGAAACACTTTATATGTGGCTATGTGCGTGCCAGGATATTACGTCCATATGTGTGGGTGTGTTTGTGTGTCTATTCATTTCTAAATATATGAGAGGATGTTTCATGTTTCATTATCTCCCCAATAAATGGTCATTCTCAGTTTTGTCATCAGTATAATAGATATGGGTTAGTAGGGCCTGACTCCACCTCCTGCTCAGCTGTCATCACATGACAAACATTTGTTGTGGTTACAATAATAAATACAGTGTACCTGGTTTAAAAAATACTTTATCAGACCTATTGGGCAAAATGTACGTGCTTTAGAGAAAGATAATGACTTTGCTTAAAGTAAATGCTTATTGAAGTAACAATAATGAAGAGTTTCATCCATCCACACTGGCCTGCTCCCTATGTCTGGACCTTTGCTCCTGTCATAATTACCCCAGCCTTTTGAGGGCACCTTATTAAACACAATAACCATATTTACCTTCTGGCCTTCAGATTGGTGCCGTTTCCTCCTCTAGTCGGGGACCAAAACAACTGAAAAATCACCATATGAAGGGTTAAGACATAAAGATGAAAAAAGTGAGGACTGCTTAATGTGGGGCAATATTTATTTTTGTAAGCTCTAAGTTTTTAGGAAAATTCTTACTATGCAAACTGCCCAGCAGCAGGGATAGTTAGCAAGAAGTCAAACACTGTGTTAAAGATTCAGATATTATTTTGACTTGGTGCCCAGCTGACAAGATTAAAAACCTCCTTTAGTAACATAGGTCATGTGACACAGGGATAAATCCTGGAGACCGAGATTATTATGTTTCCTGGGATTTCTCACTAAAGAAATCACTCCCATGTGTGAAATTAATGTCGATACATGTGGCATAAATGCGAACACGCATGAATGTTTATAGTGGGACACTCGCTTCTCTTTCTGCAGCGCCTGTAATCAGATGGTGGGCCCACTGCCTGTTCTTAGTGTTCAGCAGATTAGACTCTCTGATAGGTGTTATGTGGCAGCGTACAGCTGTGGAAGAAATGTGGATGTTATTTCACACGAACTGTAGCTTAGACTGCCCTTTTCTATTTACTCACATAAAAACCTATTGACACAACCGTAAAGCAAATAACAGCCTATGTTTATATTATTTTATAGTGTTAGTATGCATAAAAACTGTAGTTTTCTTCTCTCGGCAAAAATGGCACAACTTGTGATGCATTTTAGTTTGTTTATAGATTTTAATATTTTCTATTTTTATTTGTAGATACTGGTCTGATCCATATTTTTTAAGCTATTCGAGCTTCACTGTGTTTACTACCACAGTGAAGCAGCAGAACTGCAAGTCTCTAGGACACGTTGTCTTTGATTGCTCTTGCTATACTCAATGCCACATCATTGGTTTCGAGATTAAGAAAAAAAAAATCTCTTACTACTTGCTATTGGTATCTTGCAGGCTATAATTTAAAGATGTTTTTGCAAATAAAATTCAAAATTTAAATTAAAAGAGGGTTAGAAATTTTAGAATGGCTTTAATTCTCTCTATTTCACTCCATCACTGTAGCCAAACAGGACCACAAAATCACGAGCATATGGAAAGACAGAAAATGACAATATCCGATTGGCTGCTGGCAGCAACAAGTTCAGCCTCTGTCAGTTTGACAATCTCACTCCACATCTGAACATCATTTGAAATTCTGTGGTTGTCAAAAACCTGAGTTACAGAACCCGACAACTTTTTTTTTTTTTTATCTTGACACAGTGTAGAATGAGATGGAGCTCTGCTGCTGCTGCTCAGCCATCTTTTCAAGAGAAGAAAACATTTATTAAAAAGAACTACAAATATTAAGCTGCACATAACTATAAGCAAACACATGGGCAGGTAGAACACACACACACACACACACACACACACACACACACACACACACACACACACACACACACAAAGTACATCTGACAATAGCAGATACACGACCTTGAAGCAGACCAATGAACTGAGGTGGTCTGTGGTCCACAGAAGAGGAGGGGCAGGGGGTCATGGTGGCGTCGCTCACTAATGTCAGTGGTTCAAATACAGATGCTGTCCATGTTCATCAACAATACAATGTTCATTGGTCTGAGGAGAAATTACGGCCGATCGAGCTTGAACCTCCCTGTTTCTTGCCTTTTAATGTTTCTCCACGATGACGCGTACATATTCACCAGCTTAAAAATCAATGCTGAATCAATATGGCTCCTCCATACTGATGAATGAAAGATAAATTATGCTTTGTGTTCACATTACAAAGTACTTCTATGCATTTAACAGGCCAAAGTTCATTTTATTATACAGAGAAATCCTGGAGGCAGCAACCTCACCACAAATGTGCTACCCAACCTGAACATTAGTGTGGTTGGAATCCCTCCCAAAGCTTCTTAGCAGTTTCTATTCCCCACAAATCTTCCCTGTGAGGTGGAGCAGCTGATATTCTTTTATCTTGTACCCTCCATTGCTCTGTGCCCTATAAAATCAGAACTAACACTAGTTACACATGTGAGGCTGTTGTGAGTCTTTTAAGCTGAACTGATTTCAACACAAAATAATGCAGCTTTAGTGTCTGCTGGGACCAGGCCTTCTCTGTCTGCCTCTGTTTGAACTGTTTCAAGTCTTCAGTTAGATATACGGTATCGTGTTTTCCATCTCTTCACTATTATTATACGTTTAATCTTCAAAAAATATGCTAAACCTAAAAATCATGCATATGACAGAGTAAGAAGAAAAAGTGCTTAGTGTTGTTCAACTTTATCTTGCCAGTCAAAAACATCTATACATAGTCTGGATTCAATATTCAGTGAAGGGCTCTCTGTCTGTGGAGCGATCCAGAGTACCAGATTAATCCGTCCCCTGCAGCCTTACACTCTCCACTTCTCTCCACCGCAGCCAGCAGATGTTTGCTGTTAATTAACAAGCTGTCGTGGCAGATGTGGAGGTCGAGAGCTCGATGGCATTCCTGTCTGCCATCTCACTGAGTACCAGATGAGAAAAAGGTGCAGGGCTCCATGTGCTGGAGGGGAAAGTGCATGGTAAATCTGTCTGTGTGGTTCATACTGGAGAGGTTAGGGCAAAACACTGTGGGAAATTAGCAGCTCAGCAAGATAGAATTCTATTATTTGCCCTCTCTGAATAGATGTTCCACACAATCTGCTCCAAAACAACCTGAAAGCACTTGTGCGATGAAGACGACCATGTGAAGCAAAACAAGTGCAAGGCAAACCCCTACCCTCATTTTGAAAGGCTAAAAGAAGGAAGTGTAGGTCACTGCTCTTCAGGTATCACCTCACCTTCATACTGCCCACCTCTCTCTCTTCACCCCCTGCTCACAACAGGAAACAAAAGCACCTACAAAACATGCTGTCAGTTGCTAATTAACAACTCCATCTGTTTACCTGAGCAGCTCACCGTTCCAGGTCTTCTGACCACATGACACCGAAAACATTGAAATTCACGAGGCACTGCAATGGAAAATTCAAGTAAACTGCTGTGAGAACATCATATCAAACCTGAATGAAGCACATCAAGCTCCTGGTGAAAGAAAGTGCTCATATATTCATGTAAGTCGGACAGCATTATGGACAGAAGCATGCATTGCAACTGTTTTCTCTCTTTACACGTCTCCATACAAAAGAAAACACACTGTGTCACTGCATATGTATGCTCACATTCTTGTCTCTTTTACATTAAGAATGTTTTTCTGGAGGAGTGCTACTACCAGGCTAAGAAAATGAAGAATGACAGATAAGAATGATAAGAGAGGCAGATAAAAAAGTGCAAGGGAATAAATAAAAAAAAAAAAAAAAAAAAAAAAAAATCAGAATCCATCTTTTCCTCTCCAACTAATCAGACATCAGGCTTGGAAATTAGATACAGTTAAAGGCTTTTCCCTCCTGCTGAATGGCAAAGGGCAGCTGTGAGCACTACATTTAGAGATAGCTCACGAGCTTGTAGGATGCCTAGATCTTACATCATTCTTGTTGTGCAACAGTCTAATTAGCTAGCTAACCAGGGGCAACAAAGAGGAAATATTGTGGTTGAAATCAGTTAACGTAAGTAGAAAATATAATAGTGTCCTCAAAGTGCAGTGATATTTTTCATTCACCCGCGGGTCCCAAATCGTGTCGTTTAGAGAGATGAGAGTGACTGTTATCTACACAAAGCTCTTTGTAATTAAGCAGCATCTTTCTTAGGATTTAAGGCATATAAATGAAGTCAGGACACGTAGACATGTTAATGTGTGCCATCCACATACTAGCAAGGCAGCAGCTGCACAGATGCAGGTTGAAATTTGTCTAGCAGATTTTAAATCAGCTGTACATACACTGATGGCTACAAACATGATATCGTGCAAATAAAATAAAAGTGGGTTTAAACCTACATCCTTGGCAAACACATAGACATCAAAATAAAGGCTCTGAGGATGAAGACCAAGCAATGTATCATCTACTGGTTTGACTGCTGTGTAAACCTCCCCAAATCCAACCGAGAGCAGTGCAGACAATGTTAGCCCAAACGGATATAGCAACAGTCAGGAAATGCCTTATTCTGCGCAGAAACACAAACAGATATTTGCAATTTGAAAATCACCACAGATGACAGGTTGTTATTATGCTATTCTATGGAAACCGTTATCAGTGATACAGAAGAAGGGACCAAACAAAAGACCAACCTAGTGACCCTTTTTCTCATTTAGCTCCACTGGACTCAAACCCACAGATTATTGCTTCTGTCCTTTCTGTTACAGTGCAGCTGGGGTACTGTGCCACTGACCGATGTCCTCGTCCTCTTGTTCTACTGTCAGGCAATTTAGCCTGGGAATTACAGTCTGGAATTATACATTATGTGATAGCATTTACATAGTGATGCCCTCAACTCTCAGTCACACTAATGTGCACAGACAGGCATGGACAAGCATTAACACACACACACATACCTCCAGTCATTCCACTGGAGAGACCACGCAGTCACTGCAATAACAACATCACCACTCCCACATTGTACATTTACCCTCATACTTAATACATGTTTAAAATCCACATTTGACAGCCAACATTCACACCAAATCAATTCAACACAAAGCAGTTGCTCAGTTTTAGTGACACAAGAGTCAATAAAATTTTTACACTCCTTGGACTTTCACAAATAGGATAAATATATTTAGCCCATTGACTGTTTGGCTACGTTTACCATTATTTTTATTTCTTGTTTTAAAATGGAGTGTGAACACTGTTTTAGAAAGCTGCTGAAAAGCAACACTGCAACTGATTCTTGATGTGACCTTAGACAGCTGGACACATCTGCCCACATATACAGGTGGGAGTGATGTACAGTAAATTTTGAAATGTATAATCCTTGAGAGCTCCTGAAACAGTGACAATAAAGATCCAGTCTGTTCTATGCTACATATTATTTTCATTGTTTAATTCAAAGATTTATAGTGACTTTGTCAAAGATTTGTTTTTTCATGTAATGAAACTCTCTGAAACATCCATAAACATACGTCTCTAACAAACATTCAGAGGAGCAAAGCTGTGGGTTTGTGTGACTGACTGTACACATACACTATGCCCACATGCCCATGAGTCAGTGCATCTGCCAGGAGAAATAAACAAGCGGACTTTTCCATTGTCTCTCCGTTTTCACTGGGAGAAGAAAGAACGTGATGCTGCAGATTGCACACATGCTTGGCATCCCCACACATTCTTAAGCACTGCCATTGTTTTCTTCCTGCTCTGTTCTGAATGTGGCATCAGTGTATAAGCTTTAGGTTAAGCCTGGGCTAAAGATAGGGGAGGTAGGGTTGGTAATTGCATGTCATGCTTCGCAGCCGCCTCCTTTTCCTGCCTTTGGCCTCTCACTGTGCATCACACTACAGACAGACAGAAACAGACGTAGCTGCCGGTGATTTACTGGCTATCAATGGCTCACCAGTTCACCCTCTGTAGCCTAATTACATTTTTTTAATGGGAATCTGAATTAAGTTGAGTGGGCCCTTATCTTGTTATTCCACTCTAAAGTCTACCGAGTGGTCACACACAGTTTTTCAGGGATGTGTTCCTTATTTCAGCAAGACTAAAACTAATTTGACTATTTCTCAGAAGAAACTTTTAGCAGTGACTCTTGACTTTGACACACTGATAAATGAACAGAAAAATCAGAAAATCAATTAAATTACTGATTATATTATTACTAAACCATGTGTAGGACTGACACATTCTGTTAAAAGGAGGTAATTTTGAGGTTATTATGCTCTAATCCACTGTGGGAGAAGCAACGTTACAGATGGTTGGAGCAGAGACGCTGTTGAAAATTAGTTTGTGGGTTGTTTTTTTATTTGAAATTATTCTTTAGAGGAAAATATTTTCAAGAGGCATTTGAAGCAATTAATTCTCCTCATGATGCCCGAGTCTTGTAGAAGTTAAGTTGTTTGCACATTCATGTGTGTGTGTCAGATCACTTGTTAGTGAAGCTGTGTGACATTGAACAGTGACAACTGATGGAACATCCATCCATCCATCTTCTATACCCGCTTTTTCCTGAAAGCCAGGGTCCCGGGGATCTACTGGAGCCTATCCCAGCTCTCTCTCGGGTGAAAGGCAGGGGTACACCCTGGACAGGTCACCAGTCCATCACAGGGCCACATAGAGACACACAAAGACAGACAACCTCCTGATGGAACATTTCCTTGTTAAAGTTCTCAATTAGGAGGCACTGAAGCTTGGTCTAGGTGGGCTCACCTGAAGTGGAAGGTACACAGCCATTAACATGTCAGTGCTTTTAGTGTACTCTGAAAGTCTAAAGTCCTAAAATAAACCTTTTGCACACACACATGCACACAGTGAGGTGGAAACGACGAATCTCTGCATGGCTCACAGCTGGTTGATCTCTCTGTTCGAACATTTAGAGTCAACTTTTGGACTCAACTGTGGTTGAAAGATAATATCAATGCTTTTTCAACAGGTTTAGCTTTACATAAATGTTTGCTTAGTCTGATTAAGTGGTCAATATGGAACCATATTGAACCATCACCAGTTGTCACAATACTGTGCACAATATGTTGACAATAATAATCTGCACATGGAAGGAAAAGACCCAAGTGACTGGCAGGGAGGCTGCTTGAATAACACAACAAAACAAGACTTACCTTGAGAGTAGGCACATCATGTGAGGCAGGGGGAAGCGAAGGTGAAGTCAAATGGAGGTTAAAAAAAAGTAGGAACAGCAAAAACAGCAGAGTCCATTGGGAGCAGGAAAATAAGAAATGCATAAATAAGTCAATTCCATCACAAGTAAATGAATCCATAAACAGTAGAACGGGAAGGGCCGGAACACCAAGAAATGAAAGGACAATGGTGATCTGGCAGAGAAAACAGGTGGACAGGAACATGTGCTGGGTTATGAGGAAATGAGAGGCAGGTTGTCAGGTCAGAGAGAAAGAACAGGGACATCTAGAGGCTGGAGGAGGAACAACAGCTCAAAGAAAAGTCTGGGACTAAAGCAAACCAGATTGTTCAACCATTTCCTATAATATATTGTAAGTATGACACTAGAGTCAACAAAATTATATTTCAGTCGAGAAAATTCATAGAAAAACACTTTTTCAATTGTCTGGCTGCCTCTTTTAAGAAACATGACATCAGTAAGGTGAGCATTATCATCAGATATACATATTTCACAATAATCCATTTAGACATGTATTTATCAATCAAACCACTAATTGATCTTTGCCTTCATTTAGCAACTAATTGAAAAGTCTCTTGCACCTACCTTCATCCATTAGGCATCTCTCTGTCCTTCCCTGCCAGCTTTCTTTCTACACATTCATATTCCTCTCTCAGATGCCTGATCACTCCGCCTGCTCGTCGCACTCGGATTCTTGGTCACATTCAATTGATCAGACTCACATTAGAGGCTGCTAAATTAGTTTGGACACTCTTTTATTGTGAGCCTGTTGTTTGTTCACTTGCTACCTTTGATTAGAGTGTACATGTCCCAGGAGATACCC
This sequence comes from Mastacembelus armatus, assembly GCF_900324485.2. Taxonomy (NCBI): domain Eukaryota; kingdom Metazoa; phylum Chordata; class Actinopteri; order Synbranchiformes; family Mastacembelidae; genus Mastacembelus; species Mastacembelus armatus. The sequence goes on from NC_046633.1 coordinate 2,214,778, forward strand.
AGGTGTGTGTGAGTCTCAGGTGTGAGGTTTGTTTTATTCTAATTCTAAGATGGACCAATTCTGACCTGAACGATGGATTGGTGCAGACTCAGGCCATCCCTAAAGTGTGTGTGTGTGTAGGTGTGTGTGTGTGTCTGCAGACGCTTGCACAACATGCATAACAAGACTGGTTTTGCCGGCAGAATTTTTTAAGTGAGTTTACTCAACCAGAACTGAGTGTATTCTTCTCGTGTGACCAGAGGAAAGTTTGGCAGTTTCACCTGTGCATGTTATATGCACCTACTGCAGGTCAGATGTAGAAGAGCTGGTTGATGCTGAACTGCCATCACCTTTTAACAATATCACCTGCTATCCGTGTCAAAAACCTCACCTGTCAGAGTATCTTTCTTGGGAATGTTATTTCAGAATATCCAAAAGAGAAGACATCATGCAGCTGGTTGGAGCAGAGCTGATATTTGTATAATTCCTCTCTCTCTGTAGAGGCAAGAATGCATGTTCTGTTTCATAATAATCTCCATACATGTTCCTTGTTGGTGCCAGATGTCTGATGGTGGAGCTATACCAGAAAACATCATTGCTTTGTTCTCTAAATACGGTTAGAATGAATTTCAATGGGGTTTATGTGACGGCCCAACTGTGTCAAATATACTGTGTTAATGACATTTCTTTCAGAGTGAAAAGCCCCAAGCCTCAGGGAGATTAGGCAAGAACATAAGCAATGAAAGAGAGGAAGTGGAATAAGAGGCACTTAACTGAGGACGAATAGGAAGTTGGGTGGAGTTAAACAGGAAAAAACTAGAACACAGTTGAAAGTAAGACAGGGAGAACAGTAAGATGATTTTTTAAATATTGTATTAAAGTGTGTGCTGTCAGTCACCTCTATAGCTGAATGGTTAATGTGCCAAACCATAAACTGTGCCAGGTCCAGCATTGGTGGTTTGAATCTGACTATTAACCCTTGTCGCAGGTCTCCCCCGTATCTGCCCCATTTCCTGTTCGCCTTTCTGTCAAATTGACCTGATAAATAAAAGCACAGAAAAAATGCACCAGTGACCCAAACAAGCTGCAGTTTTTCTTTAAATCCAGTCTGGTTTCCAAAGCAACCAGTTCTTCATGGTGGAAAAAAAAAGATTAAACATGAAGCAGTAATAGTGGGGCCTAGATCTATTGTTTACAGTGCACATATATTTGTCAAGGAGATTATTTCCCAGGATGCCCTCAGACTGAACACAGAAGAACACAAAGTGGAGACCAAAGTAGAGTGGGTGTGGACCCTGGGACAGTACCGTACCAGCTGAGAGGTCTGTTTTCTGAGCTGGAACTAAATAATACTGGTGAGAAAATAGACATTTGTTCCATTTTTTCAGGGGAAAAGAGAATGTTGTTTCAAACAAAACCTGTGTGACTAATTATAGACTCGAATTGTTCTAGATGCATAAAAAACATCAAAACCTTAAAGTCGCACTTTTACAGGGCTGTTGCCTGAACTACTGTTGTTCACAGCATCAGCCAGAGAGAGAATCAGTGAAAGGTACAACCCACTGCTGAAATGTACAGGTAAACATTTAGCTGAGAACAAAGGAGAAGAATATGGCCAAGTCCAACAAGCTGACAGTTTATGTCCGGCTAAAGGAAGGGTTTAAAAATTCAGAACAGGGCCAACACATCAGCTGACTGGGTCACACAGATATTTCATGATATATACTCCATGGGCCTCTAATAAATTTGACATGTCTTTACAATTACTGGATACAAGATGTGTGCTTTTGGAAATCAAACAGCAACTTGCCAACATCTAACATCTCTAGTTCTACTCATTATGCCATAGCATGAAAATGTCTTTCAAAATGGAAATATAATCAATTATGTTGGTTCACAAACTTCAAGTTGCCATTTTTGCTTTGCAAACTAGAATTGGTAAGTATTGTGTAGATGATGGTTCATGTTCAAGCGACAGGCTTAAATATTCCAGTCTTCACACTGAGCACCGGTAGTTCAAAAGGGTAAATTTATCACAATAAAGCAACGATTTGTTACAGTTCTGCAGCAGAAACATGAAAGACCAACATTTGCCCAGTTATTATCATTCATTTTCATTTTGAGTGTCTGATTACAATCCATAAGGTCTTTCCAGACCACATGCAGATCAGGGTCAGCTCTGCTCCAGAAGGTGATTGAAATGCGCCTGAAGCTTTTGGTAACTGTCAAAAATGCCAGAAGGTGAATAATCTGTGCAATTTAGCTGTTTAGTTCCAGTGACATGGTGAACAAGAGTTTAACCCACTGACAAGATCCATAAACACTTGAATGAATCTTTATGAACTACCAGCAAAACAAAGCTTTGATTCTCAACAGGGACTCATGCCCCCACTCTCACCAATATAGATCACTAAGTGGTTTTAAATTGATCAGGGACCACTTTAATGCCTTCTGTATGGCTGCATGCGTTGAATTTGCTGGAGCCACATTTTCCTGTCACTTTTAATAAGAGAGAGAGAGATAGTGAGAACGACTCAAGTGTAACTATAGCTGTCGTTATCACACAGGATAGTCTGCGTGACCGCTGCTGCTGCTTGGGATGAGTAACGGCTGACTGTGCGTTGGATGCATTCACACCTTGCCATCAGGCTGAATTATCCAATCAGCTTAATTTCATTTAGCAAGATGTGTTACTAGCCATTATCACTGGGGACACAGCTTGATCTAATGAAATGAACCTTTTGTACTGTACAGACACCAACACTGACACAACCCTGACAAAAAAAAAAAAAAAAAAGTGAAAACTGTAGCAAGTGTCATTTTGAAAGAACAATTTCAGACATCACAGGCAGGTGAAAATCTATTTCACTTTTATATGACTCTAGAATGACATTAAGAAAACGGGAAAGAAAAAAAAAAACCCACATGCATTTGGGAAAAACAAAATCAGGTCAGGGGACATGGAGGGAGAAAGAGAAAACACACACTCCAACACTCTGGAATACATGAACACATCATCATCCTGTAAGTAAAACTCTGACATTTTATTCTAATACATTAGTTCATAAATATAACCTCTGACCATATTGCCTATCTATACGAGTCTCATACATCTAACTGTACACGTACTGTAGCATATTGCATATCTCAAATGGGAGGATGGATAGTCAATAGTCATTTAATACTCCAGCTTCCCAGTGCAAGGGTGTTGTAATAGAATGAGACTAAGAAGGGGAATAAAGTTAAAGTCGAGACAGAGAGAAACGCTGAGGTTCCTTCTGTCTCACTGCAAACGGCAACAGAAACATCCCCCATTGTTTTGACATTGACATCTTTGTATTGTACGTGTGGCTTTTTGTGTATGTCATAGCACGTATGCATGTGCTTCAGTCGGGTTATTTATGCTGCGGTGTGTGAGTGCATATATGTCCACCTGAGGTCTACCTGCGCTAAAGGTTAAAGATTGTGAAACAAGTTTATTTTACGATGGGTTATCTTAATCGATCAGAATATCTGACATGTTGGCAACGATGAAGATTAGACTAATTTGGTCCACATTGCTTGCCATATGGTATTTTCTAATATCTTGCTACATTCAAGCAGACCTGAGCCAAATAATCATTTGGGTTTAATCCCGGTAATCTCACAGCACACTGACTCTACAAGACCCTTCCCCATGGTTTCCCACGAAGCACAAGTATGATTTAATCACATAACAACAGCAACTGCGGTTTGACGCCATCCAGTTTGTTTCAAATCCATAGAACCATCCAACAGAGCAGCACATGAATACACTCTTTTGCCACTTACCAAGATAAAATTAAAGCAGTTTAATGCAACAACCTTACAATTAATCCAACCTTTATTAAATTCATAGTGTTCAGTTTGTGTTGAAAGTGTTTCAGAGTGGGGTTGATTCAACTTCATGAACATAATTTGGATATTATGAATATTAGAAACACTTCTCAGTGTAATAACAACAACTTTGCAGCACCTACAGCCTTGAAAAACAGGACCTCTATAATGATCATTATTAACTAAACATTCGCTGTAGCAAGATGTACCAAGTGTTCTGGCGTCTTTTTATTTTCAAACTGATGGTGTCAATTGTATGCCAACCTGATCTAGTGACAGCTTGTACAAAATACAAATTTCATAATGTTATAGGTTACTGTTACTCCATCTGCTAACAGTGAAATCCTTTAGTTTAACCAGTTATCTTCTGAATTTTAAGTTTTCACTCTTTAGCATTTTGTTAAAGGCCAAGGTTTAGGCAGGTCATTAGCATTTATATTTAAATATATCAAGAGCTATATTATTTGAGCCACTTAGCACAGAAAGCTCCTTCCCAGCTAAGCTCCATATGTTTTAGTTGTATTCAACACACGTCTTATGCAGAGATGCTGTCAGTGTCGCACAGAAGGTGACACACCTGCCTTAGAAGTAAAAATAATGAGAATCCGAAAACTGTTATTGTATCTTAATCTAATGTTTTATTAGACAGCAAAGCTTATTTGCCACTAATATTTGGCCCAGGTCTGCACTCATTACATTTAGCCCTTTCATGGGTATGTAGAAAGCACAAAGGCCCAGTGCTTTCAGTAGCAACCCACATCCATTCTCAGCAGCAGCATTATTCTATGCTCAAAGACCCTCTGCCAGTTTTCAGACTAGTCAGCCTCTTTGCTTGTCTTGGGGTCCCTCTCCCTCACAATCATAAACTGATGTGTCTACAAAAAACAGAAAATAAACAGCCTTTTAATTTTCCATTACTCATCAAATCTGATAAAGAGGAATAATGGTTGGTTGATGCTACTATTTGTGATGGATAATACAAAAAAACAACTGTACAAAGTTCAGTTCTTCCTCAAAAGAAGCTTCAGAGTTTATCATCTGTCCAATGTTGACGACACTGTTTTTGCACAAAGGATGAGGGCACGATGGGTCAAGCAAGCCCTGTTCCTTAAAGAAAACTGAATTTTTCTTTAGCTCATTCACTTAAATAAGATCACCTTAATAATATTCATAAATCACTGTAATTTTCAGGCGTGTCTGTCTATTGGCTTTCCAAAAATTCAGTATTTGAGAACGGCCCAAATGTCAAGCCCAGGACTGCCTGACTGAATCCTGGTGATACCGAGCAGCTAAACCGCTTTTCTTTAAGTCCTTTCAAAAAGCAAACACTTTTGTGGAAAAGAAAGGATATCAAAACTCAGAAGCAACTGTAATCTTTTGAGAAATGAGGGGCCATATCCAAGGAGGAGAGAGAGAGAGAACAGATGAGTCAAAGACGAGAGAATTTCAGAATTGGGTTCACAGGACATGTATTAAAAGTCTCTACCTGTTTTGTTCAAGGTCAAGAAATGCAAATGGTTAAAGAGTTCCACTACGGAGAGGCAACAAGTGTTTCATCTATTTTTCCTGGAGGTTGTATCTGTGGGCCGGCTGCTGCTCTTCATGCTGAATCCCGTGTCCTCCTCCTCACCCTGTGGCCTTTCCTCCGTCCAGGGGCTGGACAAGTAACAGTGGGCATCCATGCCGTAGAAGTGGCGGCCATCTTTACTCCGTACTGATAGATTGCTTTGGTCCAGTGAGCCTGTGCTGTTACATTTCTTCACCAATGGGGTTGCCAGAGAGGTTGGCGAGAGCAGTGAAGTCAGTGAGAGGCTGTTCAGTGTTTCTGACAAATGTTCACTGTTGAAGGCTTGGCGGCAGCAATCCCCACCCATCCCTGTGCCCATGTCCTCATCTGAGGGGTCCATGGAGTCCTGCCGGGGGCAGCCAGGGCTGGTGCTGCCACCGCCGCATGTGCTCTGGCTCCTCTGGTGTCCCCTGGTAAAAGTAGTACTGCGTCTCTTTAGTAAGGGGTGGCTCTGGTCTCCTGTGGCTGGGTACTTGGGGTGCAAGTCATGGCTGGGGAGGGGGCAGAGATGGGGTATGGGGGGATCCAGAACCTGAGGTGGGGAGATACTGAAGCTGAGCCCTTCCTCTAGTGTGGTCTGCAGGCTCCCCTCTGAACTGCCTGTGGCCAGGGAGGAGTCACTGTGGGACGGGTGCTACAAACAGAAGTCAGTGGAATAAAATCAGCCGATGTAATTAGACTTCAGTAAGTAAAAGAAGATAACTCGAGGCTGCACCAACAGGGAATTTAACCTAAGATCTATGTTGTAAATTTTTAATTGAATCATTGCAAACTGTTTTGTCTATCATTTCAAACGAAAGTTAAACATTTAAACCATAAAAGAGCATTAAGAGGAAAGATTTTAACTGGTTTGCAATGACAACAGCTGAAACCGCTGCAACGGAAGCATGAGGGAGATGTTTTTGTTAAACAGAGATGAGAGTTTAAATTGGAGCTTAGGAAAGTGGAACAGCAGAGAATTATTCAGTTTTGATATAGAAGAAATATTTAAAATGTAAGATGTTCAGTTTGAACTAGTTTTCAAAGCTTTGGTGCAACATCATAGTCAGTATGAACAAGGTTTATCCTCACTGGTGCTATACACTCATTGTATAGCACCATATAGCATTTGTTTCATTCAAAATGTTAGGTGGCCAAGAGGGTGTTAGTCATTGTTTGTAATCCTGGCACAGTTACATGCCATGCTGTCTGCGTACAAGACGACAAGGGAGAGCAAGAGGATGTTAAAAAGAAAAAAAAGAAACAAACAAAACAAACAAAACAGAAATTAGGGGAGGGGGAGCTGGCAGAAAAAAAAGAGTCTAAAAACAGGGGACAGAAAGAAGAGGCATGGCGAGACAGAACACAGAAAGATATAAAGAGATTAAGGAAATACAAGAAAAGGGGCATGTGAGAATGTGAAGAACGTGAGCCAGAAACAGCAGTGTGCCCAGAGTCAGCACCAGGCTCAGGGCTGGCCAGGCTAATTAGCTGAGTGCCGCAGAGCATTACTGTAGCAGCTCAGGATCACAGAGGCACTCAGGCAAACGCTGAACAAACCAAACAGGTAGAGGAGAAAGAAAAATCTGTCTCCATGGCTACAGAGGGACTAGGACTAAAATAAGAGCCTTTTAATTCTTGTTTGTTTCATACTGGAGCCAATAGATGCAAGGATAAGACTCTAGCTTTATTATGAATAAATAATTCTCCCAGAATTTCACGCTGCAGGAGGACGTCACCGTAAGGCGGTGTCACATCCTGCACAGATTAGTTAGAATTTGCTTCCTCACTCCTCAAGCCTTTCTTAAGTCTGCAGTCTATGAATGACAGACCACCCACCCATCAAGTTACTGTTTCACATTTACTCATCACTCTGCAGTCTAATCAAAGTAAGTGCTGCCATCTTTTGCCAAAAGCACCGTGACCCTCATTAACTGTAGACAAACTGCAATAAAACACATTTAAATCAATGTTATGTGTCAGTGAGCTGTGCTTTTGTGTAACAGTATCAAGCTTTCAGATCACAAGCTCATACTTCCTCACACCGTTTGGCAAATCCCATCTGACTGCTGGATGTGCATTTCATGCATGACAACTTTGGTTCACTGACTATTCAACGGGGATTTAATATTTACACTGTTCCACTGACGTCTCTGATGTGCTGCCCTGAAATACTGATTGCACTGCTCCATCTGCCTATCCATCCAACCATCCAGACACAGATAAATCTGCTTTTTTTGTTCACAGTACCTGAGAGCTCAGGGGCCTGTTGTTGGCCCCAGGTGAGCGGAGGGAGGCCCAGGAGGCTGGGGAGGCCAACCTGGATGGCCCTCTGTCTCCTGGGCTAATACCATCCCCAGGGCTTCCTGGATGAGCTGCTGCTGGGTGGAAAAATTCTGCTGGTAGGTGGAAGACGAGCGAAGACTCTCCACCACCTCCACTGTAACTTCCTCCATCAACATCTGAAAAAAAGGTGGTAAAATTTGAAAACAGATTTTCTTTTTTTTTGTTCAGTGCATTTTGTTTCCATATTATTGTTCCATTTTTGTCAGGGTGGAAAATACTCAGTATTCCTCAGTATTTAGACAGTCCTAAGACATTGGATACTTTGATTTAAAATGGATGAGAAATATTTTTTGGAACCTCAATGCACAGTCCCTTCTGTTTAGAAAATAGTATAAATAGTAATTTATGTGGTTCCCCCAACAGTTCTGTCCTAAGGCCCATCCTTTTCTATCTATACATCCTGCCACCTTGTGTCCTTTTCTGCTATGTGGATAGTCTTCTCCTCACTCACATTAACTGTTCTGCAGTCTAGAACTGAGCTGTATAGTGGTGCTGCAGTTCTTTTGCAGTACTACCAACACACCACGCAAATAAAGCTTCCATGTCTTCACCTACGCCCTGACTACAGGGTCTGTGGTGGTTTGTTTTAGTCAACAGTTCCCATGAATTTACTTTGCCTTGTTTTGGTCTCTCTGTTCCAGTGACAATGCTCATGCTATATTTTGGTGTGGGTGTGGTGCATCAATCATTCATCAACATCTTTGCTTTGTTTTCAATGGAAGTCAATCAACATGCTCTGGTATGCCTGATTAGACTCAGTGTTTAGAAAAGGTCTCCTATTATTTTAATATTATTGTTAATATCAATTAATAAAATTGTGGTGGTTAAATACCAGGAATGGTCACAAAAACAGCCAATAAGCCAATTATTTTAAGGTTGGTGTGAAAGAGTGAATTGCTGTTGGTTGAAGAAGCAGGCTTCAATTTTGTGTTATTCAAATAATGTAATTGGGCTCTATACTGAGAAACAAAGCAGTCAGCAACAATGCTTCACTACCATTGGATGTGGTCTGGTACCTGTGAAATGTGCTGCACTTTGTTGCTCCAGTGAGGAAGAATCCATCTGGAGATGGATGCCCACCTCAAACAACTCCTGGGCCCTCTCCTCACTTCCTGAGCTGGGGGGACAAAGTCCTCTGTAGGCCCCCTGGGTGGGCAGCTCCTCTGAACTGTGGGAGTCACTGCTGCCCCTCTGAGATGTAGAAAAGAAAAATAAATGGCACAGTGAAGGTAGAGAAGTGAGTGAATGAGATGGAAATCAGAGACAAAGAGATGCAGACAGAATAAGCACAGTATCCAGGTGCACCGATGTTCACTGGTGCAAGATATCAAACTGAAGCCTTTCATTTCGTTTTGTCATTATGGAAATCTGAGTACAAATTGTCTCCAATTTCAAAAAGCTTCCTTTTCATGTCCTGTCCTTCATCCATCTATACAAGTCAGATTAAAATTGGATGTGGTAAAAAAGAAAGTAACGGCAGGCTTCAAAGCTTCAAATTGTTCGGCTGTTGTTGTTGGTTGTAAACTGGATCAAATGCACAGCCCTTCAATAACACAGTGATGAAACAGGCCAGGTGGAACCACAGTGAGCTGGGAGCAAAACGGAAAGATGGAGATATGAATGACTCACACACACACACACACACACAACACAAACAAACATGCAGACATATGCATATGCACGCATACACACACATTTGTACACCTATCTTTGTGACACCCATTGACATAATGCATTCCCTAGCCCCTTATTTAACCTTAACAATCACAAACAAAATGTCAGTAGCTCCACACGTACACACAGACACATATCCCGGATTCCTAATATCACGAGCATGGAGTGAGGCAGGAGTTTTAATCAGCCATACAGCGTGTAAACAGTAATTAATGATGATTAGCAAGATGGGGTCTGATGACATGAACTATTACTCCCCAATGCTCCAATCACACCTGGGTACCTGTGTGTGTGTGACTATTATAGCTAATTTTTATTTGCCATGATATGGTCCAATCTTAAAAATGACCTTAATTCATAACTGGATTAAATATAATATTTAATAATATAAGCAATTAAAAAAGAGATGATCCAGTTTTCATTAGATCCTGTTGGCTGGCTGAAATGGCATTTTATTCTTATGATGAGGCTTTTCAGGAGATTGTGAATCCTGGCTGCAAGGATTTATTCCCATTCACACAACAACAATCAAATCAAATCTAAGTGTTCAATTTAAAGTGTCTGTGTGTGGACGCAAACACTTTTCCTTTTGGCATGTATGTAAGACCAGTAAATGTTAAATGCCAGTGAATGTAAGTGTATGTGTGTGTTTTTCCACACATATGGAAGCACCTGGCTGTCTCTGACCAGTAGCTGGTAGCTGCTGTGTTCTTCCAGGCTGAGGTCATCGGGCAGTGCTGGAGATGAGGACTTGTCTGACAGCTGCTCTGACATCAGAGACGCCTGCTCCACCTCTGCCAATCGGATCTGTCCCGCAAATAAAGCCATCACAAATTGGTGGTCACATACGATATCTTAATGATTTAAGGGTGAGTTACCATGTGAATGACATGTCCCAGCAGAAACAGATATGGCTGGCATGGATATATTTACCAAAAATGCAAATGACGGAAAAAAGGTCACATAACTATTTATTGGAGTTGTAAGAGGATCGATGACAATAAAAGCAAAAATAAAGGAATATATAGAGAAGAAATGCCTTTGTACTACAAAATTACACGTACCAACAATACTAAAATGATTGCTTGTGGGAAAAATACGTAACATTTTGCTTAAAATATATATCAATGCATAAACATAGCAAAAAGATACCTATAGGAATACAGGAAAAATACTTGTGCTGAAGATACTTTCTAAAATTGCAAGCGAGAAAAAATAAACATGAAATACAGCGTTAATATTCAGTGGAGAGGGGAAAGAACAAAGACAGAGAGAGAAGAAAGGAAAGACGATGAGAGAAAGATAAAGAAGATGAATTTACTTTAGAGCAAATAAAAGCCAAATAACATTACAGCATAATTTCATTCTGGCCAAACTGAATTTCAATATGTTTTATTTGCACAGTGATTACAATAAATATTCCACTATAGAGGATCGGGGTGAAGCACTCAGTACATGTACACAGAGAGTAACTTAATACCAGGCACACAAAAGTAGCCCCGTCAGGTCACAGCTCCACACTTGCAGCCTAATTTTTAAAATATCACAACAGTAGGTGGCTGTGACAACCTGCAATGTGAAGGTATTTTAGGTTTGGACTTGTTGTGTGTCCTTGTCACTGTGTGTGTGTTGTATGCACAGGGATGCTAAAGCTTGGTCTAGATTAAGCTGATTTTGTTTGTGACAACTTCGTGCAGCCTCAAGATAAATCTCGCGTGATTTTATTTGACGCGAAAGGAGAGAAGAAAGTCCAGTAAAATATAAATGGAAAAGCATGACTTGGATCTGACTGCACTACAATAAACGTGCTGTTCTTGATGGAGGGATGAATAATGTTAGAGGGACAACAAAAGCTCAATGGAAAAAAACAAACAAACAAACAAAAAGATAAAAAGTCTATTATCATGGCTTCATGACTACAAAGAAGAACACGCTGTTTTGACCAAACATCAGTCATGTTCAGTATCATCACTGTGGCTAGTTATTTATAGCTTTGTAGAGTGTGAGTGTGTGTGTGTGTGTGTGTGTCCACTAACCTCTTGTGGGTGACTCTTGCAGTCCTTGCAGACAGGAGGAGAGCAGTAGTGGTGGAAAACTGAACCCGAGAGGTTGTCAATCATCTCCCCTTCCAATGAGTCTTTAATCAGCAAAGACACACTGTCCAACCACTGGCTTTCCTGCAAGACACACACACACACACACACACACACAACGTAACACCCCAGATTGACCTTTGCACTGTTTGTAATTAGTAGGAAGCACAATCGCTTTCCAGAGAACTCCAGAAAAGCCAAAGCAGTACAGTTAATTACATATTGTATACATATTGACTCTGACACATTATGGACACATTATTTAAATAAAATATCCATCTATCCATCCATCTATCTATCCACTGTATGCATTCTCCTTTACCCCACTCCTTTCACTCTCTCCATGTTAAACTTTCTTCCTTGCTTCTTTTGTACAGCGTGTAATGAACACAGTACATGCATTGTCTAATTAACCACAATCTGTTGGAACTGGTGTTATTTTCAGCCACTCTTGGCAGGTGAAGAAGAGAGAAGCCAGTGACTTTTCCCTGCTTTAAGCTGAGCCAGAGGGCAGATGAATGTCAGTGTTGTGAGATTAATTGCATGATCCCTTAAAAAAAAACAAAAAAAAAACAGGTGAGCTGTAGATGAATTAGAATTTCAACTGAGTGACAGTGAAGATCCAATAGTAAGTGTGATGGGAACAGTAATAACATGGGAACAATAATAAGATACTAGGACACAGAAGACAAAAATACAGTCATACATCATCAATGGAGGCTGACACACAAATAAAAAGTGACTGAAGTGACTGGCTGCTTTATTTTGAAGTAAAACTCTATATAAATAAACTAGTGTATTACAGTAGGCCACTGTAATACTGATGAAAACACCTTTAACTTAAACAGTAGATGTTTACACTGGGCGGTTTGACTATGTTTTACAGACTGTTGCTAGACTATTTTAGAACAGCTGAAGTTTGAAGTTTAGCTGATGAATTTAACTTTGTAGACACGGCACCACGTAAAGGTGAATGTGCACAACACAGGTAGAGGACTGCACAGCTTGCTGGGGTGAGGGTAACCATCTGACAGTATATACTGTTCTATTTACTGTGATAATTGGTAATAGGCTTATCATATGTAAATATACCTTTAAATGTGACTGCCACCTATTACTGCCTCTTTTACATACTAAGCCTCAATGTGAAATCAAATCTTCAATTTGCAGATTAGCCGCTTTTCCTCCTCGTTTGTCTCAGGCAGTTTGTTTCTCGCCCTCTAGCCATCTAGATTTTCAGCTCTCGGCTCTGTTTTTCCTGCTCCCATCTACAGTTCAAACTGATTGTTTCTTCCAGGGCCTGCACTTACCTGCCCTTTGTCTCCGTAAGAGAGTTATTGCTAAAGGGTGTGAGGTAAGTAGGGCAGTAACAGTCAATAAACAGACTTTGGCAGAACCCACTGGTGCACCATGAGCACACACATACACATTGTTCCAAGTGCTGGGAGATGCACAGTGAGAGGTGTGGAAGCTTGATTGGATGGCTAAGCTTCAGGGCCTTGGTTGTGGTAAGTGGTGCCCCTGTCCCTGATTCACTGCACTGGTTTATCCCATCCAGCAAGGCTCTCATCCACTCTGAATCCAACAGAAACTAAGTTTCTCTAACCTCTGTACACAAACCCATAGCAGCAATATGCCTGTTTATTGTCACTGTCTTATACAGGCCAACTGAATATGTTTTCGCTGTCTCTCGCATCCTGTCAAGCTAATCTCAAATGAAAATAACAAGGCAATTATTTTCCACCCTAGACAAAATCCATTTTTCTCTTATTGCCTCTAGCTTTGACTTTCTGAGGCTATGCAGAATTCATATTTAGTGCTAATTATGATCATTGTAACCACTTAATGACACTGGAGTGGCTTTTTCCATCATCTAATTTTTATTTATTTTTTTATTTTCACAAATCACTATGGTTATGCACTGTCGGAGTCATTAGCAAGTTAAGAGCATGGATCATTCAGCAGTGATCTGAATAATATTGGCCTGGCTTTGTTACATGTTGCATCGAGAGCGCACTTATTCCAGGTGTACCACTTTCTATACATTAGCCTTTTACACAATTTTCTATTTTGCAAGTGTAGAGTTAATGGGTTGGCTAGGATGTAACAACTGAGCTCTTATCTTTGTCATCAGCATAATAAAGCAGAGACGAAAGGAAAAACATTCTTATTTTGGCCCTGGTAATTTCGTTAATGGTCTTCCTAATATTAGCTATACATCCGTTTCTCCACATGCAGCCTAAATGATCTCTGAAAATCTAATGAGATGTGTGGAAAGCGAGTCTATGACCACACAGTATGTATACAGCGAAAAGACTGAGTTGTTTTAATGAGCATTGTGTTTGTCTTGGTTTGTCTGCCCCCTGCATGTGTACACTTTCTTCACTGACTTGCTGAGTATATAAGCAAATGCATCTTGGGGGGTCCATTTCTGTTGATTTGTGTATATATACTCTGTTGTACATGCTTTAAAGCTGAGACCATAAGAAAGTTAAGCTAAAACTCAACCTATCACAAAATCATCTGTGTGTTTAAATATCTTGGTACAAAGTTTACATGGCTCTAGTTTCCCTTTTCTATGCTTATTATTTTACAGCAATCCAGTCTGTTGTGATTTTAAATTTGTTCCATTCCTTTGAATACAAATACTGATGCCAAACACTGCTTATTCTAACAAAGACTTTTGCTGGCTAATCAGAGTGCAGATTTAAAATACAATGCAGATAGAGTGACACATGAAAAAAATAAAACTCCTCTTCTGGTTAAAAATATCAGCACGCTGACAGACAATGAGCTATAAGCACGATGACACTGTGGCGGAACCTGCCACCCACTCACCATCTCGTGGCCTTACCCAGCCTTTCCACAGTCGACCTCTCACTCTGTTCTCTGCCAGTTAAAGCCCTTTAATATGAACCAGCATACAAATGATTATCAAGGTTCACGCAGAGTAAAGTTTTATTGCTGAAATGGATCCTGAAAGTGATGTGTTATTGGGTTGATTACAGTTCTAATGTGGGGCTACGAATGAGCCGACAAAAGGTTATAACCCCATGAAAAACATCATCATCTGACTGCAGGTTCTTTTAACTTCAGGAAGCTTTTCAGCATCTTTCAGTTTATTGTTTATTGTAAATATCTCAAACATGCAGCTCGTTGCACAGTATAAATGTCTTGTTGCACATGGCTCAAAATCAGAATGTCATTATTTTGCATTTTTCCGCAATCTCTTTGTGGATTTTGCTCGAGCTGCAGCACAAAGTAAGAAAAACAAGCGTCTGTTCTGAGAGAACTTCAAGAATTACTCAGATTCAGCCGCCAGTTGTTTCAGGTTTTCAGTTAGTTCCACTTTGACAGCCGAGACAGAAGAGTCTTTATATGTTGTTGGTGATGTATTTTACATTTCCATCATTGACCTGGTGGATTTATCTGGTTAAATTTTAACTTGCATAGAAAAATGATAGTACAGAAGAAAATGAATGAATAATAGTCCAGGCTGCTTGTTGTTGTTGTTATGGTTTTCTGGGTTTAAAGCACAGCTGGTGCTCAGGTGTCAACATCTGTCTCCAGCTGTTGCTGTCAAGCCAGGTTTGTGTTTATGTGTCGTTTCTATGTTTATCTGGCATTGGTGTCACCCACCCAGAGGAAATAAGATTAAAAGAGTAAATATGCCACTATAGACACACGTTCCCCACAGTCATTCATTCAGTAAGTGACACAGTTAGTCACTTATTCATTCAGCTACTTAATCATTCACTTAATCACTTGCTCACTTTCTCAAACTGCCAGCGAATGTTCTCTTCCTGCTTTGTCTCCTGATTCTAACTTAATTTTCTTACATTATTTGCCCTAGTTCTTCCATCTCAATTTCCAGATTTCTGTTTTCCCCACCCTTCCTTTGTTGGTGCCTTTGTTTGTTTATTTACTAGTTTCTTTCTTTCCACCTCAGCACCCTTACTTCTAAAAATACCTGTTCTCACCTGTAGGTGCAATCATTTTATGTGAGTATAATTATAAATGTAGCTTGTAATCAGAAAGCTGAGAACGCCAGCAGCACCACTGCGTCTACGCATGTACTTCTTATGTTTTCATTTTTTACAGCATGTAATAGCTCAGTATGTGTGTCTGCGTGTGTTTTCGGCACAGGTCTGAGCATTGTCTGTGCGTTACGACGTATTTGCAGCTGTATTTCATGAATAAAAACAGCTCCAGATGCTTTACAGTCCCACAGAGTCTGGTTGGACCAACTGTTGCTGTAGATGAAGTTAATGAAGTCTTGAAATAACCAGCAGTCAATCAAGTGCTGCATAGTTTGGCTTCATAGTAGGTCCACAGGCTGTTTACACATTTATGAATGGAAATTTTTAGTTTAATGACTCTTAACTTCTGTTGATGACATTTCTTTTTCACAAGAAATTTGTAAGATTTGATTATTAGGAGATCCAACAGCAGCCTGCTGAACGACACCGAGGCAGCTGCTGATGATTTTTCTAACCACTGATCTCAATTTGCATAAATTTCACTCCGTAGTTATCCATTTTATTTTAGTTTATTTCTGCCTTTTTAAACCTAAAAGAGATCAAACGTTATAATTACTGAGTCAGCACTGACGCAGACAGACAGCCCCCCAGAAATGACCACTAATCTTATCTCATAATCATCATGGTGGCTGGGGTAGGTCAAAGAAGGAGCTGGCATGAGTGTGATGGTCAAAGTAACAATTGGGAAGTGAGGAAGTGTCAGGTAATTATGCCCCTGATGTTCACTTGAATTAATATAATTGGATGTTAGTAGCTACACATCTGTGAATAAGCCAGTTACAAGCACAACCTCAGTGCTTTTGCTTGTCCCTGTGTCTTGTGCTCAGTGCTCTGCTAGAAGTCCTGCCATTTACCTTATTGACTGATCTTGCCAATGTTTTTTGATTAATCAGTTAAATGTTTATTGTCTGTGATGCCAAACTATGCAACACATGCTGATGTTTAATGTTCTGGAAATCCAAGTTGACAACTGCAAAATGCTTGTTTTGTGTGGACAGTCCAAAAACCAGATAAAACCGCAAATCCCCACAACTGAAAAGCCAGAACCTTGGCATATTTTATTTTTCTGTTGAATCATTTTCAGTTGATCAACATACCAGTTAATCATGTAATCATTTAAACACTCAGACTGAATTTCTCCAGACTTATGGTGGACTTATAAGTTTATTTTGTTGCTGTGGATCAAACTCGGGGGACAAAACACCTCTCAGGCTATGTCTCTCTGAAGTGGTACGACACTGCAACTCATATGACGACTCAGAGCAGTCACTGATTAGACTGGCGATCTTGTAATTCTATTGTTGAGTGTGATATTCAGTGACTTGTGAGTCATCTGTTTGTTACTGCTATCTGAATTCAGTAAGGATGTAATGAAGGGAGTATGCAGACAGGAGACCACGACTTTCATCAGCTCATCTCTCAGGATCCCACACACTTTCTGCAGCTGCTGCTGAGAAGTGGCCATGATGTGGGCTGTAACCACAGCCTATGTAAGACCTTTGCTTCTCTGCTTTCCTGTTTGATCCAGGTGCTGCTTAGTCTCCCAAAGGAGACTAGCATCGTCTCACAGCCTGTACACCGATGCTTGGTAACAGATAAATATTAACTGACATTCAAATAAATGCAGGCACTTTCACTTCCACACAACATTTAGCTCAGTTTAACACAGATATCTTTAAACCTACAGATCACCCAGGCAATAACGACGAGTTATCATTTAAACTATGTTCACTACTTCATCCCCACAGGGGAATAAAATCACTAACATAAAATATTTTGTTATTCTTCTATAAGTAGGGCTGTGTTTTAAGATATGAACATCCTCTTACCTGAGCTGGAGAGTACAGCCGACATCGATGGTGTGTGTGGCCCTCATGAGCTGCTCCTCCACCATCTCGTAGCGGTGCTATCACCCCGCCACCTGGACTCCCGACCGTCCCTGCTGTAAGTGCACCGGGTGCTCCACCACCCATGCCCGTCCCACTCGCGGCTCCACCTGTGGCCCCGGCAAGAGCACCAATGCCCCCCATCATGCAGCACAGGCCTCCCTGAGCTAACTCCAGCTCAATCTCAGCATCCATCTCAGCATCCTCCTGTGCCTCCTTATTAGAATCATCCAGATGCTTCATGAGAACGGCCACAACCACATTTATCAGAACAAACTGAGCCGTGAGTACGAAGGACACGAAATACAGCGGGGAGATGAACTGCAGTCCAGCATTGCAGCTGTAGTCGCTGCCTGGATGACTTGGTGGACACTCTCTGAGGGTGTCCTGTTGGGTCATGGGATAATTGGAGAGTGTAGGTTTGAAGCAGAGAAAAACAAAAGAAGGTTTAAAACAAAATTAAGTCAATACAGACATAGAAAGAAAAAGTGGGTGAATAAAGGGAAGAACAGTGAGAATTTAGGGACAATAGGGGTCCAAACAATTCATTGGGATAATTAAGATTCATATTAAAAACATTTTGGTCACTATAATGAGAGAAAACTCAAAAAACACCCATCACTGTCATCATCTCCTAAAGTTTCAAGGTGTAGCTTGTTGAAAGCTCAGGGCATCCTTAAGTTTTCTGTCTGTCCTTATTTCTTCCACAGCAAGTCACTTGTTCTAAGAGTCTAATCATCACTGATTACCTGCCTGCCAGATATGAGATCACACTGTAAGAGCTCAGGTACTTGGGTGTGATTGAAGAAGTGACTGTGATGAGAGATGAGAGTGAAGTGGGGAATCAAATAGTCAGATTTTGTGAGAGTAAATTTGAATCTTTATTCATCCTTGAAAGGTTTTTGTTGAATGAACATGTAGGCTACTATTTCCTGTTGAAGATCACGCTCATTCCCCTAAATATCATCTGGCCCTGAGATTTGAATTGACCTTTTGAAAAGACCTTTAAATGCATTTTTGATTCTCCGCTTCTCCTCCATGTGACTGGTATAAAACAGGTTTAGGCAGCTCAAAAAAATAAAAAATAAAGTATATATTTGAATATATGTAGAAGTAGAGGACTGCTTTCTGATTAACCCCCATGTAAGACAACTGTATAGAGATGTGACGTGAAATCAGATCAGCTTATTAAACAATACATGTGATGCAAAAACAAATTATTCCAACAACTTACCTTCATGATGCCATTCCAGTTGTCACCGGTTGAAACCTGGAAGAGCGTGAGGAAAGCCATTCCAAAGTTTTCAAAGGTGGCGTGTCGGCTCATACCTTCACACGGGTAGTCGGCGTTACACACTGAGAGGTGACGTGAAGACAACAGAAAGAAATAAAACATCTTTTATTTCAAACTGAAGATTAGTAGGTTGTCTACGAGATCCCAACTGAGATTGGTTTCTTTGGTTAACACAATTTTGAAAGAACCTGCTGTGTTGCGTATTTGATCATACGGCAAAATAAAATAAATGAAGCGTATCTGACAGTCTTTTATGGTCGTCAAACAGACAAAGGATTCAACACCATTAGAGTCACAATGGACAAAGAGATAGCACAAATATGTAGAAGGTTTCCAGATGTTCATACTGTATGTGCCAAAGGTCACTTAGAATCATTGCTGTTCTGGAAACCGGCCATTCAAGACTTTAGTGCCAAAGAAGAATCAAGACAAACCCACATCAAGTGGCTGTAACTTTGACTAAGCATAATTGGCTTTGAATGATTGCACATTGTTTCTTTGGTTGATTGATTATAATTTCATATCACCTAAATTTGCCCATTCTTCATTTTCCTCTACAGCAATATAATTGGATAAAACCTTTTTTAAACCACAATTCATCTCTTTGTTTACCTGATAGTAGGTTTGGCCCAGGACACACAAAGAGATTTGTCGAAATTACTAACAATCCTGAGCGAAGGTCAGCGAGAGAGAAAGGGATAAGTGATTAACTTTCCATTCATTGGCAATGGTATTTACTTTTTACCTGAGCAGTCAAATACTGTCTGACACGTCCGGTTCAGGTTTCCAATTCAGGCACAAGTGCCAGGTGTGGCAGAAGTGCAGCACCCGTGACTATTGAACTATCACACTGTTTATGGGTAATATAGCATCGTGATAATGATAGTGCTAAAAACAAAAAAGGTAAAATAAAATAGGTGGTATCATCTTTTAGATATAGTTATTAAAATATTTAGAAACAAGCTGGTGGCAGTATGACTTACCCAGCTCTCCAAACAGCTCTACCCCCAGAGCTGCATAGATGAAGAAGAGCAACATGAAGAGAAGACCGAGGTTTCCCACCTGTCACACACAAATTCACATTACAGCATATTCACAGAGATAAGACACGTAGCTTTCCATAGAACAATCAAACGTACTTAGGTGTGATGGGTCTAAACACAATTTCTAGGCACTAGAATGTGCAGTTTCTTTTTTGTTATCATCCTTATAGATCCTGTCTATTTTATGATTTATGCATTCTTTTTGTATTTGTTAATATGCGTTTCAGCATTACCAACATTTACTAAAGATCTAATAGGCCTGGAGGCAGGTTTCATTGCAGCTGTTACAAACTACAACCAGGGAAGTTGCTAAACAATTTATGGTGTGTCCGATCTCTGACCGTGTTCCCCACCCAGCTGCATGGACACAATTCTGGGCAGAAAGCTTTAGCTTTTCATAAAATATTAAAATAGGCTTATTTTGTTATTGATGCTTATACATTTTTGAAATGGTGTCTTAGGTTTTGAATGTTAAACTTGATAGACATGTTTATCCATAACCATGCAAACGTTTCATCAGATCAGAAACAGTTGCAAACAGCAAAACCAGAGGTTACCACAGTCCAAGCAACCAAAACAAAGTCTCTCCATGCGTCAAATCAAGTATAATTACTTTATTACACGGTTTATGGAACACTTGCTGACTTCTCAGTAGGCTCGAATGCATTCATGTATAGACAGATAGTGATGCAATGCGAATGGGTAAAAGACCTCCTGGGGTAGGCAATAAGCAGAACGCCATTAGCCAAGTTACCTCACAGGTAAGGCAGCTTATGAATGTGTGACTGCAGAATTCCATTAGATAGGCAAATAAACAGAGAGAGTGGATTAGGGAGGAATAAGATGTAAAGTTTTTTATTAAAGGAGCAGGTACTAAAGGAGAAAGAAAGGAAAATAAATGAGGAAAAGAGAAATGAAAAAAAATCTTTGACAAATTTCACCCAAGGATAGCTTTCTTTCTTTCTTTCTTTCTTTCTTTCTTTCTTTCTTTCTTTCTTTCTTTCTTTCTTTCTTTCTTTCTTTCTCTCCCCAGTTGTGCATGTTAAAGCCACAACTTGCCCTGAAGCAGTTTGCACGATGTAGGTTAAGCCCAACTGATGTCTTTAGATCCTTCAAACAGAGTGAAATACACTAGAGGGATGAGGGATGTGGTGAGATAGAAAACATGGTTGGATGTGTTACATGCTATAGACGCCTTACAGCTGGCAGCCAGGCTGACTCAGCTGCACCACTGTGGAGCATGTTTTTATGTTGTGTAAGACATTTGAGTACAAAAAAAGGACAATATAACCACTGACTCATTAAAAATCATTATACCTAATCCAACCTGCAGTGAAAAGAACAGACCCTTTAGGCACGTGGGTTAAAATGTTCGTGAGATTGACATTTTTTCTCATCTATGTAGAGTAACATTACAAGGAGATAATAACCCCCTCAGAGTCAGAGCACCATGACAACAAATCTAAAATTACATTTCTATGAAAACGAAAAAGGGAAAATGTAAGACTGTTGTGCGTTGGTTCAACTGGTACGAGGATCCTCATATTTCTAAAAATCTAACCCCTTTTCAGTTTCATTAACGCATCACAGGAATAATGCAAGATTTCTTTGACCGGCACAGCTTGTAATTTACCGGCTTTGTTGGTATGACATTTATTTTATTTATTTACCCTTCAGAAAAATCAAGTCAAAAACAATAAAATTTGTCGAAAGGAGAAAAAGGACTGAAAAAAAACAACTAAAAAACAAGTTCAAGAAAAACTAGGTACAACAGAAGCAGTGGATATTTTTGTGAGTGTAATTTTGCCTCAATGTGTGAACCTGTGTTTATTTGTGTGCTTATACCTGTGTGTGTGCATGCTTTTCTACCAAACACCAGGGAGAAAAAAAATCCCAAAGGGCTCAGTCAGAGCATTGATGGAGCAGCAGAAATAAAGAAAAAGAAAATCAACTTGTGGCTGCACACAGACTCGCCCCATTACAAATGACTTTAATAAAGAGCTGTTTTCAAGCGAGCACCCAGTCCACATCCATTAGTGCATTTTTCTCTGGTTGTCTTGCATTGCAGAGAGAGAGAGAGGGAAAAAAAAAACGATTTAGAGCTTCATAATATTAGGAAAAAGCAAAGAGAGTCAGACCTTCAGTTACTTATTTTCATGTGCAGCAAAAGATATACTACTCCCCAGAGAGGATGCATAGGATGAGTAATGACATGTCATTTTATCATGGTGTTGCAAAAAAAAAATGTTGTGTTAGAACAAAAGTAGCAGATTTTTTGCACATTTTAGTCCTGTGACCTTCCAATCTCATTTTAAATGTCTCATTTTTTATTCTTTTTTCTGCACGTGTGATTTTTAAAAAATCCTCCTCCAACTGTGCTAGTTAAAAAAGTCAAGAATTAATCCTTTAAAACATTCACAGTTTTATTATCTGCTATTTGCAGCTTGACAAGGCAAAAAAAAAAAATATTATATGATTTTTTTTGTGTAGTTTTTGGAAGCTTTAAGCTGCTACTTGACAAAAATAATCACATATTTGACACATTTGTTGTTGGTGTAAACTTATGGTTAGTGTTAGTGATCTGTGTCAAACCAGTAGTGTCAAAGAGAAATCATCTGCTCTCCTCTGACAAAATCATGTCTCCTGCCAACTGGCCTGTGGCCTAATCTGTCTTAGAGGCTAAATGTTCCAGACAAGGGAAACACAGCTAATTAATAATTGAATTGATGGAGACAGACAGAATAAAGCCTACGTGTGTGTGTGTGTGTGTGTGTGAGAGGGTGTGTGTGTGCGTGTGTGTGTGTGTGTGTGTGTGTGTGTGTGTGGGTGTTGAGCAAAGGTTAAAGAACAAAGTCTTTTTAGGGACCAAGGGAACAGGTCTTGTCTCATTAATGTTAAAATCTTAAATTAATGACAAAGGTTTTTATTTTTTTCTGAATTACTGAGAGGACGAGTAGAAAATTAGCAAAGTGTTGAAACATTGGAGGCAAATATTTTGTCATAACCTCATTCACAGTGAACTTCTATAGACGCTGGTCGTTTATCATTCCTCAAATGTTAATTAACCCCTGTGGGTCCTTGTGATAAGCGCAGGGAAGGGTGTGTGTATGTATGTGTGTGTATGTGTGTATGTGTGGTGTGTGTGTGTGTGTGTGTGTGGGGGGGGGGTTGGCGTCATGAAACATACCTGAGGAAGAGCCTGGACCACTGTGTCTAGCAGAGCTCTCATCCCAGTTGCCATTTTCAACAACTTCAACACTGAAGAGAGATCACAAGGTGAGACACTGATAGTTTCCACACAAATTCTTTCTATCCAAATGCGTGTGTGTGTGTGTGTGTGTGTTTGGGTGATAACAGACAACACCTAAGGAGTGAGAGAAAGTAAAAAAAAAAAAGGACAGAAAGACAAAAGACACCAGAGAACAGAGGGGGCATGATAAAGACAGATAAGAGGTAGGCAGAGAAAGGCAGAGTGAGAGATAAACGATCGATAGCCGGAATAGGTTTCCTGACTCTCCATTAGAGACCATCCACAGCTCCCAGAGGCCCAGTTTCTTGATAAACATGGCTGGTGCTGTGGTGAGTAGCACAGGGGAAAAAAAACAACCAAGGGCCACTCAGACAACAGAGGCCCCTGGGAGATGAACATCTCTCAGGATGGTAGGTAGTGGGAGGTTGGGTACAGTAGTGGCAGTCAGTGGTTAGAGAAGTTCTTTATCACTATTCAGCCCTGTACAACTGCTGGAAACACATAGAAACAGGCAGTGGCTTTGCGGTGTATCGTGGGAAATTCATATGCTTCTGCTGCCAAACGTCATGAACTCATTATCAGCAAACTTTTCTGAAACTATTAGAGGACATCAGTCAGAACTTTGACACACAGTGGAGTCTTTACTGGTCAAACATAAGCCCCCAAAACTTATGTAACAAAGCTGCACATCATTTTCCAACTCATGTAAAAAAAAAAAAAAAAAAAAAAAAAAAGAGTTGGATGATGTTTCATCTAGTCAAACTGTAATCATCCTAAATGATCAAATCTTTTAATTACTTTACGTTGCAGTGGAAAAGTCACCTGTGCCTAGATTCAGACATTATTTGACCCTTAGGCTAAATACCAACTTATTCTACTTTTCTATGGAATAAAGCAAGTGTGCATTCACTAAGCTCCGCCCAGCATATTTATTTTATCACCCAAAAAAAACCAAAAACAGCCTTCTAATGTCTGTTAGATGAGCACGAATGTGAGAATGTCTATAAATGACCTTAAGTTACTAGTATGCACTATCTATTGTTGTTTGCAACAAATTATGAAAACGAATATTAATTAACCTGCTAATTAAAGTTAGTATTTTAAAACTATTCAACCGGTGCGCCAGAATATCTTCTCATGTTTGAAGTAGTTTCATAATTCAGCTACATGAAAGAAGTAGATGAAACATTTTAATATTCTTTCCTACAGTCGCACAACTTCGTTAACATTCACACAGAGTGCTAAAGAGGAGAGCAAAAACTAAAAGTCATCAGTAACCGTCACACTCATCCTCAAATACCCCACTTGCTTGTTAATTACCACCGGCTGCTGTTTAATTGGTGTATTACCCACGGGTCCACTCAGTGGTCTCTGGGCAGTATTATGGAAGTCAGAGGGCTATGGTACGGGGGTGTGGATTAAGTGAGATTGATGTAATTATCCTTTATCCTCCTCAGAGTGAAGTTAAGAGGAACCGGTGCAGCTCAGAGAGCCAGTCCTGAAATTTCCTCTGAATAATAAGGACACAGGTGCTGACTGAGAGTCCTATTAAAAAGGAGGAAGAATGAACGACCTTTATTAATGGAGAATTAAGATAACAATAGGACTGTAACTCACACAGACATGCTTTAGGTGTGGGATTAAGTGAATGTGAGTTAATGTGGCAAATGGGTGTTTAGAGAAATGGGTAATTGGAGTTGTATCAATATGGAGAGGGCTTGTTAAATGCTGTGGGATATGCATGGTTAAAAAATAAATAATACCACCAGCACACAAGGTAAGTATATTATAATATACATTTTCACAGCAGCAATTCTCTCATTATAACAACATTGTCACATTCAGTCTTTTACAGCAATGATGTTCTTACTAATGAATTTTAATCGCCTCTTAGTTTCCCATTTTTGCATCAGTTATCAGTTCTGGATCCATCTGCTGGAGTTAATAAAGAAAATAAACCACATGTAATCTTGGTGTGACAGCGCTTATCTCAGAAAAAATATTAGTACCTCGTGCTATTCTGAGCACTCTCATGATCCGGATGATGGTGGGGTTGATGGGAAGTGAAGCGTTGATCTCAATCTCCTCCAAGGTGATGCCCATCACTGACAGGAGCACAATGGCCAGGTCCAACTGATTCCACCTACACACACAGACGCACACAATGGGTTTTCAATCTTCTATAATCTGTAGAATGTGAGCGAAGTAAGGGCGAATGAGCGTGGATCTGAAGTCTTAGCTTGGCACGTTGCTCAGGACATCATGGCTGCACACATCAGGTTCTGTGTTATGTTAATTTTTCAATGAATATTAATGTAAACATCAACTTTATGCATAATTTGCATGATTCTCCCTCAACTGACTTGGCAGAAGAATGGGCAACAGCCCACCACTACCTGAAGGCCTGCTCCTCTCATGAATATGCATGTTAATACTAGCAGAACGCTTGACACCATTGCAAGCCTTGTAGCGTCAGAAACATTACTTCCTGTTTGTTATTTCAGGGCTGGAAAACAACCTGCATGCTTCTGAATCTGGCTGTTGATGCTAATCCTGAAAGTGGATGATGTGATCCACTGACCATCCGAGAACAGTAAATGTGATCTCTGCTCCACTAATGCTAATTAATATTCAGGTTTTTAACCAGTGCAGATGTTTAACGGTCAAGAAGCTGAATTACTAAGCCTAAGCTTCAAAATGTACAGCTCAGCAGATGTCAGTGAGCACAGCTGGAGTTAAGTCATTTTGAATGATCTAATCAGCATCATGTAGGAATATTTGTGAACACAGTGGATAATAATAATAATAGATTTATTAAGCTATATTAATTTATGGTCATTGTACAACTTTGGTGCAGCCCTCTAGATAAAAGAAATGAAGCATTCTTCATATTTTGTTTAACAGCTTTGTGTCTCATTCACCCATTAATACATACACTAGCAGTGAGCTAACATGCAAGTCACTGGACTAACCATGAAGGTTCTCTGTCTCACTAAAGGCCACTTCGACACTGGGGACAGGAGGAGGCTGGGGATCAGTGGAGATTAATGGAAAACCCATTCTATCTGCTGAGAAACAGCTGCACCACAGGGTTTATCTTTAAACTCTAAGTCGATGCAACCTTTTAGAGGAGTCTAACTCTGGTTTCAGCTGACCCCAGGGCTGCACTGTAAGAAAGTGGCCATGCAAAAAGGAGAGAGAGAAAAAACTGCATGCCTATCTCAAACCTTTGGTCCAACCCTATATCTGAGCAATGAGGGCAGGAGATCCAACCACAGTTCCTCTTCCTTAAATACGCATTCCTATTTTTTATTTTTTTTTATTTTTAACAAATTTTGCTGCAAAAACAGCTGCGGGGGGTATGTTCCTCCACATTTAATGTGTCTAGATAATATCTGAGTTCCAGAGGAGCAGAACTGGCACACATTAGATACACAGTGTGTAAACACACTCAAAATGGGGTTGGCCAATGAAGCCAGTGTTTTCCAAAAACATATAGGAGGGGGAAGGCAGAGCAATGTAAATTAAATTGAAGGACAGAAGGAACAGTACATAAGGAATAATGATGCGACTAGAAATGCTTCTGTTTACTTACAGATAAAGAAAGAATGAGGAAGAGACAGACAGAAGAGACAGAAACTGCAACACAGACAAAAAAACATTAAAATAGCAACAAAAAAAAAAAAGGAGGGGGGAGTAACAGAAATATTCAACAGCAATTTATTCCAGCACACACACACTTCTAAAATGGATCAGAAGCTGCAATAATAACATCTACATAGTAGGGCATTTCAAATTATATTCACCAACACCACCACAGCTGCTCCACAGACCTGTACACATGGCTGAGAGAGAATCCTCACTGGATTGTTAAGGTGTTGGCTGTAGATAGTGAAATATATTAAAATTCAAAAGAGTTTCCGCACCTGCAGGGCCTCAATGTGAGCCATTTATTCAGGCTAATACACGGCAAAAGCAGTGCTTTTATTTATGAGTTATTTTTACAACCAGTGGTTTAACATCTGAATCTGTCATCACTAATTTATTTAGGAATAGTAGGACACTGCATATTTGTCAAAATGTGGGGGGGGGGGTTATTTCTTTGATGAAATAAATTTATTCTATCATATGCACCAAGAATACAAACCCTAGTCGCAGACATAAAAACATGATTTCTAGGACATGAGAGTGAAGGTGCAAGTTTTGTCAGTGAGTGCTCAAACATACAGTAGGTTACAGTCACAAGACAGAAACACCCAGCTTTGCCTTCAGCATACTCATCAATACTAAAGGCTCGACACCTTTAGCATCCACCAAGAGTCAGAGGCAGCTACCGCAAGCAATTCGATCCTCATGGCAAGAAGTACACACCTTCTCTAAGATATTTAAGAAGGTGACATGTTACGTGCAGGTTCGTTGAACGTGCAGGAGTTGTCCTGCTGCAGAGGCAGTTAATGCTAATGTGTTAGCAGCTTCTGTTTTTTTGTACCTGTCCTTGAAGAAGCGTCGAAACCCAAAAGCCACCAGTTTCAGAGACGCCTCAATCACAAAGGTGGAGGTAAAGAAGTAGTTGCAGTACTTCAGTGCAGTCTCCAGAGACTGAAAGAGAAACAGAGGTTAAACACAGACAGAGGTTAGAAATAAAAAGACAGCAGAGGTAACAGATGATTACCTCTTTAAATCTGATCATAGCAGCAATATTTTCATGAAACACCCTTTGTTCTATCGAGGTTTATAGCATAGGGCCCTGCCACTAAGATACTGGAAACTGATTTATTGTTTAGTGTTTTCATGGCAACAAAATAAGGTTCGTATTAGCTGAGACAGGAAGAGAGAAATTAATATAAAAGTAAGGACGACAGATGATGCTCAGTGAATCTGTTTTGTCAGTGTGAAAAGTATCTTGCCAATGAATCTCTTTTAATAGAAAAGAGCTTAATTGAGACAACAGAATTATGTCAGACTCTAGGGAGGAACAGACAACACTAGTATTAAAGACTCAGGCAAAAAAGGACTACAGGAATTAAACGCTTGTAATATTCAATGCCCATAATTAGACCTTATTATCACAACAATTGCTGCTAAATTGAGGAAGAACAAAAATATATGCTATGTATGTTTAATGACAATAATAATAATAGCATCCATAGTAGTCACTTCAAATAATTAAGTTTAGTTATAGTAAATAAACTACAAAGTCAAACAAATCCCAAAGGAACCATAATATCATAAATCCTGCAGATTATTGGACTGGCTATGGCTAGCTGTTTCCACACTTTATGTCAGGATAAGCTATATGTAGATTTATTGTGATATGAAAGTGGCATCAATCTTTCCATCTGGTTGTCAGCAAGAAAAGTAAGAAACAGAAAATTGCCAGTTTCTTTAACTTCACCAACATTTTTACTAAGCAAAGTAAAATTCAACCGTTTTTTGAATCTTGCTCTGGGACAGATTTAAATGAAGCATGTAGAGGAAACACTTAAATCATTACATGAAGAAACATGTTTTTGATCTTTTAAAAAAAATTTAATTATTTTCTTTTTTCATTCTCAAAATCCCCATCGAGTGAAGTCAAAGTCTACAACTGGATCTTACACGTCCACTACGTTTGGTGTTTTTCTTTATTTCTTTTTCTAATTGCTTCACTCATTTTTGAATGTCTTCATCTGTACATTTTTTTTTATGATGTGACTTTGTTCTTTTATCTTTCCACATTTTCCCAAATAACAAAATACAAAGTCTACACTTTGTCAGAGCGAAGTGAAGTTCATGAGCACATATTTGCACAGCCCTGTGCTAAACTTACAATAGTGTTTTAAGGTGGTTTACATTTATATTTCTTTGCACTTATTTTTATTATTAGTACAAATTTTAAAACCCTTTAGTGATGAAGGTGGAAATGGTGGCTGTGCCCTTCTGTGCCTCTGCTGTGCGATTGTGCCGTTGTGACTTAATGTGCTGAATAATGTCATTTGTCTCCACCATGTCCAATAATATAATCAGTGCGACACACTTTGCAAATGTCGTGGGCATTGGAAATTTGACTTCAAGATATGAGAATAAATTCTTCCACCCAGCTGTTCTTAAATTTGGATGTTTGCTTTGCTATCTGGGCAGATATCAACAGCACAACTGGGTTGCAGGTTGCAGGTTGCCAGGTTGTGTGATTGCGTGAGTGGGATGCGTTTCTTACAAGATCTGGCGGCTGGACAACCTTGTAATAACATATTGATGTGGTTCTTCATATAATGAGGTTTGGCCGACAAATTACAGGAGTTTCCCAGGAGAAATAACGAAATGGGAACGGGGCAGGAGACGTGTGAAATACGGGAGACTCCTGGGAAAAACGGGAGTGCTGACAGGTATGTTGCCCACACCCCCCCATCTCCACCAAGTCATGTGGTCACCTGTGGCTGGCTGTAGTGCTCCAGAGACATTGTGATAACATTGATGCAGATGATGAAAGTGATGACTAAATCCAGGTAGTGGCTGGTGCACAGACCATGGATAGCCAGACGGGCATGACCATAGGATGCATAGTAGGGCAACTTCTGGGCCTCTGGAGAGAGAAACAAGCAAAGACAGTTAGAGAAAGAAAAAAATGAAACAAGGAGGGCAGGGAGAAGGCAATAAAAAGATTGATGAAAAGAATCAATAGATGTAAATGACATGTTGCCTGTTTAGATGTCGGGGGGAAAGGGAGCAGAAGGCAGTGAATTGGAAAATAGGAGAAAAATGAGGAGAAAAAGAGAAAAAACACAAAGAGAATGGAATAATGAGGGGAAAATAATCCAGGAGGGGGTGAAAGGAAGGACCAGAGGGAAAAGAGCAAAAGAAAAGAGAAATAAGGCCTTGAAAACAGAGAATGCGATATTTGATTTATAAAGCAAAGCAGTGTAAGATTCATTTATGCACAGGGGTTGAACAATGAGGGGTAGAGCAAATGCTGAAGAGGCAGAGGTGAAGTAAAACTGTGAGCTAAAATAAAAAGAAAGAGGTTGATAAATCTGTGAGCACGGTTAAGTAGTTTCAAATAAGTCGAAATAATGATTCATTTGCAGTAATATCATAGAGGACATGTAATATAAAATATCAAAATTGACGTCTTAAAAATATTTTATTTTGATCATAACCAAAGTTCTTATTTCCATATTAAAGATGCTGCTAAATTGTATTTTATTTTTGAAATGAATAAAAAAAATGAATACTTTAACTTTAGTAGTATTTCCTGTATACTGTATATTTCTCTTCACCTCCCTTAAGTCACTACTTTCCTCTATTTCTCCACTGAGACAATACTATTTCCCAAATCTATTATTGTCTGTTCCTTCCTCTGTGCCGGCTCTTCTCTTCACCTCTCCAGAGGTTTATGTTTCCCATCTGTCCTCTTCCTTCCCATCCCTTGACTCATTTCATCTATCATTTTCCTTCGTCGTTTTACGTTTCCATTGCTTTTTTCATTTCACCCCAATTTCTCTTCCTTATCCCTCTCTCCTCTTTATGCATCTCTCATCTCTCCTTCCTGTGCTTCAAAGCCTCTGCTCCTACCTCTGTCCCTTTTCTTTCTCATTTTCACATACAACGTTTTTGCTGCTCCTGCTCTCTTCGTTCATTTTCCCTGACTCCCTTACTTCTTCTCTTCTTTTCCATCCGGCGCTGGCGTTTCTCCTCACGACGTCTGGCCTCCTCCACCTCCTGGTGCTGTCGACACTTGTGGAAATTCTCCACCACCACACCCACGAACATGTTCAGGACGAAGAAGCTGACGATGAGGAGGAACGAGATGAAGTAGAGCAGCATCCATGGGTTGTTGTTGGTCAGTGGCTAAAGGACCGAAGAAAGACATTGGGAGGAGAAACAGAAACAGCTTGTCTGGGAAGCTGAGAAACAAGGGTGTTGAGATGGAAGGATTATCAGGTGAAAGAGATGAAAGATACACACCATAAATAAAAAAATGTACAGATGAAGACATTCAAAAATGAGTGAAGTAATTAGAAAAAGAAAAACACCAAAGAAAGTGTACGTGTAAGATCCAAATGGCAGAGTGGGCAAACAGGTTAGGAGGTAGGTGGCGGAATCTGCATCTTAATCCATGACAGTCAGTGAAAGGTATTTATAAAGTGGCATGAGTCATTTAAGTTAGATGTGTAAGTCCGATTTGTTAATTGATACCATGTGAATGTCCCAAATAAACCCATTTTATAACCTGACCCATGTGACACTGGGCTTGGATGTTGGGCTAACCAAACAAAAAATCATTTAAAATCTCAGGCTTTTCTATTAATATCCAGACCCACAGTGAAAACAAAAGCATTAGATGAAAACTGAGAATTGGACCTGAGAGGGACTGGGATATGTGCCAAGACTCTGAGTTGCCAGATCATTAATAATGCAGTTCACATAAAAAAAAAAAAAAAAAACTAAGCTAGGAATGTGGCTTTGACTGGCCAGTGAAGCACCTTGTCAGACGACAGTGCGACTCAGCATCTTGTTCAACATGAACCAGGCTCAAGGTTGCCATGACCCTGCACAGGCTAAGCAGGAATACAGTAGATGTTAATTCAATTATATGCAAACTAGAAACGTATATAAATTCATGCATATATGATCATTCATTTTGTTGAAAAATGCATATAATGCAGTATTCATCCAGAGGCCAATTTTTGAATAATTGAAAATATTAAAAATGAATTAACCAGGCTACTCTACCTGCCACCCAATCAGTCAGAATGGCTGACAGGGGCACCGAGGAAAAGGCAGGGAGGAAAGACAATGTGACAAAAAGATTGGAATGATTGGATGATGATGAAGGCGTTGGAGGGAGTCATTACAAAACAAAAATCAAGTTCAGGTGCAATAAAACTGGAGATGAGAGTCAGATTTTCAATTTGGAGGAGCAGTGAGTGCTGAAAGTAGAGGGGGGAGTGCAAATGGGATTAGTCACTCAGTGCCATGTTGGATGGCAGTGAGGTTTCTCCCTGCAGCGGGAAAACTGAATCCACCAGAATAATGCACTCTCTTTAATAGATTCTAATAGATTTTCAAATAAAACCAGCTCTAAAGAGAAGCTGCTCACTCTGCAGCCACTTCTAAAAAACTCATTTGCATTCTGTCATCAGACTTTGACATCACAAGTGTGATTGTGTGCATGATTTATGAGGTTGAAAAGATTTTTTCTGAAATTCTAAACTTCTCTGAAACAGTACATCACACATCAAGGTGCCAATATATGTATATCTATATGAAAACACTCTTAATCATGGGCAAACTTCTATTGTGCTCTGTTTTTAGTCATTTTTAGACAGCAATGGAGAGGTATGGCACAGACAAACAAGTTTAATTAGGTTCTGGATATAGAGATAATAACAGTACGATCAATTTAATGTTGGTTTGGCCTTTCACTGGAATTCTTTAAAAATCTTCTCTATCAAATTAGAAAAATCTACCAGCCGTATCCGTTAACATGAAGGTGAGGAGTGAAAAAAATCTGGGACAAGGTTGAAGTAAAAGCCAATGCTCCTTTGTTTCTATAGGTGTCAGTTGAGTTGGTTTGGTGAACTGATCAGGAAACTGCAGGATACCTCCCTGTGGAGGAGTTTTGGCCTTATCCAGCTGGGAGAGCATCATGGGCCAGACCAGAAGTAGTGATTTTATATCCCATCTGGCATCAGAATGCAAGGAAGCAGCTGGTCGATATGACTGGATAGACAGCCACAGGTATTTGGGCCACTCTGAAAAGTTTGCTGCCAATGCAGACTAGTCGGTACTTGGCAGAAATTAGAGAGATCGTAATGAAAGAGTACTTTTGATCACTCTATGGCTGCTATTACCTGTTGGTCGATCCCCACTGCATCCAATCCATGATACATGATGTTGACCCAGCCATCTTTGGAGGCCAACACAAACAGGGACATTAGAGCCTGGATTGGACACACACACACACATGAAAACAAAACACACACCAAACAAAACTTGATTTAGTTCTAAATTGATTGATGCTCCTGAGTATTATCAGAGTCAAACTGCTTATCAGTGAATCATTTTATTTTAATGCCAAAAACTACTGCAAAGTTAGTCACTGTCCTCAATCCTTTGTTTTAGGTGGTTGTTAGTTTGCTGTAGTCAGGTTTAATGAAACAACTGTTCCAGTGATAGGAAAAATACATTTTAAAGATAATAGTAATAATAGTAATAGTTTTTTTTTTTTTCTCTGGAGAAGTAAAAGAGGAATTCTGTCCTGTAATGTCCTAATTTTGTTTTTACCATTTTAATTGAAGTATTTCCGCCATTGCTTGTATATACATACAGATTTCCTAAGTTTGAAACTATTCAGACAGGATTTCATTAAAGTATTTTTCTCTCACATGTACCTGCCCAAGGTTGTCAAAGTTGTATTTGTGGTGAACCCATCGATACTTGGCAGCCAGACAGTCGGATTTGTTAGTGATGTTCTTCACATCAAAACCCACACAGTAGTAGAACTTGCCTTTGAAGAGCTTGCAGGGAGAGCACACACAAAGAGGGAAATGACACACAGACGCACACAAAGATAAATTCTGACGAGGCCAAAGCAACACTCGTGTAGCCACTTTTTTCACGCAGCTTTTGAAGTCATTTCATAATTAGCCGATCTAATGGCTGAAGCCTAACCAAAGACTCCAAAAGCACCGGATATCAAGTGTGGTTTTCCTCCTGAGAAAATATGTTTTTAATTATCAATCATATTGAACACATCAAAGGAGGGAATGAGTAAAATAATGAACAACAGCAGGGAAAGAGAATAAGATTAACAAATGATGGCAGGAAGAACGGGTGGGACTGACAGCTAGATGCAAAAGAAAATATAAAACTGCACTGAAGGAATGAAAATTCAAACCTAAGACCACTATTCATTCTCATTACTTATGAACTTGTCTTTCAACAGGATAAAACTATAAAATACTAACGATATGGCTTGTTGTGCAGATGTTTCTTTTATTGACAGGCACTTTCATTTAATGGACCATTTCTGATGACGCGGTGAAGGAGATTCATTGATGAGAGATTTAATTTGATTATTTTTGCTTTGTTTTGTGTAGAAACAATCCAATCAGATCCATAGATTGACAGTGTATATACAGTAACTTGCTGTTTATATACCCTGTCGAGTCTTTGTTGCCTATAAAGAACTGACATGGTTGTGGATAGAGAGTAAAACTTCCAAACTCAGCCTGTTCTTTGTTTTGGCATGAAAATTACCCCTCAGCTGTTTTGATTTCTGCATGCTGATGTGTTACCTTTGTACATCTTCCTGTTGGATTCTGCTCTAATTAACCTTGTGAGCCATGCTGTGAGAATGTGATTTCATTGTCTCGTCTCATGTGCTCCACTGTTGCTGTTTAATCATGTTTCATTTTCCATTTCTTGGTTTTACTGTTTGTTCTCGATAGATGAAAAGAACAACTGTGACCCAGAAACATATTTTGATCCACTTTAATTATCAGGTGTATAAAAACGTAATAGGGCCATGATCAGCATGGGGTTCACATGTTTGTTGGTGTTTACCTGAACACCAAGAATACCAAAGATGATGAAGAAGGCACAGCAGATGAGCACAATGTTGCCGATGGGTTTGAGGGAGGTGATGAGGGTCTCAACTACCAGCTTCAGCCCTGGAGCCCTGCTGATCACTCTGGAGGACAGATGAGGAGAGAGAGAGAAATGTTATAAATGGCAGTGATAATAATAAATATTTCTTCAATCTTTTACAGTTAAGCCATTGGAAAAATAACCTTTGGGTTGACAGGACTAGTCAAATGAGGAAATACTGGTCTATAAATATCAGTAAATGTTTACCTGACCACTATAAAGTTATAATCTATAAAACCGGTATTTTCTTCTTGATTAAACCTGTACAAGTCAGGCTGAAAAGTACTTATACATATACTGAACAGTATAAATAATAATAATCTGCTCCACTACAGAGTACATGATGACCCCTGCTTTCCTGCGCCTGCTGCTCTTTACGTCTGGCTGTAAGAAACAATAACCATGCAAAGACTGGAAACACGACAGTCTGGCTTCCTAACCTGAGGGGCCGTAGAGTCCGGAGCAATCTGAGAACACGGAGCACCCCCAGGATCTTTGCTCCACCCGCCATTGACACCACAATGTCAATAAGAGAGACGAAAACAAGGAAACCATCAAGAATGTTCCAGCTGCTCCTCAGATAGGCTGTTTCCCCCAAGTAGAGACCCATGGACACCACCTGGAGAGATGAAGGGAGAGACAGCCCCACACAGGTAATGCATTAGTCGCCAGATGCCCACACACTCTCTGACAGAAGTGTGAGAGGACGGGTTTTAAAAATCACAGGGATGAAAGTCCAAATAGAGAAGGAGAAGCGTTGAAATCAAATGAGATAAACTTCTAAGCTCATGAAAGGAGGACAGGGGGAGAGAAAGACGAGCAGCAGTTTCTAAATCCAAAAAATGAGCAAGAGAAGCTCATGAGAAAAAACAGACAAGGAGTAATAAAGGAAATGCAGAGAGGAGGGGGAAGGAAAAACAACTACTGTAATCCTGTCAGTGGTGGGAAATCTCCAAGGCATCAACATTTGAACCTGTTTCATTCATGATCGCTGGAGTGTTAAAGCCACAGCACAAAAACCTGTGGATTAGTTTGTGCAGTTAACCAATTTGACACTGGCACTGAGTGCTGCTGAATATACTGTACCTCAAAATGTCTGTAAAAAACATAAGAAGAATAATTTAAGGAAAGACTTCACTCAGTTTATATTTCAGTTATACACTATTTTGGCTGACATTACACTGTGCCACTTCAGCAGTCTGCCCCAAATCCTCTTAAATCAGACACTCCTCCACTCTTGACTCACAAGCTGTCCGGCCACTCGTGCCAAAATATAGATGAGGTGGGAGTTGTTGTGACTGGACCTTTTTTGGCTATGGTTTATAGTCTGTCACCTTGTAGCTACAGATGTAGGGAGGTCTCGCTCAGTACGTGAGTCCTAATGGGGACTGAACCGGCAAGGAAGGAGGGGAATCTTCTACACAGAAGAGAAGACGTGGGTGACGTGACGTGAGGGGGGAGGGTTAACAATGAGAGCGATCAGTGGGAACAATGAGAGGCAGAAGTCTGGAGGTGTAGGAGAAGGGAAGAAGAGGCTAAAAGAAAAAAAGCATGAAGTTTTGAGAAAAGTCTGCGGGGTTGGAAGTAAAGTTGCATGGCAGATGTTTGCACACATCATCACCACCATTTGACACCCGCTAGCTATTCTCAAGGCAAATACAGCTCAGTGTGGCTGTCATGTCAAAACAGGACATGCAAAACACAGCAGGCTCATCTGCCTTGTTTTACAGAAAACACCACAAGAGACAGTTCCCAGTCAGTTACTTCCAATCTGACAGAGGTTGAGAGGATCTCACAGGAAGAAGGGGATAAACTGCCCTAACCCAGGTGTACAAAGCTGGTCTGTCATCATGGATTACTGAGAGTAATCCATAATGACAGTGTGCAAAAAACTGCAATTTCATCCTTTTAAAATTAAGTCTACAATGCTACGATGCTATTATTATATTATAATTGTTGTTACGTAGTGCTTCTCTTATGCTGTGTGAAACTTTGGTCTGGAAGAGTGTGCTGGAGTGACTGAAAGAATAAACAGGTAATAAATTAAGTCCTTCAGCAGGTGACCACACTCGGTTGGTGTGATGATTCTGTATGCAAGTATCTGCCATGCAACTTTCCTCCGACCTCACCACCTCTAAAACTTCTCATGTTTCACCTAACTTTTCATTTACACCTGTTCTACCTTTGAATTAGCTGTAACCATTTAAAATGAAATCTACTACACTTCAAAGTGTGTAAAAAGTGGTGGAGTCTGAATGTTTTCTTACATTTCTGCAGTTACTGAACTGAGCAAAGTTATATATATATATATATATATATATGTCCTCATCTGAAACTGTGCCAACGCAGCACCTCTTGAGATAATAGACACCGATCAGCCATAACATTATGACCACAGATAAAGTGAATAACACTGATTATCTTGTTACTGTGGCACCTGCCAGTGTGTTGGGTATATTAAGCAGCAAGGGAACATTAAGTCCTCAAGGTTGATGTGTTGGAAGCAGGGGGCCAAAGTGTGGTGGCTACATCACTGGGTCAGAGCATATCCCAAACTACAGATCTTGTTGGGTGTTCCTGGTCTGCAGTGGTTAGTACTGACCAAAAGCTGTCGAAGGAAGGATAAACAGTGACCCTCAGTGTAGCTTTACCATGAGCCTAAAATCTAGAAATGCTTGCATAAAACTCTATGCTTTTCTGTGCTGGAAACCTCTGACAGCAGATCCCATCTTGGAACAAATACTAAGGCTGTCACCACAGAGAGTCACAGTGAGCAGTGACAGCAGATGCACGCTTGCCAGCTGTTGTCAGGAAACACTAACCCAGAACTATTGTAGGAGCTGGTTTTTCAATGTAAAGAAAGACTGAAAATAAAAAGAAATGAAGAAATACTGAACAATGTGGACGAGATAGAAATACACAGTGTATTGTGATGATGTCTTTTAAAGATGAAACAATATGGACAGAAATACATTTTTCTTATTAATGTAATGCAGGCGTTCTAACCAGCTAACATGAGCTGTGAACTTTTTTGGGAATGCTTTTTAGTAAATAGCATTCACTGTGTCTACCCTGGGAATACAGGCTGAAATCTTAACATGTACTGATAAATTTGCTCACTAATGCTACTTAGAGCTAAAAAGCAAAATCTCACACAACATTTTGAACACAGCTTCTCTTACTAAGCTCCCCCGAAAGTGGTACGAAGCAGTTTTAAAGAAAGATGCTTTGAGGGCAACACTCTAATTTCTCACTGACACAACACCACATTTTTGAGGATGTTACAGTATGTGCAAGTTCTGCTTTAGCCGCAAGCTATTGTAGATGCTATTTCATGGCAGGGGGAAGAAACGGATCACCTGACAGAGGTAAACAAAGGATTAAGTATGTCTCTATGGCAAAAAGACTGTAGCTTTAAACTGGGTCTGATGGCAGTATACGCCCAGAGAGTAGTGCAACAGAATAGCTGTTAAAATGCTTGTATGAAATTCAGTCTGTCAGGTCTGCTTAGATCTTTTAACAGTCTGATGAGTTGGCAGGCAAAAGACGCAGAGTGACAAGAGCGGATCAACTCTGAACAAGCGTATGTGTGTTAATGCGAGTGTATGGATATGTGAGAAACAGGGGCAGGGTACGTGGATAACCTACACTCCATCCCTGTTTCTAATTAGCCTGATGTTCAAGGTCAGATTCACTCTGTGCAGGTAACACTGTTTACACTGATCACCACTGCTCAAGTACTGGTCTATTTGTGTGTGAGCATCAACTGGAGATGAGAACGGACTGCCTTGGGGATGGAGTGCGTCCTGGGAAGGAAACTCTTGATTAATTATCGTGGCTGTTTAATTAGTGCTCCTTGGAGAGATCCGACTGGCCAACCGGGAACAACAGATTAGGAGTAACAAAGAATCGGAAGAGAGAGGACGGGAATGTTGATGGAATTTTGATGAGATATAGAGAAAAAAAAAAGTCTGTGTTAGTCTGAAATTAATGAAAGAAAAAACACACACACACACACACACACACACACACACACACACACATATGTATATATGGAAAGAGAGCGAGTGAGAGAGAGAGAGCACGCTAAAGCACTGCAAGTTAGTTCAAATTCCACGATAACAACACACTTTTTCAAACTTTCTTGGAATACATTCATAGTGTTGCAGCCAAGTGTTCATATGAATTTGTTTTTTTCTGCACACAGCTGTCCACTCACTACATGAAGTGAGCATGTGATTTATTATGAACACAAAGATCTCCGGTTTGAAGTTTTACCCCGTTGTATAACTTAATATGGTTCAGAAGGTAAATGTGTTTTCTTTACCTTCCAGTCCTCACACCAATTTCAGCCGATGCCACTGAGAATATTACGGCTCCACTAAATAAGGTCTTTTCAGTGATAATGTTAATATATTTGTTATAGCTTACAAAATAAATGCTGTCGAGTAATATTAAGACAAATGAGTGTGTAGGTATGTGTGTGTATGAGATGTTATGCTTTCTATAAACACAACTGGAAAAGAATTTGGAGTGCAAATCTGGAACTATTAATCCCCTGACACAATGAATACGTCATTACTGAATAATGTAACAAGCGACTTTGACTCAATGGTGAGTTAAAGCTAGAACTACCGTACGGTGACTGCTACACAGTAAATTAGCTAATAAAATGAGTTGCAGGAGAGTGCTGGGAACACTGTGTGCCAATGTAACAGTGGAAGGAGTGATAGCAACTGAGCTTCACTGATTAAAATATAAATAAAAGAACAAAATAGTAGAGAGAGTTATGAGAAACAAATACAAGACTGAAGACAGAATTACCCAGTTGAACACAAATAAGTTAAAGCAAGTGAAAATATGAGTGTTGCAATCAACAGAAGGGCTGCAGTAATGCACAATGCTCTATCTTCTTGACAACAGGTTATTGATTGGAAAAAGTAAGTGAATGTGTGTGTGTGTTTGTCTATGTATTTTTCAAAGGGAGAGTAGCTAAAGACCAGCTGAAGAGCAATAACCTTCTAATTAACTTCATTATCTAACTGCCCATCTCGAATGGGACATGTGCAACTGATTAAAGCACGAGTTGCAGAGTTGTCAAGAAAAGAAAAGGAGGATAAGGGGAGGATGGAGGAGCTGTGAGAGGAGAATAACAACTGGAGGTGAAAGCAGATGAGAGATATGGAAGAATGGAAAATAGAAGAAGTGACAGAAAGGGAGAGTGAAGAGTAGAGAAAGGACCGGAGAAAGTAAAATACATGAAGACATAAGACAAGTAGGGAGGAGGACATTTAATAAAAGAAAGCAGGCGACATAAGTGGACGAACGTAGAGGGAAAGAGGAGAGGAAGAAGATCAGATGAGACACTAGGTCAAGACAAGAGGGAGAGAAAACAGAAAGGGATTTTACCTTGACAGTCATCTCTGCAACAAAGATGGCAGTAAAGATGTAGTTCGAAATAGTGAGAAACAGTCGTTCCTGTAACAAAGGGAGAGAAGTACAATAAGCGGAATGAAAGAGTTTAAGGATAAAAGAGGAAAATGAGAATTAAAAGAAACAAAATTAAATGGCAGAAACAGAAACGCTTTTAAAGAAAGTTTAGTTTTCACCTGGTAGCTCAACACTGAATGGAAAAACCACAGTCAGAACCTTGACTTTGCTGTATGCTCAGAAAAAGTTCACAGACTTGATTTGTCAGTGTTTTCCAGTTAAATTAAAATTAGATGTTGTTGCTTTCTGAAAAGTGCCTACCATTCAATAATGGGTACACTTGAAAATGTGGTCTGATGCCAGAATCCAGAGAGAGCTGGAAGCAATGAATGCAAAGTGGGATTTTGCAGTAAATTTAAATAATTGCCTGTTTATAAATCATTTATAGTTTTTTCTTAACAACCAAAAACTTGTGTACGTTATAATAAGTATTAGTCTGAAATGGTTATACTATTAATACTGTTTCTTTCTTTTTGCCCAGTTTTCTAATGTCGGGAGGTTTACATGGCACGTACAGTTGTGTGTCATCTGCGTAGCAACAGAAGGACATGTGGTGATGGATGGTATGTCCCAAAGGTTACAGGTACAAGGTAAATAGAACAGGTCCCAGGTTTGATCATTGTCTTACTTCATGTTTAAACCCAGCAGTGTGTAAATTCATCAACATTAAAAAAAGAAATAAATAAAAATCTGCTGGACAATTAAAAGGCACCCCATCTGGAGCAGTTCCACAACACCAGCCAGTTTTTACACACAGAGACAACTTTTAAGAAGGAACATGGTTCTTACCAGGCTGCCTTGCAAAATCTTTGGTCTCTCCAGTGCCACTGTGATGCAGTTGAGAAAGATAAAGGCCAGCACCACGTAGTCGAAAAGCTTATGGGCGATAATAGACTGGCAGAGCAGTCTGAACCTAACAAGATTGAAACAGAGAAGCATAGAGGGAAAAGGGTGATAGGTTAAAGGTTAAATAGTAAGACATAAGAAAAATGTTGCTTGTGAAAAGCCTAGTTGGTCATTTTTTGATATTCCAGCCACTTAAGGCTTTTCAATCCTTTTTCAATATAATGTGGCCTTAGTTTACTGATGACATCAGTTATTCTGCAGTAATTCATTTACTGAAAGCCTCGAATGATAACATTAATCTAGAGCAAATGTGGGGAGAACACACAACTTCTTCATGCTTATGAGACTCTTCCATTCATTGTGTCTCAAGTGGCCAACAACATCTTTAACCCAACTAAAAGGGAAGCAGCAACACTGCACACTAAACAAGCATCATGGTAGCCAGTGTAGGTTCTGTTAATAAGCTGTATTTAACTTGCAGCGTTACTTTGCACCACTGGTTTACCTCACTGCCTTTGCATTTGAAAAGGATGGCACTGACCTATGAAGACACAGCATAGACTTACCAAGGACTACATGACATTTTGAACTATCAGCTTTGGATGCCAGTGCAGGCAGTAAGCAGCTCCTGTGTGAAGCAGCCATACATCTCATCTCACCAGCCAGCTAAAAAGGGAACAGAATATACCTACTGCTGCACCTGCTCTCTGGGTGAGGAAATCAATGTGCTAATCGGACTGTTCTTCCTCCAAGCCTGGCAACTCAGTCGCTTTATCTATTGATTCAAATCTGGCAACCCTGTCCCCGGATATCGATCATGACCAGCGGCTGTGCTGGCGTAGGCACATATTGCGCCTGCGACACGACTTCTGATGTTTCGCAGTTTGTTTATTTGTCTGAATTCCTCACTTTAATTCTGCTTAGGTGCACTTGTTAGAGCAAACACACACATATGCTTCCACACATATACAGATCACTGAGGCACAAACACGGCAAATACGCACATATGCTCCCACGCTCCCACAAGCACATATGCAATGTCATCCACAAACACATTCACGAACATACAATTGCAGATATGGCCTAACAGTTGTACACACGCCAACATGCACACAGCCCTTGCTTGACAGATGGCACTTGCCAGGATGCCAACACACAGCCCTAGGGCCTGGCTTTCCTTAAGTGGCTATCAGCACGCAGGGAATCGGGGGCGTGAACGAGTGGATGAGTGATTTTTTTTTTTTCATGTTGTTTTCATGGGAGTTTCTACCAGCAATGAAATGAAAGATGATGGAAAACATAACACAAACACACACAGACATAACTTGGACCCCAGAGTCAATAACAGTCTGTTTAGGAGGAAACACAGTGGCATCGTCTTAACAAGCCGTTTGTGAAACCACAAGACAGCAGGTTTCTCCATACAAACAGACAATTGGTTTCACCATGGAGCTCTGTGTTCTTGCACCATATGAGGACAGAGCTGCAACAACTATGCAACATAATTTATTCATGTATTATGGCAGAAGGTGTCAAAGGTTTTCAGTTCCTTTAAACATTTCAAGTACAGTTGTTTCCTGTATGTTGTTTTAGAAGGACTTTTAGGGGTTTAGGTCATGTTGCACCACACAAGACATGGAGGTCTGGTGGGTATATAGGACTGTTGTTTATTCAAGGGAAATGTCTAAGTTGCCCTCACTTGTTCTGAGGGGAGAACAGGTACACAGACCACTCCTCTCTGGTTTCACACCAGTCTGGCTTGTACACCTCCATCATCTTCTGGATACGGAAGCACAGGCTCTGGAGGAGAGAGGATGGAGAAGAGAAGAATGGTAGTGTGATGTTAATTTTGCTAACCTGTTAAAATAGATAACTGTATATTGCAGCAGTGTTCTGTAAACACAATGAAAGCAGTTGAACATATTCAACAGATAGCTTTAGGTGATTTCTGAAAACCCTGCAAAGTTCAAAAAGTCACAGAAAAGTTACTGCAGAGGTTAGAACACACTACTAAACCAACCCCCATAATGATTATGTTTTGTTTGAGTTTTGAGCATCACCCTGGCATTTTTTTTAGAACTAATGAATAGTTTCATATTTATCTAGTGTACGACTAGCAGTATCCCTGAGTGGAGCTGTTTGTCATAAACAACAATAGTAAAAACTGCTCTTGTAGCGTCTCTCCTAAAACCCATTGTAAGAGGTGATGGATATTTATTTCTATGTTGCTTTTATAACATTTTCTCTTTATTGAGTAAAACTGGTGAGTAAAGGAGGAACCAGTGATACTTAATGAAGATCCATGCCACTTACATAGTCCGTCTCATCATCAAGGTCTGTTCTGTCCTTGCGGGCATTGACTTGAGGAAAAACCTCAGCCATCAGTCGGGTGTGGGGACCTGGTGCCTTGCCATTACAGTCTCGGTGGTCCACTCCTAAACCACTACCAGCCCCAGACCCTCCAGTGATGGATCCCCCAGGCCCAGACCCAGTTCTTCTCGTGGGATCTGGGTGGACAGGGGGCAGGCCTGTGGCCTGTCCACATGCCCGTAGCAGCTCTGGGAGCTCCAAGGAGAGAGCCCGTCGGTCCCTCCTTCCAGCAAAGTGTCTGGAGAGAAACAGTGGGCGTGGAGGTAGATGATTAGGTGGTAGAGGATGATGAGAGTGGGATGGGTGGGAGAGAAGAGACTCCTGCTCTGCAGCATAGGTGTAGGAGTGGGGTGAGCGGCTACTGTGCACACGAAGGCTGCCTCCCACCAGAGGAGCCCCACCAAACCCATAGCTCCTCCGGCCCAGGCTGTTTGAGCTAGACCTGCAGGCACAAGAGATTAAAACTACCATTAGTTAGGCCTTTTTAAAATTCGTGGCCATTATATATAAAGGACCAATAAAGACATAATCAA
Source organism: Mastacembelus armatus (assembly GCF_900324485.2). NCBI lineage: Eukaryota > Metazoa > Chordata > Actinopteri > Synbranchiformes > Mastacembelidae > Mastacembelus > Mastacembelus armatus. The sequence goes on from NC_046633.1 coordinate 2,258,654, forward strand.
CATTATTCTGTGTATTAAATATTTATGATAGCACATCCACTGAAGAATCTGGATTCTGATTGGGTGAAAGGTGTGGATGCACCTGTATTAAACTTTAGATTAAGAAAGAAACTGAGCTTTAAATGTGTACAGTATGTCCATGAAACTGTAAATTTCTGTTGACATAGAGGAAACTGCACTTAAATAATAACATTAGTGGTGTGAAGCTGGTAGGGTGAGTCTGAAGGGCAACAGCGAGGAAAGAAGAGAAACTGCACAGAAAACAAAGACATTAAGTTACAGGTAAGAGTGAGGCAGTGAAAGAGAGACAGAGAGAAAATGTATCTGTGAAACAGGAGAGACAGAGAGTATGTAATATTACTTTCCACTGGACACACAGTTTTAATAATAATACTGTATGCATCACAAAATATGTCACCTTTGTTTTTAAGATCAACAGCAATAAGTGAAATTTTTCTTTTCTGGTTTAAGAACTTAAGAAGGTTTTTTTTAAAAGTCACGGCCAAGCCTTAAAAGCACTTCATATTAGTCATATTAGATTTTTATGATGATTGCAAGAGGAAAATTGTTTAATGGCGCCAGGTGGTTCTTATCCCCCATGTCAATTATGAAACCTGGAGGGTGTTGCTCATTAGGTCATTAATCTAGTCATTAAGAGCATAACACAATGGGCAGGATTTGATGTTTTCCTATAGTTTCGTAAGACTTAATCAATGTATTAAGAAATCATTAAGGCAGTCACTGACAGTGTCTGAAAATAAAACTAATTGTCTACCTGCGGCTCCATGCAGAGTGTGGATGGAAAGGGCGACCCCAGTTGTGGTAGTTGGAACTGCGACCGTGGCGCTGCAAGAGAAACAAAGCAGTTCATAGTAATTACTGGGGAACCAAAAACCCCAACCACAGCAGTGGACAGTGATCTGACAGTTATCAAAGTCTACAAAACAGATGAATATATGTCACTGTTAGAAAAGTCAATTTGCTTTAGTGTTGAACTAGTCAGTTTTTTCCACTTGATGTTAATGTGCGGAATTGGACTGTAAATGCCACTCCAGATCTTGTGTAAAGCTCACTGTATTTCAGTGTTAGAGATTACTCTATAAATTCACTCCCAGCACTACTGTGTAAGGGACCACATAAACCAGTCAAGCTCTTGAGCAAGGAACTCACTGTACAGTAACTCCCACTGCTCTCTAAGGTCAATAGGTATACAGCAGGTGCTTATGTACTGTATGAAGGTGAAGCGTCATCAGTGGAAAAAAGAGAGGCCCTATTACTGAAGGTCAATCATAGCCGAACAAATGAAATCTAAACTGGCCTTTTCAAAGTGAGATGACGGTGGTCTCAGTAGGCTGTCATCAAGTTTAATACGCAAACAACCAGGTGCCAGTTCCAGTTAGAGTAACATAACCAGTTGTGTTTGCGTCCACGTGTCAAATCCTCTCTGCATGACAGACCTAATTAGACCTAAAGTACTGGTGTTCAATGTCACCAGTCAAAGCCTGTGCCATATAACGTAAAATGCATCCATCACTGTAGAGACTGTAGTGACGAATGCTAGATGTTAAACATCACACACATTCATTGTCCATACAGGACTGCAGTGCAGATCATTCCAGAGGTACGCTTTGTTTGTTAGACACCAAATATTACTGTCAAGGCAATTTGTTCCACATTATGACGCATAAACCTCTGACAACAACTGCTACTAATGCACTGCAGAGCGTGTTCACTCCACATTATACCATATATCGCATAAGACAGTGACACAAATAAACCATCTAACATATGCAATCGATTCATAGCTCAAAATGTGCTTTCATCAAAGAGGAGGAAACAGTCACATCATCTGGTAAAACTTGCAGTTAAAACTTCAATACTTCAGTAAACAGCACAAAACTTTCCACAAACAACTGCTTATTACTTTTGATAGAGTGATGTGACTGCTACTTTCCGATATAATTAAAGTTGGCGTGCTGAGACAAGAGGAGGAGACAGCAGAGTGAAGACAATCTCCCGCAACCACAGTGTTTAATATTATTATAACCTCTGAGGTAAGTGTGTTGCTGAACTACAGCTTATCATCTCTCAGCTTTTCACTCAGTTCTATAATCCTGTCACTGCATCACCCTCCTGTCTCTCCCCACATCTCTGTTCAGTTTCCCCTCTAGATTTATCCCTGTCATTCTCTTCCTCTATACCTCTCTCCGGATCTCTGTGGATAAACACGAGACAGGAACAGTCAGTCAATAGAAGTTTCCATGGCAACTGGATGCTGAGACAAACCTTGTAGATCTGTTTTAATGTCTTTCGCCTAAGAAGCAGCGTGTGTGTGTTGTAGAATCGACAGAATATGCACATATGATCTAGTCTATATGTTTTCATGTTAAATACAGAGTGCAAAAATGATCTGATTTGAATAATGTGATATTGGATGTGGCACAAAACCTGCATTTCCTGTGCATGTTCTTCTTCTGTGTCATTATATAATATATTTACACATTTTTTTGTGTAATCAAAAGTCATTTTAATGTTTTTAATTTAGTTACATTCTAGCTGAATGCAAATCAGTAAAGATTGTTGATGAAATTCAGTTGGGAAAAGTCTGACATTCAGTCAAATCCACCACCAAACTCTGTATCTAAAAAGCCACCAATTTTATAAAATCTGTTTTTACTCTGTTTGTCGTCTGTGTTTGATTTATCTGCAAATTACTTTCTGGATCTAATGCAAATCATGTTTTCCTAATGGGTAAAATGAAACGTTTACAGTAGTGGATTCCAAATTTCTGATGCCAGAAACAGATTTAATTTTATACTGACATGAATTGAACCCAGGTCTCTCTGGTATACAGGGAGAGAAATCCATTCATCCCTCTACAAAGCTGGATATGGTTTACAGAGTTGACAAATTGTTGGAAAATAGTGAACAGTAATGCAAAGTACACATGTGATTTATTGTATAGTGCAGATTCACAATGATTAACTGATCCTTCCATGTGTGTGCATGAATATGGAAGTGTAGGGTTGAGTACCAGTGAGAGGGAGCGTCTCTCCAGGCTACTCTTGCCCAAGCTCATCACGCTGCTTTTTCTGGACTCAATGGTGAAACTTCGCCTCTCTGAAGAGTAAGATCCCCTGGGAGCTGAAGGAGCATCCAGTTCCAGATGGCCATTGGGGGTCAAGGTGCAGATCCTTGGATCTGGAGGATGTTGAAAAGAAAGAACTGAATGTCCTGTACTATCCATTTGGTCCCTATTGAGAATGAATAACGTGTCTTTCTTTTAGTTTTACGTCTTTTTTAGTTAATTCTTGCATTTTATTTTTGTTCACCCACTTCCTTTCAAGCATAACAGTCTACCTCTATTTCATGTAGTGATTTCCTACATTTTCCAGAATGACATTTGACAACCTCCTGGCAACAGGCTTCAATCACCTGTGTGCTGTAGCCACAATAACACAGTTAGACATTTTTAAACGAGAAAAGAGGAAAAATGTCAAGCTTACAGAGGCCTGGGGAAAGTCTAAATAATTTTGGAAATCGTATACTTTAGCAAAGCTTAGTGCAGCCATTCGAGTGGATTAAAAGCACTGAATTCTGGTATTTTAAAGCTTGTGCCAGTCAAAAAATGTAGATCTAGAAATCTGCTGATCCTGATAACACTAAATAATATTTCACTATGTATGGGTTAATTCCAGTTATTGTAGAAAATATTGGTATTAATGATGCCAACATATGTCATGGGTGAATGTGGGTTTGCAAAGAAAAACAGTAAATATAGCCCTTAACTCACTTCCCAGGCTTCTTAAGACAGAATAGAAACAAAAGGTAAATTATGAGAAAGGCAGAGAATAAAAAGTCTGCCCACCCACTCGACAAAAGCCACAGCCAAACAACCGTTGATGCCTCTGTAAGTGGACAGATAGCAAAACACCTTGTTGTCTTTCCATCTGTGAAGGAACAGACTGCAGACTCTTTTGCTTACACTGCATTGCAGAGATCACATCTCCTCTGCAGCAGTAGCCCACACATACTGTACAGAAGCGCTTTCCTCAGTTTCTGATCTCATGTTTAATCTTCTCTAAACCGCGTTGTTTGCTGGTCTACTGATGAAAGGCTGGAAGGGGATCATTGTGAGTTGTGAATAAAGACAGAGCTCATTCATATTTCAAGACTGTTGGCTATTCTTTGTGTTGTTTGTAAGACTTTGGCACATAGTTCTGTCTTACTTTTGGTTTTTGGGTTGTGCATATCCAGCCTTTTCTAGAATAAGCCTCACAGCAAAACAAACACAGCAGCTTGAATGTGGGACACAAGCCGATTGTCAGGAACGTTCCGTTTTGACATGGACGTGAAAATCTGCCATTTGAATTGTTGGGTTAGTGGTGAATAAAACTTAAGACACTCACAATTCACAGAATTATGCCCATTAGGAATGGGATTTAAGTCATACTTTAATAAGTTAAATCTAGCTTAATGGTTTATGGTTTAGTAAGGACATCTGAGGGGAATTTTCTGTAATTCCCAGTACTCCCAGTAGTCCCAGCAGCAGTCATAAGCCCACACTGTCAGCTCACCAGACAACTTTATGGAGTCACGTTTCTCACTCTCATCAAAGTTAGAAGAGGAATGGTCATCGTCTGAATAAGAACGATTGGCATCACCCTGGAGAGAAAGGGATAAGAAACAAAGAAGAAGAAGAAGGTAGAAAGGGGAAGGGGAAGAGGCTTTTACACAGGTCTCATAAGCAAAAAGTGCAGAATCGATTTCCCAGATTTTGTGGAATCAGGAACTTTGCTTCAACAGCAATACCAGACTCTGCTCCATCCACCAACTATTGAACATTTGATGTTACCGGGATGGCTCGGATCTGTGTTGTGCCTTTTGACTAAATCAGCAAAACCCTAAAACAATTAACACATTACACTAGTAACACCACAGGTTTGGTTAAAACCAGTGGGATTTCCCACTCAGTCTTCACAATGAAGAAAATCCTGAGGAAATTGGCTCTAGTGTGTAACAGTAGTAGACACGGTGCGAATGAGCAGAGGAAGGTGAGAGAGCACGGGAAGGACGAGAATGAAAGGCAAAGAGAGTGAAAGACTGATAGCTGTGTTAAGTTCTGGCATTTCAGAAAGATCAGTCAGAGTCTAGTGATTTGTGTCAATGTTTCCCCTCCACACGCAGCTACATGCCATGAATATAGAAATGCTTTGATCTGTGTAGGAAAACTTAACTGGGTTACTCAACCTCACTACAATTTACCAGTAATATGCCTGAGTTTGACACCTGGCGGCAGACTGACAGCATCATTTTCCATTGTATTCCACAGAGTAATGGCTTCAGAAATTACACTGTTGTGTTTTATCCATCAATATTATGTTCTGACTGCTGATGCAGCCTCTAATACATATCATGACCAGTATACAGTATATGCAGACCATTTACAGTATATGCATACAGACAACAGTCAATAGTCAATTGTATTACACTTTAATACTCAAGGATATGTCCAAATGCAGGGTCTATCTATTTTACACTGGAAAATACCCCCAACAGGACACAAGAGCCCAAGATCATTTGAGCTGGTATCTACCAAGGGTTAAATTTCTGACAGATGGATGTCAGCTGTCCATAGAAAAGGATGTCATGCAGAGTATGCAAGAATGGATGGATGGAGGGAGACAGGCTAAACAAAGAAGAGCCATCAACATTTGAACGTTTATGTAAATCAGAGGCCACAAAAAACATTTTTTGACACCATCAGTTTACAAGGTTTGATAAACAATTAAATATATTTGGGGGAAATTACTGGAAAAATGTCAGTTAAGATGGCCAATCAATTTTCAAGCCTTGGTTTAGTAAATAATGATTCATTTCATCAATATTAGACATTTTGCATTGCATTTGGACAGAATTACTAAATTATTTTGAGGTAAGTGCTTGTTGATTCACCAGAGTTTATTGATTGATGTTAAAGTGCAAAACATGTCACTGATAATTTAAAATATTTCCACCTTTCCTGATGCAGGTTGAACTAATTAATAGTTGAAAAGGATACTAATCAATAAACCCCAATCATAAATTTCTAGATTAAACTGCAGACATACATTTATTATGAAAAGTAATTGACATAATACAGTTTAAAGGCACGTGTACTTGGCCACGAGCTCCTTTACCTCTGCCTGAAAGCCTTCGACCAAGATGGCCACAAGGAGGTTGAAGAGGACATAGTTTCCAAAGGTCATGAGGGCCACAAAGTAAAGAGCAGCAAGTGGTGAGGTGGCTGCCATACCATTGTACAAAACTACGTTCCAGTCCTCCTGGGTCAGAATCTGAGAGAAATACATAGAAAGATACACACATACAGGAGGTTAATCATCTGCATATATAGACATGCAGAGTCGTACGTTAGTGTGTTTGGGTACATGCCATCCAAAGTGTGGTATGTCGATTACCTGGAAAACAGTCACGATGGCCCAGAGCAGGGAGTCAAAGTTCTTCCTGTCTGGTACTGTGTCACCAGTTTCTGTCTTGAGACTGAACTTGCACCCAAAGATGTGCATCCCCAGGATACTGCAACACAACAGCAGAGGCTCTGATGATGATAACAATAATGTAAACACTGACAATTTAGTTTTTACAGTTTTGCATGAAGAGGCTTTGGGTAATTAAGGATTGTCCTTGTCTCAATGCTTCAGATTTGAAATGCTACCTTTTAGATGCATCTTGATTTCCTATTAGTTGTTATGGAACATCGCTATTAAACCAATAAAGGACTCTGCCTGCCTGTCGGTCTCTGTCACTCTGTCCCTCTCTCTGTCTGCTTTCTTGGTTGGGATAATTTAGATAAATGAACCCAAAAATCTGGTTACGTTGGATGTCATTAGCTTAGCCTTGTTCTCGTTATGAAGTACCACTCTAAACAATTATACTTTATAAAAATATAATATAATTATACATGAGAACATATATATATAGTATCAAATTGTGAATACTTTTATTAGCAGTGATTATGAAAGAGTACGACTAGTAACGCTGTAACCAGAACCTGAGTTATAGCAATGTGACAGCTAAATCGCAAACATAACATGAGCAATGGATGGTGTTATGGAGCCAAGACACAGACTACATCATCACAGCTTCTTGGTATACAATAAAAATGACAATGCTAATGGATGTATGTGTCACACACACACACACACAAAGAAAAATACTGTTTTTGACTGTATACTGGGATTAACTCAGGGTGATTGTTTTTGCATCTCCTTATAAACAAAATTCCAGGAAAGCTGAAAGTGAGGGAAGCGAAGACCCACAGCCACTGATTGTTCACTGAAAGATTGTTTTAGGACTTCGAAGTGCTGGTGTGTTAATACTTTCAATATACAGTATGTCTGCTTGTTATGTTGCTCAAGTGTCCACCTGAATGAATCTAACCACTTCTTCAACTGTCTGCTTGTTATTTTGTACCAGGGTTAATAGCTACTGTGGAAGGCTGAGACCTTCTGTGCTTTAATGGCAGCTGTTAAGCTGAGGCCCAGGACTTAAAAAAGACAGAAGCCATCACATACAAACAAACAGTGGGCGAAACAATGATCTCTTTCATTGTAAAAAAAGACTCTACATCTTCCAGGTGATGAAGTATAGACAGGTTGACTGGTCATCAGTCAGCTGCTTCAGAACAAGATACTGATGGACACAGATATGAATGTACAACATCTATATGTTTCACCTCACCTGAAGATGAAGATGAAAAGCATGAGTAGCATGCAGAAGGTGGCCACATTGTCCATAGTCTTCATGAGAACCACGAGCTGCCTCCTCAGAGCTGGCATGAACCTTACCAACTTCAGCACCCTCAGCAGCCGGAAGGTCCTCAGTACAGACAAACCACCGTCGGACTGACCGACAATCTCACATACACTGAGAAGATAAACACAGACCACTAAACGTAGGTAAAGGTTTGGCAAATTAAAATGTTCATCCACAGCATTAAAGCAATGTTTGATTCATCTTATCTCACAGTAATTAGTATGTCACCTAAGAGGGTGATTATATTTTGTAGATTAAACTTAAATTTAATGGTTTTCTTAAATGCAGTTTGCTACTTGAGTAACAGCCTCAGAGAAGTTCAGGTTGTGGTGGGCAGTTGTCGTGAATATATACCAGTAACAATCTCCCTGTGGAAAATCTGGCTTTAAATAAATTAGTCTTCTACTGACGGTGCCTATCAAAGGCTGCGGTTAGCACATCAAAATAGCATCGGCTCTGCAGTGGGAAATAGTGAATAAGGTACTTTTACAGTGTAGCTTTGTATGAATAGCTGAGCACATTCAGACGGATGAAGAGAGGGAAATTGGAAGTAGAGCGAGAGATAAGAAGACAGATGTAGATATGTTCAATCAACACATATCTTCTCTGACAGGCCGCACATTTGATCTTGTTCAGTTTCAGCCGCTTTGATGTGTATTTGATCTCAGGGTTATAATGGGGATCACAGACAAAGGTGCGCAGCCAGATGAACTGAAAAAACGGCAGCAGATCAAAGCCATATCCACTCACCTGAAGCTCTACGAACACACAACAGAGACTAAATCTGTTTGCTGCTGCCTGACGCTCTGGCATCCACATGCATACAGGCTATACATTAACCAGGTAAAATGTAGATGACATGAACAATTTAAGCGTTAACATGCAGAATACTTTTAACTATACAACACCAATTACCGTACTGATTACACCATTTGATTTGTACCTTATGATGACGATGACTCCATCAAAAACATTGTAAGGGTTCCTCAGGTAGTTGAAAGAACCAAACGCAGTGAGTTTGAGGATCATCTCCAATGAGAACATGCTGGTGAAAACAATGTTGCAGATCTCCAGGACATTGGTTAGCTCCTCTGGCTAGAGACAAACAAAAAGAGAAGAAAGAAAAAAAAAACATTGGAGGACTTAAGAAAGAAATGCATGAAAACAGAGAAAGTTAAAGCCAAAAAAAAAAAAAAAACACAAAAGGGCGATACCATCAAACACAAGACAAACCTATCAAACTGTTGGTTGCTTTGCAATCCTACAGCCACACGTTAGGTAACTTAGTGGGTGATAATTAGGAATTAGAAACATTTAAGGTGCAAAATTGGCCAAAGAACCAGAACTGAAAGGAAATAAGAGAAAGAGAAATGAGTAGGCACAGCACAATAGTGGAGGAAATAAGATGTGAGTGTGCACATTATCGACAGGAACATCGTGGTCATTTTGGTGATACCTCCACAAATTACAAGCAGTCCTAGTCAATCAGCACTTGGAGGAAATAAGAATATCCCCTGCTGTTACTTACAACCTCACTTAAAGTATAGAAGAAATGATGAGAAAGCTAAAAAGGATTCTACACATAACAAAATTCTTCCTTTCCCTCTATCTATGCATTGGTCTGTTCTTTCTTTTACTTGCTCATTGCTTTGTCTGGTTTTCGGCTCTTTTACTCACCATGGATCGAATGCTCCAAATTGATTGGTGGAAAGGGCAAGGAGGAGGACAAAAGCTTTTGCAAACATCTACACACACTAACACACACGTCTTGGCACCAGTAAAGGGTACTACTAGAAAACTAATGGTTAGTTGCAGGTTTTGAGTATTACTGACAAATTCTGCATAGTAAATTAGCAAAGAAGCTGTTCAGATATTGTCTGCTGTGCTTGACCACATCCCTACTGTCCACACCTTCCCAACACACAACCAGCTAACAGGCAAAACAATAACATAAGATGTTTTTCATCAATTATGGATGTTGGAGATGCTGTGATTCTAACAAACTGGAAGGTGAGCTATGATATAATATATCAATTCATATCCTTGAAGTTACATCAGCAAAACAATTGTTAACTGCTGTGACTGATAAAATTAGCCCTTGAACATGCTGCCAGTCCTTCAGCCTTGTTGAACAGCTCGAACGTATTTTTTTCTCTCAGACATATATTTAATTTTCTTCTGCTATCACTTACATTATTAATGTGAATAAGTGTCTGTGGGTTTAAGCTGTCATTAACGTGATTTGAATTCCTCTCTCTCTCTGTGTCATGTTGTTAGCTTCCGTCTAGGTTTGCTCAGCATAAGGAAACACACACAGATGCACAAAGGGCTAAATTTGGCACAATCGTGATTTCCAGCGCATTTCCACAGTGAGCTTTTGTAACTTCAGCAGTGACGCTTCTGACATTTCACCACTCAGGAATCAATAAGCAATGTGTGTTTTGCATTTAAATATCTGACTGTGTGCATAAGTACTGCTGCACTATGCCGATATATGTGTGTGTCAGTACTAATGACAGTTTAACAGTGAGAAAACATGGGCGAATGACAATACTAGTGTCACAGTGTGACAACAGATCACCAGACGAACAGCACTGGCGGCCCCTAGAGATCCATTACTGCAGACCTGGGAATAGATCTAAAAACAGATCGCCCAATGTATGAAATAAGATAAGACTGGGGATTTGCTGTCACACTGAGGACTCACAATTGATTTTCAGTAGGAACATTAAGCACTTGAAAATTAAAAAAAATAAATAAAAGTTTGCACAACTTCAGCAATCTGATGTAAACGATGAGAAATAAAGCTAATTCTTAAGATGTGCGTATTTTTGCAGGAGCAGGACACAATATTAACACTATAATAAACCTTATAAAGTGGCCCTATAACACAGGGGCTTGTTATCTTATCTTTCACATTGATCCACTGATAAGCCTTTATTGTCTGTCTGCACTACAACACAGCTGCTGTGCATTCAGAAATGGAGGTGGATGTTTTAATACACACATTTGAAATTTGCATCCTGCTTATTCAAACCTGAAACTCGGGAGGTGAGAGATCAGAAAATACAAACAATTTTTGTAATGGTTGTATCTGATATTTGGTAATGACACCTATTTTGTTGTTTAGTAATAGAAGGTCCCTGTGGTGACTCTATTGTGACTAATTTTATAACTTTTTTTGCAACAAGCTCAGTCATTTTAGTATTTTCAGTGCTTTAATGATTTTAGCGTCTGATGCACAGTGAGTCTGACCCCTGCTAATGCAATACCTTTTCATCTGTCTCATTTCTGTCATAGTAAATAAATCAGATCCACTGACATGGTATTATGAATACATTTAACTAAGTAATGTGATAATGGCAATTATAACAATCTCTAATGTTTCCTATTTCTATAAAAAAAAAAGATGCATTTATTTGATACATGTACTGAGTGAAATCATTTTTCTAATAAAAGCCTTTTATTTGTGTTTTAACCGTAACTTTGGTTAATGCCCATAACCATCTTATTAAGTCTTGTCACCACAGTGATTGATTTTTCAAATACTTACGTGCTACTCTTATGTTTTATTCTAAGACAGCCAAATGTTTACTGTGGTATGATTTATTGTCCTCTAAAATCCAATTATGGCTTTATTTTTCAATTCTCTCACCGACATTTGCTTGATTATCTAATATGGCTGGCTCCTGCTCTTAGGTCATTTCAATTAGCATGTGACACCCATCCCCAAGAAACTGTGATCATGACTGTTCCCACTACATTAATCATCATCAGTCATTTCATTTGGCTTTAATCTTGACATTGTGACAGAGGCAGACAACCATTTAGCAGTGCTGTTTGATCTCAATCCATCCCTGACAAATCTCCGAAGTGCCCCTTCACGCAGCTGCATTATGAAATCCCCAACAGATGTTAAATTCTCTGAAGTGGCTTCTCACTCGGGCAGTTGAAGACTTGAATTAGGTTTTAGTTGGTCTCAGCTGGAAACGATCTGTAATGATGGACTGACAACCTGCTTGAAAGTGTATGACTTAAAAAACTTAACAGAATCTGCCATGACAGCTAATGTAAACTAACTATAGCTACTTTACCCTATCTGTGACATGAAAGAATACCTCATTATGTATAGTAGTTTTATTAGTACAAAAGTACAATGTGTCCCTGCACTTGCAAATAAGTGTAGGGGTCCTCTCAGAAAACTCTTTTAGAAACAATCTTGTTTGTCATGGATGCTGGAAACCATGAAATTTACAAAAGCATTAACAATAGCTGGGTATCTGTTGTTCTCAAACAGAGATGGAGACCGCAGGTGTAGTAGTACAGGTGGAAGACATCTCTGCAGGATGAGGATCAGAGCAACGAGACAGATTAAGCCTCTGATACCACTGTTCAAACAGAAGATGGCACGACTCCAGTTTACTAAACAGGCAGCAGAACCACAGACATTCCAGCTCGCTATTTCCTCCCTATTAAAGGAGCAAAGTCTCTCTGTGCCTCTCTTGATCCGTCTGTCTCTATTTTTAGCTGCCGCTGCGATGAGAGACGACCCACCACTGCGGCGGTGGCAGGAGTGAGTGGGTGGTGGTATAGCGAGAGTGAGAAATATTGATAGAAAGACAAAGAGTGCACAAAGCCCATGAACAGAAAGAGACAGGAAACACATGTAAAAGTTAAAAGAAAACACAGAGCATCTTTTTTTATTGCTTGGAGAGCTCGGTGAGTGTGATCTGAACCAAAGGTGTGATAATGTTCGGGTGGACCCGCCTACATCCTGCTGCCTAACCTGAGTACAGACATGTCTGTTGTGTTGGCTGATTATAAAGGCATTATATAAAAGTAGAATTAGGAAAAAGCACGTAAGAAAGAAAGATGGCTATGCTGAAGAAAGATTAAATATGTTTGGTGTGGAAATGTGTGAACATAGAATCACAGGGAGAGAAACTATGAAACTATGGGTTCAACACGTGGTTATCAGTTAACAGAGAGAGAAGTTGGGACTGATGCACTAAACAGGCAAATCCTTGAATTTTCAATGCTATGGATTCCCCATTCATATGCCTACGTCGGTAACTTGCTACTGTGAGCTAATCGCGTAGCAATAACTGCAGATAAATACAAGTTTCCTTGTTCATCACACGATGTAACCCCACAGAAACATAAAATTTTTATTTTAGATCAGGAACCAAAACTAGTAGTTGATTTTTGTGTAAATTTGTGTAAATGGGTGGTATTATAATCTGGAAAAGGGAATTGCGCTTCAAGAAACGTACACGTTTGCACAAAATGGATATAAAACTTTTAATTTATTAATTTAATCTATTTATTATTTTTGAAACAGAATCATTTGAAACACAAGTAAACACATGCTGTCCGTACCTGCTCGTGGTGCTCAATGCCCATGCTGATGGTGTTGATCAGGATGGCTATCATAATGCCTCGGTTGAAGTACTTGCTCTCTACGATGCCCCACAGCTTCATCCTCATCTCGTGCCACAGCTTCTTGCATTGCTTCTTAGGACTACAGCCCAGACTGGTACCTGCACCATCCTGGCCTTTTGTGCCCTGTTCCTTGACACCAGATTGTACGCCCTCTCTGTCCGTTTCCTCCACAGCCCCCTCCTCTGCTTCCTCGCTGGCTGCACTGTGAACAGGGCCAGCACCGTCAGCGAGTGACAGGGTTGTGGCACACTGAGGGCAGCTGCTGGTGGCAGAGGTGGTGGTGAGAGCCATGGGTTCAGCAGGTTTATTATGGTGGGAAGAGGGTGGACCTAAATTTGTGTAAATGGATGGTATTATAAGATCAGTTCAAAATCTGTGAATCTATATTCTACGGTCTGTCAATGTCTTACTGTTACATACCATGCCTCAAAACTGCTCTCCTCTCACGTCCTCCCTGTCCATTGGCCTTTCTCTCCCTCTCCTCTCCACCCACTCTCCCTCTTCCAACACCCCGAAAGCCACGAGGTTTCCCCCGCAGAGTGTTGAACAGGGCGACGGTTTGTCTTCTGGCCTTGCGGATAACATGGCAGACCAGCTGGAAGAGCTCCTCGTAACAGTCCCCGGGTTCACTGGCAAGGGTGGAGGATGACGAGCACTGCGCTCGTTGCTCTTGCATCAGTTGGTGCTCCCTCTGCTTGGTCTCTGAGAACTGGGTGGCGATGACCACGAGGCACAGATTGATCATAAAGAAGGAACCAACCTGGGAGGATGAGGCATACACAGGAACAGGTTTACATGTGAATGCTGCTTGACTGCTAAATGCTGTTTCATGTGCTGACCAGTGAGTTTTTGAATGTTTTCAGACGTCACTAAATTGATTAAGCTGCCTCTAAACTTCATGGGTGTTCAGTCATATTTGTTCTTAGCCATCTACACCTCTCACTAAACAGCTACGCCCTGCTGTGATAAAACATATTATTTTCACAATACTCTCAGTGAGATGTGAATTCTCCTTCATTAAAACAAAATCTGTTCCAAAGGCATATTTGTGATTCTAACATCAGGACAGCCATACATATTCATTTCTAAATATAATCTTCTGAAACACTTTGAGAAACTGGCATGAAACTGTCCTGGATCCATCATCTGATTTGTTAGTGATCAGTGTCTACTCAGCTAACCACACTGAGCAAAGACCTCACAGCAACATGGCTTGAGGCCAATGTAGTTTAACAGATGCTAGCATGGCCTGTTAGCTGAACAAGTCCAAACTTAATGCACTATACAATATGGTCGCAAACAAAGCTGCTGCGCTTCCTGTAAACTGACTCTTGAAGTAGGAGAGGGGAACACCTTTACACCTTTTTTGCCCTTGGAATCTGATTACTTGACACTTTGTCTTTGGGCATGAGAAGGAAATTGCAGAATAACATATTAAATATTACCTGAGAAATTAATTTCCATTTTTTACTCAGATCTAGTAAGCTACATTTCACTAATTGTCTCTTTTATCTGTAAAACATACTGTGACCTTGGGCATAACCTTCACCATAGGCACCTTAGATTCTAAGCTAAAAGTCCCATCCATGTTCTCCATAGACAGCTGGATAAACATGAAACTTTCCTGGTTGAATCATCAGTACAAATTTGGCTTGTTTGATAAAATAGTTGACAATATAGTTTTAAGTTAGCTCTGACAGCCAAGGTGCGAAGAAGAAGTTTCTGTTCAGTCTGCCACTAACAGTGGGTGGAAGCTGAAGATTAACCTGTTGACAAAACTGATAACACAGTCTGCAGCTGACATCAGTTTATATCCTTGTGAATGTGTGATATTGCAACAGCTTGGCAATTCAAATGCAAATTGTTTGGATGGGTGGACGGATTTTAGTTGAAAAACATTCTAGTGAGAACATAAGTCAGTATTCATAGGTTCAAAGTCGGTGCTAGGTAATGCATTCTCTCTTACAATGTGTGTGTGTGTGTGTGTGTGTGTGTGTGTGTGTGTGTGTGTGAGGGTGTGTGTGTGTGTGTGTGCATAATCGTGCCTTGAGATCAATAGAGCGCAAATTTTTTTTTAACAGGGTTCAGCTGGTGAATATATACATATAATTAGAAACTTAGATGAGTTTATTAGTCAGACCTTGTTGCTACTGTGACAGTACTGTGTTGCCTTTTTCTCACGAAATTCTTTAATGAGATTTGAATCTCTGCAGGTGTTTTTCTGTTGCAGGTCATCTATCCACTTTGTTTTTTTTTTTTTTACTTAATCTTTCAATGACTAGCTTTGGCGTTCCTTGGCAGAACACAAAGAACAGATCCTGAAGTGCAACAATATCTATCTGTCTGTGCCAAACTTGAGCATCATGCAGCAGCTACTCAACATTATCTAAAATGTTTGTAGAAAAGACTGACAGATGGCTACACGAGCAGCTGAAACACAGTCTAGTTGTTTGTCATTAATAATGAAATCATTGTTAGCAAAGGAAAACCTTGGAGAGACTGAAAAAACTTTACCTTTAATTCCTAACTATTGTTTAAAAGTGTGTTAAGGTATCTGAAAGGCGGACTGTGTTGTGGTACTGCATGCTGGATGATTTGGCTCACTTGCTTCATGAAAGACAACAGCTGAAATGAATAAGGACAGAAAGAGAAAAAGAGAAGAAAAAGGGTGAGGTCACCCAGAGGAGCAGAGCTGATGTGGAAAAAGAGATGGAGAGGGAAAGTGAGAAGGCAGCACGGGGGGGTGAAGCCTGCTGCTCTCTAGCCTGTGATCAATAGCGATTGTGAAGTCTGATAACCACCTTCTGCTCTCCGTCTGAACCCCAATGACAGAGACTATAGAAGAACAGTATAAAATGTGTGTGTAAGTGTAAAGTGTGTGTGCTGCTGTACATCAGCGTGTCTATTGTTTGCTTGTCATTGATCCAAAGTGGAGATTTGTGGTCAGACTGGCTGGTTTTCCTGCCAGGTCTCTGGACTCGTGGAATGAAAGGACGGCTGTGGATCCCAGCAGCCATTCAGCACCCGCGCTGATCCCATCAAATATTTACACTCACACTCTGCTGGAGCTGCTGAAATACAATTAGATGACTGTGTGTGTGTGTGTGTGTGTGTGTGTGTGTGTGTGTGTAGTTTTAGAGTTTTCAGCAGAGTGACAACATGTGAGAGGCAATGAGTGTGTGTGAATGACACTGAATGGATGCACTGTGTACGAGCTTGAAGCCCTTACTCACGTTGAATACAGTGGCAAACCAAGAGAGCTATGACAACCTCAGCAGCTCTACAGAACTTTTAAACTTGAAACCTCTTTTAACTCATTGTTTTTTTGTTTTCTTCATATTTGCTATTGGTTTTGACGTTCCCATCACACAGCATGCTGTTAGTGCACTTCCACCAAGAGAACTGAAGTACAACTACCAATTTTGCACAAAACCTACGATATGCACAAACCTCAACATTTTAACCCTAGTCTGATGTTGAATGATCTTCTGCAACCTCTTGAAGAGGATAAGAGGATATCTTATTATGAAAAGGAGTCACAACATTCAGTGGCCTTTATCTGTTGTTCCTGGGACCATACTGTTACATACTGTATTGTATTGGTTTGGGATGATAATAATAGATATTTAATTAGGCGATAACATTTGATTTGGTTGCTTAATACCAACCATAAGCCAGGACAAAGACGAGTCTAAGTAGTGTCAAAACATGTAGCTTACCACAACCACAAAGCAGGTTAGAGTACGTCTGGATGTTAAAGTTTAATTCCACAAGGCTGAAATATTTTGCATGCAAAGCTGTTAATTCCACTGGGTCCTCTTGTCTAAACTGCTCTACATGATTGTAATCAGTATACAGAATCTCTCTAACTCTCTCCACATTTATCTCCCCTTTTTTCATCTGTCGCTCCATCTGTCGCTCTCCTTCTCCATCTTTCGCTCATCAATTTTCATCAAGTTTCCTGTGTCCTCTTCTTTCTCTGTCTCAATCCAATTCAGTACAGTCCATCTGTGTGAATGTTACATTTGTGAAATTGTCAGAGCATCTAAAAACAACCTGAACCTCATCTGTCTTCCCTTTCTTTCTGTCTAAGTAGCTCACTCTCTCCCATCTCCCTGCTCAGCATTCAAGGAAAGATAATTAAAATGCTCATCTATCTGCCAGTGAGATGGGGACAAGCAGGGATATGAATAGAATAACACTTAAATCACTTTTCCCCACTAGATCTGTTTGCTAGACAAGCCTGGGAACATATAAGTCGACAAGAACCCAAATCTTGTCTCTAAAAACAGATAATCAACAACTTTAAGGAGCAAAATCTGTCTCTAACACAGTGAATTATAGCTTATTCATCTTGAAATATTTGCTTCCTTGTTTAAATAATGTTCCTGCTGTTTCCTACTCAGGGGAAAGACAAGGGAACACTTATGTTCAGATTCTAGCAATTTAGATGATTCTTTAATCCAGATTCTGGATATTTCAAGTTCAATGTTTAATTGGAATAATTATAATTAAAAATTAAAAAAGTTTGAATTAGCAGTGCTATGAACCGACTGGTTGATGGCACTACAGTAAATTATTGACAAGATTTTACAGTCAATGCCCAGACTTTTCTTTAAACACCAGGCTTTCTTCTTTTTATTAAAATTTCTTTCTGATTAATACAAACATAGCATGCTAAGCATTTAGCATATTTTGATGTTACCAAGCTAACATCAGCAATTAGGCTGATCAAACGTTTACAGTGATGAAAGCCATGTCAGCCATGCCATAGCCCATTTCCACCATTATTTCATAGGCGTTTCCTGTTTAATGTCTTAATATAGGCTCTATGCTGTACTGGCATATTGTATGACCTACCTATTAAATCGGATGCTGTGATCAGTAGCCTGTGTCTGCTTCAAACATGTACACCCAGAGGACACGCTGAGGGATTCACTCTAATTAATAACATTTCATTTAAGATCAAAGACGCCAGCATGTGGTCGCCTCGTCTCTCCCATCATCCAGTCCTCTCTGTGATTTCATGCCGACCCTCGCCATCATCACCACCACCTCCTGGTTTCTTCCCTCCATCCAGCCTCTTTTTTTAATCCCTCTCCCCATCATTTTCCTCACTTTACAGCCCCCCTTCCCTCTATGTTCTCTCCCATTGCATCATCTTTCCTTCCTTTCCTCCTCCGTCCATTCCTCCTCAATGTTTTTGCATCAAAGGCATCTATTACATTACAAATCATCTGTAGTGAGGAAATTTTATGGGCCTGATGTAGAAGATAATGGCGCATGGCAAATCTGGGAAAGAGCGTGGGAATGTGTTATTTTCTGTCTGTGAGTGTATAAATAAATATGATGTGTATCTATGTGTGTTTCTACATAATTGAAAATAATATGAATAATGAACGGAGTAACAGAAACATGAATGATGTTTAATATACAGCTCAGTGAGAAAAAGCAGGAGGAGGTGGATAAGAAGGTGGCACAGATGAAAGAGGGGAAGAAAAGAGGTTAAGGAAGAGAGTGAGACGGGGTATGAGAGAGGCAGAGAGGGATGAGGGAAAGGGATGGAAAAGTGTTAGCAGACTCAAGATTTGACAGATGGCAGGAATAGAGTCTAAGAAAGTTACGGTGGCAAGGGAGCACAAACTGACATATTTAAGGAGACAGACAGATGTTGGGAGAATAAGAGAAATAGTGAAGGAGTGAAGATGAAGAAGAAGAAATGAATTAAAAGGCTAAAGAAGCAAAGGATTGGTGGTGAGACAAGAAGAGAGGTGAAGGAAAGCTGAGGAAGGCTTAGCTTGTGTCTGAATTTGAAGGCAGGCAATTAAAAGTGCAATAAAAAGACGAGACAGCCCCTGGGTTAGGGAAGTAACCGGGACTGGCAGTCACACTGCATTATGATAACACTTAGACACACACACACACACACACACACACACACACACACACACACACACACACACACACACAGAGTCTCTGACAGGCTAAAAAAGAAATGTACTGAAGGGAACACGCATCAATGCTCACACACAAAACCATACAGCTAGTGCAGAATATATACACACACACACACAGCGAAGAATTAAAAATGTTTTATCAGAACAAAAGGGGGATTCTTCAGGGATTTCAGCTCAGTTTTCATTATGACACTCTGCTGTATAGATGTGTGTATGTGTGTGAGCGGGAGAGACAGTGAGACGAGTGACAGTGATTCATTTCTCTTATCTACTGTATAGCTTGGCAACAACACAACAGGAAATGTACAAATATGTAAGATGGCGGACTCCAAAAACTACAACTTGCCTGCATGCACATGTGTATTAGTGAGTGTGTATTATCTAACTATGTTGATCTGAAACAATTTACTGAAATTCTGTTTTATTGTATATGAAAACTTGGACTAAACATTATTTATTTTTGTAAATTTCAGTTTGCTTACTTTTACCATATCCTGATAAAAACATCTATCTGAAAACGTGTGTGTGTGTGTGTGTCTGTCTGTGTGCCAGGAGTGTGTCCATGTGTGACTTACAATAATCAGGAGAATGAAGTAGATGAAGTTGTAGAAGGAATGGGCATCCATCACATAGTACATGATTTCCACCCAGCCCTCCAGAGTTATCACCTACAGTCCAGAAAACAGATGACAGTAAATAAACAAAAATATTATATATAATAAGCATTATATTATATTATATTATATATGAATGTTTGCAGGCAGAATATCATACCAACATTGTTACCTACTTATTTCAATTGCTGATGGCTACAAAAAGCTAAATACACAAAGTTTCTTTTTCATTGAGGATATCTGGAAGACTTCATCTAGCTCCCTCAATCTACTCAGAACATGAACACCTCATTTGTTTTGGAAAATCTGCAGAGTAAAATCATCAAGTAGTTGAATCGGGGATTTGGACCAAAAAACCAAAATTGACTAAAATACCCACCTGGAATATGACAATCCAGGCATAAGCGATGTTGTCAAAGTTGATGGCTCCTTTGTGGGGGTTGCTGTGCCCAGTATGACACCTGGTGTAGTACTTGTTCCAGTTGACACAAAGCCCTGCAACACTGACGCTCCCATTGGTCAGAGGCTCGGGACTCAGGCCCAGCGACTGGCGGTAGAGGGCGTCATCTTTGTCCAGGCAGCACTGCCTGCCTCCCTCGCGGCGGGCTGGGACATCAGTGCAGGACATGATGCCATTGTCTACTGGCAGAGAGCAGATGAAGGGCCGCTCATCGTCCTCATCAGGCATGTAGTAGGGCCGGGGTAGACTGATGCCTGTAGTGCTGGAGGTGTCAAGGGAGAATATCACAGTATAAAATAAAGATTAAATTCCAGCGCTTTAAAAACACATGCACTGTAAAAACAGTGTACTCAAATAAAAGAGTAAACAATAAAAGAAAATAAAAGAGGTAAAACTACTATAAGAAACCTCCCATTAAAAAACACTGCATTAAAACAGTGTTATACTTTTATTGTGATGACTCAATATGCCGCTAAATGGGCCAAACCATTTTGTGATTCTAAAAAATATCAGATTTGGCAGCAATTAAAGCCTGTAAATATCAATGAAGCCAATATTTTCCTGTTTGAAGTTGAAAATATAGTAACACTAGTAGAACCGAATGTATACTTGGAAAGCTATAATATTTTAAAGGTCTTGTAAATGGTCTGTTAGGTACTGAACAATGTGGGCATAAGGTACGATTGTGCTTGATGAGTAATCTGAAAAAAAAAAAGTGAAAATCAATTCTGAACTTGGCTGGTGCACAGAAGTATTATTCATTTGTTCTGTTCACTAGAAGAACCTCGCTGACACATTTACTGAAATCCTGAAACATTCAAGTAATGCCAGAATAAGCAGAACAGAAACAGATTTCCTCGCCAGTCTTCACAGTGTCACCCTCTTGCTTCCATAAAAATATACAGATATAAAGAGAAAGCCATGCCAACGCAGAAGCATTTCAGTTTGTTTGGGAGCAAAACCACTCATTCATGTGCATGACCACGGCTAGTCCTGACATTTGTGCGGTGAGAGAGGGAGCCAAACCATAATGATCACAAACAAATGAGAGGATGAAAGGATAGTGAGACAAAGAGAGCAGTTATTATACTTGTTATGGTAACACTAAGGAAGAAAGTAGTAACTGTTTATATTTGTTTACTTATTCAACATTAATATCTGTGTTCTGGACATATGTGAGTCCTTGGGAAGAAGCAGCATGAAAATTGTGGTGTTTTAGTTTTGTTTGCGTTTTCTGTAATTTAATTTGGACACCTGTGTTCAAAGTGCTGAAAAGTTTGCTTCACGAAGATCAGCGGTCAGGAGCCTTTTAAACCGTGCCAGTGCAACTGGGGAGTGAAAGATAACGAGCAGATAGCAACACTACAGGAAAAACATCCAAACCAGTAATAGGAAAATCAAATGGAATGATAAAAATGACAACATAAGAAAGAATGACACAAGAAGGAAGAGTGAACGCTGAAAGGGGGAGAGAGGAACAAAGTAAAATGTCAAAAGAGAAAGAAAAAAGTCATTGAATAAGCAACGAGTGAAGAAGTAGAGGAAGGTAGTTTAGACAAGTGTCAGGAATTAAGCAGGACAAGAAACATAAAACAAGAAGGATAAGAAGAGAAAATTGATAGAAGGGTGAAGTCAAGAGAAACAGGGAGGGAGAAAAACAAAGAACTGTGTATATAAAGCTAGAACAGGGAGCATAAATGTGTTTGTCTTGCCATTGCAACATGAGCACAGTGGAGGCTAAAGACAAGGAGCAGCAAAGCAATGTGATCTCACTTTAATCTGAGAGTGGGTTGCTATTTAAAGGGCAGACCAGAGAAAGAGATACAGATGAATGCAGACTGTGGTTAGCAATTACCTCTGACCTGGTATTTGAGAAAGCTTGATAGAAGCAGCATTGTGAGTGCTGCTCTCGTCTTTTGGACACTGTCTTCATTGACCCCGTCTCTGTACTGTCATCAAGTTCACTGACCTGGTGAGATCTGCAGCCTTTTTATGTCAGATAAGTTTACACTGAAGCTCTGGATACTTCTGACTTGGTTTCTATTTCATCATCCTTCCTCAGTCATATCAATCAATATCTCCTCAGTTACATCAGGCCAGAACACAGGGCCAATGAAATCTCAACAGGAAATGTTTCACACACATACTAATGAAATGTAATAGTTCAAACTTCACAAATCGATGTTTCTATGTAGGAAATAGTTCTGGAAAGAATGTTTTTTTGCAGTCTTAGATATTTACGCCACTTTCACCTGTAAATACGACACTATAACCAACATATGGTTAGCTTAGCTTGGCATTAAAACTAGAAGCAGGTAGCCAGGCTCTGTGGAACACAGAACCACCAACCAGCTGGTCTAAAGCTGAGATAAAATACTGCATGTATTGTGGAATGAGTTGCTTCTAATTACAAACCCACAGAGATCGCTGAGCTAATTTAGTCTCTGTTAGCTCAGTGGGTTCATTTTAGTAACACAGTTTCTGTCCTGTTCGCACCAGCTGTTTTCACTAAGAAACAAAAAGTGTACTGCTACATCAAACATCAAACCTAATAAGTAGCTCGTGAAGGAGGTGGAAGATCCATCAACTGAAGAACTTAAATTTTTTTTTTTTTCAGGATTCGAAGACCAAACCAGAACTAATTATTGGATTTATTTGGTAGGTGGCCATAAACATTACTCAGAATGAAAGTCAATGTAACTCGACATAGCTAAGACCTTAGCCGTGACACTTTAGAACAATTTTAGAGCAGGATCTCGACCTGGAAACTACGCACAACCTTCACCAGTCACACCACTACTTTCTTCTTCTCTTGTTCTATGTGCTGAAGTCTGAATTCAGTGCACACTGTCAAACAATGAAGTTACCTGTATTAAAGATCAGGCCAAAGACAAACCAGTGATTCACCACTAGACAGCGTCAGACAGACAGTAGTCATTACACATACGAGAAGATGCTGGACTCCTGACAGGAAAGGCTTCAGCCTGAGCTGCGTGTTTTATATTTCCTACACTTGTTCCTGGAAACACTTTGCAGTCTGATTTACAAGTGTGACACCTGGTTTGCATCAGCGGCAAACAAACAAAAAACAATCTGCTTGTGTGCATGTTTCACCAACATTGGTGGGTCAGGACACCCAATGATTATATCCCATCTCATCTGTGAATTCGTTACCACGGCGATGGCCTACCCCAAAGCCTCTCATCACATCGTTATTTTCTATGTGGGCTCAGCAGTGTGAACCGCCATCCAGCCTACTCCTTCACGCAGCCAAACCAGCGTAATCAAACGCTTGGCTGAGGATTTGGTCTCCCTGGGCTGTGGCTCACCACAGACAGAATCCCAGTTATTGTCTGGGCTCTGTGTTTTCACACTGGTATTAGCTGTACTCTTAATCATAGAGATATTTGGGAACAAACAACACCTGTTAAGCTTCCAGCAACTAATTCTTACTTGGGAATGTCTTTTTCTGGTTCCAAGGGACATGAAGATAATTATCACGGTTCATGACTAGACTGTTGATGAGTAGTGATCAAAAGTTATCTCCCATTTTTTTCCAAATCATAAATGAATTCACAGAAATCACTTGAATGCCCCTTAATTTAGCTGAACAAGGTTTTGTGCAAGAAATACGTTTCTGGATACTCAGGTAAAACACTCAACCGACACAGCAAAGTAGCAATTTACAATCATCATCACTTTTAACTTATTTTATCTTGTCTAATCTAATCTCATCATTTATCTGCATTCATCAGCTGTGGACGCTAACTGGAGTGTGATGAACCAACTGAACAAAACAACCCAGATAAGACACTAGTTTGGTAGAAAATAATCAACATGTAATTGGCAATTTAGAGGCATCTTCCTGGGGAGTACTAGTAATAGGAAAAATGGAAACTGCAAAAAACTGCACTTTGAAATAATTAATTTCAGTGAAGTTCTGCTGTATCATACTGGATTTAATCAGTGCAAAGCAGGTTAGCTAAACATGCAACATTGTAAAAAAGTATCAATAATAAAATTATGGTTCATCATTTTTAGAGAACACATCATCAATTCAACTTCAACACAACAAAGTAGATTCAAATAGTAATTTAGTAAGTAGTAATTTGTACCAAGTTTCAAACTACTAATGTTATTTCCAAAAAAAAAAAGTTGTATACACCAAAAACAGTCCTACATGAAAGAAACAATAAAATAATAAGATGTTTTGTTGTTGAGTTCTGCCCTTCTTATGACATCGATGATAAATTGTTTATATGGACAAAGACTCACACTCTGGTCGTCTTTTTGGACGACATGAAGACAGTGTCATATATTAGTGTTTAAAGACATGAAAATTAGTGGAGTGGTGCATCTTCAAAAAATAAATTTTTTTTTTCCAGCAGTATAGACACAGGCATGCAGAACAGAGCCAAGGTGGTGATATTGTGGTTTGTCAAACTATTACAAGAATCAATTTTAATGCAAATTAAAATAAGGTCTAGTTTTGCAATTGGAACACTGGATCCTTGTAAATTGTGATTTTACCATAGAAATGACAAACCATTCACACAGAAACACGCATACAAGCATCATCCCTGTGCTTCTGAAGAACACAACTGCAGACTGAGGTGGTAGTCAGCCTGAAGAAACGACATTTGCACTCTTGATTTTGAAACAACATGACAGAAGAGTAATTGAATTTCTGACACTTTCATGAAAAATAAACATCCCACAGCCACTGAGACACAGAACATCCATCCATCCATTAGTTATACTCCCTTATCACTGATGGCTGTGTGGGGAGGCCGGTGCCTATCCCAGCTGACATTTGGTGAGAGGGTGATTTCCACCCTGGACAGGTCGCCAGTCTGTCACAGTGCTGGATACAGAACATTAGTCCTGGAAATACCACGCAACAATCACACTCTCACACATGCACCACAATAAGATTTTTGCCCAAACAAAGGCACAGAGGACTAGTGAAAAGGTGAAAACACATAGAGAAAAAGTAAAGTTGTCAAACTGTAAAGGTTAGAGGAAGCCAGGAAATAAATGTACAGTAGACCTGGTTCACATTATTAGCATCCCGAAGCTAAGACCTTTTCCAAAGCCCCAGATACCCTGCTGAGGGCACTCAATAGCTTGTGCATAGGGGAGATGCGTAGGGGAGATCTGTGAGTGTGTCTGTGTGTATGCATAAATGTGCATCCTTGCAAGCATTTGTGAGCACCTTAAGCAAGGTCATGCACATAATTATTTAATTTATTATTTATTTAATGAATCACTTCTGTAATGTTAAACCATACTGTAATATGTAAATATTATAATACTACAAACCTTACTGAAAACACTGTAGCCTGTTTAGGTTGGTCAGTCGCATTGCATAAGCACGTTAAGATACTTTATAACTGCTGTGCAATACACTTGCTCCAAGATTTGTTTGGAAGACATACATAAAAAATGTCCTAATTTTTCATAGTCATAAGAAATAGTAAGAAAAAGACATTAGATAAAAAGACAAAAGATATTTCCATTCTCTGTGGCCATGATATGAAGAATTCCACTGTTATAATGGTTCACCCTACTGCACATTTCAGTGTTAAAGCACCCTCAGACATCACTCACAGGTCCTGTGCTCTGGTTTCTTTTGAAAAAAGAGTTCCCTGCATATTGTTTTCTCTTTGGTCTCTGCTTTATATTTTATTTTGCTACACTATTTTACTCAGAAATACTCAATTATCCAGAAGTTCTTTTGAAGTCCCTGTAGCTTATGGCATCTATGTTAGTGAACTGGAAGAGTGCATCAGAGGGTGTGTGTGTGTGGGTGGAAAAGTTTGACGGGGTTGTGGGGTGAAAAGAAAAAGAGTGTCGGTTTTTAATTATGTGGCAGAATTAACTGCGAGATAATGGCATTTGCTTTGTGCAAAATTTTGTTTGCAATCAGCCTCATTATATTAGCACTTGAGAGACAGAGGGGGAGAGAACCTTCATCTCACTATGGTAATATCAGTGAATTGATAAGATGATGTAATTAATCTTCTGGAGTCACACTGAATGAGGGCAGGTAATGAAAGGAGAGGTGACACAGCCACATATACACTCATACACTTGCACATTATGGCCATAGCGTATCTTAATAATTATGTGATTACTTTTTCATCAGCTATAATTCACATTATGAAAACACATGTTGGATAGACAGACTCAGAGAACAAGACATCAAATACATGTAAGGGATGTAGATAAACATGAGACAAACTAAGATGACATAAATGCTCAAACGTCATATTAGAGCCTTTGCTTTCACACACACACACACACACACACACACACACACACACACACACACCCTCACACACACACACACACACACACACACAATGGGTTGTTGCCTCACAGTGTGAAGTTCTCCTCCGGGTAGCAGCGGTTCCTCAGCAGGCCCGCCCACAGCTGCACCCCAATAATGCCAAAGATGAAGAAGACGAAGAAGCAGAGGAGGAGGACGTTACCCAGCATGGGCAGAGTGTCCAGTAGCAAGTTCACCAGAATACGCATGCCTGAAAAGACACACACACACACACACACACACACACACACATTCATATTGTAACACAAATCATTAACCATTAGTGTGACATATTTAACATCAGTTCTTATCCTGAACTAAATATGTCAAGTCTCAGCATTAAACTGGGAGGTGGACTGATCATCTGAAGGTGTGACGGTTCTCGTGCTGGGTCAGAGGTGAGTAGGCAGCACTTTTCCTTCACTTTCAAAATGACACACTGACTGTTGAGTGTCAACAAATTTATATTTTGGTGCTTTGAGGTATCATTCAAGTATCAAACCGAGTTTAGAAGTGAAATATGTGTCTTTCTATTATTAATCAACCACATTGACAACCACAGCGATGCATCAGTACAATGTGCACAGACACTGATCAACACATTCTTACTACATCACTCTCTTGTGCATTCAGAATTTTAACACATTGTCATTTCTATATAATTAGCATATCACTCCCTAATCTCCACATTAATTATGATCCATTAATCTGGGTTGATCTCACTAAAAGAAGCTAAACCAAGGGTTAAATTCTATCTGTAATACAGATGGGGACTAATATAGCATTTAGCTGACTAATCAGGGGTAAGTGCACAGGGGCTCTGCCAAATGACGCAATGATTTGAAATGATTCAGATGACAAGCCAGCTACAGCACCTTAAAGAGTCTTTAAGGACCTTTCCATAAAACAGTACTGCTGTATGTTACTGTATGTATTCTGTCTGCATAACCCGCAGTATCCATCTCTTAATAAATTTATTTTGGGTTTTTACCACCACAGGTGGTGGCCAACTTATGATCACATTGCTCATGAGAATCAACCCTCCCCTGTGTTTTATATTGACTGTGATTAAGGGGCTTTAACTGCATAGAAAAAAATGATTCAAATCAAGCGAGTTGATTTGAATCAAGCTAAATTACACTGAGTTGAAGTGACGTGGAGATGAAGTCTAACCTGGCAGCACAGACACACCACAGAGCCTTTCCTTCATCAAAGTTTCTTTTGATGAAGCTGAAACAGACGATTTATTTCTCCACAATGATTAAATCTCTTTGAACTCAGGAAGCAGCTTAGACTGAAGCAATAAAACTATACATACTATAATAAGAAATTAACAATGAACAATTAAATCAACACAAATATACTGCAATAGTAAACGTATATGTTTCTGAATGCAGACACAAAATTATCCACAAAAGAAACACTTAATGTAATGTGTTTAAAATGTAAAATGAGAAATGTAAAAATAAAACAGGGATGATAAGATGAAAAATTGCTCTCTCCAGGAAGTGAAATCAAATTCTCTGTATTGAATAATAGTATTGATCTGGCGATTTTATCATAGAGTATCACCAAATGTTGACAACAAATGTTTATTTTATATAAAAGCCAACTTTAATCATTTTAATCAGACTGGAAGCAGCTAGAGAAGGAATGAAGGGGGGGAAAAAAGAGGAGATGAGCAAATCACAAAGTGAACTAAACTAAAGTAGAAGTATAAAGAAGAAGAATAAACACAATATAAATGAAAAGAGAAAACAGGTAGCAGGGAGAAAGTTTGCAGATCAATGTTACCTTGGCTGCTAATACAACTGTCTCTAGAGGGGGGATTGTGGGTAATGTAGTAAACAGACTGGGCTTTAAGCTTTGACCAGTGGGAATCAGGCCTGGATCATTTCAATTAGTGTCTCACTAACTGACTCTCCTACTTACTTCACACACCCTCCAGTGTGCACATTGAGTCAGAACGTGCCTACATGTGTGCCTGTGGCTTTACGTCGGTTGTGTCCCTGCCTACACTACCGGTGTGGTTGTGTGTGTCTGCATGAGTCTGTAGCAGTCTGTATTTGTGTTTCTCTTGCAGCATGGTGATTGAATTACCCCTGAGATGAGCTCTGTGTTAAATTGTCTTTAATAAAAGAGGGAATTGCATCTTTATTCATCCAAGAAATAAAGACGAGTGAACTGAGTTGCAGCAGCTGATGCTGGCACAAAGAAGAGCTGTGTTTGTTATGAACCAATCTTTTGATCCTGTGGCCCCATTGGACGCTTCTTTACAAAGAAATGACATGTTCACATAACAATGTTGGTAAATGCCTTGTCAGTTCTTGATGTAGCATAAAGGAGCCATTTAGCACTGGTTCAAGAAAACATTCTTTGGAAATTTATTTCAACAATATCTGTACACTGCAGACTATAGCATGGTTAAGTATTACTGAAGCAAAGAAGGTGGCAAATGTGTGGTTTCCATGTCTCCATCATTCCCCAATACAGGGAATTCTTGCGCTTCCATTTCCAGGGGACCAGTTACTAGTACAACCGTCTGCCGTTCAGGTACTCGCTGGCTCCCCGCATTTTCTCGAAGTGCATCTGTGCAACTGCGGAGACAGGGAATGAGAAACAGTTCTACCTCGACGACCTGCTTCTGCTGGCCCACTCCCCAGAGGAGTCATGGCAGCAGACAGCAGAACTCCTTTGAGGAGAATCAAGCTAAATTACACTGAGGATCCCTGGATCCTTTGAGCGCGCCCCAGCCCACTCAGTCCATAGTGTATCTGGGGGTGGAACTGAACTCATTACTAATGAGGGCCCGACTCTCAGAGGAGAGGTCGGCGACCCTCTCCTCCCTACTGCGTCACTTCGCTCCACGCAGACGCGTCTGGGCTCGATCGGTGACGCACCTTCTAGAGATGATGGCAGCGGCTCATCCGGTGGTGCCACTCGGCCTATTGCATACGAGGCTGTTTCAGCGCTGGTTTATCCGACTGAGGCTGGACCCAGCATGTCACCAGTGGGGCATACTATCCCTCCCCCAGTCAATGGGCCCAGATCTGCTTTACTGGAAAAACCCCCGCTCCCTGACGCAAGGGGTTCCCCTGGGTATTCCATCAAATCACGTGTCAGTGTTCACGGATGCTTCTCCCGGACAGTAAAGGGGGAGTGGACGATCAGGGAGGCTGCGCATATAAACGAACTAGAGCTGCTGACAGTGTTGAAAGTTCAACGGCACTTTTCTCCACTGCTGAGGGGTCGCCACGTTCTGGTCTGAATGGACAACACGACAGCTGCGGCGTATATCAACCGGCAAGGGAGGATACGCTCGGCGCCTGTTGCTGTGGATTCACATGCGGGACAGGCATCCATCTGTTTTCAGCTTGAAACCAGTGCTTACACATCCCACCTGGTGCTTGCTTTGCTTTGGGTCAGGCATTTCTTTGGTTTTCGGACTCTTCTCCTGGGTGGCTGGGCCCAGTGAGGCGTAACCAACACACCGGACAAATTAACCTGCTTGTGGGCAACATGGTGACGTGATGTCAGTCCATCTAATAGTTGGTAGTTGATTTGTCTATATTAGTATTTGGTACATTGGCAGTACCAGTGTCTTGTTTGCTTTAACTTGTGTGTGTGTTCGTGTGAAGTTCTGAAGGTAATTGCATTAGAATTTATGCCTCAGCCAGCAGCAGTTCATTTTAGCTGAATAAAATTTCTTACAACAGTGACAGCACTGCTTGTTATTGTATCTGCATATTATCAAAGCCCCTGGAGGCAAATTTGTGATTTGAGCTATACAAATAAAAAAAATGATTTGACTTGACTATCGAGAAATTTAAAAAAAAATGAGTGGAATGGCTGTATTGCCTCTTCTCTAATCACCACCTTGGTCATTTTATCTCTATTCATTCAGCGATTCCCTCCATCCCTCGTCTCCTGAGCTCTATCTATCATCGTAATGGCCTGCTCATCTGAGTCCCTCTGCATCCCCTCTCTTATCATCCCTCTCTTCCTCTCGTCCATCTTTGCCTGTCCTTCATGAAGCTGGATAATCCCCTCTTCCCCACCTCATTTGTCTCTCTTTGTCTCTTTTTTCCCCCTTCTCACCTCCTTCTTTCCCCATTTTCTTTAACCTAAATGTTGTGTCTTTATTGAAACGTTACTGGATAAACCACAAAGAAATCAATTGAATGTGAACAGATCTATTTTATCTTTTATCCCCTGGATAATATAAGGTATTTGGTGATTTGCATATAGAGCCAGGAAACTAATACAACACAACTGCCTTTTTAATGTCAGAAAGGACAGGAACAGAAAAGTGACCTACGCTTATTGAAATGCCAGATTATAGCTGCAAACATGGTTTAGACTTAAATGACTCATTGTTTGTATTTCCTCCCATCAGAGAGCTGCACACAACAACCCATCTATTGGCAAATTAAGTCCATCCTGCGCAAAAGCATTGCTAGCCATTAGGCATGCAATGAATGTAATGGGACCTTTGTGATGCAAAATGCAGAATTTATTTGTGTAATGTTGGCTATTGTATTCTTATTGTAACATTTGCTTTGTTACACCAACCAGGCAGATGTCAAGACATCTGGTAAGCGCAACTTAACTAATCTCACAAAATTTAGTATAAATGTAATGGACTGTGCAAAAGTTTTAGACACTAGGTAGGTGCCATGAATGAAATATTACTACTAATATTAATGCTAATAATAATAATAATAATAATAATAATAATAATAATAATAATAATATTAATAAAAATAGTAACAATGCTATTTCTCATCTGTACACTTGCATAGTTTTTCAAGGCACTTAGCAGGTAGATTGTTCCAAGCATCCACAGTTCTTTTGTGGATTTAAACTCTCAGTGTCTTCTGTCTATGCATGTGATCATGATGGTATTGAGATCAGGGCTCTGCAGGGACCACACCATCTGTTGCACGATTCCTCTTTTCTTTT
Source organism: Mastacembelus armatus (assembly GCF_900324485.2). Taxonomy (NCBI): domain Eukaryota; kingdom Metazoa; phylum Chordata; class Actinopteri; order Synbranchiformes; family Mastacembelidae; genus Mastacembelus; species Mastacembelus armatus. Next base: position 2,290,235 of record NC_046633.1, read on the forward strand.
TGTTGTTCTTAATCACTCTGGCTGTATGATTTGGATTGTTGTCATGCTGCAGAATGAATTCGGGACCGATCAAATGCCTAATTATCTAAAGTTCTAAAACAATTGCATGTCACAATGTAAAACAATAAAATTTACATGTAAACAAACAAACAAACAAACACAAAATAGGTTGTTTGCCAATGTCAGTGAATCATATGTCTGTGACAGAAACGACCAAAGCAGGGAAGGTTTTTCTCTTCTTCTACCCATATAAAATATTTTATGACAGCGTGATGGTTACGATTTTCATAGGTTAGGCACAAAAACAACTTAATTGCAGTTTGGGAACCATTACGGTTTAGGTTAAAATTAAAATTGTATTAAGTGGTTGTCAAAATATTGCTGATCCTTTTCAGTGTGTAGTATAAAAGTCATGTCATTATCACTGGTCTGATAATGAGAACTAGAAACAGAAAATGAGAACTCAGAGCTGATCAGCTGGAACTGTGCATCTATGTATGTATCTCCCTCACTATTCATGCAGAATTCACCACAGAATATAAATGTTGACTTCTCCTTGTGGAAAAACAGACTCTTTAGAGACATGGAAGCACTGATAGATAAAGGTGTAAATGAGGTGAAGGATCCTGGGTTCGCAACCCGGCCTTTCTGTGTGGAGTCTGCATGTTCTCCCTGTGCTTGTGTGGGTTTTCTCCAGGTACTCTGGTTTCCTCCCACAGTCCAAAAACATGTATGTCAGGTTGATTGGTGACTCTAAATTGCCCATAGGAGTGAGTGTGAGTGTGTGAGGTTGTTTGTCTCTATGTGGCCCTGTGATGGACTGGGGACCTGTCCAGGGTGGACCCCTGCCTTTCACCCAGAGAGAGCTGGGATAGGCTCCAGCTGATCCCCGTGATATAAGTGTGTATAAGTGGGTATAGAAAATGGATGTATGGATGAAGTGACAGAATGCAGAGCACAGGAGGTGAAGAAAGCAGGGAAAGAGTAGGTGGAAGGACTTGACCTGACTGAATGATCCAAAGCAGAAAACTGTTAAAAAACAGAGGGATCACAGTGATGAAGAAATGATGAGGAGAGAGGAATGAATTTGACACTACAGAGAAAAATATAATAAAAATGGATGGAGACATTTTAAAATATTTTTCTCTCTATTTTCAGCTCCCAAACAGGGAGATATAAATGAGAAGTAAACACAGCGATAGAATAAAAAATCCTTACAGAACACATAAAGAAAACAAGTAGAGCTGGTATAGACCTGCCTATGATCGGAACAAAAATAAACGCACTTGACTCTGAATACTTTAATGGTCAACCTGTGGAAACACATTCAAGTTCAGTCCACGTGTGCATCTTTACGTATATTGTGTTAAATATAGATATTAACCAACCTTAACTGGCTGCACCTGCTTTCACATGAGAAAAAAATAATTGCTCAGACAGTTTATAATGCAGATTTATGAGCAGTGGGAGGTTTAGCAATTATCCTTATAAAGAAAGCAAAACAACATTATCTTTGAGGACCAACATATCCCACTTGGAGAGCACTCGTAGCTTCTTAAAATGATTGCCTGCTAGATGCAATTTAGACACACAAAGCACAAAAGCAACAAGCAGCAAGCTCTGAAGATTCTCATCATAAAGGAGGGTGACTAGGGCAGCAAAGCCAAAGTGGCGGTTTGGGTCGCTCCAAACACTTTCAGCAACGCCCGATCATCACTTTAGTGATGGGTTTTGGATGCTGAGGAGATTTTGTTGGGATTAGAACGGCTTCACTGTGGATGGCATTACGTTCAGGAATTTAAATAGCCCTGTGTAAGTGGTATACTCTGGAATTTGTTTCCTCATACAGGATGGAACTACTTGTATCTGGATATTATACCAGGATCTGATACACTGATTGAACACCGATGAAGTATGATTTCATTTTAAGTCAATACTTTTGAGCTTTATTTTTGTGTACTTGTCAATCTTTGTTTGAATTGCATACAGCAAATTCCATTTGCTCACCAGCGCACTAATAAACCACCAGAGCAGCTCATAAAAACAACAGGTACACAGTCAAAATGACATAATTACAGCCAAGACAACGAGTCATTTGGGCTGCATTTGGTAATCGGGTGTTGCATGTTTGGTGCTGCCATTACAATGGTGCTGGTTTCACATGGCCCATTTGCTTCAGAATGAATAATAGCACAATATCAGCACTGCTGCATTTGTTGTGTGCGCCAACAATACCAGCAGGCATCTGTAAGTTACAAAAACACAATACCACAGCTGCTGTTCGGACACATTCAATGTGGACTTTAAACTGAAAATACATAGTGAATAATGAAAACAGGTTTTACACTCGAACAATTACAGAAATGAATGGTAAAACTACAAAACACTAAATCTAATTTTGATTTTAAGTACAGTTTAGTTAACACTGAACTATAATGTAAAATGCCATGAAAATTGTATTCTCAGCTACTCTTGTGAAATAAAATGCCCTCACAGGGGTAAGTGTGACAACTAGAAACCTATTCTTGTGAAGTAAACTTGATAACAGTGACAAAGTGACTCACAGTTTCAGTTCTAAGACACTTAAAAATATTTGTGTTTTGTGGGATTATTGATAATAAGTGGATGAATTTTGTAACTACTGAATTTTACATTACAATTCATATTTTTAGCAGATGTTGCTTAAATCTATATTTTAAACAATATAATATTCACAGCAGTGAACACAAATGTTTACAGTTTGTTGTATCACACTATTCATACATTTCTTTCATTTACTCCTACAATATCTTCAGCTATCAAAACATGGCTACAGCATGTCTGCAACACCTTAGTTTAAAATAAAAGCTCTGTTATTTTTGTCTTCTTTACTTATAACTCTGGCAATTCTGACTATGAGTGATAGCATGATATATCTTGAATTGAATATTTCACTGAAAATGAAGACGAAAGTAAACAAAAGTAAAGCATTCCCTCGATCAGCTACACCTGCACAATCTACTTCTAGGGCAACTTGCCAGCTGAGACAACTAGCTGCCGTTTCAGGTGCAGTGGGTCCTGGGAGACTTAGGAAAAATTAGGTTAGGGGAAGGTTGTAATGACAGTTGGATACTGACACTATACACTGAAATACTGACTTCCCATATAAGATAATACATGAACCCAAGCATCTACACTACACTCATTCACATTCTTATTTAATGACATTATGCATTTTCACAAATTCTGCTGCAAAACACAACTTTGTGACAAAACAAACCAGTAACCACTATAAGTAGACATACTTTAATATCTGGCTGACTAGTTCTGCCGCTAAACCTTTGACACCCCTCAGGTCATCGGGGACAGGTTTGTTGACTGTTTCCAGAAGGAAAACCTAATACTTTTCTTTTTGCCACAGCCATTCATTAAATTTAATTTGGGACCATTTATTCATATTTGACACTGATCTATAACTGCACATTCCTGTTTAATCTGTGTTATTCTAATTCTTACATTTCCTTTATAACTTGTCTTGATGCCTCTAATTTATTATGTTCAGTGGCTCTTTCTGATTCATTTCAATGGGGAAGTGCATTCACGCGTATACGTTCTTATATGTGTAAGGCACTGTATGTTTTTTTTTTTAAATAAATGGAGATTGTATAATAAATTAACTTTGATAAGTTTTAATAATCATCATAGCCAAACCCCACTCTTTCCAGCAGGCAATAAGTATCTAATCTGAATGTGTTCATGGTCGAGGTATTTCTGGCTCAGCTCAGACTTTTCAGCACCGAGGACAGCGACCAAGTGCCTGGGCTGGCTCCTCAGGCAGGCAGCTGTCCATGGTGCTGTATGAAACCTACAAATGGCATGTCCACCTCTAAGTTTTAAGATACAGTATATATGCTTTTCAGTATGATTTGAATGGTTCTTTCATAAACAGCGGGACAAGCATGTGCAGATGGACAAAGTTCACTCTTGTTTACCTGTTTGTTTACCTTTTGAATAATATCTGAAGTGACTTACTTGGCACCCTGTTGATCGCTTTAAGAGGCCGAAGTACTCTCACTGTCCTAATAGCTGTGAAGTTGACGTTCTGCAGGTCCAGCGAGTATTCAACCATCCTGGAAAATACACAAAGTATGAAAAAAAAACTTGTTAACAACACAAATACTTCCTCATCACTTCACCCTATAAAGGGTAGTTAGAGAAATGCAAAACAAAGAAACAAAACCAGCAATAAGCCGTGTGATCATCACAGAGGAGGATTAATTCACGGTGAACTTTGAGGTTGTGATATTTTAATGTACTCCTCCCTCCATGCTCGTCCTTATTTAAAACAAAAGCACACACCCATGGACAGTTGGTTGCCTGCTGTGCTAAGCTTAATATGAATTAATGAGCTGGAACTTGTGTAGCTAATAAGATAAGATATTCAATAAAACGGAGGTCTGTGGAAGACTCTTTTCTTAACCGTGTTTGCAAACAAAATGTTTCCCTCAGTGTCTGTAAACACACAATACAAACATCAATTAGTTTGCAGCTCAACATGAATATTAATGCGTGGAGGTGTACAGTATCACTTTGCATGGCAAAGATATCACATTATAAAACAGGTGTTTCATCATTTTACAGAGAGGAAGATGAATATGTAAAAGCAGGAGAGAATAAGTAGATGTCCCGCATCGCCGAATGCTGGATATTCGAGTACATGAAGAAGAGCATCTGAATGTATGCTGGGTGAGGTGTGACCGCAATCATCTGATATGAACGCAAAGTCTTGTGAGGTGGAGGTGGTAAACAAACTTAAAGGAAAACTAGGTGCTGAATAAAAGTGAGGTATTTCTGAAAAAAAAGTATTGAAAGGAAAACATAACAGTACTATGCCTGAAAATTGGCAAAAAGAGGCTAAAAGTTCAGATAGAGAGAGAGAGAGAGGGGGAGGACAGTGAGAAAGAGAGACGACAGAGGGATGACAAAAAAGCATGAGATGAGGAAGGACAGATAAGAAACCAATGAGAGTAAAGCACCAAGGGATGATTAAGTGCGATATAATGATGGCAATAAAGGGAGATTGAGAGAGAGAGAGCGAAAGCGCCTGAGGGTTTTATCAAGTGCTGGAGATAATTACAATGTTAGGAACAGAAAGACAGACAGGGGGAGAGCAATATGCATATACCTGGCTGAAGAGAAGAAAGCTGCTCTCAGGTTGGAGGGAAGGGGGGGTGGGGTAGATAGTTGTCAAGACGTGGGAAAGAAAAGTACAAGAAACTGAGGAAAGCTTCATGTATTTCACACAAAAATATTCTACTCTCAGACTTTCCAGTACTCCATAATAACAAGCTCATTTCAGCAAGAGGTGGGAGAGCCCACCAGGTGATTTTTTTTCAAATGTTTAAAAAAAAACCTCAGCCAATAATTTGCTCATAACCTTTTGACCTGACCTACACTTGAAGACGAGTCTTTATAAATTTCTGAGAGCAAAATAAGAGTGAAGTAGGCAGAAACAGAAATCACCCAATTCCCTAGTGTTAAGGAGGTAGTTTTACAGTTTGAAATCGAATCCTGAAAGGTTTCAAAGTTGGAATATATGAGATAGTTACATAAGGGTATAACTCAGGAGGCTGGGAGGAAAAAAAAAAAATACAACCATGCCAATAGGCTGCCAGGATCCACGAAAATACAGGCACTGCCAACTCCAATTAGATGTCAAGTTGGAAAAGCAAAAGTGTTTCTAGAGGTGTGTCTAATTCTGAAGCTGACCACGTGGAAGTTGCAAAGCTGGAAACTGCACTGTGCTTCCACATGAGGTCAAAGGTGAAACCCCTGAACACCACAGCTATTTTTTGTCCTTGCAGTCTGGCAATCAAACCTCAGTCCAGTGAGCAACACTCCTCACATTCTCGGAAACATCCGCACGGTGCGGATCGAACTCAGCGAGCCGTGAACGAAGAATCTCTCCTGTTGTCGGTGTGTTACTTTAACCCTGGAAGTGACGATAACTGACAGAGTCCAGATTCTGCTTCATCTCCCCCACAAATCAAACAAAACAGTGCTAGTAAAACACACCAACCATGAAAACTGAGGTTGGAGTTTGCAGCGTATCTGAATGCGGCAAAATCTGTGGTGACCAGAGGGTCTGGTTCCTCAGGGTTTGCCCTTGATCTAATTTGACAGGTGGGTTTCTATGGAAGGAGACTTATCTGGCACTTCCACAAGAACACAAGAAGAGAAAAGTACCTTGCACTTAGAAGTTTATAACCAGATCAAAAGGTAAAAAATGAAAACTATATAACATAAATAAATAAGATTATGCTAAACATACAGAATATATATATTTTTGTATTCATGTTATAAAAATATAGACCTTTGTTTCTTAAAAAAAAAAAAGAAAAGCAGCAGTACAATGACAATTCACTGTCCACTGCTCTTTTAATCACTGTGTTACAGTGCACAGACTGGACAGATGTCTCTGTGTGTTCGTCTGTGTGTGTGTGTGTGTGTGTGTGTGTGTGTGTGCGTGTGTGTGTGTGTGTGTGTGTGTAATGGGGCTTTGTCATTTTGAGCAATTTTTTCCAGCAATTTTAGATAACAGCTCATTTTGGCCAGTCAAACACACAACTACACATTCACAACACATACACATAAGCAGACAATTATATTTTTGCACACAAAGATATACACACACACACACAATAATACACATAATAAACATTATCCCTGACACACTTTACTTTTGCACACACTGGGCAGACAACCTCCCTTTCACACCCAACTACGATCCCACAAACACACACTAAGCAGACAAACCAGAGGTCACACCAGACACATGCACAAAAGCAAAAATACTCAACTTTTCGTAACAAAACACACATGTCTAGTGACATAAGCCATGAACACGCACGCACGCCTCCTTCTGGAGGCATCAGACTGGAAGAGTCCGGAAGCTTTTCTCCAGGGATGTCCGGCACATTGAAGGAAGGCTTTGATTTTTTTTTAATGTTTAAATGGCCCAAAGTGACATGTAAATCAAATGATAACAGATTCAGCATTTTAATTAAGGCCAAATACATTACATTTAGATCCTGATTTTTTTAAACTCAAACCATAAAGTCTGATGTATACATTATGAATTAAATAGTGATTTCTATTCAGTGTGGTGACTATAATCAGTAGTCTAATTGATGAGGCTGTTGATTCGTTCAAATACTCTGCTCATTAGTTTTGGTGATTGCAAAGCTCATGTTCAGGATGCATTAAACGTCTTTAACCTCTCTGTGACGGTACACCAGGAACCCTGGAGGACACTCTAGAGTTTTACATTAAAGACTAAACACTGGTTGAAGGCTGTGTGGCCACTTCACAGTCTTCACAGCATGGTCATGTTTTTTTTTTTTTTTTTTGCTTAATATGAATCAAATAAACTCAGTGTTCCCAACACTGTTAATTATTTTGCCATGGCACAGTGAATTTCAAAAACTGTGTCAAGCACCGTATCAGTATCAGACCAATAATGGCCGTTCTCTAATAAGCCGAGTTGTACGAGTTCTAACAGAAACCATCTGTATGTAAAGAATAAAAAAACCTTCTCATTTTTATATTTTATCATGTACCTCTTCAATGAGCCATGTGCAAAATATTTAATAGTCATTTTAAACCTGATTATGAACGCATCATGGTTACCATGGCGGCAGCCTGAAATCACCACCTGCAGAGCTAGAAATTACGCTAATACACGGCAGAGCAGCTTCTAATCATTTAAGTTTATATTGTTGCTGTTGATGATGATTATTCTTATATAGGCCTACACTAGTTTTATCTAATAAAAGAAGGAAACAAACATCTTCACACAGGCAGAAGTGACTAGTGTAGCCTGAAGTCTGAAATAATGAAGTTAAACATATATTTTACCTTTAGGTTTTTCCACTGGCCTAATAGGTGAGAACTTAAAATGACTATTAGTGGACAGCACAAAATGTCTCATGACAACAATCCAGGAAAAAAATCCCTCTGGAGAAGGAGGCATCAATTATTAAAATGAGATTAATAAATGCAGTAGATATTCTGTCCCAGAAGTAGTTTGCAAGTCAGAGAAAATAGAGGAGCACACACACACACACACACACACACACACACACTCATGGATGTGAAAACAAAACACACTCAAACATTTATCACAGCCTAGATTCACTGTATTTACCTTTTATGCGTCTCATTTTTACCCTTTCTACCAATGTTTCCACCATCACAAAATCCCTTCGACTTTTTTCTTCAGCATCACACAAATTCTACCACTCAACTTCCTCCTTTTACATCGTCAGCCTTTGTTTTCTAACTATGTCTTTGTTGTGGCCTCTGTGTGTGTGTTTTCTCAGTGTATATTAATTTCCATTCTTACAATCCTACAGTGTGTGATGTGGGGTGATAGCTGTTAGCTGTTACACTTCCAGCTGGGTACAGATGCTCACATCCATGTCTTAGTGTGTGTGTGTGTGTGTGTGTATGTGTCCATACCATGTTTTTGCTACACTGTGGGGACTGAAACCTGTTTACACACTCACACTTGGGGACAAGAGATCACTTGGTTTAAAACTAGGGTGACGTTAGGTTTAGGTTACGTTATGGTAAGGGTTAGAGTTATGCAGGTAGTGCTTATGGTTAAGGTTAGGGCAAGTCTCCAGGTAATGAATGTAATGTCCCCATGGGAAATGGAAACAAGTGAGTGTGTGTGTAAGTGTGTGTGATGCACATTTGCACATTTCTCCTCTCGCTCTACCCATCTCTTCCTGTTACACTCTGCACCTATGACTGTATAACATCCATCGTTTATCCTTCGAGGGTTGGTGGAGGAGGAATATTGGCTGGAGGAGGTGTACACCCTAGATAGATCGCCAGAATCAACACAGAGAAACAGACAACCTCACAGTTACACCTACAGGCAATTTAGAGTCATTTTATAACAAGCCACTGTTAATTAAAATATACAGCGGGAGAGTAAATATTGTAGTTGAGGAGGAAACTATATCACTGTCAATACTGAACCAGGTAAATATAAAAATAGGTGATGGCATGGAAATTCAGCACTGCAGCACCACATGGCTGAACTGAGTTTAAAGGAATCTTCTGTTTTAGGAAATGCATTTGTTTTTCTTCTTCCTGACAGTTAAGTTAAATGAAGTGATCAGCATCACTTTCAGCAGCAGCATGTAGCACAAACACTAGCAGCAAAAGGGCAAACCAAGCTCGTTTTAAGGTGCCCTGTGCTGCCAATCACTTTCAGCCTGCTACGAGACACACGATGTTTAATTTGCACAGGGACAATGATTTCCATTTTCATAAAAGATCTTAAAAAACACTGGTCTCTCTAATCAGATAGGCTTCTTTACAGTGGCTTCATGTTTGTGAAGTAACTGTTAGGATTGGCAGCTGTGTGTGTCCATGTGTGTGTGTTCTCTCTCTCACTTGCAGCGAGCTGAGGAGAGAGGTGTGGTCCAGCGGCTGATGAGACGCAGCTGTTTCGATGTTTCCTACTTAAGCCCTGCTCTGATGACCCCGAGTGTTGGTAGAGCCACTGGCTTCCTCGTGCATGTGCCACGTCTCTAGTTTAATGCCTTTTATATATTTTCCTCAGTTACTCAACTATTGTAAATAAATGGTTGTTCTTATCAAGTCGTCACTGTCTCTGCATTTGGGTCCACAACGTCAAGAATCTTTAAGGACAAGAACTTTGGACAAACATTCATGAAAGGCAGATAGAAAACTCTCCCAAAATATTAGCTGCATGATCAGAGAGAAAAAAAAAATCATAGGAATTATGTCATTAACTTTTCTGTTTTGGTAGTTTATTTTATTAGAAGTATTTTAAGCGTTTGTGGTCTAAAATCTTAAGTAAAGCCCTGAGCTGGTCTGTGTGCACGACCAGTTACAGTACTCAAAGTGCATCTATCATCAAAGTGAATGTGTGACATCCAGGAGGCATTTTAATAGATGTAAGTGAAATATTCAGGACTCAGGGGGACCTGTAAAAAGTAATGCTCATCATTTTCATAGAAAAGTTTAAGTACGGACCGAACTGCCTGACTGATAAGGAAAAAATAACCTGACAAAACAGTAACAGAATGTATGTTGATTGTGTACTAGTACTAGTTGTGTATAAATCAACCATGAACAGAGCAATACTCTATGTTCTCTATGAGACCACTCTGATTTCCAGGGTTCATGTGCTACATCCTTAGACTTAGGGTCATTCAATCATCATGTACTGTATCATCTGCCAATTGGAGCATGTTCATGTTCACTAACATGCACAATACACACAAAAATGCATGAGAAGACTTGAGTAAATGAAACACTTTCTATAGCCTGCTTCAAGTCAATTGTTTCCCATCACATTGCTGTGATTGTAGTCTTCTGTCAGACCACAAGTCTTGTCTGCAGTGCAATCTAAACAAATACCAGATAAAAATACTGACTCCATCCAGTATTTCAGAAAACTACAAGAGTGGACAGCACTTGCTTCTGTCAAAAGGAAAGGAGAATATTTGATTTATGTATAAATATAGTTCTGCCAAAGCAGCCTGGGATCAATTATGGTTTCCCATCTGGTCTCCTCAAAAAAAAAAAAAATCCAATACAGACACAGACACCACAGATACACACTCAAACACACACACACTTATTCAGAGAAGTACAATCACACCACCATGACATGACTCATGACTGTCTCAAAGCTGAGGCCAACCCTTTTAAATCTCTTATTATTATTATTAGTTTAAATCATATAATACGATTGGATGTGGTCTATAAAAGCTGCTGGCTGTCTCCAGCCAAAGTTTTGCAAAATTTAGCTTAATGGTCCCAAATGCTTTTCAAAAAAATAATTTGTGGAACTCTGACACAACATGTTTAGACCAATAGTCAAGTGAGCAACAGCTTGGCAATGGATGACAGCCCTGGCTGTCACTCTTACAATAGGTTTGATAAGAATGCATTTAGAGCATAAAATGTGTAAATTTATGAGCCCTGACATTTCTCCACTAATACACCTCCCTGCCTTTCCTGTGCTTCATTGCTCATATTTTTCCATTCATGCTCTCTCAACACATCAGTGTGTCTTTACCTCCTCTCCTGCTCCCTCTGCTGAGTGTTGGAGACAGATAGAAGGTGCAAAGGGAGACAGGAGGACTGAGAGAATAGATGGATCTTGAGAGAGGCGGTGTAAAGCTGGGCCTGTGCTCATAGATAGCCTCTCAAAAACTACCCCAGATGACACATGCTTACACATGCTTACACAAGGTTACACACAGACACACACACGTTTAAATGCGCATTATGCACAAACATAAACACATGCACATGCATACAGAACATGAGGATAGTGAGGGGTCAGATTCCAGTTTTAATTTCATGTGGGGGTGAGTGGCTGAAACTGAAACTTGTAGCTGCTGTTTCTACATGTGTACATGTTTTCTAGCCCTCTAGCCCTCAAAACCTGTATTAAATGATTTCATTTAGATTTTGTATCATTATTGTATCATTTCACCTAAATCTGTCCTAAAATAAAAGCTCCCATCACGTCATGTCCTCCCTGTCCACTGAGCTGCAGGTGAATACACTGGCACAGTGCTCCAACAAATTATGTCACTCAGTGGCAGCGATGTCATTACTGCTACCAAGAGCCAGGAGCAGCTGCATGTACACACAGTATACAACAACGCTGAGGTGTAGGCTATTTTATCTTGTGTAATTAAAAACAAACAGATGAAACAGACTCCACTGAAAATAGATTGCAGCTCAGGTGCAACCACAATACAATAAAAGTGAGAACACCTGTTATCAGTGCAATCAGTCAATCACAACAACAAGTGATGCATGTACTATTTCCAGTTCAAATTAAGTCTATAAACGGCCTTTTAAAAGAACCGGGGAACATGGCAGGTTTCTCAGTTTTGCCCTGGATTGTGTCTAATGCAACATGGCTCCACATGGCGAGGAAACTGAACTGTGAATGTGAGAGATGGTCCAGCATCAGTAAGCTTATGAACACAAGCTGAAACACAGCTGCTGAAGAGACAACCAGAAGGCACAGTGGCCAACTATCCATCCTCAAAAAAATGATGACAGATGCACTTCACTATTAACACAAAACACACAGTTACATGCTTCTGACTTAGCACAAAAAATACATATCTAGAAATTAGTGTTTCACTGACTGCTCAGCCAGTTTAAAGGTCATTTAACCTCTACAAACAGCATCCAAGAAGAAAACTCACAGCACGTTCTTTGGTCAGATGAAACCAGTACACTTCTTTGGATCAGATTCAGCCCAGCATGCTGAATCATGTTTGGCAGGACTACAACTGACTTCACAGCGTTAGCTGGAAAATACTAAGATGAGGGTGTGTGGATTTGTTGTTGAATGAGTTTAAAATGTGCAGGTGCAATATAAATGCAAGTTTGGATGCCTATATACAAAATAAAAAAATGACTCCCAGCCTCAAGAAGCTGTTCATGGGAGTAAATGTCTAACATAAAAAGAATTATCCCAAATATACTACACAAATCACACAAGAGTCCTTCATGAAACGAAAAGTGAAAACTATGGCCTGGTCAAGTATGGTCCTTGAGAGGAATCCAACAGAACACGTATGGAGTATGTTAAAGGTAGAGCAACAAAATTCCTCCGACAAAGGGTAATTGTGAAGAATGGCAGAACACCTCTCCAGAGGTTTGTGCAAGACTGGAATCATCCGCGCTCAGGAAGCCAGAATCTGCTATAAAAACAAAGGCCAACATAAGAATTAGATTAGATTAGATGAGCCAAGAAGAGATGTACTCAGTTTTCCTGCATACTGTATAATCACACTATGGCTATGGAGAGACAGATAACGCTCGCTGCTGGTTTTGCCATGCAGAGCTGGCATCAGTACCTCAGACCTCAGAGGAAACACTGAGGAAGAATATGGAAATATATTCTCTGTGGTTGGTTTTTAACACTGGTTTCACACAATGTTTGCATAATGAGATATATGTGCTAAACGCCTGTGAAGGGAACTCTTCATGCATGTGCACATCCAAAATCATTTTAGCTTGTCCTTCAGGGATTTGAGGATGGTAGTGGATATGTTGTCCTTTTCACTGTTAATTCCAGGCTTACAAGAACTTAATGTTGCACAACATCCTGGACTGGACCCAGACCACCAGTGTGAACCCACAAGGCAAGAAGTGGGGGATAAGACACAGGAAAAAGTAAGAGTGTAGTATACTACAATAACTGCAAGAACTGCAGTTTAAGGTTGATGGCATGATTAATATCAGCAGACCAACAAATCTAATAAAATAGTCAACCCAGACACAAAATATATGTTTACTTACAATCATAATGATACCGTTCAGATTTTCTTTTTGTTTTTTCCGTTTTTTAACATTACATTACATTGGATCTATATGCTGAAGGCCCACACTGGGTGCTGCCCATGCATGAAGCTCACAGGAGAGATGCTGCATTGCAGAAAACCTGATGAGACAGTGTTGCTGCATATAAAACCAGTTAGGCAGTTTACCAAGAGACACTTGGTTAATGCTTCACTTCAGAATCTAGTGGCACTGTTGAACTGATTTGAATTCAATTTAACTGAACTGTTTCTAAATGGGTTTTACACTATGTATTGGTGCAGGAGTGCAGACGTGGATAGCAGGTACTATAACACTGGCTGACAGCTTGAAAGTTCACAGATCTCTACAATCTATTCCTGTACAAACCAAAGAAATAAAAAATTAGCTCAATTTTAAATTCTAAAACGACAAAATATAATTTCACATATGTAGTTAATTTAACACCTAATCACAGAATGTCAAATGTTGACATGTCATAATGCACAAGAGCAAAAAATATAGAGGCTTTCAGTTGCAGGTTTGTTTGTCATAATTAAACATGACAGGAAAACAGGCATTCAGCGGGGGACCGGGTCAGAGAGAGAGAATGTGGTTTCAAACATTTAGTTTCCATTTTTGGACACCTGCCTGGTGCACACCAGTCCACACACACATGGCTCGGTGCAACTGTGTGCAAGTGTATGGTTCAGCTGTACAGACAAGCTAGGCAGAGCCTGGTGTGGAGCTCATGCTGTTTTTAATCCCTTTCCTGCAGCTCGCCTACTGTTTCTGTTTAGTGCGGAATAGTTCCCAGGAGTGCAACGCTTTATCACGCCCCCCTCATCTCGGCTACACAAGCTGCATGTGTTGGATTGAAGACTGGTGTGTAATTGGTGGTGGTGGCGGCATCTCTCTGCAATGCATGTGCAGAGACAAGGCAACAGATCTCTCAGGCCTATTGCTTAGTAAGCCTGAAGGAAAAATGAGGACAGCAAGGTGACAAAAATCATGACAAGCTGAAATTGGGGGATCAGAGTGAAAGAAACTGATGAGATGAAACATTACGAGAACACAGGACGGTGGCAGTGGTATCTTCTCTAGCCCAGGGACTAGAAGAGTGTGCTGGTGACTGCAGACATTTATGAAAATTGTAGAGAAACCAGGCTAGTAAAAGTGAATGAAAAATGTTCAACTTCAGGGAAAAGTAATAAGAGGAAGATGAAAAGAGTGGAAATAAAAAAGCTGAAGAAGGGAACAGATGCAAGATAAAATTGCAACTTAAATATGTTCAAAAAACAACAAAGGGGCAATAAAAAGGAAGCACTTAATTATTATTCAAAGACAGAAGAAATACATCCGGTGTTAAATACAAACATTTATTTTTAAAGCACATTTAAAACAATTATTTGACTCCTAATTAAAATTTAAGCCACTTCTTTCATGTTCTCATCAGGAGTTGAAATGTTTGCAGAGGACATTATGAGGAGAGAAAATCAGAAGACAAAGCCAGCTGGACTTAAATCATGTACAGTGGTCGTTAGCGTGGTTTGCTGTGCGGACTGCAGATCCATTTTAGCAACCAGCTTATAGAAGAAATAGAAAGTATTCGGAATGAGAGGAAATATTTCATTTTTATGTTTTTAGCTGGCCATCAACTTCTTGTTAGCATTTTGAGAAACTTGCCACAGCCACTCAGACTGCAGCTAGACTACAAATGAATGAAACCAGTTGCTACAAGATGACTCAAAGAAACTGTATGCAAACACTTTATCATGTTGTTTATGACTGTGTACACTGTGTCGGAGTCAGTTATGATGTTTGTAAAGAGAATGAGGACGTCGTCAGCCAACAGAAACCACAGATGTGAGATGTTTACAGAGCAGCCCCAGACACCCCGCTGGTGTCATTTGCTTTAAGAGGGGGCTACTACCCTGCATGCTAATGATCTCTTTAAAAAAACAAAAACAAAAACAAACAAACCAACTACTACTATTATTAGTAGTAGTATTTTATAAAGAGCCAAAATAATCTCAAGGAACTTTACTTAGAAAGGTCAAGACCTCACAGTACTATAAGGGAAAACACAACAAATCCCAAAATTCAACACTTGACAGCGACGGGAGGGGAGGAAAACATCCATTTAACAGATTAAACCTCTGACAGAACCAGGCTCAGGTTGGGCAGCCTCAAGCAGTCGGGGTGACAGAGAGGAAAGAGCAGCAATAAGAAACAACAGACAAACACTATGCAGGTTGTTGGGGCCACTAGCTGTGCATCATAAATATGCAGTGCCAGTCACAGTGATGCATACATAAAAGAATGTAAGGTTAATCATGCATCACGTTGGGCTGCATTGAAAATGAGTATCTAGTTCAGTTCAGTTGCTATAGTTCAAATAAACCCTGTTGCCAGTCGAGTGTGAACGATCAGTCAGCCTCTAACAGCCTGAACCACTGAGGCTCACTGAGACACTGGGTCTCGTGTTAT
Organism: Mastacembelus armatus; assembly: GCF_900324485.2. Lineage (NCBI taxonomy): Eukaryota > Metazoa > Chordata > Actinopteri > Synbranchiformes > Mastacembelidae > Mastacembelus > Mastacembelus armatus. The sequence goes on from NC_046633.1 coordinate 2,306,081, forward strand.
TTACCTCTGGTGTGACAAGGAGCTAACCCAGTCACTGGATGTTGTGATAGCAAACTGTATGAGCTACATATAGTCAAGATCTTTTGAAAGCTATGATAGTGCAGATATACATCAGCATGTGCATGCAGAGATTTTCCCTGTTCAGTCAGAGCATGAAAAGAAGCTAAAACTGCAGATTGCTTGTGTCTTACAGCAGCTTCTCACTGAAGCTGTGATCGCACAGTTTAAAATTATATAATGACAGAAATCAACTCATTCATCTGTTTTCCTCTTCTGTCGTGATGAATGATGCTCTTCCAGCAAAGACAAGGATATGATGGCCCTCTGCAGTCTGAAGTAATAATGCTTATTATCAGTCATTTCTTTGTGACAGCAGAAGAAATGATGACTGATGATGTGGTCTGACTGCACTTTGATCCAAACCAAATTATCTACATGTACAAAAATGAAGTTAATGTGTTTTGATGATAATACTACAATCTCAGACTGTAACTAACAGACACAGGTTTGCACATTTCCAGCCCCAGTCCTGCTCAACAGTCAGTTTACATTATCTTAAAGACGACCCAAAAATACGTGCCCGAAGAGCATCCGTCAGTGAATGAAAGATCTTCAAATCAACCTGAAAGCAGTAAGTGCAATGCGCTGCCATAAACAGTCTGCAACAGGTGGCCTTAACATGTGCTCTGACCAGGTTTAGGGCTATATTCTCTTAATGGACAACGGTTTTACTGTAACTGTCATTTGTTTCAGGATAGTGTCGGGCTCAGTAGGAAAGTTAATCCATTTTCAGGGAATAAAATCACTTTAAGCAATTTTATTTAACCAGCCGAAGGTTTTGTGTCATCTTCATTAAGTCAGAGGAACCAGTATAACCCTGTACAAAATTTATGGCAGAGTAATTTCAACTGATACATTAAATTATTGCAGCGATTAGCTCCTCTGAATTATATTATTGTCTTCTTGTGTGTCGAGTCCCAGGTGAAAGTCAGTGACGATCAACATGTTAATATTTAATGTCATATTACATATTTAACAGCAACGTGATTGGCCATGCATGGAAGCGCACCAGATCATGGACTGTCAGCAAGACAAATACGATGAGCTGAAAAGGGGGATTGGAGCCTTTAAATAGGCCAATGATAAATCATAATTAAACATTTGAAGTTTTAAGTAATTCAGATGTGCTGGAAGCTGCAGCTTCAACGTGCAGAATTAAACACCAGTAATATCCAGAAACACACATTTGTGGGAATCAATCAGCTTCTCTCCCCATTTAATCCATATATATATATATATATATATATATTGTAAACACTGTTTATCCTTTATGCTTTTACTTTTCCGACAAACTGCTGTGTTTCATGAATCACTAAGTTAAGCAAGAAGTTTGTTTAGAACAAAACCTCTCACTGTTGAGACTCATGTGACTCCCCTGACATCCAAAAAAAAAGACAAATAAAGGAACAATGGTCCTCACCCTGCCATGACGATAAAGAAATCCAGTCGGTTCCACGTGTCCCCAAGGTAACAGCGACGACCAAAAATTCCCAGGGCAACCATCTTAATAACCATCTCCAGAGCGAAGAAGATGTAGATGAACGCGTCGAAGGCCTGACAGAGACATAAGGAGAGAACGAGATAAATGACACTAATCAAATGGCATTTCTTCATCATCACAAATCAATATCTGTTCATCTCTATTGGACATGGAGGCAGACTTCATAAGGCGGCTATCTGTAAACAGTAAGAAGTAAGTTGTTTACAACTTTCTGTTGTTTCTGTTGTAAACAAACACTTTAAACAAAAAAAGTGTTACACATGATGAAGATTAGATTTCTGACATGGTCCAGACTGTAAATGGCTTGGTGCATTTTGATGGCGTTCCTGTCTGTCCGACAGCAAGAGCAGAAAACAGAGGCGTGAGAGGAAGAGGATTTAAGTGTAAGCACAGGAAATTTGTTTAAGCAGATCACACTTACAGTTTTAAACATGAGCAGAGCAAATCTGAGTTCAAATGGGGGATAGTTGAGTGGGAGGACGGGGTTTTGAGAGAGCATTGTGAAATTTAAAGAGTAATCAAATTACTCTCTCAGACCGAAAGACGGTACTCTTGAATAAAGACAAAAATAAGTCCCCGTTAGTCACCTCTGCCCCAGTTGAGCAGTTTGCTGTAAATGGTGGGGTAATGAAGAACATTTCTTTGAGCAGTAATCAGCAATAAGCCCCATATCGGTATTCCCCCACCCCTGTCCCAGCTTTAATCAAGCGTCTAATTAAAACAAGAGAGAATAAAATGTAAATAAATCAAAGCTCTCAGCTGGCTAATGTTGCTGTTGTGAGCAAAATGATTGGGTGATGTTCTTTTCTGTGTATACAGGAGGATTAGACATGAACTGACACTCTAATTTGATTTTGAGAGAGAAGCACTGCAGGCAACATGATCTGAATCTGAGCTACGAGTGTGGATCTTCATAGCAACCTCCAACAAAGAAGACCTGGGTGGAGGTGCCAGACTGAGCTGTTAATGTGGAGGAATGGTCAAAGTTTGCAACCTTGACCTTTGTCCAACTGAAAAGATGGTCGAGGTGCTACCTTTTGTAAAGTTCGCTGACCCAAGGGAGATAAAAACTCCACCAAAGGTTAAAGAAACCAGAGCTCTTACTCTCAGCCTTCTATTTTGCTTTTTCTGCCAGTCTGCTTGTCTCTTTTTTCTCTAACACCTCATGTCACGATGCATCTTTGTGGAATTTCTCCTTACTTATCTGCAGACATACAATGTCTCAGCCATAGTGATATCCTGTCTCATCCCCACTTCTTTGTTACAACAAGAGGAACATGATATTTGAGGTCGACATGTTGGCCTGTCCATGTGAAGCAAGGAAAGAACAGTAAATTATCATTCATTTGGACTGTGGATTTTTCTTGCAGCATCACCAGCAGTTCCAAGTTGCACGGACTAGTTGATGGACTGACATCAAATTTTGCCCAGAGCTGGCTCCTAGAAAAAAGGCCCTAATGACTTTTCATTAAGCGCCACAAATAATTAATTTTTTTCTATAGATTAGCTTATGGCCACAGTCGATACCTCAAATTCCCATCAGCCTCAGCTTTATTTTTTTTATTTAATGATAAATAAAAATCATCCCTGCTAAACATCAGTATATTAGGTGGTAGCATCTTTAGTGTTTGTGTAACAATGAATACCAGGCTTCTTTTCAAGTATCAGTACTGCCTTTATATTGTACATTACTACTCATGTTATAAATCTATCTAAACAACTAGCAAATCATCATCACGTAATTAAAAACTACTTAAGTTTCAATGGTGAAAATAATTTAGCTTTGAAAGTTTCAAACCTTTCACATCGTCTAAAGTGTTTTGTCAGTCCAACTCAGTGAGTGATCAGATCAAAGAAAGCTGTAATTAAATAGATCCACTTGGTGTACTTGTGTCCATGCTCCAGCATTTATGTTTACTTGCAATTTGGGATCAAGGACTGATGAGGGCCTGTTTTTGATGCTCTTACGTTTCCTATTTAGTGAGATGAACACACTGCAGTCTTTACACAACAACTTGTGATGTCTATGAAGATTCGCACCCATTCATGTTATTAGACAGCCAGAAGGCAGGCGTATGCAAATTTAAATTCCTATTTCAGCTTGAAGATGTTTCAATGAGCATCCAAGAGGTGTTAGAACAGGAAAAAGCCTCCAGGATGAGTTACCAAATGTCTTCAAGAGCAAACTACAATTTTCGTTGTCACTGACTGTAGCAGAACAAACTAAAACGCATTAGTCACCATGCAGACTCTCTCTCCTGATTTTAACCAGGTCATCTAACCATCCAGCAACCTAACTCAACAAGTCACCAAGCTCCCAGAAGCATTTAAGTGCACATTTGTTAGTGTACAGACTGTGCTGGTGAGGCACTATTAAAATTATGGTATCGAACCCCTGATTTCCTGAAAAATCCGTATCGACTGTGCCACTGTAGCCCACTAAAACCATGCTGATACTTAAAGGAGAAATTCTATTAGGTCCAACTCAGCAGCCATGTCCCCCAGGAAGTCAAATCGATCTACTGTGTTGACTGTTATGTGATGAGTGTGTTGCCTTGTGTGTGTTCATGTGAGAATGTGAAAAACAGGGGTGATTCAACAAGTGCTGCACACCAACAGACTGAAGACATACGCGTGCACGCTCTCTCACACAGATGTTACACCCACTCAGGCCACCTTTAATACAAGTGAGAAAGGATTCGGTGTCGTGCCAGATGACGAGGAAATCTGTCGAGGTGCCGTACGTGAGAAAGTCATGCTTGCTGCATAACAACCACATGCTAGTAGTGAGTCACCGCGAGGAGTTACAGACTCCCTACATGAGAGGGGGAGGGCGAAGGGGGAGCAAGATGAGGAAATATGGAGAGGATGAACTAGAGGAAGGAATCAAGGAAGAGCAAGAGGGTGTTGTGTGTGCACGTGAATTAGTGTGTTCTTTATGTTTCAGCACAAGTATGTATGAGGAACAAATGGCTGGATGTGCACACTTCCTACAAACATGCATCCCTCTCTGCCCCCGAGAACATTTTTTGTGCAGATCTGTCTTTGCATGTTTATGTGAGTTTTGTATGTTGGCTTTTTGTCGGGCTGATTTGTAAAACTTGTATGGTTGAGTTTTGGTGTGAATGTACGCAAATTTCCTGTACGTTTACACCTCAACAGTATGAACATATAACGTACAGTAGGTCCAGAGTTTGTTATTGATCTGTAACAGTGAACTATAAAACAACAACAGCATTAGTGGTAATAATAAGCCTGATCTGTTTAAATACGAACCTTCTGACAACAGTTCAACAACAGAAAAAAATGTGCAGCTTAAACCTTGTTGGTGCTAGAGGAAACACTGCAGACCATGAATTAATCAAAAGATCAACAGATGATGAAATCATCAAACTCAGATTTCCCATTAGTGTGACTAAAAACATCAATACTAAACCTTACAAGCAACAAAACCAAAATTACCCCCTCAAGAAAAGTTAAAACAAATTGGTTTGACTGTGTAAAAGTGGGTTTTTGTTGTTTTGTGTGTGTGTGGTGATGTACCTGTAATATTTGGCATCTGTCTGAGGAGCAGTCGATATTCTCACAGGGCTGGTACATTCCCAGGGTCACACAGTTCAACAGGATCACCATCATACTGACACGTTCAAACCACGTGGAGACAGAAGGTTAAAGAGAACAGCTCATATATTGATATGGTACCATTAAAAAAAAAAAGTCAATTTTCAAGTTAAAGTTAATTTTTTAGCAATAAATATTAACAACCACGTGTCCAGTTTTCAGTGCAATGTTATGCTCACGTGCCTAAATCCAACAAAAACAATCTCATTCAAAAACATAATGCTGCAAAGAGTCAAGTCAAGTAGCATTTAAGGATGGATAACATGATCTGGTATGATTTCCATTAATAGACCATCAATGCCCTAAATGTTATTGTTAAAGTGCAGACCTTAAGAATGATTAGAGGATGTAGGATGTTTGCAGGAGCAATGAAAAATGTCTGATGTTTATGAAATGAAGCCATTTCCATTTCTTTACATGCAGACGAGTGCCCCAAAGAAATCCAAATGATAAAGCTAATCAAGCTCTTATAGATGCTAAGTACAATTAGTGGAATTCTATTATTCCACCATCTACTCTGATTTGCCCTTGATCAAGCCACTGAAGCCCTACTGATTCAGCAGTTTCTATGAGGAAGATCCGATTCTATTTGACTGCTGACAAATGCTACGGGACAAATACCTGTGGTGATGCCAAATGTGCTGAGAGTATCATGGGAAGACGCACACTTGGTTTGAGGAAAGGTTAATGAAGTGAGCAAAACAGGCTAAACCAAGATGTGTGCCAGAGAAAAATGATAGAAACAAAGCAGCAGAGTGTGACAGAGTGATACACAATGCATTTTCTGTGTTGAGGAAGAGTGCACTGCTTGGTTAACAAGCATGTGAAGCAGGATACGCTGTAATAGCCCAGGAGGTCCAATCTCTCCCCGAGGCTAAACAGCGCAGGGTGCTGAAATGCTCCCCAGCAGCCAACAACACATAGTCTGCATGATGGGAGCAGCTTCAGCGAGGAAGAAAAGATGGAGAGGCAAATGGAGAGGCTGTTCTTCTTTGAGCGTACTACACTGCAGGTTTCAACAAACAGAATTCCCAGAAAAGACTCAATTCTCAACATGTTTCTGGCCCTGCCTGAACCTTCCCACAAAGACATGGACGACTGTAACTTGGATAAAGATAGGCTGCGAGTGGGCAAAACACATGGATACACATAAAAACACATCGTCACACACATACACCTACTCGTCAAAACACATATGAGCAGAAAAATATACATACACAATTATGCATGTGCTACCAACTCACTCACCCACCCACACGTGACACTTTCACATGCTCACACAAACCCTCATCTTGTACATTAAGTCTCACATTAAATCAAACATCAAACCAATGCGTGTCAGCTGATGGGGATAATTTAAAGAGAAATACACACCGCTGCAGGGAGGGATGTTTAATATTGATCTCACAGTAACAGCTGTAAACCAGACATGCAAGACAAGGTGGTGAGGAGCCAAGACCAAGAGCCAAATCATAGAAATACAGAAATACCACAAGCAATGTGTACAAAACATCTCAGACTTTGTTCATTTGAATTGTATAATCAATAAAGCTCAGATGTTTCAAATTAAAAGTCTACCAGAAACCACAGATGGGTACAATATACAGTACACTCTAGGCCATCATACACATATTCCCTTTATCACTTGCTGTTTTCTATGTTGAGCCCTTCCTAATGAGGACGGAGACGTCACCTGCAGGTGTCACTGAGCTTGTGGTGAGACCCTTCAGGCAGTGCCTGTGAACACACCACCTAAAAAGCACCGACTTTCCAGGCAGAGACACACTTTAATAGAGGATGCATGGCTGGTTAAAGCTCCAGGTCAGCACTTTCATATTTTCCCCAGTCTAAATAATGATGACAACCTTTGGTCTAATGCTATAAGGATTATCTTTGGATTATTTCCACTGCCAAATACATTCTTTAAAAACAGCCTCTATGTGCCCAGATTTCCAGTTTAGCTTCTCACGGTTGCTGTCTGCACATGAGCAGCCTTTAACAATGTGCAAGTGTCATTCTGTCTGTGTCTCACCACTTCCAAAAAATGAGTCAATTAGTGTTGGTACATTGGAAGAGAGCGTATTTTTTCCTCTCTCACTGACAGAAACATACACATATATTACACATCAGGACTGTCACTGGAAGGAAAACATGGTGGACCTGAAAGAATAAAGGTTCCTTACAGACAGAGCGTTCAGAGAAGATTAACTCAGAAACTGTTTCTAAAGCTGCGTCGGCTTTGGAATTTTATAACCTTCATTTATTGCCAGAGAGTGATTGCAAAGACGAATGCTGTTTTTCAGCATGCTCCGCTTCACGTTCATCCAGGGGCTGTCACACACTACAGGAAGACTTACAGTATTGCTGTGTGGGTCAGTCAACAGCTTCAGTAAGTAAATAATAGCTTCACCTACAGTTTGACTGAGCTTTTTCATACCTTTCTGAAACTTTTGAGCATTTCTGTGTCAAAAACTACAACAATTAGAGCTTTTCTATTTTAGTTTTTGGCCTCTAAAGGTAAGGCAGGTTTTACTGTACATAACCAAACTATGACACTGTATATCATCAGAAAAATACCAGTCCTTGCCATCAAGCTTTACTTCAGTAGTGCAGTAAGGATCTAACTTTGTTGTTGATGCATGTATAAATGGTTTTTGACTAATCAAATCTATAAAATAGATGTGAAAAGTGACCATTGCATCTGAGAACCCAACTGTTTTATTAAATCGTGCTTACACAACTGTCCAAAAACCTTCTGATGGTTAAACTACTTCAGCCCTATTACACTCATTTTAGACATACCACAATTTTCCTGGCAACTCAATGTCAGTTTGGTCCAAAACTCAAGGAAGAATCTCAGTTATATGATAGAGCGGCGAGGAAACACATCCAAGAGTTTAAAAGGCAAGAATAAAATTCAGTGGCACTGGAGACCATTACCGAAAAGATTTGATGTGCCAAAAGCATCAGCGTGACAGAGCTGAAAAGAGCTGGGAGGCTGAAAGTGTGAGGCAGCGGGGGCTAAATGAATTCTTAATACCTCACTGCGTGGCGTCACTCTTTCTAACCTATTCTCGATGTCACTCTGCCGTTTCTCTCCCTCGCCTTCCCTCTCTTGCTTTTATTGTTTCCAAAGAGACATGCGGGAGGCAAACGACCTCATGGTTTCCAAGGCAACGAATCGACTCTCAAATGAAGTAAATAGTCACAAAGGAGGGAAGAGAGGGAAGGATAGGGGAAGTTATTTTGGTTTGCGGCTTTGGTGTCCTTAAGTGAGACTGCATCATGTCTTGAGGGAGCACTGCATGAAATTCTCTTCCACAGCTAATGAAGCTACGATGCTTCACTTGTGACTTAAGACAGAGGCAGTAAATTCAGAAGACATGTTAAATAGTCATGGAAGAACAAATAAAACTTCGAACAGGCCCCTCAGGTGCATAAATAATATAATTAAAGCACATAGATGCACATATACGTTTGATGAATGACAGTCAAGAGCAATGGGAGCAGCTTACCAGTGTGCTGTTTTCACAGTGATGGGTCCATGTTCGGTCCATCAGACCTGTACTGCACTGATTTAGCCACAAGAAGCCTCATACAGCTTTATTCCCCACACATGCTCTGTGCTTCTAAAGGTCTGTTCACCTTTAAGAGACCAAACCAAACCTGTGCTCAGCACAGTAGGGCCAACACGTAACTCCCGCTGGTTAAATGTGCAGGTTTAACAATATGACAGAGCTGGGCATGCTGTCTGCCCCATCTCTAACCTTAGGCTGTAGCTATAGATCGTTTCATCTCATTAACGAGAAAGTGAACAGTACTTCTAACTTTTCCTAAATTAATGATAAACTGTTTAAAACATGTCTAAATGAGCTTGATATGGTATAAACCACAAATTTATGCAAAACACGGCATGTTCCCCAAACATTGATTCACCAAATTGCTTTCTGAATAAACTTTGACTAAAAACTAGTTTATTTTGTTTCAAAGGCAAAATTTTGTTTCCTGTGATATCATTTGCTGCGCTGACATTCAGCATAAGCATTTATTTTAACATTTACTGCTTTAGACTTCTGTTTTTGTTTGTTCACACATTCATATGACCCTAAATTCTTCTCACATTGATATCTATCCTTTAAGTACTCCCTCTGTCCATCCCACACACTCTAACGCTCCTCGTCAGTGTATAATGTTGGCTGACAGGCCTTTTTCTTTCCCGGTATTTTCCATCAGGGGCTCTTCGATCCAGTACAGCTGACTGGATAAAGGGAGGATGGACTGTGTGTGTGTGTGTGTGTGTGTGTGTGTGTGTGTGTGTGTGTGTGTGTGTTGGACAGCAGTAAATGTCATGGGATATCACACGGTAATGCTTCACATCTCATGTCAACTCCTCTTTTTCCCAGCCTGTCAGGTCAGTGGACTGCTCACAGACACGTGCCCACACACAGTGAGAAACACTCAGACACACGAACAATAAAGATTATGTGAATAATCGTCAGAATGATGGTAACTCATTCTCTCGCTTCTCCTCACGCTCACACGTCTCAGGCTTTCAGCTATTTCTGCCTTTTGTCTTCACTCTAAATGAAATGCATATTATGTCCTGCCATATTTAGGCAAATGCATCATGTTTCATAGATCATGTTTCTTTATGGTAAATACTAGGAGCATTATTATTATTATAATCAGAAGTTAATAAAACCTTCTAGGGCCACTTTGTTTAGTGCTTTTAAAGATCTGATTATACTACACTGATGTCAGCTTTTGCTGTTTTTGAGGATGTAGCTAGATTGTTTGCACCCTAAGAGGATGACTGCCTTCTTTGTCATGTCACTTACTAAACACTGATTAGTCAAGCAGTGGAAACAGCTGTCGGTGGGCACAGCAGCAGTCCGATTGATGCTCTGAACAAATCAGAGAGGAGTGATTCAAAGGTCTGAATCCAGTCAGACTGAATGCTGAGGACAACAACTGAATGCAAAGCAATTTTATATGCAGGATTTCATTTTATAGATGTGTAGACATAAAAAGGAATAGCCTACATGAATGCAAACAGATCTGGGCTCTTCTGGGTATAATTAATTGTGGACCAGGGGCAGCCAACTCTAGTTCTCAAGTGTTTCAGTCATCTTCCTGTATAACAAGCATAACATTGCCCACTTTTTAAGGTCTGAGGTCAGGGATCAGCTGCAGGCCAGCAGGTGCTGAGGTGGTTTGAGATTCCTGAAACCAGATGTCTGAGTTAAGGTCAACTCAAACTATTCTTATAGCTCCTCAAAAATGCTGGTTGTTTAAATACATGATAAAGTTTTCATCACTTTAGTTAGTTATGTCAACTCAAATCTTGGACTACTGTTTCTGTCTGCGTCTCCCACTAGCTTTCTCTGTCCGATGGTCAGGGCACAGCTGCCACAGGATTCCTCAAGACAAGCTCTCCCCTGTTGCTGTAGCAACCAGCGCTTACAAAAATATCAGGAAGCCTCTGCTGTGTGTGCATACATGCAAGTTCAGTTAAGGCTCGTATGTGTGCATTTTGATCTGTTAATTCTCTAGTTTGTCATGCACAATCTTGAGCAAGGATCTATTCTGTAAAAATGTTAACTGATAAAAGTTTTGCCACCCCTCCAACAAGACTTCAGTTCAGTATAAAAGTGTGTTTTTCATCCTTTTGTATAATTAGATGCCATTTGAGATCAAACCTATGTGATGCCAAGCCCAAAAACTACCTGTGTACACGTGCTCGCAAACTCACAAAAGGCAAATCTATGTTTTTTTGTGAGACTCGCTGCATTAAGAGGTAATTTGGCAGATCATTTATAAATTTAAGATAAATTGCAGCAACAGAGAGGACTGAGGGTATGGAACAGCACAGATAAACTTCTACTGTTTATATGCTGCCAACTGTGACAGCTTTAAGCAGTGATGGAGAGATGCAGCAGGAGGAGGCAGCAGGAAAATACTCTCTATGCAATTACAGATGGAAACCTGCTTATAAGACAGGAAAAGACACGAAACATGCGAGTCTTCCTTTAGACCATCTGGTGGGATTTTCTGTGCTTTCCATCTTGCCTTCTTTTTTTGCTCCCTCCTGTCTCTCTCTCTCTCTCTCTCTCTCTCTCTGTGATGTAGTTTGGAGGTAATATGATGCCGATGTTAAGTGTGTAGGTTTCCTCTCTTGCCCACGATCACTGTTACATGCTATTTTCATCCTCCAGAGTTGCCAGGATTGTGTAACAGAGCAAAAACCAGAGGAACAGACTGACCAGCAATAATACAATACAATTACTGACATAAGCAAACAGGAGACATCATGAAATATGGCTCAAGACAATTCAGATTATTGCATATTGCAGCACCTGCTATAGCACCTTTCTATACATTAATACTGGTATACGTTATAACTCTTTGCATTTATGTGCAAGATAAATCTAATTTGCTCACGCAGAAACATAGAAGTACCAGCGATCATCAAGTGCATTTCATTTCTTGTATCTACTTAGAAGACATAATGGCCTTTTAAAGAGAGAAAGATGTGAAGATCACATGATGGAGATTTAGCCAGATTGAAATTAAGCTGAAGAAAGTAGAAGGAACGAATAAAAAGAGGTTGGAAGACAAAAGGGACCATAAGGGACAAAGTCAGAAAATACAAAATGCATTCATGAGAACAAAAACAAAACTAGTGTGTGCACTGACCTCAAACCTGTTGAACACCTGCCTTTTTTCACCGTTTCCCTGATCCTGCTTCTTAACACTGTTTTCTAAGCACTGCAGCAGCTAAAGAGGATTATTAGCATGGCCTGCTCTCATTAAAATAAAACTATATAAATATAAAAATTGACTGGTCTTTTTTTACTTTAATGATTAATACTGCACATTAACGATACATGCCGAATTAATCTGCATCCTGCCCGTATGGTAAGAGAACATTTGGTCTATTTAAAATGTACTTTTTTAAACGGTGTCTAAACCCTCAAAGGTTGATGTGCCCTTTTCTTATTGGCTATGTCATCATGTCCCAAGACCTTAGCTAGTGGTTTTCTCACATCCAACAGAACTGAACATCAAACCCACAAAAAGCAGATCCAAGTTAAGTTTGACTTCATTCCAAGTCTCCAGTCTTCCTCTCACTACTCTCTTGCCCTTACTCATCTCCTTCTCACACCGCCTACACCTTAAATCCACTCCTTTTGTTGCTCAAAATCTCAGCCTTATCTTTTTCATTCTTTTATACCTTTATTCCACAGCGATGTCATCCTGAGCCCTTGGGATTATATTTTTGTTTTTATCAAAGTCTCTCCCAGTAACATCTTCTCTCTACAGGTAAAAAAATATTAAATATTATTAAATATTGGTGTTTGAGAGTGTTCTGTCCTCTGCATTTTGTATTGATTGGTATCATTATAGTTTCACTGAGACATAACAAAGTGACATGTTAATATTCATCATCTTAACAAGAGGAACACACTGTGGTATCTGCAGGGACAAGTATCACTCTCAGCAGGAATGACAGGCTCCCTAAATTGAGACACTAATTTTGGTTCACAAAACAAAGGTATACAAACATGCACTTGAACACACACAACACATTAACACATGCCAGTCAACAGTTCCCAGGATAGCACCATGCAGATAGCAATCATTGGAGGCGAGTGTTAATGACAGACTAATGACTGTCATTTACCAAACTTGGGCGAATGGCTTCATTTGAGTCTCTCTCAGTTTCTCACGCTTTGTTTATTTGGAAGTTTATTACCAAGCTCCTGTCTAAAAATATCTTTTTTTCATAAAATTAACATGGTTCCTAAAAATTGTCTTTGTTTTTTGAAAATTATTATTTAATCAATCATTTTTTTTTAACTCTGAGCTTTCTGAAGTGTCTCTCACCTTCATCAACAGAGGACGTTTAAACATTAATCAAATCAGTGAAAGGTAAACACTCGTGTTGGTGATCAGTTGTAAATATCAGGCTAGTTCAGTTAGATTTAAAAATAAAAAAGTAATTTTACACTTTTTTCTATATAAAGATATAACTACAACCACCGGAGTCTGTTGAAAGTGTTTCTGGTCTTACATTGTCAAAGCACAGCTGGGTCAGGTTTTGGTTCTCTGAGGATAACCAGGCAGGATGTTATAAATAACACACACACACACACACACACACACTTTCTCTCTCTCTCTAAAACACATACACACACAGAAATCACACCCACTATGGGGTCAGATCACCTGACTTCTATACATCACCATGGTGACACTGACAGCTGTGAGGTGCTGGAAAGCAAAAGCAAGGGATGAAAGGACTGAAAAGAAAGAGGGGGAAGGATACAGGAGAGGAAAACAACAGAGGTGATGCTAGTGATACTGATGCATGCACACACACACACACACGCACACACACACACACACACACAACACCATGTACAAAAACCACTGTGCTAATTACTGTGTCTGTGATTGTTTGAAGGCTGCAGACCCTGGATGACCCTTTGCCTATTCACACACACACACACACACACACACACACGCACACGCACACACACACACACACAGACACAGACACACACTGTACACCCTCTCACTCTCTCTCTCTACAGGAGCAAGTATGTTATTTCAGCACCTGGAGGCTCAGTGGGCAATAGCAAGCTGACAATAATATATTTTGGCAGCAACCAGCATGAAGACAGAGCAACAATACATGACCGCAGCATGGGGCTGTCTGAAGTTGCAAAGAGGACATGACACACAGTAAGAGTTATAAATTAAATCTGTGGAATCAGCATCTCTGTTACTGTAATTTTCATTTAAAAGACTGTTCTTAAGATGTAAAGTCTTTAATGGCTTCCAAACTACCATTTGTTATACGGTTGCTGAGACAATGCTCGCTGTGATGAAATGCAAGAAATCTAAATGAAAAAGTGAGCAAATGCTTCTTAATTAAAGCAGCAGCATCAAAAGATGTGTGGATGTACTGTACGGATTTTACATAACCAATAATATCTACAGCAGTTACTACTCTTCTACTATGGCCTTTACCCCCCACATATCAAAATATGATCCATCACAGCAGGAAACGTTCAATTCAAGAACTACTAAAGTAGTGTGTTATAACACAAAGCTCAATGAGCTGCTTACAAAATCCCAAAGGAGCACACAAAAACAGCCCAACCACATCTATCCATTATAATCAATACCATCCACCTGATGGCATAGAGAACTACTGATGCCACTTTTGAATTATTGAGCGCATCCTCTAAACAAATAGCCTAAACTATATAGATGGCATTCAGCACAATAGGGCTGTGCATGCTGCAGAGGACTGCATTGCTGTGAGAGCCCAGACTAGAATAGGGAAAAATTGATCCGTGAAATTGTAATGAGGTGGGGGGAGCTTTAAGAAACAAAACAGGCTGGATAAGAAGGGAAACAGCTGTTTTATATCTGTCCTGGAGGAAAACAGGGGTCATGAGTGACAGGGGGCCATCACATTTCACAACAAACCAACCTAATAACATATACTGTAAATGCAATGTAGAGAACTTGCAGGCAGCCATCAAAATTAAAGTAGTAACTGAAAGTTTACAAGAGCACCATTATTTTTAGATTGGAGAGAGAATAAGATACTTCGCCTGGTTGATAATTTCAAATTCATTTTATATCTCTACTCCTCTCTGTAGCCCACTCCTGCAGCCTTTACCCTCCACTCACACAGAGACTCAGCGAATTAAACTAAAAAGCTCTGTTCTGTGGCCCTCAGACGTTTTATTAAGCTACCTCATTTGTCCATGTCGTCACTAATGCTGGATCTAACTGCTGCAAGAAGTGAAACTTATGGATGAAGCAGAACGGTTAACTGGCGAAAGGTTGACCGTTAAAATGGATTGCAGCTCCTGCCATGGAACAAATTGTCTTTTCAGTTTAAAAAAAAAAAAAAAAATTGTCAATACCGTGACAAAAGATGGTGTAGAACGCCTGCAGAATATCCTGTATAAAGCTCCATAACAACTTATCTTCTTTACAGAAAGATTTTACTGCATGCAACTGAGCCAGTTTTATGTCAAAACTTTAATATTATGCCCACAACCGCATTGTTCTGCTCATATTCTATGATGAAACATTATTTTGACCAGAGCAAAAGAAATACATATGTGAAGGTGGTCATTTTCTGACATCAAACTCAATACAGTATCACTGGAATTGTCAGCATCTGTGGTCATTTTTGGGACTTACTGATATGTCCATAATTAAAAGTTTGTGGCTCTGTGTTGGTAGTTAATTATAAGCTGCACAAGGTAAAGGTCAAGTAGAGGTAGCAGTGAAGGTTAATGTTTCACAAGTTAAGATCAATACAGTAATAAATCAGGTGATGTAAGAGGCCATGTGCATGCACTTCCTGCAGAATTAAAGTAATATTATATACATGGCTACTACATGTAGCTCGGTCAAATAAAAAACAACTTTCATTTGTTATATCCTATAATTTGTTAGTGAATTTATAACAGTCCAATGGAGAATTTATAAGACTATAATTCTAATGTATTATGGCAGATTAATTGTAAGGGAATGATTACAACCAAACAAAGACTGTTGACACTTGTAGACCCAAACATAACAGCAAGTGGGAGAGAGATAAAGAGGACAGGGGTGTTTTCAGGAAAGGGGTGTTTCAGAGAAAGACTGACCAACATACAAATTCAATGCTAGACTGTCAATTTTGTTTTCTCTGCTGCCAACAAATACAACACAGTAGGGTGCAAATGGAATAAATTGATATAATTGTATATTTGTGCAAGAATCAGGAGCCAGAAACTTAACGTCCATCAAGAGAATCTTCATGGTCCAAAATGATGCTGCAGTAGTGACCAAACTGGTCAAACCAAACAGTCTGTGGAAATCGCACAATGCCAATAAGATGCATGTAAAATATAGAAGCAAATAAGAGATGATTATGAATAATATAATAGTTATGTGGCATAAAAGGAAACCATGGAGATTACCAGGCTATGTTTTATGAGTACATAGAATTTCTGAAATCTTTCAACACTGAATGAAAATCTGTTTTTAAAAATCCCATATGCAGCACTTTATAAAGTTATTCCAATTACTCAGGCACATAATGAGCTTTACATTTGCATTTTTTTTTTATCCCGGTCTCCCCCTTGTGCTTTCTACTATCTTTAACATTTGCTGTGCTTTGTTCTCCACAATAGGACCTTGTTTACTGTTGTGGACATTGTCTTCCTGCACTAAAGAAAGTTTAGATAAATAGAGACGTAACAACCCGGAGACGAAACAACCAACCCAGTAATAAAGAAAATATGTTTAGCTTAATGCATTTCACATATAGATTACAGAAAAGCATGTTGTGAGTGTGCACTGTATATGTAAACGGACGATGATGAGGGGGTGGGGAGATAGGAAGGTTCCTTATATGCAGCCCTTCCACCAGTTTGACAGGTAGGTACAGTGACATTAGCATAGTGATTAACACTCACATTAGCATAATGATTAATACTGGCATTAGCATAAGTACTGTGGCTGGGAGAGCATGGGAGAGAGCCAAAGAGATGCACAACCCAGAAAGAGGGTGTATAATAAGAAATGATGAAGAGCGGCAGAGAAAACTGGTGAGGAAAGAAACAGTAATTATGTAGAGGAAACAAAAGGGATGAGGACAGAAGATGTCTTTTCTTCACACTCATAACTGCTGACAGCTTCAGCACTGTCCAGGACTCTCCTGTCTTCATTAATAAGTTTAATCTTCATTCATGCTGCACATCCAGTTATGAGACAGGAGGGTCCTACCGAGGGAAACTAGCTGTCAGTTTAACATTCCCCATGGAGACACAGCCACAACGCATATGCATTTCTGTAGAAACACTGACCACAGCATAAAAACACACAAATGCTAACATCTATTAAAAGAAAGACTAATGCCCATGGCTAAAGATTGTCCAGTACTGCCAGTAAAACACTGTTGAGCATCAGAATGTGAAGCCTGTTTCTGAATAGAAATTGTTTCTACACTACAATAGGGTTGTCAAAATAAGATAAATAACCTGCCTTATATCTCAATCAGATCTGATCTCTGCTTTTTTTTTTTTAAATGAGTAGGAGCTCAGCAAGAAATCTGGTTTGCTCCAGCCACAGTGAGACTTCAGACAACAGTGAGCATGTCATCCTGTCTGACTGATGGAGTCTTCTTCTTCTTTTAGGTCGGTCAATAACAAAAAATCTATTTAGGTTTGGGCAACAATTGTTGTTCCCCCTTAAGAATCCAAAGAGTCACTTCAGTGGCTGGAACGCTCCAGTGAGATGCACCATTCCTCAAAGTTTCAGGAAAAAGGAAGTAATAATGTTGCACCATCTCCCTTATTGCAACCAATAAGTGGGACTGGCTGGAGGTCAGGTCTAATTGAAAAAGCCAGAAGTGATCAATACACAACATTCACTCAATATGATCAATGACGATCTTATGGAAAACAACAGCTTATAGAGGCAACCAGTGGACATGCAGGCTATACCTTCCACATCTGATCTACATATACAACATGTACAACAAGCAGGGGGTGAATGACAAACCCAATTCAGGTGCTTTTGAAATAGTAAAGACAAAAACATGTCAGTGTTCTATTTAAGAAAAAACAAATATGTCAACATAACCAACAAACACCAGGCAAAATTGTTTCTGGGGCATTATCCATCCTCAACATCCCAATATGAATAAAACATTAAAACACTCCAGGACTTAACTAAAAACCTGTTGTGCCCTGCCATAACTAGTTGATCTTGGCAAGTCAGGTCTGTTTGTATAGACAGTAATTACAGCCTCACAGGCCTTCACAGCTCTACACAAATTAAGAAAGCAAAATAACAGCTCTTCAAAAAGAAGATGGAGGAAACCATTCATTTTTAATTTCCCTGGAAAAAAACAGACACCAATTAGGTAATTTACCAAACACCAGTTTTGCCAGTCAGGCTGCTGCTCTTATATAGTATGTTGCGTACAAATGCTGACAGATTCACAAAGTGTGTTAACTATTATTCCAACCATGGATTTACTGCTGCTCTTACACATGTATTACCAAAACATGTGATTGATGGTGATTAGTGGGGGTGTGAACAACCTGGCAGTACTTCCAGACATAATTAAAGACATCCCCTCCAGCTACTGACAGGACATTGATTTTGTTGAGCAGACATACAGTATAAGATAGTATAGTTTATCTGCATGATCTGTCCAATAATCATCCATCCACATCGCCCAAAGGATATTTCACATCCATCCTCTTGTGATTATTGCAGAACTCTCATTTGCAATATTAACACACAAAGCACAAACCCCTCACACAGACTCCAACAACATGACTTTGTGTGAGTGTCTGTAAATATCTGTGAATGTGAGAGTTTCTGAGAAATAGTGTGTGCATGCACAACATTGCCAGTGGCACAGAGGGCCACATCTGTTGGTCTAGAGTAGACTGATAGTGAATTGGAAGCTATTAATCTGACCTTCCTTTGCTATCAGATTTGGTTTGGAGCAGTATATATATATATATATTCACTCCACCTGCTTAGAGCACTCCAGGTTTAGATGTGGAGGGCAGCATTTTACATCTGAGCCTTTGAAATGATCTCTATTATTCCCTTCCTTCTGATTATTGCTTCTCTGTGTGAATGAACTTGGCTGCGTCTCTGCCTGAGAGATGGTTAACAAGATATTCATAGCTCCGTATTCAGCCCTATCCTCACTTTCAGCCCAGTATCAGTGGCATCATGCAGATGTGGACACAATGACAGTACTCCCTGTTGGAAACAGCTTTGTTATACAAAATGGGGAGAATAAAGCAGACATTTCATTTGTTACTATGCAGTTGATTCAGCAGAGAAAATGTGCAATTAACCAAAAACAGATTTCAGTAATGTCACAGAGATGGCAGGACTGCTGGCAGCACCTCAGTTTGAATAAGTTAAACTTTGTGAAACCTGAAAAATCAGCTCAAACTAAAGTGCTTCTCTTTTATCTTGATTCATCTATTCACCGAACCGAGTGTACTGTTTACAAGCACTTCCCAACCACCACTTGCAACATTATATTACATGGACGAAGGGCTGAAGTTTCCATAAGATAAAGTTTTTGTTATAGCGACGTAAAATAAAACTGCTGTAAATTGTGGCTAGAGGAAACAATTTAAGCCTTCTCCCTCTGAACACAGTGTCCTTAATGCAGCTTTTCTTCTCATGCAGAGAACAGGTTTTTAAAAGACTCTTAAAGCTCCACTACACACAACTTTACATGAACACGGAATTAAAATGGCTTACTGTGATGTGAGAGGGGTGGTAGTACTGCATATCACGCTAAGAATAAATATCCAAATCAGCAACTCTGTATTGCTTTTAGCTGCTGTCACTGGTTTCCACATAAAACCATTTCCAGTCACTGTTGCAGCGCATGAGTTTAGAAAATCTACAGGTGCTTCACCTACCCAGCACTGACTGGCAAAGAAACTGGTGAAGAAAGTTAAATATCAAGTCTTCTCATTTCACTAAACCAGGTCTTAAAGCTAAACACAAAGCTTTTAACTGGAGGCTGGAAAATATGACTAAAATATGACCTACTGTACTGTTTATACTGAACTTTGAAGGGTTCACAAAAGCTAATAAAACATTTTTTATTAGTTAATATCCATGAAAGACAGAAAAACATAAAAAGCTATCTAACTTAATTTTTAAGTGCAGGTTCAGGTTTAAAGTCACATCTATCAATAAGTATTAAACACAACAGTTCACATCAGTTTCTGTTGAATCTATTCCAGAGATATTTATTCATATTTACATTTCAAGGCTGACGTACTGCAATTTAATCTACCCTCATTGACATAAATGGTCCTTCAATACATGATATCTAACCTGAGTACAGGTGCTCTGCTGTGTCTGAAAAAATTAAAAGTTTTTGCTTTCTTTTCTCACATCAGAATCAAACCACTGAAATGGACAATTTGTGCGTTCGTGTGTGTGTGTAAGTGTGGATGACAGGCAGAGAAGTGGATCCCATCATTCATACTGAAATGAGCAGATGAGTAACACACACCTACCAGCCAAAGTAAGGAATAAAAAAAAATGATGTGCAAATGAAAAACAAGAGGTAAATGGAAAAATTATGTCCAACAGCTATTTGGAATAAGTGCAGAGTGCAAAAGTTTGATCTGTCTATTACTGTGGATTGCCACAGGCATTTTTTTTTTTAATGCTGACTGCCAAATATACCACTCTGCCTCACCGAAGGCCTCTCTCTGCCTCGGCAAAACAATTTAACACAATAAGAACTACAAATGATTTACTGTCTAAAAGGGACAGGGTGAAGAAGAATGATAGAGAGAGAAAGCACAGGAAGGGGAGGGAGAAGCTGAGCCAGCAGCTGAAGTCGTACTTTCTTGAAGCTCTGAGCCTACTTCTCTCATTTTTTAAGCCACACTTTTCATTCCCTTTTTCGTAGCTTTCTTATGATAAAAAAACTCTCAAATTGCATGCCTTGAAATTTTTTATAATAATCATATATAATTTTATATAATTATATATAACTTAAATGAATAAATAAATAAAACATTCACGACCAACAGCAATAACAGAATTAAGAATTTACACTACTATGAGAAAGTACACCTATTTAAAACTTTGACATAATTCTTAATAAAGTGTACGTAAACATGCAAAGAGTATTTTACTTGAGAATCAATCTGTGCTTTGCTGTGCTGCTCAATCTGAACACACAATGTGAGAACCTGGATCTGGACCTGGACCCATAAAAACACGTACACACACGTCTACAGACACACACTGTCGTTTTCAGTCAGATTTCCTCTCCTTTAATTACTGCGCTCAGAGATGGTGAAGTGTAAGCCAGAAGATGTGACTTACCAAGTCTAAAAACACACGGAGTGATTTGTAAGACTTTTAAGATTTCAACTTTAAGTAACAACTAAACAATTTGTCTGAAACCACCAGCTCAAGCTGGTACCTCAAAAGACAGGACAGTTAAACGGAGAATGGGGGTACAGTCTTTGGGAATGAACCGCTAACTAGCAGGCTACAGTAACACAGCTATAATCTTTTCATTTCAGCGGCAGGGCATTCAACAACCTAGACTGTTGTGTTTTTGTTTGTTTGGTCAAATATTCAGGGAATTTCTTTTCATGCTGACTTGCATAACATGACACAGAGAGTTTGGCAGTTGTTATTGCCAACTGCAGGCAGCTTAGAATAAGATATAACCCAAAGAGAATTCTCATGCTAGTATGGCTCCTGGGCTTTCTGCTTAGCATGCAGGGCTCCAGTGCAGACCTGCATGTCATTAAACAAGAGTTGCCTTTATGAGTTTGTCCTTATGTTCATGAGACTAATCCAGACACTCAGGTATAGAGATCCCATTTGAAGCTCTCTGACTTTTATACACCATAACTGCAGGACTGTAACAGAACCTGCGTTTGTCAGTCCATGCACGACATAAGCTCTTAGTGTAGTGCAGAAAATTAACCTTGATTCACTTAGGAGCTTTTCAAGGTAAAATGGGAGACACAACTGGAATACTGGTAAGACAGACAGGAATAGATAGCAGAAGAGAAAATGAGACTGAAAGAGACTTAAAGACAGAGGATCAAAACACAGACAAAGCCAATTTTTTTTTCTTGTCTGAGTTAAGAGATTTTCTTTAAAAAGACCATTTATTTAGATCTGAAAGGATGGCTGGCCTGCTAAGCAACTGCCCAGCTGTTTTTCCCTCTCTCTCAATTTTTTCTGCCTCTTTCTCTCCACTTGGTTATAAATTCATGTCAGGCCCAGCCAGAGGTGGGTGTGGCCCCTGGTTAATGGAAAGGTAAGAAGGCACAATGTCTACAAACAGAAAATTTCTTTCAAACTCATTTTTCTTCTTGTCACTTGCGTCAGCTTGTTTCTTCTCTCTCTTATGTAGAGAAACACATTCTACATACTGAAGTAATCGGTTGCTGTTACACATGCACTCGCATTCATGCAAACTGACAAAAACGCAGCTGCAAATACAGACACACATCCATACTATAGTTCCTGTATTCCTTCTTCAAATTTTATGTCTTTCTGAGACACTTTCTATTGATGGTTTCACTTTTTGTCTCTCCCCTCAGTCCACCTTAATATCTTTCCATCAGTACAACCTTGCTTCCTCTTCACTGTTTCTTTGACTTTCCCTTTATTTGTCCATCTCTGCCCTGTTTCCCTAATCCATTTTTCTCCTTTCCGTCACGCTCCGCTGAATTTCAGTTAGTTATTCATATCTGCATTTTGACACACGTTCTCGCTCTTTCCCCTCAGCTGTTTTACCGCTATAGAGAGTTTGGTTACTTTGGTGTGAGTCACACATTACCTCCCTTAAAGAAGCTTGACAAGCAGTGTCTGCTGCTAACACAGTGTGTGTACTGAGGCATGAGTGTTATTTGCATGAGTTTATGTGTAATAGAGCACTCGCACTACACAAAATATAAGAATCACTGAAGATAATGAGGTATTTCTTATTTATAGAGTAGAGAAAACATCTTTAACAGTAGCTGGAACCTCTAAAACAAACACCTACAACATATTTAGATCCAGAGTTTTACCAACATCTCACTAAACCTTTCTACATAAATGCATCAGCTCTTGTTGCAAATAAAGGCCTCAAGTCTTTCACTGTAAAGTACACTAAAGTAAAGGTTCAAGGTAATCGAGGAAAGGTATTTATACCTATTTGAAGTCATACTCTTTAGATTATATCCAGATATTATGGACATAATGTGGATGAGTGTGTCAGATCTGCTGTAGAAAACAGGTGCAGAAGCTTCAGTAAATCTGACCCCTGGTGTTATTACTTATAAATAACTGGACTTGGCTCCAGCCTCCAGTGCACTACACACGTATATTAATTAACCAAAGAGGAGAGTGTTGCTTCACTGAGCTCCTTTCTTACAACCACTGAAATGTACTTTTGAAAAGAATGAATTAGAAAGTCAGCTTAAAACTGCAGCAGTGAAAATGTCTGTGGAGGTGAAACAGCTGTGAGAAAGGGTTTATGTTGATTCACAGCTGAATCTGTCACCTTTTAATGGAAAATGTCAAACTTCTGACTGAAATATTAAAAGCTTTCTTAACCTTTTTTTACAGTTTAGGAAATAGATTCAATGATAATGGATTCAGATGTTAAAACTCAAGCACTTTCAGAGATAATGCACACATATTAAAAGGATATGGGCTGGAGACCATACGAATGCACCAGCTGCGAGGGAAGGTTGTCTGCTTGAGGCAGAAGAAGACCACAGGTACCAGTTCAGGGTAGGGTACCACTAACACACTGGTATCACTGCTGCCATCGTCATCATCATCATCATCATCATCATCATCACCCTCACACTCCATCACATCATCCTCCCCTGTTTCAATCTTCTCTCCCTGAATAATCCCTCCCTCGTCTATTTCGTCATTTTCCCGGGGACACGGGAGGTGGCACGGGGAGCGCCTGCGAGGGGAGGAAGAAGTGATGACGTCATCACCGTTGCTCCTGGCTATGGCTGTTGTTGCCCTGGAGACTGCTGCCGCTGCTGTTGATGTTGCAACGCCGGGGCCCTCCTCCTCCTCGCTCGTCATGGCAACCCAACGGTCTGGGATGACAGAAAGAAAGAAGACAGAGAGGAATTTAAAATAAGCAAAAATTTTACTAGGATGCAATACTGAGCGCCCATCAATCCATCAATCCATTAACTATAGATGCTTATACTTTACAGTGTCGTGGGGCAGCTGTAGCCTGTGTCAGCTCACACTGGGCTCCTCCAAGACAGACTTTCAGACACTTTTTACTACAATTCAACAACATTTCAATTCTCCCACTTATCAACTGCAGTTTCAAACTGGTCCACAAGGCCAGTGATGATGTTGGGCAGGACCTGGACTCAGCATGTATCAGCATGATGCTGTCCAAAGTACATTCAATCATGGACAACTCCTCCCTCACTCCAGGACATGGTGGTCAGTCTAAGTACCCACTGTGGACCACAGAAGATCATGTATACCTGTGGCTTTAAACTATATAACTCAAAAAATAAATATAGAACTTTTCAGTGCAACAATTTGTCACATGTGCAATAACTTGTATCACTTGTTTTACAGCTGCTACCTACGTTGAACAATGAACTTAGATTAAAGAAATGCAACTAAATTTCCCTCAAGGAATAATTATTCTGATATAAAATGGACAGCTCATCAGTTCACCCAACTCACTGGGGGTAGAGTGTCTCCCAAAATGACCAAGCATCCCTTTAAAACCTGATCCGGCAAAAAGAGGAGACAGGTAGAGGAGGAGCACAAATGAGTTGTGAGGTGGGCAAGAGGAATGGGAGTAGGGAGTAGGGAATGAGTGTGTAACAAAACAGAGTTCAGTTCAGTTGACAGGCTTAATGCTGAGAGGCATCAATACCATGTAGCTTATATGTGATGCCCACACGACTGAGTAGCTTTTGCCCATGGACTTCCAATAAGTGAGCTGAGAATTCACAATCAAATCTACTGAAAGCTGAAGTTCACTGCAGTCATAACCGAGAGCTCCCAGAGGTCCTTAAAGTAGACGCTGTTCATTTGAGTTATAAGATAGTTTTCAGGTTATTTTTATTACTGTAACAAGAGAAAGGAGACTTGTACAAAAGACTCTTCATTTGTGTTTCCTCATTACAGGAGCAACACAGAATCAATTTGTCAGTGGCTAGGGAAATGAAGTGTTAACTCTGGAAAAGCTTCAAGTTACATCCTCACCACAGAGAGAGGAAAGCCAGGTAATTAGGGTACAGCTACAAGGGAAATATTGTGTGAAGGTAAACGCCACATTCTCATAATGAGAATGAGCACTGAGTTGCTGTTGGTAACTTAGAGCAGTGACAAAGTAATTGTGGGACCTCATGCCTGGAAATGCTATGGATTTCCTACTCACTTTGCTGATCTAGGAGTCCCACTAGCAACATCTGCATTTGTACCACTGCAAAATCATGCATTGCATTTTTTTTCTGTTCTTATTTCTATTAGATTGAATTTTAATGTTTTTATGTTTGCATGCTTTCATTTACATTTGTGAAGCCAGTTTTGTCTGTTTTAAGTGGTATATGCAGTAGATAACGAGGGATCACTTTCACTAGAGAAGCCATTTAACATGATGCTGCTTAGTGTGACAGTCCCATTTCAAAACAAAGAACACAAGGTATTATATTCATAAACGTCTGTTAATGCTGGGTCATGCACAACATCACACCTGGACGTCATTCCTGTTCACATTTTGTGTTTGTCTTGATGGTGTCTCAGACATGCTGTTTATTATTTTTCGCTGCTGGAAATGTGAAGAAGTCCGTCAGAAACACATTTTCTTAAAAAATGAACAGCCACAGTGGTGCAATATGTTACAAAAGTGTGGATGACTGACTGAAGGGTGCTTTGTTATCCTTCCAAGCCACTGGACTGCATCATAACTCCCAAACACAGTTGCTGAACTTAAGTGAAACCAGGACCTGGACAAAACGTCTCTAATTAGAAGTCCCATTCCCATTAAAATGCGAAGTGCTGGAGTCGTGGCACATTACTGCTCATTAGGGCTACCCGGACAGGCTAGCTGCTGTTTATTGTCTGCAGCAACATACAACTTTGGCTTCACTGCTGTGTTTGCAGCTATTGTGAATTGTCCTTTATAGTGAAAGCCAGTAAAAGACTTTATATTGTGAATGTGTCGAGAGGTTTTAAACTTCTGTGCCCGTGATGAGGAGATATTTACAGCGCTTTTTAGAGACACAGCGACTTTAACAATATAAACCAGATTGCTCTGAATTCTAGTCCCCTGGACAACACACTGCATAATGTGACTACTTGCAGGCTTGTTTTACTTTTTACCACCTATTTTCTGCCCACTGGCTGGTGCATATAATGACTTCCCTGTGTGTGAAAGTGACAGTATGCTCTTGCATATTTCTAGTTTTTATTTCCTTTGATAGATCACAGACCACCAACAGCTAAAGAGATACAATCAGGAGAAGCAGAGTGAGGTAATTGTGGCTGTCCACCCTTACTGTTGTTCTGAATGGAATCATGATGGAAATTACAGGTTGTGATTCTACTGTGATCCGTCAGGCTCCAGTTAGATAACTGGTCGTATCTAACGAGACACTATTAAAGTGAAACTTGCAGATCATTCAAAGCATCTCCATTCTAGTCACGATTCAGACGAAATCACTCACTATGAAGATAAACAGAAAGAGAAAAAGAGAAGATTAAGTGGATGCTCCATCCAGGTGATAATCTAGGATTAAAGAGTAGGTGAGAACACAAAGTTCAAGTGGGATTCAATCTTCATTCAGTGGTGTCACATATCTGTGTAAGACAGTGGGAGAAGTGCTGGAGGTGACGAAAACCACAGCTCAAGAAACTTAATAATGAGTCAAAATGTTAATGATCGAATTCTATGATCATTAACCTCGAGGTAAAGTTCACAGAAGATGTATGATGGGGAAAGGCTCCCAGTTAATCTGCCAGAAATATGAACACAGACTCTGATATAATGGCACATATTTCAGGCTTGGTAACAGTACAAACAAAGTCTAACAAAGTATAAGCACAGCTACATGTTACCTTGGTACAAAAAAAAAAAAAAAAAGGTTTATGGATGGTGGAACAGGAGGAATAATGTCCATTTGAAGATCACAGCGTAATCCCATCTCCTTGGTGTACTACTGGTTTATTCAAACAAATGCCAAATGATTCCACAGAGTCAAAGTCAAGTTTCATTATTAATTTACACAGAGAGTAGGAACAGCAACATACTGTACCAAACACTACTGCCAGTGCCAGTGATAGTAATAACTCATTCTGAAAAACACGCACAATTGCCACCTTGAACAATCTGAAATACTGACTCATGTTACTGACTCATGCTGGTAAATAATAGTCCTAATTTCACTGAGCCAACAGAAAGTGGCTGTTAAACAATGTGAATTATTCTTTTCCCCCCACGAGCAGCTGGGAGAATTTCACAATATTGCCAAGACAAACTAATTCAAGTCATCAGTAAGTTTTGGACTAAACAAGTAACTCTGCACTAATAAATAAGTGAAAACTAATTAGCAAAAATTATTTCCCCTTTATTAAATTTGGGAGCATTTTAGTAACAACAAGCATTTAAAGGAAACAACGTTTTTGTTTCATGATGCTCATGTATGAGCACACTTAAGTTTTATTAGTAAATCTGTGATTAACTTGAAACTATCCTCCGTTTCTCCCTTAGATCTGTTGGTTTGTTTTCATCTGAAGCACAACATCATCACAGTCATCTCCTGGGCGGTGTTAACTCTGAGTAGCGTAATACTGTATGTGATTAATGACACGTCGGGCTGGGACTGACCCGACTGTGTGTGGGGAGCCGACTTATATACAACAGACTTGTCCAAAGACATTTATACAATTAACCATTAACACCACAACTCATAACCTGCCACGACAGAGTGACATGGGAGGACTATTTGAAATGTACTCACCAGAATGAATAGTCGTACAAGTACACAGAAACACACACACACACACACACACATCCAGCTTACTGGCAATGCTCATAGGGATTCAGTTAATTTGCTTAGTGTATTTATATTTCAAAGCCATATTCAATATTCTACAATCAAATAAAGTATTTGGATATTTATACTGTAAATCAAGTCTAAAGTAGAGCTGGTGTGTACAAGTGTGTGTGTGTGTGTGTGTGTGTGTGTGTGTAATGGTACAGGTGTGTTTGGGTTTGAGATTGCTATTTGAATTTCTTATTCCCATGCTACCTAACTAGGCCTGGTGACAAAGAAAAGAAAAAGCAAAAATGAATGGCTTTCATGTTTTAAACTCAAGGTTACAGTTATGGAAGCAAACAACCAACTAACTAGATCTGGTGTCGATGTGACCCAGATCCTCATTACCAAGCTACAGACCAGACTCAAGGCTTAATGACCCACTTTACACCCACATACACACTACGAACCTATCAAGACCAAACTCACTGAAGCTGTAATATCTATAGTACCAGTTAAAAGCCTGGACACACCTTCCCACTGAATGATAAAGTGTGTCCAGGTGTTTGACTGATACTGACATACCAGGTCCATACACACTCATTAAGAATTTACTTCATACTCACACAGCCCTAGACAACCATGTAAATTCCACTGCTGAGCCCAAAAACAAACATGGAAGACTCTTAATGTTGGCTGACTGAGATGAAAGACCAGCGAGCCCAGTAGAGCCTGTTTCTGCCCCCATGACCCCCACTGACCCTTCCTTCAGCTAACAACACAAACCATCTGCTCATTGACTTTCTTATAAAGATACAAACACAGACACGCCAGCTCTTACGCTGATTCACACTTGCTCAGTTCAGCCATTGATTTTTAAACCACTGAAGCAAGGGAGGAGAACTGACATGGGTTTAAAATCCTACAGGTGGAGCAAAGCACTAAAATAGGATAAAATTTACCGGTGTTTCACATTTTCATCTCCTTGGTATTTCAACAGTAATCAGAAGCTGTTAGAGAGCCTTACAAAAGCCACATGAGTGTCTTTGAACTTGATTTGTCTTGGTCTAACATGATTTGCTCTCCTTACGTGTGACTGTGCAATTCCCTATGTTCCCGACAGTTGCTTTATCACTCTTGTGGAGGCTTGCATGTGAAACCATTAATTAAACAAACCACATGAAGGTTGCAGTACAAATAGCGTTGCTGGTGTAGTCAAACACTCATCGTGCCCTAAGGAAATCGTTGCTCGTTTATAAAATGCACTATTTAAAATCTAAAAAGCTGAGTGCCAGTGTGCATAAATACACACTGTTTCAGGCAATTTCCAACATAATTAGAGTACACTGATGAATGAGAGCTAATACGACTGATTGCTGGAAATTGCTAGTTAAGGGGCCATGTGAATGCACGGCTCATACACTGTATTTGGCAGATTTGACTTTCAATCTTAGAAAACAGAGGATCAAGTTTCTCCTGTCTTTCGATTTGCTTAAATCCAAGGTTTCAATCATGCTGCAAGCAGGACTGATATTAAGTTGAAGCTGCAAGAGCAAAATAATGGAAGAGGGAACGATGCTTGAGAAACAGAGTATGGTTAGTGTATCTTTGCTTCTACTTTTGGGCTGCAGTGTCCTCCATTTGTGTGTGCACTGGGTACCTTCCCCTAGCTGACATCTTTGCAATGTTTTTTATGGCCAGACCAGTCAAGACTGTGGTAGTAGCTATTGCTCAACCCGGTGTGCCCCATGTATCAGTTCAGCAGCTCATCATTAACGAAGGGTTGGCTTCAGAGGAGTGAATGATGAACACATACATCAAATAAGACATGAGGACTCACCACATTGTCATTATTACCACTAGAACACAACTTTATTCCAGAGGAAGGATAAGAGGCTTTTGTGGTTTTAACAGGGAAATACAGCAGCTCACTTTAAAGCTTTTTTGCTTGTACTGCCAACAAAAGAATCGTGTATTCACTTTGAAATACATATTCTATATTATTAAACCAACCTCATTTAGAATATTTTCAAAACAATATCCGGCTTACTTGCATCATTTGTGGCAGAATTAGTGACTATCGGTCATATCTCCTGCATATATACTGCTGTACAATATGTCTGTTCAAAATGTCACATGATCCAGCCAACTTCTTCAGCAATCAGCTCATCTCTCCGTCATTGCCACAGATTCAAACAGCAGAGATGCTGCTGAGCACTAAGTTCTTGTTTGTCTGCAGCAGCTGTGCAGAGAACAAAACATTTGCACATAAACTCCGCTCTTCTGTCTCCACCTCGGCAACATTTCCTACTCAGATGAGAAGTACGTGACGGCCTCTGGGCTTGTGCTATTCAGGGAGTCAGTACTACAAGTTGGGGCTTCAGTGGTTTGTTCAAAGCATTTTGACTGTTTTGCTGAGAACGGGGGTGCTTAACACTTTGCACACACAATAATATTTGTATGTGCATGTGTGTGCAGGTATGCCACTGCTCCAGGTGTTCAGAAGTCGGCACTTAGCAGAACTGTGTGAGTAAAACTTTATGTGTTGTGATGAGAGTATCACTCTGTCCTCAGTTAACGAGAATCGCTGCATTAAGCAACTGACCAGGGGTAAAGAGTCCAGGCATGAGTGTAGGAACAAAACACTTAGCAGGAAACAGGTAAGGGAGAGAAGTTAATAAATCAGAGCAGGCCATTCTTCAGAAGAGCAACAAGGGCAACACCAGCAGACACATGGGACCAGGGAGCAAGCATGCAGGTCTGAGAAGCAGGTGAGTTATACTGGTGAAGGTGAGTGGGTGAGTGGGTGACCTATATACTCAGTCCCTTTGGACACTAGTGGAAACCAGGTGAAAGTAATCAGGACAGAAAACACACAAGGGGTGAAGGTGGAAACAGGGATCGATCAGGGAAGGGACCTGACCCAAAATAAAGGTCTAAAACAGGAAATGGATCATGACAGCCTTCAATATCTGTTTGCACATTTGTTTTTTACACATCTATACTTCTAACCCTAACAAACCCTCCAACCTAAACAACAATAAATGCCATGTATCCCTACTTCTTAAACACACAGTTACAACTGTTGAACCTTTAAATGTGCAAATATAAAGGAGAAAAAAAAAACATAATGAACGTTAACAGTCGTAGGGTAGGAGCCATAACTCCCAGGGACAGAAACTGCTGTTAGACCACAACTATGTTTCCACAGGGCGTCACCAGTCTTTATACTGCCTGCCTTCTGTTAATCAATTAAAACCACTGCTTTTTGTTGAAGTGTGCTTCCATTTTAAGTGACAAGATTAAGCCCATTTGACTTGGGTTGGCCTTCAGGTTCTGAGCTGCTTTACAAAACTAAAGTTTTAATTGAGCTTGACCCTGCAATAGTAGCCTCCTAATCTCTACAGTCACCACTGCTGTGTTCCCCAGAGTGCTCATGCATCCTTTATCGCCACACTCACCGAATTATAACACGCTACTGCTGGTTATAATAACCTGCTGGCACAAACAGCATACAGACTTTTTGCAGAACGACAGGCGCGCTAATTCACCTCCAAAACACTCAAGTGCAGGCGACGCATGGCAGCTACATTAAAGAGCAGCGTAGCCCCGAGAGCCAAAAACCAATCAGTAATCCTATGGTGATAAAACATATCCTGGCCCTTAGCTTCTGCAAATTAGTCTATGGTGCCTCTAAAACACAACTTTATTTAAGAATATGCAAGTATATTACCAGCCCTAAAACTAGACTGTGATACAGGGCCCTGCAACAAGACAATACACAACATTATGTATGACCTGCAAGGACGGATGTTGGTGCAGGTGTTAAAAAGTACATTACAATTAAAATGTGCTCATTGATGAATTAACCATGACCACTGTCACGAGTTGCCCATTTTGCCTGTAGTGGATTTTGAGGGAACTGTAGTTTATTTTCTCCTCTCTAAACAGTATATTCACCCGTCCTGTCACAGTGTGTTCGGAGGAAATTACAATAAGCCTCTTCAGGTTTTCTTTACAGCACTTTTCCCTTTCCAGAAAATACTGAAAATATGAAAATCACACCAATAAACAAGACAATAAACATTTATGTGAACATCAATCAGATCTGCTGTAACAGAAGGGGGACATGAAACACAATGAATCACTTTCTGTTTCACCTCCACATTAAACCAGGCAGTTTAAATGCAGGCAGCATTTCACAGTGGCATATTAGCACAGACATGCAGTGGAGGTATAGTAGTTAGATTTATTTGGCTTTTATTGTTTCAAACCGCTTAATCATTTTAATATTTGCTAATTTTAACACTCTTTCTCTGTAGCATTAGAGATGACACTTCCCAAAGGGAGATGGCATTTCCATAAGCTGGGAAAATACCCTGGTGCTCCACACATGACAGCTAACAGAATTAGTCTCTAATTGATAGGAGCTATCCCATAACCCTGGTGGAGACAACGAGGAAGGCCAGTGAGGGTTGAAGGGGAATTAATTTGTGAAGCTGATTTTATTTACTGACAATCTACCAAGAAGAAGAAGCAGCAGATGTGAGCGAGACAGAAAGAAAATGAGAGGTAAAGAGAGAAAGTGTGAGAGAGTCATCTTAAATATTGACTTCTCTGAAGAGCTGCTCAGGAAACAAAGTCTCTGCAGGTGAGACTGAACACTGGGAAACAATTCTGAAGAAACAATTTATTTTACTGTTATGTGACATTAAACTGAAGCTCACTAGAAAAGCTACATATTTTGAAAATTGAAAATGACTTTATAGAGCATATGGTTCTTGCTACGACGCATAATATGCAGGAAACGCTGCATCTGTGCGTTTTAGTGCAGTTATCTTAGAGCCCTCTTTGTGTTTATGTTAAAGACATTAAGGGAAAAAATGCATTTTGAACTGTATTAACAGAAACTACACTACGGTTATTTCATGAGTCGTTTTCTTTTTACGCACGGCTAGACAGACACGTACCTTTGCAAACTGTGGCACACTTAATGCTCTCACATTAGAACGTTAACATTTACTCTGACAATGCTGCTCTTGTGCTGTACTTGACATTCTTACACCTGCTGTGCAGTTGATGTGAAATGGTTAGGTCAGGTTTCTTTTTTTAAAAGCAGACGGCAGCAAGAGCAGAAAACAGTCATTAGTCTTTCCAAGCCGTTTTACTCCTCTACGGTTTATGCACCAAGACAAAAAGTCTTTGTGCTTCATGCTGTCTCCTTTTCACATTCAACCTCTGCTCATTCACAGGCTTCATGTTTTATTGTCTCTCACTCACACATATAATCTGTTGAGTAGATATGTGTATGCCTTCACACCAGCGTGACAGTAGACTTGTGGACAATACGCAGAGAAGTACACACAGACACAGGAATCCAATTTGCCATGGCACAGTGCACACAAATCACATGACCTTATCGGCCTTTACTCGCTGCCTCATAGATATATAGTTGAAAAAGCAGTGCACACACACTTTCCTACATAACCTCAATTATATCTGGGCAAAGAAACATTCACACATAAAAGGTCTATCTCATACTGGAAGGAAAATTGTCTTAACCTGGTTAGGACTGTTTATACACACACACACACACACACACAAGCACCTTCTGTCATCAGTAGCATGGATTTTTTAATATTTATAAATCCAGCAGACCAATCCACATCATTTCGTTAATGTTACTGTAAAATTCTACATTTCTTCCATTAGTTACTGTTTATTTGCTCAGTCAAGAAATGCTGCTGATGAAGTTTCAATTGGTAAATATGTAAAAATGATTCCAGTGACTGTAGGTATTGGTAGATGCCCTGTGAACTCAGGTATTTGAATGTATGTACAGTATCTAGATGAATGTAATTGTTTTGAAACAAGTTTTAACTTGTTTTTTTTTTTAAATAAAATTTTCAACTTCTGTGCTGTGCTGTAAAGGTTCAGCACAAACAATGAGACCATTGTGCTTTAAAAGTCCAACTGACAAAATCCATTACTGACCGCTGCAGGCATGTTGTATTATTTTCTACAATAAATTTACTTTGAAAAACAAACAAAAGGAAGTTATTGATGAAGCAAAACCTCAGTTCCTCCTGCCATCTAAAAAAAGAGAATGGGCATTCTGGTTAATTACATGGACAGAGAGATTTTATAGTGCTGGTATTATATGGTTTTGCTTCATTTAATTTACATGATATACTGCATTCTCCTGTCTACAAATCAGCAGTCCCTCCCCATCCACTATCTAATAATCTCCACAGTTGTCACCACCCACCTTTTCTCTGTAATTAACCTCCTCTGCTTTCCGTGTGCGCCCTAACCTTTAGCAACGTGAGTCTGACCCGGCTGAGTGCATCTGTGTGGCACTGAGCCTCTATAAATCTGATAGTCAACACTGTGCGGCATGTAATTGGATCTCGCACAGACACGTCTACAAATCCCAACCCCATGTTACAACTCAGATCACCAAGCTATCATTAGCCTGTACTGTCAAGCAACATAAATAAATACCTAAATAAAAATGCCTAATGCAACACGTCGGCATTGAACTATTTCATTCAATTGACTGATGTCGCTGTTAAATTGCTTTGCACTCTAAGAAAAACTCAAGTTTGTAAAACATAAAAGTTTAAGTTTTTTTTTTTTTTACAGATCGTTTGTTTTGCAATTCACTCGTCAGTCAGTTAGTTTGGTCATAAAAGTGATGTTTCAGGCTACACGCCAAGTCGGTTTTCTTTTATGTAGTGCCATGCTGTCACTGCTTACATTAACTACACGGTGCCTCTTCTAACAAATTGCTGTTGCTGCTGCTGGGGGCATGAAGCACGTCCTCTATATGTGTTCCACATACACTATCAAACACACTCTGGATGTTTGCTCCAGCAGGTAAGAGGAATTCACAGCAAGACATTTTTAACCAAGGGCGAGAAATGGACATTTATGTATAAATTTCCATATTATTGCTTCAAATTAATTCTCACATTGGCCTCATCACACTGTTTTTTTTTTTTTTTTTAACATTTACGGCTTCTATAATTAACAGACTCTTTCAGCTACTGCAGGTATCTGTTAGTAAGAGATTATATAATAGAGGGTGTACTCTGACTGCCCTGCAGAGAGGAAGCCAGGCCGCTGAAGCCATCAAGAGCAAGAGTGAGGGAGAAGGAAGGAGTGAGATGAATAAAGAAAAAGGTATAAAGATAAAGAAACAAGAACAGAAACAGAAAGCCAGGGGAGGATGAAACAGACCAATGGAGAGAAAAAGATGTCTTGTCAAATAGGGGTGTGTTGACATGGTAGTAAACACGACAGGATGCTGACAAAACCCCCAGCATGCCTAGAGTCTAGCAGGGGGCAAACGGTGGGACTTTCACAATAACAGAAAACTGAGATGAAGAAGGCGACTGGTTCAGAACCTGTTGAATTATTCAGCTCCTTGTTTCAGCTGCACTGTTTTAGCCTGTCTGTGTCCTCCTTTGGCTGGGACAGGTACCTAGATGTGTGCGTAGGTGGGATGTATTTGTGCACTTTGATTTGTTGAGGAAAGGTCATCTCGGCACACACTTTTTAAGAAATATGCCGGTGAACATTTCCAGTACGGCCACAGTCTATCTGTACTTTAAGCAGAGTAGTCTCACTGATTCTGAACTTACAGGTCAAACCGTTGCCCATCTGGATGTGCCCATTAAAAACAGAGGGAGAAAGAAAAGAGGAATTAAAATAGAACAAAGTAACTGAATGTGTTAGTGAGAGACTGAACTCATTAAAAATGTCAAAACAAAGAGAGAAAGAACTGCAGCTGCAGTCAGAGATCTTGGTTGATAAATGTTTTATTATTAAAAATACATTTGGCCTAATGGATGATCAGTAAGAGAAATTTATTGGCAGAATTTCATTCTAGTAGTTGTTTCACTAAAAAACAAAACAAAAAAAAAATGTCAGCCTCATGGTGGCAAGAGATCATCATACGCCATTAGGAAACATCAGCTGGAAACCATGAATATGTGTAAAAAAAATTTAGTCCATTATTAAAAAGTCTGACCTGGTCACGGTTCTAGATAAAAAGGGAAAACGCAATCTGAGGATATTTTGGTTATAAAGAAGACAGGAACAGAAGACTCT
This sequence comes from Mastacembelus armatus, assembly GCF_900324485.2. NCBI lineage: Eukaryota > Metazoa > Chordata > Actinopteri > Synbranchiformes > Mastacembelidae > Mastacembelus > Mastacembelus armatus. The sequence goes on from NC_046633.1 coordinate 2,341,961, forward strand.
GTCCTGTGTGAAAAAGAATTTTATTTAGGTTTGACAGAGAGCAGCACTTTCAAAAAAAAGGTCTATTAAGCAGAAGTATTTCTTGGACACTTTGGAGTTCAGTGGGTGTATGTGATAGTTAAGGTATAAATAGGTTTATAGATCTTTATTGCAGTGAACTAAATAGCTACATTAGTCCAAAATAAATGACATTTAAAAGCAGCTTAAATTAATTAGAAAACCGATGTCTCTTTCTCTCCCGATACTCACTTCAGTAACTAAACTCTCAACACAAAGAACCAGTCTGACACCAAATTTACTACCCACATACTGTATCTCACTGCAATTGCACTGATTATGTGAGGTAACATGAGGCCAGGGTTTACTGTGGCCTTAAAATGGTGTCTGCTCCCCCGAATGAATGAATGTACTTTAGCTGATAGCAGAAAGTAACAACCAGCTATAATATTGGTCCCATCATAACCGCTTTGTGGATCTGCTTGATAAGGTTAGGATCAGCACCAATACCAGTCATTCATATCAGATCAGTTCGTCCATGAAGAAAATGATCAAAGGCATACCAGTAGTTTTCATTAATGATACAGCACAGAATACTAGACATTTCCAATATATAGTAGATAATACTAGATTTTCAATATAGACATTTATTTCAGAGAGAATATTCTGCTGCATGGGGTGGGGCAAAGTCAGGCTTGGTGATGGCTCACGGGAGCAGTTGACTAGGGTCATCAAAAATCAATAGGTTTGATCCTGTTGGGAGTGTGATGGGTGAAACAAATGGTCTGAGTTCACAACTCAAAGCTCCTATTTAGAAAACACATATGGCTTGAGGACAGTGCCAGAGTCACTATCACAAATGACATGTCAAATTATACATGAACAAACCACCCAGTGTGAGACATGTTGGACACGGACAAAGAACCACAAACAAATGAGTGAAAGTGAAGGGAAAAGCTAATAATAACAGATTTAATTCACACCTAAGCTGTTTTGTTGAGGTTTAAATTTTTTTTTTCTCTCACAATCTATGGGGTTGAAATAAGTTTGATGCCAGCTCCCCAAAAATTTAAGGTAAGTAAGCATGAATTTAAAACATGCTAGAATAAAAATAATAATATATAACGTCACATTAATCACTGTTTTTATTCCATAGTGTAGTTTACAATGTTAACTGCTTTGTTTGAATTTGTCTAGAAAATAGGAAATATTTGAATAATGTGCCCCCGTAACAATGAATGTGAATAAAATTCAATTTTTGGTACTTACAGCACTGAAGAATTAACATTTCACCAGAAACACCATTTTCCAAAAAGTAATGTCTCCATTACTCTCAAAAGTTTTCTTAGTGGGTATTTTTGGGGGGAGCGAGTAGTTCCAGTGAAAACAGTGAGGTCAGTAGACTTTCCAGAGAAACTGGGACCATGGCTGCCAGAAATACACATTGCTATTGATCTAATTTTGATCTTAAATATTTCATAAAGATAGAAATCTCTGATGGTTATCTCAGCACTAGACAAACTAAAACCAACTGCATGGTGAGATAGCACAAGAGGTAAGTGAGGAAATATGTTTTTCCACATTTGTGATTCGGTTGGACTGATCCGTTGAATGATCGCCCATTCCCTGTGAAGTTGCATCAGTGTGAAAATATTGTCCCTGGCAATGTGCAGCACTACATTAAATCTCATTGTAATAATGTTTTCTAATGCTTCTGACACAAGCGTGAAAATCATGCAGGACCATCCAGCACTAAATGTGGCACAGCGTGCTACAATTTGGGATAGTGGATAGTGATTCAGACCCATTGTTTTCACACCTTTATTGAGAAAAGGCTAATGACACGCTGAATATAATTAGCTGAAATGATGATCATCCTACTTTGTATCTATGTGTCAGCATGTAAACCCAGTCGCTTGAAGTATTTGTGAAAATTATGTGCAAATTCAGAGGAGCATCAGGTGTTATATTTGTGTTTATCCGTATAAGCATTTATGTTTGTGTTTTGTGTGTAATTAGTGATTCTTAGTGTGTGTGAAGTATTACCAGTGTGGTTCTCAGTGCTTGCTCTATTAGTCTGGATGTGAGGGTGTGACAGTACCAGACCGCTAAGATCTATGGCTGGTAAAAATAGACAGCGAAGCAGCTGTAGAACTCTGTAGGCTGGAAGTAGCACACTCTGTCTGTAGTCACACTGTCTGGAGCGCTGAGAGACAAAGGAAGCCCTGTCCACAAATCACCCTTTCACTTCCTGTGTGAAAGGATCCTCAGATATTGAGAAAGACGTTAGGTGCCGTCTAAATACACTCAACCTGCTTGTTGTGAGCAATATGCTACTGTCACAGCTTGAGAAAGCTGAGACGGGACCAGTTTGTTACTGTAGGGCTCCAATTTACAGAGGTCATTTTAATTCAAGCCACTGTCCCTGCTTTCTAATAATGATATGTTTAAAAATATATATCCACAGGCATTTAGAAAAATAAATCCAACTACAATATTTGTAGTACACTAAGTGCATAAAAATAAGATACATAACCTCAGCTTGTGATTTAGGAGAGGACAAGCAAAATGATCAATGAAGTAATACAACATGTTAACTGATATTGAACCTGCCTCGTTTCAGAAGAGGGAAAATAAATAAATGATTTATTCTGTTGAATGAATAATCAGTTCAATCACTTAATGTAATGGCTCTAACTACAAAAGTGTGCCCTGACATTACTCACCCCATTCTCTAAAATTAATATCAAGTTATTAAAGAAGTTGGACCTTAAATTAAAGTTGCGGCAGCTGGTCTGGTCAGTCAGGGAGGAACAGCCGGTGTCAGAAACAGGCCAGCAGCTGTGTTTTAGAGTTACAGTGCACACAATTGGTTATGGTTTCAGCTCTCAGTGTTTCCACTGTGCTCATATGATTTCTGCTGTTAACCGCAAGCATGAACAACAATTAGATGACATGAGGCGTCTACATTACATGACATTCTTTATTTTCATCATCATAGATTCAATTGCCTTTTGCCAATTGCCAAAATAATTGGTAATGTACCTGCATTTTTCTGTTTATGAGCTGCCATTAATACTTCCTTCCAAGGAATACTTGCTTCCTGTTATACTACACAACTGTGAAGGGTAGAGTCCATACTCACTGTGGGCGAACAGGCAATAAAAGCTTAAGAAAATAGTAGGATTCATTAAATGTATTTACACTGCACCTAACATCTTAACATCTGAGGATCTTTTCACACAGGAAATAAAAGGGATGATTTATGGACACGGCTTCCTTTGTCTCTCGTTCTGATGTTTGCTCAATTGCTGCACAATAAAAGTTAATTACTATTTTAGCATTTGACGCTGTGCAAATGGAGGGAATATTTTCTAATATCTTGCTTTAGTTGCAACTATAATAAGTCATAATAAATACATGAGGGATTCAGGTGCCAACTGCAAAGTTTTTTGAATTCTTCAATAAAAAAATTAAAAAAAATTGTTAAAAGAAATGAAATTAAAAAAAAAAAAAAACACTACATCAAAGAAGCTGTAAAAGTTACAGGCTTGGCAGAAGCTGAGAAACATGTTCAGACACATGTGGTTGCTGAAGGTTTTATGCTACGAGAAGTAGCTGTGAAAATGCAGAATTTCTCAAAGGTTTTCATGTCAAAATAGCTCATTTATTGTTAAATACTGTAGGTGACTGTGGCGGTGCAGTCTGCCCGTGAACTTGATTGGGGCAGCTGAGTCTGATTTCCCCATAGTGGCCTGCCTAGTTAAGGAGAACTGGCAGCCAGGGATCATAATGAGAAACAAACTGAGCTGTCACAGAGTGAACGTTGAGGGAGAAAGCAAGACGGTGAATTGGTGACGGCAAGAGCGCGAGCCCACGCGGCGACCGGGGACAGCAGACACTGGAGGCTGGAAAGTGTCAGAAGGGACGAAGCAGGTGGTGGCGGAAACAACCTGGGTGAGTCTGGCCTGTCATCCATGTGGGCAGAGGAGAGGCACCACCTGTGGATACTGCTCTCACCGAGCCAGAGGAACAGAACCAGGGAGCACGGGCAGAGGGTGACGACTGCCAGCCAGGCAATGACAGGAGGAAGAGATGCAGTGACTTGGAGAGAGAGTAAAAAAAAATGCAAACCCTTAATAAAGCCATCTGAACTGTTGCTGTGTCTCTATGTCTGTGTGTTGGCAGGGCTGGAGGTCCCATGGTGCCAGGAAATACAACACCTTGATGGTGCTAGATAAAAGTCATGGGAGCCCCAAAGTTATTACAATTGTGTGGAGGATGTGAATGTCTGTTCCAAATTTTATAGCGATCCATCCATTTCACTCAAACCTACAACTGTCAACATGATGGCACTAAATGAAAAGTCTTAGGATTCGTCCTTTGGGCACAGTGAGAATCTCAGCACTGATAGAAATGTAAGCAATGATTTCTTCTTCTTCTGCATTTTAAAATATCAGCCTTTCAACATGTGAACTCACCAAGCAGGTCATGCTCTGCTGCAACAAACAAAAATACTCATTACATGTGTGAGTCACCATCTCAGTCACTGCTCCTAATGGCTTGGATTCAGACCCTAATCCACACAACAGGGACATTAACATCTTTTGATTTCTATCATTCACTGGGAACTAAATGTAGATGTTGCTCACAGGTTTGAAACCAATGACTCACATGCAGCTTGAATATTGTCAAAACATAAAAACACAGTGGAAGGAAAAGCAGGTGTAAGAATGTCAGAGACTGGGGGAATCACAAGAGATGATGGTGGTGGTGAAATAAGAGACTCAGAGCAAGAGAAGCTGTAGAGAAAGGTGAAAGGATGAGACGTGGATATGAGATTTGTGTGCATGAGAGAAAAAGTGAGAGAAAGAGTGAAGAAAGAAAGCAGCGAGGGTGTTAGATGATGGATGGGAAGAGAGGCAAGGGTGCTCGGTGGTGATGTGACAGATACCTCATGAGTAACGGCAGGCCTGAGGCAAAATAACTTATCACTAGAATTACATACGCAGGGGGCCGTGACTGCGTGTGAGGATCAGCACTAGGATATACTGCATACTGTATATGTGTACTGTATATATAGTCTCGTATGCACTGTATGTGTGGGGTTCTGTTGGCAGCAACACGACAGAGACAAACTAGTAAGAGAGAGAACAGAGAGGTGGGCTGAGAAAAACAAGGGAGGAAAAAATGAATGAAGAGGAGTTAAGGAAGAAGTTAAGGGTTAAAGAAATAAAGAGGGATCCCAAAAATCAAAGATTAGAGGGGGGAACCAACAAGACCACACACACACACACACACACACACACTCAGACACACACACACACAAAAGCCCATGCTGAGACAGATGAAGCACAGTATTGATTCTAATGGTATGGAGATGACATTCTCTGCTACATCAAATAAGCTTTGAACATACTGAGACAGTCTCATCATACTACATCACTTGACTAAAAGGGAAGAGGGAATAGAGCGAAGAGGAAGATGGGAATTTAGATACAGTGTGCAGAAAGAGGAAAGGAGGTCAGGGTGTCATGGCCGCAGTTATACTAGACTGAACGAAGGAAGGAGCTGTAAACAACACAGGCCATTTATAGCGTAAGATGTACATATGGACTACAGAAAAAACTACTTTGCCACATTTCAATACATCCCTCCCCAAGCAACCTAACAGCCATTCACACTCTGTGACCCTAGCAACCCATGTTACAGTCCACATATGACACTAATGACTCCACTGGGACCCTCCACCCCACCAGTTGCTTACAACTGAAGGTACCTTTTGGATGAGAGGCGAAACCTTAAGAACCTCAAGCAGGACACATAATCTCCTGACATAGAAACAGCCACCTGTTTACTGCATTCACACCTCATACAAAACATCTTACCCAAAAACAAAAATAATCACTTTGTCAGTAAATCACTACAGAGATTCCTGTGTTAAACATTTTTTTAGTGGCTGGTGAATAGTGCACCACTTACTGCATTCACACAATGTCTGCCTTTACATTGTTTATTATCAGTTTCTATTTTAGTGACAAACTACTACAAAATGATCAGAAAACAGGATACGCTGTCGACACACCACAGTATCCCGATTTCTAACAGGGTAGGGTTTTTCAACAATGGGTTAAATAGAAACAGGAAGCCAGGACATGATGTTTATATGTAAAAACAAATGGCAGCAACCTACTGAAAACTGTGTATCTCAATGAACACACTCCCAAAGAATAAGGCAAACATGACAACATCAGCAAGAAATGAGAGGAAGAAAAAAGAAAAATGGAAATGAAAGGAAGAGGCAGACAAGTATGGAGAGGATGGGGGTGCTTATACACAGGGGAAAAAAGGAAAAGAAAAAGCAAGGAAGGCAAGACAGAAGAATTAAGACAGGGAGGACAGTTGGTAGTAATAAAAAAGTCAGCTAGTTGTTAGTAAGTAACAAACTAGTAAGGAAGAGAAAAAGGAGGCCAGGAAGCCAGACAGAAGGCAGACAGGTGAGGTGAAAAGAATGTGGCAAGAACCAGCAAGCAGCATGGAAGGAAGTCAGGTGACTAGGAGATCGGCTGGTAAGGAAGACGCCAGCCTGACGGGAAGCTACAGCATAATTACTGAAGAAAAGCTGGCCGACTGAACGACCATCACATTCCTGTTGCTTTCTCCATCAACACACTGGGGGAGTGATATGTGAGCAGCTGTCACTCACTCATGCAGTCCAGTTTAGTGTATTTGTCAGCTGAGAGGGAATCTGAATCGACCGTGTAAAAAGCTCTATCTAAGCGATATAAGGATTAAGATTCACGTTCTGTACAGAGCTAGAGAGGCCACCCAGCGCTCTGACAGTGTGATAAACAAGCTGCAGACATACGCTGGACTGACCGTGAATACAAGCCCACACCCTCATATTGCAGCGGCATAACCAGCTGCATCCTTTTACTGTATATGAGGCTCTGTGAAGAGTCTCAACCCCGCAGCCCACATGTAGGCAACATGCATGAACACATACACAGACAGACGGAGAATCCAGATTGTGTAACACGCTGTCACACACCCTCTTCCTGGGAAATGACAGATTGCAGAGCACTAAGGTAGAGAGAAAGGAGACAGGCAGACAGCACACACATCCATCAAGACTGTTCCACCTGTTTCAAACTGCATATACACCTATACAGGTCTGAAACTTAAACAACATTCATAAGTGTTCTTCTTAGTCTGTTGTCATGTAATAATGTCAAACATCTGCATGTTATAATGCTAATATAAGTGTTAATATTAGCTTCATTTGTTTATTGCTTGACATGAATAACTTTTTAAGTAGTTCAGAGCATAATAAACATCCCAGTAAACACCAGCTTCTGTAGTGTAGATTCATTCAGATAGACATTGAATATGAAGGCATGAAACAAGATGTAGTTCTCCCAATCACCCACAAAGATCCATGAGTTATGTGAGAATGCGATTCTTGTTATGTGATTCTGAAGCAAGAGTAGAAGAAGGTAATTTAGGAACACAGTCCACTCCAGCCCAATATAACAAAGGAAACACACTTTACTGCTAGTTCAGGTAAGACCTTGCTGCTAGTAAGTGCTGATTTTTCTCATCTGTATCCCAGCATGCAGGGCTCACTGGCTACAGTACACTCAAATTTGCTGACAATAGATTGTAATTGGAAAAAACAGAGGTTGGATCACGTTCCAATAACAAATTTATGGGCCTGGAATTTGCTTCTGAATAGACCAAGACCATTTCCTCTAAAAGGTCTCAGCATGTTTGTGTCAAATATTCTAACACTCAATCTGCAGTAGACTAAAAATACTCAGTCACAGCCCTAAATGAACATACTAATGTAATTACTGTGCAAATGAGCCTCTGTTCAGCAGGATTGTGTTTATCTGTGTACATGTTAGCCCCGTTAAAAGCCCTTACCTGTCATCTGTCGCAACAAAAGAAACCTAAAAAATGAAATGTATTAAACTCTGAGTGATCCGTCTAACACCAACAGGCATCTTCAGATGCTCTCCTTCAGTTTGATGGAGCAGAAAATGTGAGGCTATTGCATCATCCATTTGCCACCAAGCAGGATGCTGCGTTTCCTTCCATCTGCTCTCAGGGAAAAATGTGATGTTTCACAGATTCTCATTTAGTTGGGATGCTTCTGCTCAAGCTGTGCGACAGTGTGCCCGGAAAAGACGTCTAAAGTAACACAACATGTGTAAACAAATACAAGTCATGCTCAGTGTCTCTCTGCCTTAGTGGGAATACAGAGGGGGATCTTCACACACCAAGTAACTAACTAGAACTAACAGTGTCTCAGCACTTTACATTTCACGAAGTAAGTGAAAGATCAGAAACACTGAGGTGGTAGCAACCAGTGAAGGATATAAAGATTCCCATTAATGCTTTTCCAGAGCGATAAAAGCTTCAGCTGTGATTTATAGAACTGAAAGTCAGTGTTGTGGCGTGCCACAGAGCTAATCCAAAGTCTGTTCCATAACTGCATGGAATAATTTTACTGCCAGTGTCTGACTGCAAGTATGGAAACATGCTTGGGTTTTGGGGAATTGCACCTCTGATCATCCAATTGGAAAACAATTTTCTATAACTTGCAAAACTATTTACCATAAAAGCTTCAGTGCAGTTGCTTTCAGTGACCTTCTGAATGCTGCCTGAGGAAATACTGCAATTCACCATGGTTTGTGTAAATGTCTCATTTAATCAGAGACTTTCTACCTATAGGTTTTTATGTTTTATCTGGCATGTGACAGAGAGAAGCTGCGAGATACCAGCAGATGTTTTAGAATAGGAATTACTTTTCCAAAGCTGGATGACAGACAGTAGCATTATGACATGCAGTTATGGTGAGCTCATTATAGTCGCTGGAGCTAAAGCAAACCATTCATCTACCAAACTATTAACTGGCAACAGCTGAGGCATTTGTGTCACTGAAAAAGCATCTAAGAGAATTTTAAAAAAGCATTAAAATCAGAAAGAATAATCAAAAAAAAAAACAGATACCTAGAGATGGCTTTTCACCTTTTAAGATAAATTTGTAAAACAATCATCAAGAGTAAACACAGGAAGAGTTAGAAACCACTCCATGTTTCTACATACTAATAAAGACACACTCATGGTGTTTAATATCTACCGTAATTCATTCAAGAAGAAAAAGAACTGTTTAAAAAAATGCTTTCGTGTTTGTTTGTGTTTCCGGTTGAATTAAAATGCTGCACTGTCATTAAAGAGTGTGACATGTTCACCTGCTCTCTTTCAAAGCCTTCCTTTCTTCTCATCACCTCCCCTTATTCCTGCATTTCCCTATTTCTGTGAATGCTTTCTATTTTCTTTGTTCCTGCTTACCTTTATTGCTCTGTGAAGCTGCAGCACAAGAGCTTTTCAATTTGCTTTTAATTTTGTTCTCCTTCCTTTCATTCCACTTACTGTCTATCCTATTTTTTTTTTAATTTCGGTGCATTTATCCTCTATTAGTTTTTGTCTCTCTTGTTTTGCTTTCAATTTGCAGCCTCTCTGTGATCGTCACATTACCACTAGTCTCTTTTTCTCTCTGTTGAAGACCACCCATTTTTTAGTGCACCACAGCACATTCAACACTGTGTTGAGAGTTTTTTGTTTTTCTCTAATAGTGATTCAAAACATAGGTTTGTGACCCCCACAAGGACTTGCTTAACAAATCTGAAGGATAACAATAAATATACATATTTATGACTGGTGACCTGTCCAGGGTGGACCCCTGCCTTTCACCCAGAGAGAGCTGGGATAGGCTCCAGTAGATCCCTGGGACCCTGGTTAGGAATAAGCGAGTATAGATAATGGATGGATGGATGGATGGATGGATACATATTTATGCTCATTAAAATGTTTTGAATCCTCCTTCAACCTAAGAGCATTATATCCTGTGCTATAACACCAATCTTGCAGGTAAATTGCATTTTATGAGTGTGCTTACATGGTTTTAACAAAATGTCTGGTGATCATATTGGTTGCAAACTTCAGCCTAAGCACTAGAACTGCATAAAAGGCACTTACACTATACTTTGCATTAAATCATGCTATGTTCTGATCAATACTATTGCCAAACAAGAGCACGCATGTTGGAAGATTCTGCAAAAATCTCAGCCAATTACAGCCAAGGTGATCTATCTCTTTTAGCCAAGGTGATCTATCTCTTTTAATATGAAACGAATTCACCACAATAAGGCAGAGTGGCAAAAAAATGAAAGGGGATCTGTTTCTGGTCTCTGAGGGACTCTTAAAGGATATTTAGCTGCTATCTGGCTGCTAAATGCCCTACTATGTTTATGGCCAGTCATTCCTCAGTGCAGAGCAGGTAGTGTACATTGGGGGGTTTTACAGCCATTTTGCTGAAAATAACTGCAATCACAAACAATGCTGGAGCAATAAAATTGACCAGTGAAGTTGCCTGTTTGACAGCTAAACACTGAGCCGAAACTCACCAACCATCTCTGATACTTGCCACATTTTTCATATTGCCATTTAATGCGTTGCTATTATAAGAATATCAAATACAGCCACTTTAAATGTTGTTTTCAAGTGAGAATAGCGAGTCATTACAGTCATTTTCATTCAGTCTTTCAGCAGCTGGGACACACATGTGCCCACCCTCACTATGCACATCTGTCTGCTGTGTCATTCTGCTTTGACTCAAGGGGAATTTGATGGAAACTTGATTTTTTTCTTGCACTTTCGAGGCCCTTATTCCTTAACAGCCATCCACTTAAAGAGTAATAGCTCCAATATCGCCTGCTCGTTCCCTGGCTGTAGTAGCATATTCCAGTCTCCTTAAGTATGCTTCTCTTTCTCTCTCCTCACTTTAGTGAAAACAGAACAGATTTTAAACTTTTACCCAAACAAAGGAAAGAAAACAAGAAAAAAAAAAAAAAAAAAAAACTGTGCATTGCTGAGAGGGCTTTTTGTAAGTGACAGGAGACAACCTGCAGCGCTGATGTAAAGAAATTACCATAGACAGACTTATACAAATGTGCTGTAGTCAAATGTCTGCAGTTGTATATTCTTGTTAGCTTCGTAATATTTTTAAAAAAATATTAGATTTTAATATTAGATTTTAAAAAAGCAAAGCAATGTTTAGTTAGTCATTGAAGATTGTGCTGCTAGTGAAATATTGCTGAATTTGCCAATGACAGGTAATAAGGAAGGAGCTATATGTGAAGGGAACAGATGGAGATTACACAGACAAGAAAAAGAAACACCTGATACAACTGATTACATGACACACTCTGCTCAAATCATTTGCATAAGCCTCAATCCTCTTTTTGTTGTGAAACACCAATCACTTCTCATTGACTGCAATGAGGTTTATTTGCTGTTTTGTCTAGTGAGTTTGAGTGATCACAGCAGGTCAATCACCTGACAACTGTAATGAGCTGAAGGACTTTGCAGAAAAATACTAATTATATTGATTTTCTAGAGATGCTAGAGACAGAGCCATTTACCGTATGTGTACTTGTTAAGCATGAGCAATCATTTGGCTACGAGTAGGAATATCTCAAACCCCTACGAAAGATCTGTATTTGCACAAATAACATTTATATGGTCTGTATCAATCAGTCTGACAATTCTGATCCTTTATTTTTTGCTTTACAACTGTTTTGCTCCTTTCACACTGATTCACACTTTTATAATGTCATTTTACAATATTTCTGCCTTTGATTGAAAACTGTATACAATAATATTTTATTGTATAACAGACACCGAACATATTGTTGTATGACAACTCTAGAAAATATCCAAGAATATTCCATCACAAGCTTAGCTTAGTTTGGGATGAAACATCCAAATCTGTTGTTATAACATTAATTCACAACCACAGATCTGAAACCAATTCTGTGTTTGCATTATTTTAGTTGAAGGATCATTAACCGCATCCAATGCTGCTCAATTACAGAAAGTTGTCACTACTTCTGAAAATGTGTGCATCTCCAAATACTTCCAATTTCTCTTCACTTCATTAGACAGTTTGTATAATTATTTTGTCTGTGGAAATTATAATATTCTATCTATTCTCTTTATTGTCGCAACTCAAACTGCAACAAAATATTTTTCAGTGATGGTAAGAAGCATTTAAACTTTTGATAGATCTGATGTCACTGATGAGCCATCGGCAGGCAAGTCCTTGCACTGGATAATAGTGGATCATATCTGACATTCAAACGCCTCTGCTACAGCTTGATGCAACAGTCTGTGTGGGAGTTGAACTACGCATGAGCCATTGATTACCTTGTGGGCGTGCTAACAACCATATTTTGCTTCATAAAAAACATAATAAGTCTCTACAGTGATATATTCCACCGGTGTTTTGGTGAAGTTAACATTCAGACACAAAGCAACAATAAAGCAGAGTAAGTTTCTTCACTGAGCCAGTTTAAAACGAAACTCTTCTACAGCACCTGGTCACTGTAACTGATTCAAAATGTGCGAGGTAGAAAACAAATGTGAATTAATCAACTAATTAATTATGAACAACAATTTTAAAAGAACAGAGTCAAGCTACACACAAAGACGACATGATTAGATGCAGCCTGCCAGTTATGTCAGCGTATTGGGATGCTTTGAATACCACATTTAATTAGTCACACAACACTTTGTGTTTTTACCTGTCACTTGTTGTTGTTAATGCAAACTGTGCTCGTAATCTAATAAATTCTTGTGACTGTACAAAGGTAAAACTTACAAATTAAAAAGTTACAACTAAATGAATAAGTTAAAGCCACAACCAAATGTTGTTACATATTAAAGGATAGTAACGTTTCAAACCCTACACTTTTGACTATATATATATAAAACTTTTTGGGAGGAAACTGGATTATGAAGCACATCATCAGCTGGACCGGGAATAAAAAACACTGGAGTTTGACAGTAGAGCTGAGGTTAACATCCTTGTGTGCTGTTAGGTTTTGCCTGATAAAAGATTAGGCAAAGATTATATTACATATTATAATAATATAAAAAGTAACATGTTTTAGGTTATTGTTGACATCAGCTTTTAGGATCACAGTGAACAGCAGGGTTCGGTTTGAATATATAAAAAAAATTAAAAGATGCATCACTATAAAATAAAATGACTTCCTATCAAGATCCATGAGGCTCAAAGCTGTTTTGTCATCTGCATTTAATCATTTCTCAAGCTGTAATTAACACAGCGAAGGTCTGTCTGTCCCAATCGGTGAGTCTTTACTAAATTAGGCAACACAAGGGGGGGCACGCATAAGATGACATTTATATATTGACAGAGTAGGAAAATAAAGTGCAGAAATTACTGAAATTACCACATAATGTGCATAAAGGGCAGTCGCTCAATGTTTTGATAGTGTGGTTGAAGTAATTCTTCCCAGTAAAATATCTTTTTTACAGTTTTGATTAAAAACAAAAACAAAACAAAAAAATCAAAAAACTCAGTCGTCTCAGTTGTGCATGAAGAATCACAGCCGACAAAATACTGTGCATTTTTCTAAAAAGGAACATGAACGCAATATATACAGATATTTTCCAATAGATAATAGGATAAAACGCTCACAACACAATGGTAACATTCAAAATGTCCTTGTTCTCCATGGATCAAAACTAAGATGCTCGAGGACTCCGTTCTCACTAGCTGACACTTTTAACCTACCTCCTAATACCCATAATGCTTCAGGCTCCGTTTATAGATTCAGACCAAGTAGTTTTAATGAACAAAAATACAATAAAATCATAAAAAAAACATAGCTAAGGCCACAAGAGAAACAAAAATGACTGTGATATACATGGCAACTAAAATACAGTTGCAAACAACAGCAATTAGCAGCCTAGCATCGCTAATTATGACCCTCCACACTGTCCAGCTTTCAATAGGCTTTTCTTAAAAAAAGATGGAAACAGAAAGAAAGAGATAGAATATGACCTCTCCTCCTCATGGATGCCAAAACCATTATGACAGCTGGATCCAGTGAGCACAAATCGAGACTTGGTTGGTTGTGTGTCTATGTGCATCCCCCTGGTCTGGCTGCTGGACTCCCCGTGGCCAATTTCCTCGTAATGTTCCTTCTTCCAACCACTGCTTATTAAGCCAGCTGTCAGCCATTATGAGTGCACTTTCAAAGAAAAAAAAAAAATAATAATGAACTACGGAGGCCAGAGCACAGAGGAACCAGAGAGAAAGGTGATGAAAATTTGGCTGAGAGGCGTTCTGCAGAATAGGTGTTTTGTTTGATTGTCTGCCGTCGTCAGTGGGGCTAAGTAAAGAGGCATGACACAAGCAGTGGAATCTAAATCTGCCCTCACTCAAGTGTGTGTGTTTTAGCTAAGGCATGGGGCTGGATGTGCGTACATACACAAGGACATGCAAGCACAAGTAAAACAAAAGCATAAAAGAGGCAGTTGCCATTACTGTCATATGTGTGTGTGTGTGTATGATGGATTATAGTCAAAGGTAAAGAGTGTCAACGTCCTCCATTTGGACCATGGCATTCACACTCATCCCTTCTTTTAGCTCTGTCCTACCACTCATTGTAATCACAGTCTCTCACACTCACTCTCAGCACCGAGCCAACTCTCTCTCACGTCCTTGCTCTCCGACTGCCTGCCAGCCGACTGCACCTTGGGACTACGGTGACTGCGGTTTTTGAAGCGACTTTCCTCTTAGGAGGTTTGATATTTGCTTAACTATGCCACACTGCTGCCATTAAACAGCAACAGACCAACCGTTTAGCTTATTAGGGAGCTCATGCAAGACAAGTCACACTACACAAGAGATGTTTTCACAGTGCTTTCTATTTCTGAGCCTTAAGTCTACATATTGTCATTAGTTTAACAAGCAGCATTCTGGCTCGTGCGTTTCATCAGTATAGCATTTAAGCCTTGTGTAGGCAACAGATTCACCAAACTCCCATAAGTTAACATGTGGTCAGTCAACAAGTTTCTAATCCAAGAAAAGTTGGCCACTACTAAATACTGAGGTCTTCAGCCACCAACAGATGGTCACATTTCGGCTTTCGCTTGTTTCCCTCATTGTGTGATTTTAGAGTGTGAATAACAGCTCCTTCTTTGCAAGTGTAAAGTGAAGTGGAAGCTGGATAAAAACCATTCAAAGCTTCTTTAAGATGTATTAAATACCATGGGCAGATAACAGGTTTTAGATTTTAAATTCATTACATGAGAAACAACTCGGCCAAGTCTGTTTTCTGTGGAGACTGGAGGAGTTTCTCAAGCCGTAAAATGACTCAGATGACGTCACTGGGGTGAGACGGTCGAGCTGCAGCATAGAAGACGAACGTCTTGATATCTGTTAACCACCTTTTTATTATTGTATGTGTGGAAGTGAGCACATTGTACTCCTGTTAATGCCTTTGTAATTGTGATTGTTAAACAAAAGTTAGTGCAGCACACTTAGGAAAGCTATGATTACTTCCTACATTGTGGTTTACTACGGGCGAATGCTGCTAAACCAAAGTCTGTCTACAGGACATGGCTATTCCGTCTCCACAAGCAAATCCATGTTGATTCAAGTGCAATTAAGTGATTATGCACTGAAGTTCCTCAAAATGTTGACAATACTCCGTATACTCTCAAATACTCTGTAGTTTACACAAAGTTTACACAAGAGAACTGCTAAATGTTAAATTCATCACATTTCAAACATGTGGGAAGGTAATATTGGCTAGAAAAAAAAAAAAGTATGGTCTGCTCAGTCACGACATCACAACTGAGCATCTCTTCCCACCAATTTCCATTTCAAACCTGACTCACTCTGGGGTCATCTTTCAAAGACCACAGAGCTTCAGTGAATACTAATAACATTAACAAACAAACTGTGTCCCCTCCCCTGTTTACTGCAACACATCCATTTGGCAAATGTCAGAATCCTAAGGTGTGTCTGTATTCACACAAGATAAAGTCAATACATTTACAAAACATTTATATGGTTCATTCATTTACACTGAAACTACTGCTGCAAGAGCCTCCATTTATACGCTTCTCTGGACAAAGACTTCAGGGCATCTCTTACGACGTGAATACACCTGAACATGCCACAGAAGCATCAGATTAGATTAATAATCCGTGAGAAATGAATCTCAGGCAACTGCAAATGGAAAGTGTAGGGTACTTATTATCAATGGACCCCAGTAAATACAAAACAGCCTCTTAGAGCATCAAAAGATACAGTTTTAAAGTCTTGGACAACTGAAGACACTGGAGTTAACTCAGTTTTTCAGTCTAACTGATAATGTAAGCTACACAAGCTTCAACCTGTTGGTCAATGCTTTTACTTTGGCTGTTCTGAGCACAGTGTCAGCTCGGTCTTACTCAGAAAAGAAGCTCAGTCACCCCATAAGAGAAGAAGTGAGCAGCAAAAATCACAACAAACAAACAGTCTCAAAGAATCTAAAAACATCACAACAGCTTAACCACAAAAATGAGGTTCTAGGTACAGTTCCCCTGCAACTCAGTTTTTCATCACAAAACCACTGACCATATTAAGACAAATACAAGAAACCAGATTTTGGTCACTGTAAAACTCAAGTCTACATACAGCAGCTCAGTAACTGCTGCACCACCAGCAGCCACAGTTTTGAAACAATGCTATATTTATCATGCACTTCAGGCATAATGAATCAGGTTCCATAACCATACATAAGGTGACCCATAACAGTGGCTTCACACGTAACTGATCCCTTTATAGACAGAAAATTATTCAACTTTAACAATCAACAATCAGGGTTTTAACTGCGTTTTCACAAAGACATTTTAGCGTGGCAGTCTAAAAGTGCATGCAAACCCAGAGGCTGAGCCATCACTGCAACAAGAGTCTAGTTTGGATTTCCTAAAACCTGAATTAGCGATAGCAAGGTTGTTGAAGGTGCACAGGTGAAATGATGCAACAGCTTTACAAATGGTTCAAGAGCAGAAGTAAAAATAACAGAATACACAGTGCCAGTAGAGGTGGGTGGATTTGGTTTGGTTGCAAAGGCATGAAAAGATTGGGAGGGTGGGGAATAAAAAAAAAAAAAGGTTTTGAAGGATGCAAATTACATGGTTCCAGTAAAAGAAGCTAAATAAAATTAAAACTAAAGGCATTTAGACATAAACGTGCATTTTCTGTCTCCCTCTCTGTCTCAGAAGGCTGTGCCTCATTTGCTTCACACATCCTTTGTTTCCTCTTGTTGTTCATCCCTCTCTTCTGTCTATCTTTCCCTGCTTGCTCGGCTTTAATTATCAGCTGGCTACTACTGACACCGAGTAACCAGGCCTGACAAACAGGTGTGGAACGACGGAGACACACACACACATTTGCACACAGACACACACACACACACACAGACTTACACTTTAACATCATGCATGCAATCAGGTGCCTTTATAAACATAAACAATAGGTCACACCAGCAGATATGAACAATAAGATGCTTGCTGACACACACACACACACACACACTGTGGACACTCACAAAAAAGCAGTGGGAGCAGCAAACAATGATCGCAATATTGGCGACTGGTTGGAAATGAGAGCGGGGGCGAGTGAGGATTAATTACAGGTAGAGAAGAAATAGAAGAGCAAGAATGAGAGGACAGGGAGAAAATATGAGGACAGGAGGAGGTGCATGTGAGGAGAAAGAAAAGGAAGGGGATGTGGAAACATAGAGCTGTGTAAAAGACGAGAGAGTTAGTGGAGAGGAGAAAGAGTAACAGCGGAAATTAGTGGGACTTCATGTCTTCATCAGAAAAAAGTAAAGTTCATTCAAACGTAAAACTACCTCTGTTGACATTTTCTGACCAACTTCCTCCTGTAGTAATATGAATAATGACTATTGTCAGTAAAGGGGGAAGTAGCATAATTTTATTAGAGCACCACAAAAACCACTGAGTGATGAGATTGTGGTGAACAATCAGGCGTATAAAGACTCTGACACAGGGAACAGCTACTCAAACTCCATCACCTACAGATGGGCAGCTTGTTTTTTTAACCCTGACCTTTCTCTAACCTTCGCAAAATATTGGACCTAAGAAAAATGTCAATCTTCTGCCAAAAAGTGTGCCGTATCAGCAAATAATAAGTGAACTAGAAAATATGTGTGTTGTTATATCTCAAGTCCAGAATAACTATCATTAATGTAAAATTAGTATTCGTTTGTGTAATTAATATATTTAGTTCAGCTGAGAAAAGTTTTGCCAGTGCCATTGCAGTTGTGTTGCACCCTGTCCATGTTGCATTGTGTCCTCATTGTGTTGCATCAGATGGAAGTGCCAAACTTCAAAGCTAATCTGTGGTAAGTTTTTTGCCACACACTACATTGAAATAATGAGCTGGGGAGTTCATATTGGTTGTTCTCTTAAAAAAAAAAAAAACTATCAAATCACTAGGACCCCATGATATTTCAATTCCAAAATCCCAAGTACACGCTGTCTTCTGCTGGGACAAAAATAATTCAACAATAAAGTTCCACACTTGCATCTCACTGCTTATTGTGGGTGTACTGTATGTTGTCTCAGCACAGGTTGCGTTTACGATTTGGCACAAATACCAAAGCTTTCTGCAGACTGGTGAACAATGAACAGATGCTTTTCCATTATGTTCCACTTTCACAATAAGAGCACAATGCAAAGAGGACAAACCAAACCGCTGGAGCATGTAGTTCAAGTACCTTCTTGCAAAAACAGCAGATGGCAAAATGTATAATGAAACTGTGATCAAAAAAAAAGGGACACAGGAGGTCTGTAAGAAGAAATATATAGGTTATTAAAAAGTGACATATCTGCTCAGTCCCCAACATCCCATAATGTTTTGTTTCTCTGGTATTTGCTACCAATTAGCCTGCAGAAACCCTCCTGGGACATACCAACACACACGCACAACTCTAATCGATTCAGTTGACTGATCGCTCGTCAGAGAAAGCAAGTCCTTTTTTGCAGGTGTATCTGTGACTGTGGGTGATTACTGCTGTGTCCAAGAACTGTCACGGCTTTTCTTTCTATAATCACATCTTTTTTTTATTTATATAAATATATATATATATATATATATATACACATATACACATATACATACATACATACACACACATAGCTACATGCTAACTCTTCTACACACATACACATGTGGACAAATCAGAAATTAACACTGCATGTCACCGTATTTTGCCCTCTAATTATAACCAACACTTTGGGCCAATTAGTGCACTACTGAAAATGTTCATTATTCATTTAAATGGCCAAGTTTAGTCCCTGCTTGACCATTTTAGTAATAGATGTGGACTAAGTGGAGAAAAGAAGCTGTTAAACTTAGATTTAAAGACGAGGGTTTACACCAAATGCCAGAGAACGTTTTGGACTGTGGCTTAACACCTTCCCCAACAGAAAACAATGTGACGAAAAGGAAACATTTACAAACCATTATAAAACCCATTGTAGTACGAATATTTTGGGGACCTACTCAATTATGACATATTTTATCCACTGTGACAATATGAAGCAGTTTAAAAACACTGATCCTTAATCTCTCTGCTCTCTTCGC
The DNA here is from genome assembly GCF_900324485.2 of Mastacembelus armatus. NCBI lineage: Eukaryota > Metazoa > Chordata > Actinopteri > Synbranchiformes > Mastacembelidae > Mastacembelus > Mastacembelus armatus. Next base: position 2,361,501 of record NC_046633.1, read on the forward strand.
TCGGCCTTTTGATTCCAAATGACCAACCACCGCTGAGACGTTTGTTACTCGTAGAAGTGCTCTGCTGGTGTGAACTCGCCATAACAAATTTGTGTGTCCAAAGAGCGAAGAGAGGCAGACAGAAGCCTAAATATAGATGTGATGGAGAAAGAAACACAAACACACCATGATACACACTATTAAGGTTTAGTTAGACATGCAAAAACAGCCACACTTCACACCCACAGCCTGAATAAAACACACATCGCCACAGAAAAGCTCAAACAGAGACACAGGACTGTATGTCACAGCTACAACTGAAGTACAGAGCCGCTCTTAAATCTGAGTTTACCTTTATAAATAACACACTTTATAAATAACACATGCTCAGACTGTGGACTTTCTTAGAGGAAGATTATCTTTTAGCATAAACACCAAAACATTCTTTGGTTACAATTTCTTAGTGTCTTTGATGTTTTTACATCAATGTGGGGGGAAAAAAGCCTTTGGTATTTTTGACTGCTGGTCAGAAAAAGCAATTTAACGTTAGTTTTGGCTGTGAGAATTTTTTCTGACAATTTTTTGACATTTTTGAGACAGAACAAATGAACAAATAATCAGCAATTTCAATAATTAGAAAAAAAACAGCTGCAGCCTGAAATTACTTCCAGCTGATGATAAAAACAGTAAAATATGCAACAGTAATATTACCCACAATGCCCTGTCTACATGTCATTTGCTCTGTTCATCAGCTGTATTTCCTGACTGCATCTCCTCTACCTGTTGGCCCCCAGGCACTCAATTCTGAGTTGCTCTCACTGGGGCATTTGTGCGTCTGTGTGTGCGTGAAGTGGGCAAAAGCAACATTGTGTGTGTGCGTGTGTGTGTGTGTGCGTGTGTGTGTGTGTGTGCGTGTGTGTCAACCTTGTCTCCAGAGGACAACAATGATCTGCAGTCAGGGGCAGGGGCAGTGAGTTATGAGAACATATTGATTCCAGTGAGCCTTGCAGTGATTGAGAGTTGCTTGTGTGGACAATAGCTTCCATCACTGAACTCTGACTGATGGACAAAGAGAAAAACCTAGCAATCTAGGTATTGTGGAACACACTCCCCTGCCTAATGGCACCTACTATAGTAGCACATGGTCCTGGTGCACAACCTGGATTAACCATAAAAACAGCAGAACACCTCATGAGAACACTGTGCATTTTAAGGCTTCCCACAAGGAATTTATTAGCAACTATGTGCCAGCCTTTAATAACTATTGACAATCATCATCTTTTTGCAAAAGTTTTCAAATCACCTTGAGGCAGCTGAGGTTCAGCGGGCTCAGGATGCATCTGTCACAAAACTGCTAAATTATTTAACATGGCACCAAAATAAACAGTCTGTGGTAAACAGACTTTGGCAAAGAGGAAAAGGGAGTTGCAAGTCAAAGCTCACTGACAGGACAGATGAAGATTTAACAGAAAAGTTGCTAAAAGGATGAATTTACAGACTCAAGAACTGAATTGAAGAACTAAATCAACACCTGTGCGACACAGTCTCAACAGAAACTCTACATCAAGAGATTCCCAAAGCCGCCATCATTCAGAATCCAAGGTTAGTGCAAAAATGACTCATAACCTGAACATAACAGTGGGAAACATAATATGAACATGTTCCCTATGCCTGCACAGGTTTAGATTTAGAGCAAAGCCAAAAGGTGTCTTCCACACACAGTGAACTAGTACTGTGTGGTGATCAGTGTGGTGTATCCCTAAGAGTACAACTAGATACTGTATCTCCTGGGAATCAATTGGTCAAAGGTCAAACACAGAGGTCAATTTAGAGTCACCAATCTACCTGACATACATGTTTTTGGAGGAAACCAGAGTACCTGGTCGTAAACCCACACAACCACAAGGAGAACACGCAAACTCCACACAGAAAGGCTGGGTTGGGAACCCTTCTTGCTGTGAGGCAACAATGCTAACCACTCAGCCACCATGCTGCCCTTACCTGGCTCCACTGAATCTAAACACCATTAAATCTTTATGGAAAGATCTCAGGCCTAGAAAGTAAAGTATATTTCCTTCTCCTTCAATCCCCTGACAAGCTGGAAGCATCCATCCGTATGGAATCATCCAATGTGTTCTGACAATTCATAACAGGTATGACAGCCATCCATGGAGGATTGACATTGTTCTGACTCCTGAGAATTTATTTAATGCATTTCTATCCCACATGGCACAATAGCATAATGGTGTGTTTTATCCAAAGCATTGTTCATCTGTGGCACGAAAAACAACTGCATGTTGTGCTTAAATTGTGAATGAAAAGTTATTTTCACATGATGTTTGGTGTGTAATGAGCCTGAAAAGCACCATGAGGAGTTTTCTTACGAAATGTTGTTTAGCCTGCATTGAGTGTTTCTAAGTAATATGCACTGTGTGTATCCTTGAGGAATGGTGAATGTGTTTTTCTTCATAAAAGAAAAGATTTTTTTATATTTTGAAACCTGCCTTGGTTGTATGTTTTCAGCACCAGTCCTCAACTCTACAAAAGTAAGGAACATCATATAGCCCCTTTTATTTTGTTTACCATTTTTAAAGATTATTATATTTTTAATTTAAACTGATTTAATTGTTCTTTCCTTCACGTTTTATGCCGTGTACATGTACTACAAGTTTGCATTAGAGTCCTCTGTATTTGCTTGTGTCTGTATATTTATTCTACCACCAAGTATACAAACAAAGCTAAGATATTCACACTGCACATTGGCTCAGTTAGGCTGTACTATAGCAAAGGAATGATCAATAACAATATGTAAAACCAAAGCAATCTTCCTCCAAGACAATACTGAGCTCTGCAGACTGGCTCATGTCCACTGGCCTGGGATCCCCCTCCCCTCAAGACCACCACCTTGGTCAGATGGCACCTGTCTAAGTTGATTCAATGGATAAAGGGATTAGATGTGGAGAAGGAGGGACAACTGACCTTGAGGGAATGTCAGTTTGTTCTGCTGCTCACTTTCTATCTGTCATTCTCTCAGATGCTCATTCTTTATTTGTATGGTGTTATAGTCCAGACTTCTCTGTTTATTGTACTGTAAAGGTTGCACTCTTCCCCTAGCAGCATGTGGGAGGTCCTGTTGTTCCTGCTGCAAACCAGTCACACCGTCACAATGCAATGTGTTTTTTTTTTGGCCTCCACAACAAATGACACCGACAGTTTCTATCACACTGTTTTCCTTTTTAAAAAGATTCGTATTACTTATGGTCAGACGATTAAACACACTTGCTAAGTGTCAGCTTGTTTAAGACACTGCAAACATTTTTCTCTGCGTTTCTCAAGCCCTGTAGCTAGGCAATAAGTCCGCCAAAAAAGAAAAGGAAAAAACTACATCCAGAAGCAAGAGAGAGTGTTAGTTATTGGTATTGTCCAAAACATGTCTACTGTTTACAACCATCAAAAAGTCATGGATCATCTGCTCAGAGCAGCTGCTGCAACTATTGCTTGTTCACTCCGAGAGACTACTCTTCTCAAAAACCCAAAACTTTACATACTCTCTCTCTCCCCTTCAACGGCCATGTCGTTCAGTCACCCAGAGATCATCCACTTAAAGGGGCGAGAGCCAGGATTAAGCCACAGTACCAACCTCACTCATCCTGATTCATTAACTCCACCTTCACGTGGAGCACCAGCTTTCCAGTCACACTGAGTATGGTGGCATTTGCATCTTGAGCTGTATTTCTGAGATGAGGCATTGATCCAACCCACAGCTCCGACATCACCGAGCATTCCCTTCCCTTTCCACAGAAGAAAGCGCACATACAATTTGAACCCATGCGACGGACTCTCTGTGCTCCTCAAGTGGTGAATTATGAAGATAAAGGTTGTGAAGGAGCAGTCACACCAGGGCAAACAGGTACAGTACACTGTGATATTTGTAGATAATTATTTTCTGTTAAAGCAGCCAAATAATCACAACACTTGTCGGTGAAGAAGATCCCAGTCCCATAGAATCAACTTCTAAAAAAGGTGAAGTGAAAGAGTGTTTAAGAGTAAGATGAATCCTGAGAAGTGAGGTATCATCAATATAAGGGAAATAGCAGCATCTATTTGGGTTTTGAAAATAAAAGCAGTCATGGCCACATTGCTCCACAGACTGGGAGAGCAAGTGAATGTTTTTTTTAATGTTATACTTTATTTTATCCAGAGAAAGTCATAGTTGTCATTTTTACTAGTTTAGTTATTCTTCTGTTAATATTGTGCTTAAAAATCATGTGCTTCAGCATATTCCCAGTACAATATGGTTACTGCTGAGCAACTCGGCTGACGCAGTTAAGAATGAAGTGCCCCGCCTGAGGCCATCAAAACAGTGGTAGGATGAAAACCTTAGTGCTTCTCCCACAGTCTCCCTGGTGTTTGCACTGAGAGCTTCGTGGTCACAACCCTACTCCTCTACCTGCACGTTGTAATGTGAGATCATGGGTTTCACAGCTAACCCCACACAGTTTAGAGGTTAAATGGTAAAAAAAGAAAGTAAATGAAAGGCTTTATGTGGCATCAAGGTTTAGACAGAAACGCAATGTTGCTGCCACGAATGCCGTCCTTCTCCGATAGGCCAAACATGCACAGGGGAACAAGTAATGAGCCAATTACACTCCTGCTTCTGATCATTCTTGATGACGGGATGAAATGTCATCTTCCGGGATTTTAATTGCCTTCCATCTTTACCCTTTAATCGATTTCTCCAGCAGCACTGATAGCCAAAGTGTTTCATTTATTAGGAGGCAAACTGCACTCAGTATCTACCTCTGTATTTTCCTTCCTTCCTCCTCCATATCAAGTCGACTGATCTATTATAAGTCCACCGTTAATGAAATAACTGAATATGTTGGAAATATTAAACAGTAATAGAGAGCAGTTTGTTGTAACCATCTATTCCTCAGTTGCAAGGCTGCATTAGTTACACTTAAAAACATCTTGTAGCAACTCTTCCCATATCTGACTTGGAGCTATAAACCTCAGATATTAAAAAAAAGAAGTCAGTGGGTTATGTGAAATCAGTTGAAAGAGCGCCCCCTGTTGCCAGTTTGATCACCTTACTGCAGAAATCGACAGACAGGCCTGGTAGGATTTGCCTAAGCAACCGTGTCAGTACTGCACTAATCCAAAAAAAATGAGGATCGATACTTTCTTTAGAAAGAGTCTGCATGAGCATAAAGCAAGAGGGAGACAGAGAGGGAGGGGGAGGAGGAGAGAGAGAGGGAGGAAGAGAGAGAGAGAGAGGGAGGGAGGAAGAGAGAGGGAGGGAGAGAGAGAGAGAGAGAGGGAGGAAGAGAGAAGGAGGGAGAGAGAGAGAGAGAGAGAGGGAGGGAGAGAGAGGGAGGGAGAGAGAGAGGAGAGAGAGGGAGGAAGAGAGAGGGAGGGAGAGAGAGAGAGAGGGAGGAAGAGAGAGAGAGAGGGAGGAAGAGAGAGGGAGAGGGAGGGAGCAAGAAAGAGAGAGAGGGAGGAAGAGAGAGAGAGAGCCAAAGAGAGAGAGGGAAAGAGAGAGAAACGCCCCCGGACCTGTTGACCCAGAGCCATAAAGTAAATAGAAATTCATTATCCACTGCGCGTTTGGACGAGCTGCTTGGGCGTCACGTAATTGAAATGCGCCTTTAATTTATTCAGATCAATTTGCCTTTCTGTTGAACAACCAACCTGGGCTTAAAACCACATAGCAATAATTACCACATGACAAGTTGTCTATACACTGCACATCCTGCATGACAGATAATTAACAAGCCTTATTCGATAACCTGAGAATAAACGATACTTTTGAGTCTTGGGCACAAGTTGTCCTGTTTTGCAATGAATTCTCGTTTTGCCACCCAAATGATTTTCTTCTTAGCTGGTAGAAAACAAGGCGTCCAACTGAAAACACATATTGCCTACTGACAATCACTGATTAACGCCCCCATGTTCCTGATCCACATCACATTTAATCAGCGTTTTAACTGTATTAATGCTTGTTCTGAAAACATGAGATGAAGGCAACATGAAATGTGGAGGAGATGTTTCTTTCTCATACCTTTTCATACATTAAAGAAGAGCGCGTCTACAGTTGTCGAGGAGAAGAAAAAAACCTGGTAATCCGTAAATATAAGATCTACTTTCCCAATTCTTCTCCCCTGCTCTCTGTAACTCCAGAGCCCGCACAGTGTCTCCACTGAAGAGATCTGATATCCGAGAGATTTCCCCTCAAAACCAAACCAAATATCCGACCAGGAGCATTCCTGTATTGAAAGCACTTCGGCTGATCGTCTTCTTGAATATATTTAAGGTTTTGCACAAAAAAAATGTTTGAAGTATCAGTTTATACGGAGTGAAAGTCGGAAAATAATCAAAATGAATCAGGCACCTGCGCGCATCACAGCCAGCGCGATCCGACGGTGCGCCTCGGGAATCCACGTGTCTTTCCTCTCCTCCCTATTTCCCCCTTTTACTATTCTGTTCACCGAGTCAGGGAGACTAACATTTAGGATGGGCACTAAAACCACGTCCAAGACCACCCGGAGAACAATGATTCCAGCAGTGCAGAGTGACCCGCTGCGCCCCAGAGCCCGGAAAGGTTAGAGGTGGCGCTAGGCGGCAGGTCGGTGTCGCTGCGCCGGAGAGCCTCAGTGTCGGCGAGCCCCAGTGCCCTCTTTCTTCACTTTCCATCCACGCTCCCACGAACTCCGCGGGGTCCTCCAAAACGCAGCACTCTGGTGAATTTGAAGGAAAGATAAATTGAAGGTTATCGTCCACCGGTCCCCATGAAATTCACTGCGCTGATCCTCTGTCTAAACTCGGGAAATTCCTCAACTGAGGAGCAAACGAACCCGCGCAGTGGAGAGTAGTTACACCTGCCTGTTGCGGCTGTTTGGAAGGTCCGTGGTGCATATTTCCAAGCGGGTGGTTTATTAACAGTTTGCTCAGTCTCCGCTTGAGCCTGCGCACAAAACATCGACCGGCTCCGTTTGTTTGTGTGATTTCATCTCAGGGATAAAAATATAAGCACTGAACCGGGACTGAAGCCCTCTGAGCCAAGGACCGCTCCCCTGCGCTGCCTGTATGATCCGGAGTCTGGTTGGTTTGTTTGAAAAAGACAAGCTGATGTAAAGTCATCTGTTATGCATATAGATTTAAATTTAGTATGTTTTTGCACACGCCACGGGCTCCCTGTCTGCGCCGAGGGACCACAGGCGGGAGGCGAAAGGGCCTTTGAGGTGCTGGAAATAAATATTTTAGCGGGAGGTGTGTGCGCGTGTGCGTGCCACTGTATATGTGTGCGTGTGTGTATGAGAGAGAGAGAGAGAGAGAGAGAGAGAGAGAGAGAGAGAACTAAAAAAGGAGACAGAAAGGACAACCTAGGAGGAGAGCGACGGAGACAGGAACTGAATGTGTGGGCAGAAAACAGATCCTCAGGTCAGCACCGCGGGCAGTTCCCGGCCAGACATTCAGTTCTTTGGTAGCGCCAGTTCACTTTCTAATGTTTTCCTTCACTTCAAAAACCTTGGGCTATAGCTTATTAATATCGGGCTTTATGACGAACAACCTATCGGCCACCTCTTAATGCTTCCGCAGTGAACGACTTCATTACCAAATCGCTTTGGTACTAAAACCAGATAACGAGCTGCAGAACAACATAATGAGGGGCTGCTTTCTCTGAGGATAAAATATATTTTTTCTGCTTTAGACAGAGGGATGAGAAAGGCACTACTGCTGCTGGGCTCCATTTACAATGTGATAGCAACAGGGGCTATTAAATGTGACACTATGACACCCTTTAGGGGAAAAGATGCAGTAGCCTCTGATAAACACCTTTAAAACTAATTTAAGAGTATAAACTAATGAGTACTGAGTCTTTCCAGCCAATTAAGAGATAAACAAATGTATTCTGAATTCACAATGAAACCAACCACAGTACAAAACACCATGTGGGAATTTAAAGGAATCACCTAACCTTTTCTCATTATCTCTGGGATTTTAATTGCCTTAACAAACACAGAGGGATCTATGGCACAAACAAAAATTCACTTTTGCCTTTAGTTTGCATAAGCAATCATAGGATTTAGGTATGACGGCACTGTCAAAAATAAAACAGCTAAAATGAATTTTTAAATTTCATCCAAAGACTCATTCCACCGGTGATTGATAAGGGAGCGGTTTATAATGTGAGAGTCCCGACAGTAACTGCTCTGCAATAAAGGTACATTATTTAATAACCAACACTAGCAGGGATTCAAACCTTCAATCTCCACAATTCAGCCAACACAATTCCTTCATCTCAACCATCAGCAAGAATGTAAGAACATAGTGTCCCTGTCAATATGCTCCTCTGACCAAACAAGAGATGATGTCCTTGTGTAATCATCTTCTTAATCTCAATAATCATTACAACTATTTGCAGTCTTAACTTCCCCCTGACTTTGCGCATCACTTGGCCCAGCAGCCCCATCATTATTGGTGGTTGCCTGTGAAGCAAACGTTTGCTTCAACAGAGCGTGTTGAGCTTTGAAGCACTGGGGATAGTTCTGGTAGCACACTTTGAGCTGACAGTTACCAACCTCTGCCTAATGCTAAAACAGCCTCTAAAGATGACAGTATTTAGGTTCATTTATTAATGAGAGCCCTAACATCTCTTCTACTTTATTTATTTTGTTTCCCATTGTTAACTAATTTGTTACTGTAAATACCTTGTTTTTAATTCTGCTCCTATTCTTTTGTCTTGTGCTTTACTTGCTCTTGTGGTTACTGGGACAAATAAAGGTTCTTCTTATCTTATTTTATGTTCAGCACCCAAACTTGGCCTTACTTATAAGGTGCTCATTTGATTCTGAAGCTGCTTGCACACATTATCCAATAACAACACACTGAAAGGTATTACTCTGAAACTATTAACATTTTAGTCTCCCACAGTACAAGTTATCATAGTACAAAGGGGTTGCTGATAAATACTAATACCCAAGCAGTAAAAGAACCAAGTGCTTAATATTTAATTGTCTCGGTGGAAACTAACAGCGTCAATGTTTTGACATTTCAGGTCACAGTGCATCTCTATCCTGCACTACTTGGATTTTAAGCCACTGAAAAAACTCAAAAAGGACAGTGTGCTATGAGTAAACACAGGGAGCCAAACGAGATTATACTCCACATATAGTAAAATCCAGTGACAACATATCCAGAGAACATATGAGGTAGAAAATAAATGGACTGTGCATAGAAAAGTTACAAATTGATCAGGCAAGATATAAGTATTTAGTCAGTGACCCACAGAGGCTGATTGTTAAGACCAAAATGGAGCAACAAAAACACCTTTGCATTTAATAAACCTACAGTATATTTCCAGTGCACTCAAACATATCAAGTGCGTCTCTTGTTTTCTTTTCCACACAGTGGAACCGACAGCATGGTTTAACAAAATCTGATTGACTTCACCTTGTCCACCAACACGGCAAACATTACGGGGAAGGTTAAGTGGTTTCCGAGATGCCGGTAAGCAATACCGGCCAGGAGACGGAGCAGTTATTGTGCACCTTGGTCACGTTCCTGCCGTCCACTCAATGCCCACCTTCCTTCTTTCACATCAGATCCTCATACATGCCAGTGATGGATCACAGGAAATATAAGAAAGTAGATCACTAAAATGTGGCAAGCACCATGACATGGTAGAACACAAACACACACACACAACTATTTTTTTTTTTATTGTAATTACTCTGTGCACATGTTTGACCAGGACAAACTCACAAAGACAACAGCTATAGATTAACTTCAAACAACCAGTGACCAGGGCTGTGAAGGTCTGAGTTACAACATCCAGAAAAAACAAGATGTATCAACATCTCAGTGCCACAGGAAAAAGGATACCGGAGATTTAAAGTTGGGGAAAAGGTAAAGCAGTTTAGTAGGCATTGGGTTTCATATGTAAGCAGGAAGTGGCCTGATAAAACTGACTTTGTTAAACCTAATTATTCAGTCTCACGTGTAGGTCATGAACTGTTTTGTGTTTGGAAGGGACTGTTCATTTTGCCCCGACTAGTCAGCTGAAATTATGATCTGTCTTTCCGACATCACTTTTAGTCATCATAGACGCTGAGGGTGTGGTTGGTATTCTGGTACGAAAACCTGTGAAGCTGCATGGATCTCATCCACATTTGTTGGAATTTGTCTGACTCTTCCATGGGCATCTTAGGCTCAGTTATTTTCCCAACCAAAGAAAATAGTCATCAACCAGCACAAAAATAGACTATTGTGGACAGCAATTCGGGCTATGTAAAACATGCAGAAACACATACTGTAACTCTGAATGGACAATAAATTATGAGGTCCTGTTCTTGTACATAAAATGACACAGGTGTTTTAGAGATAGCCATGTATCATAAGTCAAGATGACATGCTTGGAAATTAGTTCAATTCAGCCCACCAGTTAATGTGGATCAAAAACTGAAGCAGGCCTTATCTAAAAAGCCTGATATTAATCAAGGTTATTGTTTTAATTAAACAAAAGACATTAGGCACTAGCTAAAATTACTAATATGACAATTTAGTACATCCATGCATTATGTTTTACATTAAAATGACAGATTTCACAAAATTCTTGATATAAAAAACTGGAAATCATTCACCTTTGCTCTGCATGAGCACCTAAATTATTCTAGTCTCAAACAGTGAAATGCTGACCACACACAAAGAAAGCCCCCCTTAGAGGTCCTGCATCCTAATAGCTGTTGTTTGTGCTAAACCACGTCACCCTTTCACCCTATGATTATGTAGCTGCCAGTCTGTCAATCTCAGATCTCAACAAGACAAGGCCTATATCACCAGAGGCCAGCTCCAAGTGTTGCTTTCTCTAAATGCAAGGCTTTGAAAGTGTCCTCTAAATGTGATGTTGTGCTATGGTTGATGGGCTGTTTACCATAAACACTCCAGAAAAATAACATCTGACACAAACACATGAAACAAAGAGGTTTTTGTTTTTTTTTTTTAACCCAGAAGGGTGAGGCACAGTCCATGTTGCCAGATGGTGGCTGTTGTTAGCCCACTAGGCCTCTGCAGGGGCATCTTCGCACATGAGCCTATTCATGCTCCATTTCAACTCAGCTGAGGTTCAGAGTGACCTTGATGTAGAAGTCAAGTGTCCTCAACAAATGGGTTTATTCAAGTCACACCAAAAATGATGAGACTGGAATACAGTCACATTCAGACCTGGGTCAACGATTACAGGGAGGTGGTTAATGGCAACAGCTCAGGTAAGCCATCAGTCAGAGTTACTTCCTAATATTGTGACCTTTCTGGTATTTAACATATCACCCCGAGACTATTTATGTATTCCAAGCCACACTGACATCTTCTGTTCTTGACACAGTGCAAATGAGATATGCCGCACATGATGTGAGCAGTCAAATAATACAACCAATTCAGTTTCACTGCAAATAAATAGGCACCACAGAAACAACTGCAGGCCCCAAAAAAGCTTATATACATGCATCAGTGCCTTAAAGGTCAGGTATCACCCTCAAATCCTCTCAAGCCTGTAAGAGATGAGCATCATTAGACACTGTGCCTGGTCAAAAACATCATCCTAACTTCTTCTTTCGCTGTCTTTCCTATGTGTTTTATTTCAACTGTGGAAGACAGCGAGAGATAAGAGGAAAAAGAATGAGAACGAAAAAGCAATTGAGACAAATACATTATTAAAAATTGGTCTATGACCTTAGCTTTGAGATGTGTGTGTAATTAGGAATTATTTACATCTTACAAGTACAATATTCAAGTATGAAATTCCCCAAAATGGATCATACTAACATTTCAATTTTCACAGTGATTCATAAGTGCAATAGAAATTCAATATTCACACAATATTTTAATTGATTATGTAAGATTGTGAAATGCTTAATGTGACCGTGTCCTCCGTTCACATCCATAGCTGCAACGCCATTTTCATCATTCCCTTCTTTTCCCCATTCCCAAAACCATACATCTCTCTAATCTCTAATCCTCTCATCAATATTCAGAGTGAGAATGAAGGATAGTTCTTTAAAAAAAAAAAAAAAAAACACACATGGATCCAGCCAGACATAAAGGCGATTTGGTTTCAGAGACCCACAGTGATAACAGTTGTCCAAAAAAGGCACTACAAAGTCAAATAATTTGTGTACACAAGACAAAAAAGAACTAAAGCTCTGACTAAATTTCTGTTTAAATAAATTCTTGTGTTCTGACTGAATGAAGAATGAAGGATTTTGTCATTATCCCGACCACGTTATCGGCTTGTTGTGCACTAGTTAACATGCAGGCCTGAGGAACTGCACCTAGTTACCTAGTGAATGCCTGTCACAGCTTAGCTACATGTTAAACAGTCAAGGCGTAAATGCTGACAAGTTAACAATTCAAGGTTTATTAATTCTTACTATTTCACTAGTGAGATTCAAATGTAAACTAGTTTACTAGTAAATACCAAAATGTTCACTAGTTCCACAGGTGGGAATGGTGAAAATTTCACTAAGTGTTGAATGAGAAGTACCATAGCACAGGTTATGTATAGTAGCACATACAACTACTGCCACTAGTTGGTTGAACATTGAGGCTACTTCATGCATCTGTGTAGTTATCACTAATTCCTAAGTATTGGTGGCCCTGCGATAGAGTGGTGGTCTGGCCAGTGTCTACCCCACCTTTTGCCCCACTGGACGGCCAGTGCACTCCACCTCAGAGCCATGCTGCCAAAGTATAACTAAATGTTGTAGTATCAATTTTGATCACAATGAACCTGAAAGATTTTTTTTTTCTTATGTATGCCTACTCATCATTTATAATGCTTAGAGCTAATGAGTAGTAGCCTATATATTTTTTCTTATTTTTCAACATTATGACATAGTATTTTAGATGGATTATTTCCACTAATCAGCAATAATATAGTATATTTTTATACATGGTTCCTTGTAAACAAACAATTTTTAACTGTTAACAACCTCCATCAAATTTTACTTTAAATTGGAGAGTGGTATTTCCTCTCCTGGTATTTCTTTTAAGAAAATGTTCAAAAAAAGCAGTGAAGCAGAGGAGCAAGCCAGGCTTTACAGAGTTAAATTTAAATTTTGGTTTGATTGAACTCCAGGAGAGCCAATAGGAAGGTTAGATTTATGTCACTTCCCTGCCTCTTCATTAGCATTTAGTGTAACTACTTTACCAGTGATCGACTTGGCTTTCACTGGTTAACTAGTAAAGATTTTGAGCCCACTAGTTAACTAGTAAAGTAAAACAAAAACTTTGAGTAGTTAACTAGTGCGTATTTTGGCTTTCACTAGTTCAACTAGTGTGGTTTTAATCTCACTAGTTAACTAGTATGCAGTCTTTAGCCCCACTAGTTAACTAGTAAGGCCTAGAGGTCTTAACTTGTTAACTAGTGCACATGTTGGCCAGGATTTAGGCTCTCACTAGTGAACTAGTGCAGAAAACTGCTGGTCAATAGTTCACTAGCGAGCCAAACGCATGCTTGACTGGTAAACTTGTCTTTCTTTCATCACAGTAGTTAACTAGTAAAACTTTTAGCCTTACTAGTGTTGTCCAGAGGGCCACTAGTTCATCAAAAAGCTGACTAGTTGGGACTTTGGTCCTACTAGTGCAGTGACTGGCACTGATAGTAAGGCTCTTCTTGGAACTAGCTGGACAGAAATGCCACTAGTTGCTGAGAAAGCGTGACTAGTAAGGGTTCTTGTTCAACTAGTGCAATCACATGTCCAACTAGTTCTGACAAAGACTGAACTGGTATATGAAATGAACATCTGATATCAAGGATATGGAATTTATGCTCAAACGGCTTGCCATAGGATCATATGTCCACCTTACTCTAGGCATGCCACTTACAGACTCACTGTCGTATAGACGGGTTTCTACGCAGTGAGATCTGTGTGCATGAATGGAAAACAACCTAAACTGAATGGAAGCTCTGAGGGACACCAGCAAAAAAATTTTTTGTGCCCAAAGCTGCACAAATTACAAGAGCAATAAGTAAATAATGTTCAGTCGACCAAGAAGGAAACATGGGTGTTAGGACAGAGGGCAGAACCAGCTGCTAACGCCACCTAACTGGTCACAGCTCTGGATTTCTTGAAGGTCTCACAGTGGAAATGCAGGAACAAATGGCAGTTTTAAGGAGATACAGGTCAGACTGTTACTGTGTGTTTAAGGCTGTTTAATAAAGCTTCAGTGTTAGTCTGGGAATAGATGACAGCTGATAAAGGAGTAGACTAATGGATTTAGATGGTAAATATGTAAGGTTGTTATACTTTAAAAATTAAACAGAAAAAATGTGTCAGAGTCTGATCTCATGTGGCTGAGCAATTTGACTAGATTGACTCAATATGTCTGTGATGGCCTCAGCCTTGGCCATCCCATGAATTAACTACTTACCGTTTTGTGGATCCTGGGGCATCGGCCATTTGGAGAAAAGGATTGGACTGAGTTCTTGGGGAGGTTGAAATACTGCCTGCCCCAATTGGACTATACCAATGGCTGCCCCAGGAGGAGGGGGAGGTCTATAGCCTAAGGAAGATGTTTAATTTGACTTATAGTTATTTTGGAATATTATTTATGTTAATTTTGTTTCTTTTCTTTCTAATAAGAATTAAGTTAGTTTGGAAATTATTTGTTTAGAGTTTATTTGTGAATTATTTAGTAGTTGTCTTGTGTTTATCCCCCTGTGTGTTGTGTATTGGTTTGGCCAGCCAGTATATATGTCCCCGAGTGTCAGTTTGGGTTGGGTCATTTTTGGTTTGTTAGTTTGCTGTCTAAGATGTTTAGTTAATATTTTTCCTGAGTTGACCTCTTTTAGAGTTCTTTAGTTAGTAATTCATCATTTCTGTATTTGCATAAGTGTTTTTTTTTTTTAAGGATGAATAAATCCCCTTTGTTTTGAAAAATTCCTGGCATCCTGTGTCTCCCTGCTCGGACCCTCACACAATGTCAGAAGTAAAACCTTCAGAGTTTACAATGCAACATCAGTTTTTGCGTTAATGTAGAGCATCTGCTGTTTAGCCAGGGTCTGGTATATTTAAGGAAAGAGCAGAAATGTTACAAATAACTAACCAGAGGGCCTGACTCTGGTCCTAATTCCTGCACCAAGCAAACAGCAGGTCTGATCCTAGAATCTGTATCAGAAATAGTTTGTCACTATGCCATCTTTGACACCATGTTTTCTTATTTCTTCTACTAACCTTAGTTTCTTTTCTGTTGAAGTTTTCCTGGTTAGTGGCGTCTCCAAAACTTCACCCATGGAGTTTTCCAGCGACGCCATTGTTTAGAGGTGTGTCAAATTCCTGTGCTCATTGGCACATTTAGGAAACTTCTCATGGACCTGTGAGTTTAAATGCGGCTAAACTGCCAATAACATAATTCCGTGCAGATTAGGTGGACTGGTGGCCGCTGACAGCAGAGTAATTACAGAACAAGCCGTATTTTCATAACGGTGACGGTTCGAGTCCGGCCGCGGACAAGAAAGACGTCTTCGTCTTTCTCTGCCCATTTCCTGTCCACCTTTCTCCGACCCCGTGTCAAATAAACTCAAAATAGCAAAAAAGTAAATCTTGAGCTTAAATGTGATAAACTGCATTTTAATGTTCCTTTGTGGGTGTGAATTTTATTGATAAATCACGTAATCACATGTATATAAGACTGCAGGAGTTAACATTTCTTGAGAAAGCCATGAGACAATTTGTTTTGGTGTAGGACAGGTAGTCTATCTCATACAATTCACTCTAAGTAAAACCATTGGACTGGTTCTTTTACGGAGTCGTCTTTGTTGTACAAACCCAGACGCTCTGTATTTTGTTGTGTCTTCATTTCATAAAGCATTGGGGGAAATCAGCGATAGGTATTATGGACCATGTTGCAACACTTGTGATGTATTAGCCCTAGTGTCATTTCATTACAATGATTTGTGATGTGCCTCTTGATGTGCTTTACACTGTCGGATTTACTATCTCATCATCAACCTTGATGCATCCGAAAGGCTTTTATTGCATTGATCTACATGTTTGTGCCAAGTGTTTCAGTCAAATACCTCAGCTCTGATTGACACTGCAGGGTCGACTTCAGGAAACTGAAATGACTGTGTCTTTAAGGCACCGTTTACCTCTGTCCGCCTGTTGGCGTTTCACCCATACTGTGGAGTCTCAGTCCTAAAGCGGCAAAAACCTGAAACTCCAGCCTCCTTCTGTCTCTTCCTCTGTCTCTTCCTTTGTAATGACACTACAGTGAGACCATTGGGTGGCAGATAATTAAATGTGATACTCATGCATCTCCCTAGAGCTCTCCAGGCCCTGATGGTACATGTCTGTGTGTGTGTGCGTATGCCTGTTCTTTGTCCATCTGTCTATCTGCATGTTCCGCTGGAGCCCAGTTGCTTTATCTTGCATCAGGGGAGGCCTCTTAGCTACAGAAGGGACAGCACACTGGTGACTTCCTGTGAGAATTAAAGAGAGAGGAAGCAGTGTCTGTCATCACAGTAATCACCACAACAGGTTTGTTTAATGTCATGAATACAGATAAAATGTGTGTGATTGTTAGCTGAACATTAGAACTTTGCAGGGAGCAGGTTACCAGTGATGTTCCTGTTGAGATGTCAATAAAAAGTGAATGTTAAAGACACCTAGAGGGAACAAAGGGGAATTAAAAGTAAACTGACCATTTGAATATCATGAGTTTTTATGTTTCTAGCAGAAATGTTATTTTGGATAGAGCATTGTCTTCATACCAGCAAGAAGATATTCACTTCTTAAAGTCATAGAGAGATTGAGGTCACATTCAGAGAGGCATTTCACCTCTCTGCAAATGTTGAATAAAATCATATTTTCATTTCAAGTCTATATCTGAGATTTATTACAGTCTTGCATTTCGGCTTTGTCATCTACGAGTCTTTCCCTTAAAGAAAAAGTGTAACTCCAAAACTTCCAAATAGTCCCAAGAAATTCAAACACATGACATACGGTATCCCCTTCCTGTCTTAATACTGTCAAGGTTCTCTTAAGCAAAGTGTTTCACTTCAATCTGCTGCAGTAGAGCATTTGAGTAGAATTTATATTGGCCCATAGCTCTGTGAATGTGTGAGGTGGCAGTAAAGTACACGTGGGTCGGAATGTAGAGGTTTAAAATTGACTGAATATATCAGAAATGTATGACTTTCAGCCTTAAGGAACCAGATATTCGGGTTTGTATGTGTGTCATAATTTCTGTCACTGATTTGTGACAGATTCCTTGGGGGAAACTTTCATTCAAAGGAGAGAGGTCTGATAAGTGAGTGCTTCGCTGCTTTAGAGCTTTGTTGTTGCCGCTTAGCAGTTATGATAATGTGATAAAGTATCAGCAAAACAGATAATCGTTTTTCTCATGTCAAGAATAAACTGTTTCTTCTCTGTATTTATAGCCTATATACTGTATGTATTGGATTAGCCTGCTCATGAGTATGTGGCAGCTTATAGATAGATAGATAGATAGATAGATAGATAGATAGATAGATAGATAGATAGATAAGACACACTCAACCCACTGTACAGCTGTACAAAATTTTACCCACACAGCACATGTAGCTTCAAAAGTCTTGCCAACTGCGGACTCATCAACACCTACAGACTTGGCCTACCTGGCTGCATGCAAACACAGTGTGCACGTGCACAAACACACACAGACACTCAAACGCTCACGGTTAAATGGTGCTTTGCAGTAATGCCAGTGGGCCAAGTGAGGTTGCTCTGCAGCACTGCATTTTTACTGACTGCCAGCCAATAGCTCAGCACTTCTCCCCTCGTGTGTGTGGATGTGTGTGTCCACACACTTGCATTTGTCATTTAACATTAGTCAGTCTACACATTATGCAGTATATGTGACTTGACAGGCCAGCATCTGCTGGCACATGCATTATTCATCATGCCCACATGTACAGTATAATATAAAGAAAGGACACGTGAGTAGCTGCATTAATTTGCAAACCTAATGCTTCTCTTTGTTAAATTTGGAGGAGCTGGACCTACTCCAAGACCTACTCCTGGCTGTACAGTCCAGATTAGTGGCCCCTGACTACGCTGCAATGGCAGAGCAAGCTGCCTCATCATCTGGCAGCTCCAGGGAAGCTGCAGGCCCCTGAGAGCTCATAAAAAAGTCACAACGCACAGCGACGTATCTCTATATCAGCTAGTGAGGAGACTTATGCTTTTCTGTGCTTGTGATGATACTTTATTGGCCAATTATAATGAGTGCAGAGGTTTGGCCTGATTTGTTGAGACAGTGCTCAAAATGAGAAGCACAGAGCTGTGTGTTCACTGTCCTTATCTAGCCTTGTTGCTCCGCTGTAAAGACAGGTGTTGGCCATGCTGCTGAGTAGCTTCATATTTGTAACAATTATTTCCATAAACAAGCCTTTAACAATGTCATGGTTTAACTTTTTGATAGTAATTTCAGTCTGAACAAAGCAGTGAAAAAATCAAATCATTGTTTTTGGTAATATTCCATCAATCCTGTGTGTGATTAAAATTAGTGTCTTCTCACAAATGAGTCATAGAATATGATGCATGCAGGTAACGCATTTTATCTTTTCTCTTCCAAATCCCGAACTGGAGCTTAAGTTACCGCTGATTTAAATAACTTGTGTTGTCACTGAAGTTACCACTGCTCGTTTAAAATGTGCATACAAAACAAAATGTGGCAATTTGTGACATTTTTTAAAATAAGATTGTTTTTACGTTTGACAATGAGTAATGGACAGAGTAGGAGCATCCACTGTGAGCTGTAAGATGAAGAGCTGCAGGCAACAGACTGCTCACGTCCAACTCCTCAGCAATCTAACCTGCTGCTCTGTGGAAATGCACCACGTGCACCATGAAATCATGCTCAGGGCAAGATTTAAAACAACTTTGCCTTTGCTGCCCTGCAAAACAGATTCATCAGTCACTCTTTCTGACAGAGGAGCTAAATGAATGCTCATTGCCAGCAGAAACCAGTGGTATTAAACCACACAGAGTGAACCCTCTTTCCAAAGAAAACTAGATGGATCATTTGCCCTTTCCTACCCTGTGGTACCATTTAGCACAGAACAACTGGACTATGCCTGAGCATGCTGTAGGCACTTCACTGGTCACATATTTGAGGATTCTGGGCATTGAAGGCCATTTGGGCCCAACAACGTGGAGTTTGTCCATGCAGCATTTTCATTTTCATATTGAAAAGGCCACTACTTCCTTTCATTTCAGTCAGAAACTCAGTTCAAACCATGCAGTCAGTTCTGTCCAAAACCTGCTGTTTCTATTTGTTTGCTCCATGGAAACTAATCCTTAAATCGTCTGTTTTAAAATGTACACTAGTTCTTCGTGCATTTTTATGAACTCTGTTTTTTTAATAAAGTAACTAAAGTAAACGAAACTTTTTGTCTGCTTTCTCCTATCCACAGAAATTCTTTCCTCTTATCTGCTCTAACCGTTTACTCTTCCTTTCAGCTTCCTCACCCTCTCTTTCTCTGGTCTCTCAGTGCTGTAAATGAGCTGACACCAAGCCTGAATCGAAGGAACTGAGCTCCAAGCACCAATCTAGTCCCAGCTCAAATGTCAACCACTCTAACACATACACACCCTCAAACACAGAGATACTTCCTCTGCTCACTTCTGTTCTTCTACCTCAGTCCTCCTCATCTGTTCTATTCTCACCCCCCCCACACACACTCATCCTCTTTCTTCTCCCCTTTCTCTCTGACCCATCCTCTTCTCTCTATCTTGACATTTAACAGTCTGCTCTGTAATTTCTCGTCATCTCCGGCAATCTAGCTATCTAAAAGGAGGTTAAGGATGGGAGTTAAAATAGACAGGGCGGTATCCAGACAAGCGACGGTGATATTTGCTGCTGTCTTCCCAGCTGCTACTGCACTTTAAGAGCACTAAAATCCCTACTTAACCTTTTCCCCTGATGTCATTATGAAGAGGACTGGAAACATTTTAATTTTTTTCATACTAGGTCCAAAATAATAGATCTATTTGAGTTTTGATACTCTTACCAAAAATATACATATAAATAAATAACCATTCTTGATACTTATATACCTAAACCTGGAGCCATATACTGAAAGAATCAAAGAGTAAGTTGGAAATGTTACAAACCTGATAAATTGAATGGACCCCCATTGACTTGGAAAAAAACACATTTTAAAACAATTATAAATATCAACATTTGTACAAACACAAGTGGTAATAGCCAAGGAGTACAATATAGTCGCTCAGTTGGACATCAAATGCTGATTAACAGATTGTAAGACCAAATGAAATTAAAGTTGCATGTAGGCTACATATCTCAGACCCAAATCCTCTAAAATACAGAAGAAGCATTTTCCCCCACAAGAGGTTTGTCTCAATAGCTACTTCACACTGCAATGTGTGTCTTGGCAATATCTTTTCTGATGTTATGTATCCACAAAGAGATATTAAAAAACAAGAAATGGCATTTGGGACATTTTTGCCTTTTCTCACAAGATGTACTATTCAATCCATATTGGAGATTTTAAACAATACATATGAAATATGAGGTAAGGTGCAACAAACCAGTGTCAGATACCTCATATTTCACACATTTTGATTGGCATTTGAAAGACCTCCAAGGCAAAAACACAACACTTTTACCATATTAATATTCCATAAATGACGTTATTCTGCTGAATAACAGAAAAGTGGAAAACACATATGTAATTCTACGTGTAAATCCAGTATTGCCTTTTAGGTTCAGTTCTGTATAAAGTACAGTGGCGTGGTGGAGCAGGGTGGCCCCGTGCCTAGGCCAGCTCCTGTGGATGTACCATCTGGTGCCACTGGCAAACAAGGACAATGGTATGCTTCGGACTGGACCAACACAACAAACATGGCTAACCGAGCACATACAGAGAAGGGTGATGGGTACAAAAGCGAAAGGATCTAAAAACCGGTGAGGTTAATGGTGGCAGTGCAAATAGAACAGTGACTGGAAGTAACAGGAAGATAAAAGATGTGCCCATACAGACAACATGCATGTCTAACATCTAATAATAACAGAAAATACAATCTGGTAGAGACTATTAAAAATCAAACAGTAACACTGAAATTGTGACACTGCAGGGGACCAGTGAGTCTTGAATGGGCTGATAGTTTAGCTCAATGAACACCTCTTGACCTTATTATTGATGTTTTACTCAAAGCATATATCAAGAGCCATGCCAATATCAAGGCTGAGGGTCAGAAAGAAGAGAGACAGTGATGCAGTGTGTGAGAGAGGATTCTTACTCTAAACTGCATTACTGAGACTTCTGTATTCATCATGTGACATTCACTGATCGTAAAAGCATTGCCAGGATTGATTGACTGTCAGGTTGACAGTCTGCAAAATTGGCTGCAATCCGCCATCTTTGTCTGCAGACAGGTTCCTCTTCCAAACTCGCCAAACCTCCAAGTAGTTTCTATGTTCAGAATACAGTTTTTCAGAGTTTGTGCCACTGGACTACTATCATAGGAATTCTGTAACTCCATACCCAGTTTTTCCCTCTACCCCACTGTTCAGTCAAAGCTTGCATGCTTGCACACATCTCTTCCTTTCAGCTCCAGCAGCTGCACATTTAATCAGGCCTGCAGCACTTTACTGACCCCTGCTGACCAGCATCTGTAGTGCCACAAAGTTCTGTTGCCCCCTCGGTATTCACTGCATAGACAATCCACATCCCATTTGTACTATAGTAAGAATTGTCTTTTGGCATTAGCATCTTTTTATCCATGTTTTTTATGATTGGCAGAGACACGATTCATTAAATTGATCTGTTACAGGTTCTTCCTAGTGGGGCATATACTGTATGACTTTTCCTGTCTCCATCACCCTGATACACCCCAAACAGAAACATGACTGACCTAGAGTTGCTTTAATCAGCTTATCTCCTGATATTTGAATGTAGAAGTAAATGAAAACATTATGGGTGAAAATGTGAAGGATTTTATAGCCTCAAAATGCACCAATATGCCAGTAGGTATTTCTTCCTCTCAGTGTCTGACGGGGGTGCAATGGTAAAATGACACAGCCATCAGCAGAGAGCAGAGTCCAACCTTTATTGGCATGATGTACTCTCTTGCTGCTATTTACTGCAGGAGGAAGTATTTCAGAGGGCAAATAAAGTAAATGTAGGTGTCACAAATTGTGGAAAATAGAAGCTCTTCTTCACTGCATCACATTTTGTGATTTTAGCCTCAAAATGTGTGCTTTTACATGCAACTTTAACCCACAAGTAAATCTTACAGACTATATGTGTCTGTAAAAAACTTAATAATACATTAAAATAACATTTTTCAAAAGTTAACTGTTTTATCCAATTTCGCTAAAGTAATTTTTTTAACCAATCCAAAACCCAAATGTACTTTTACGGCAACATGAGCAGTGGATGCACACCAGGTTGTGTTTACACTACATATAGTGTTCATGTTCATCCATTTGCCATCATGTACAGCATCATGTGTGTACCATCACTCATGGATGTGAAATGACCAAAACTGGTATTAAGCCACACTGATGCAGAAACTGTATTTAATTGTGGACATGGATGTGGTATTTTTATCAGTGTGTCAAAATGGTCACTGTGCTCAAAGTGAAACATTTTTGCAGCTAGAAGAATACATCAATGATCCACTCGGTTGGACTGGATGATGTGTGCCTTTAATACACAAGGGCTGTAGTTTATTTTGTAGCTTTTTTACCAGTTTCATCATCACACATTCATCTGTCCAGCTCTTGAAAGCAGTCAAAAGGATTTTTTGCGGTTTTTCAGCCTCTCTTTCTGAGTTCTGATCCTCTGTGACACCGGCAATTTTTGGCTGCTTGACAGACTCGGATTCAGTTAAAGTCAGAAGATGCTTTTAGCTAATTTTAACTTGTCAGGAATTTGTACAGTCTATTGCAGAAAAACACATTATACAAGCTTCGAGAAAGTCTTGTAAGGTGAACTGGGTTTCTCAAATGTCTAAAAGACTATAAAATTACTTGAGGATGCTTTCTGTTCTAACAAGAACGCTACAGTCAACTCTCAGGGCAACACCAGCTGTTCAAAAAGAACATATGATGGAAAACTGTCTAGTTCTGAAAATACTAAAAATGCTATATTTTGTCTTATGCTCACAATTCAAAAGTTGAACAAGGGAAAAATGTTCAATTAGTGCAATTAGTAATCAAATAATCTATTACTTGTACAAATCTCAAAATACAATTTGTGTTTCCTCCTGTTTACGTGATATTTGCAAATCACGTAATGTTCTGTACTGTATTTTTTGTAACTTATCAGCCGGCACATACACCGACACCAGTAGCTTATATCCACAATAATGTCAACCTAGCTCTCCATAAAATGGCCATCCCCCTGCTGTCATCCGGTTAAACGGTGATTCGGTGTACAACATGGCAACTGATCTTAATTAACCTGATGTTTAATGCAAAGAATATCAGGTTAATGTTCATCTTTAAAACCACCACTAAAATTCATCATGGTGATACTGGATATCTGTCCAGCACCGAAGCCAACCGCTACATTTTTTCCCCTTGATATTCAGGGTCATGTCTGGACCTCGGTGTCCGTGTAGAAACAGATTAAATCTATGATGGAACTAAAACACTATACCCACGACAGTGTATTTAAACTTATAATAGAAGTTTAATGGAATATTTGGGCATGTGAGATGTGCCCCACAGTGCCCTCAGCAGGACCCATGTCCAGCTCATTCATCCGTTTCTCAGACCCGGCAGGGGTCGTGTTTGTATGTGCGTGTGTGTGTGTGTGTGTGTGTGTGTGTGTGTAAGTGCACGGACTCCTATAAGTCTCCTTCTGTGCAGTACTTTCATGTCCTCATCTCTGCTCTGTGTCCACCCCCACCCAATCCGACCCCGCCTCTGTCTGTGCCTCATCATGTGAGATGAATATGCATGGTATTGAAATGAGGGTCATTTTAACAGTGTTTGCAATAGCAGGACACACATGGGAACTGTTGCTATGGTAAGGGATATTTTGTGTTGACTGACACGCACATATTTTACTTTTAAAAACAGCAACTTTCAATGAGAATTGGGCTGAGAATTTAAACTTTAAACAACAACATTAATGAACAGTGTTCATTTGAGCTCATTTAGTTAGAGGAGAGTAAACCTTAAGGTGCTGGTTGAAAGAGCAATCACAAGATGCATAGCACTACCCTTAAGGGTGCTAAACAGTTTAAGAATAAGAAGGTAGAGTAAGGTGACCATGACTGACCCTCCTCAAGTAATCCAGTATCTTCTTAAGCTCTAAGTCCAGTTTCCTTGATAGACTGCTTTTGTGGTCTGACCTCACCCTGCAGCGCAAACATAACCATTCATTTCATACTCCCTTAAACTCGAGGGCACCGTCACCGTTATGTGGTATGATGCACTGATATGACCTAGTGATGTACGACTAGAGTGGGTGAAGATGAAGTATAGCTTCTCACTGATAGACAGGCTTTTATCCATGACTGAGTCCACATAAAGGCCAGGATGCTGAATAGCTAATACATGGGATTCATTGATTTATGAGGCAAAACTCTCATTTTACTTAGGCCCTGACCCTGATCTTTGTTTACAGGGAAGTCAGGGTCAGCCACCACTGGAGCTGCAGCTAATAAAGTCTTTATTTGAGGATGCTTTGCCAGGGGTGATGCTGAGTCCTCTGACTGAGTGCTGGTTTTGACTCTGCTCCTCAAACATGAATACTGTATGGAGCCCATTGAGACCAAAGGCTTCCCATTGTAGCTATTCTGTGTGGATCTGTACTTAACGTCTACTTTTTGAACTTCAAACGTCAAAAGATTTCCTTTCCTCTTCTCTTCCTTTTACTTCCCCTGCCTCTGCAGACCTGGACAGAGAACTGGGAGAAGCGAGGTAAGCAGAGTTAGGCAAGATAAACAAAATGAAAGGGGATGTTTTCTCACAGGATATTTATCATACACCTCTGTCTCTCTCTATTGCCAAATACCTTACGCCTCTCAGTCTCTGGCTCTTCCATTTGCACTCATTCATCCTGTAGAGGTTGAGGCACCTCGACACCTAAAAGAAGTGACTGTCCCTGTTTCAGAGTGTTAACTAACAGATATGCACACAGTCACACACACAAACAGAGTTAACAGGACTGCTACCTCTAAGTGGCAGCTCAGCAGAAGACATATACCAGTTCTTCCCAGATGTTTAAACAGAGGTTTATGAGCTGTGTCATGAAGCTAGATTTATTTTTTACAGACCCAGGCCATTAAACACTGTTAATAGTGTATCATGCACACAGGAAAACACAGACGACAGTACCTAATTTGAATAGTTACACATGTACCTGGTTTGTTGTTTCTGATGCTGCATAATAGGCTGCATAACAATAAATGCACGTAGGTCACCTTGGCAACAGCTATCAAGAGGCAAATGATTGTTTTGGCATTGTATGAAAAAATGTAATACACACACGTACACACAGAAACGTTAACTTCTATGAGGCCACATGGTGTCCATTCATCAACCTTCCCACGGGGGGAACGCTGATTGCTTGGAGCCCGTTTCATCTTTTTTTCTACATCACATTTGCTTTTCCGCGTAGTTGCAGGACCAAATCCCCACTGCACACCACACAGGGATCTCAGCATTCATGGCAGGCCGACCACTGAGACTATCTGCAGATAGAGCGAGCAGCAGAGTCAGAGCAATGGTTGTGGCAGTACTTGTTTGTGTTGCCCCTGGGTGCGTCTGCATCTTCTCACTTTTAGCAATTTGTTTTTGTCCCACACTCTGTTCTGTCTAGTTGTCTCTTTATTCCCTTTTTAGCTGATTTTTCATTCCAATCTCAATCCCAATGAATATTATTCTTCTTTTCTCTTCTCTACACACCTTCTTACCTGCTTCCCTTCCCACCATATCGTGTGTTTCTGATCACTTATAGTACAGGTCTGATCTCACTTATAGTGTCTTGCATTATGGTAAATTAAATAAAAATGTGTGAAATAAGACTTGAGCTAGACGTTACATAGACTCACAAGTGTCAGGTATTTTAGTAACAGTGGTTTGAAACCTGCACAGTTAGAAATTTTGGAAGAGGATATTCAAAATGTAAAACTGTCATTATCATGACCTTGCAATTGATTCTTGTTAGAATTGAAGCGTTCTTGTTTTCATACAGACACATGAAGAAATGCAGCATAAAGCATAGTAATAGAGTATGGCTCCAAGACTAGGCAATGTAAATAAAACTATTATTACTTACTATTATTTATTGTGACGTGGGGCAATTCTTTAGAATAAAAAATAGGAATGTGTTTAAACTCCAGATAAATAAAGGCACTGGGTAAATATTTAGCCACATTTAGCTCTGCTACCTCTATGGAAGCAATCTAAAACTCAGCTCACTATCCAAGGTTATGCTGCCATCATGTGGCAAATATAATCACTAGGGAAACATTAAACTTTCATTCAAATTCAGTCGTTCTCACTCACCAGACAGTGTATTAGCTACATCCTGCAGGAACTAATGCAGTTAAATACAACCATCCTGCAATATAAATCATTGATCATAAAGTGATCATGTTCAGTTTCTGGTGTAAAAATAGTGTATATGTGTCCGATGTTTACACATAAACACTTTTGGTGTTGATTTAACGCTGGACATTTTGCTGTGTTGACCCAAATTTCTTAGAGGTGGCTCTTTGATATCCTCAGTACTGAATATATAAATCTGACATTTTTGAAAAGATGTGCTCTAAACGTAGTGTGTAGCATCATATAGAGAGCCGTGAGGTTGTTAATACTCTGCTGCATTTTGGGAACCTGCACTTTATAGTCAACAATAAAAATATACTGCAAGTCATCATTTATTTTAGACCTAAATATTGTTTTCAGATCATACCGTATTTGTTTCATTAATGTGTGCTGTGCATGTTGATTTTTTTCTGTATGATTGCACTTGTTTCTATTTTATTTATGCTCATGTGACTGTATAACTGTATAGGTGACTTACTGCATAGGTGGTCAGCAGCATCGGAGTGTGCTTCAGCAGCAGCTGCAGGCTGTGCTTCCTGTGAGTCGGCAGCAGGGGTTCATCCGTTTCATCTGTAAACTTTACGACCTGAAGTCAGCAGTCAGGACAACATACGCGGTGTGTTAAACAATGTTTCTGTCACTTCAGAGAGACAGATTGTGAATTATGGTTTGTTGACCTGCTGCTTTCTGAGCTGCCAACACAGATCTTCCTCCGGATGCAGTGAAGGGAACAACATAGCTTTCTGACTTCATCTGTCAAATCCGTGTCTTTTACCATACGTGTGTACAAGGAAAACAAATGAGGGAAAACAGGTTACACAACATTTTTTGTGGCTGTGCATTTCTGGAATGTATTTCTGTAGATGAGACAAATCAGAGAAATGACTTATTTATTTCCACTAGTGTCTTAGGGCACTGATACACAGGCATTCATTTTTATAGCTTACCCAAATGCATTGTAATCAAAATGCATCTAGACATCAAGGTTAAACTGAGCTAAATTAAGTTGAGAAGTATTTTGTAATTATGTGGGAGGCAGATGTAGCGTGCATGCACAGCTTCAAGGTACGTTAATAATGTCAAATGACATTTCAGGATTTATTCGGGGTCCAGAGTGACCAGAGAAGATGACAAGGATGAGAAGCCTTTTCCAAATTAAACCTGATTTGCCATAAGGCGTACGTCACTGGCTTATCTTGTTGTGTCTTGTTCAGCCTACATACAGGTTTTCATTTTATTACCTGGGCTTGCCTGCTATTGCAGCATGAGCAGTCAAACTGCTGCTCAGAAGGGAAAGAGAAAGCCTTTGGAGCAGAACCTCAGTCCTCAGGACCAAACAATTCCAGGTAAACCTCGTGGATTCAGTTGAGTTAGTAATTTGATTTGGAAATATTATTAGTTTTCAAGGTAATTCATAATAATAATTGATTATGTGTGTTGATAATTTTTACTACCTTATATGTTTACAATCCAAAGTACTTTACACAGTGCTGGGCAGTTTTATCATAACACTGTATATCTGATACTGATACTAGTCTCTACTGTTATAAAATGAATGTAGTGGCGTAAAAACACAGTCAACTTGAAGTAGGCCTATGAAGTGGCAGAAAATAGAAAGACTCAAGTACAAATACCTCAAAATTGTAAAGTACAGTACTTGAATAAATGTACTTACTTTATATTCTAAGAGTAAAGGAGAATATATAACCCAGGGTATATTCATATTGACAAAATAAAAGTTTATCAATAGTTACTAAACAGATTCAACAAGGAAATCAAATTGATTCCACTTACCTGTTTCAAGGTGCAGTTTACCCTTTGGCACGCTCATCGGTGCATATTCCAGTTTTCATTATTCCACTGGCCCGTGAAGGCACCATTCGCCCCACCTCTCTCAGCCCAGGTAAGAAAACTTTCCCAGCTGTTTCCCAGCTGTTTCCCACCTGCCCGACGTCCTTCATAGCGTAGCTGAACAAACCCAGCGGGGTGTGAGAGGTGCTGAGCTCCAGGAGGCGAAGTATGGCCGAATCGCAGCTCACTTGCATGGAGGACGGACACATCGGTGTGAAAGTCCCGGAGTCCAAACCAGAGTTTTACTACAGCGAAGAGCAGCGCGTCGCCATCGAGGAGCTGCTGAAGAATGGCGACGGTGCCTTCAAGACACGGCTGAAAGAAGACGACATGAAGGACTTTTTGTCAGCCAGAGAAATCAAAGTGCTGACCAACACCTTCAGGCTGTATGACTCTGCGGATGACAGCGGCAAAGCGACGCCGCCGTCGGTGCAGGGACCCTCCCGCAACGACGCGGATTCGGGGGTCCATTCCACCTACTGGCCCCAGATGTCGGATACCGAGGTTCCGCAGCTGGACAACGGCTGGCCCAGCGGGGGGTTGTTCAGAGGGGTGACCCGGGTGGCCGTGCACACCCACCCGCCTAAAGACAACGGGCCTCATATCAAGGAGGTGGTCCGGAGGCTCATCCAGGAGGCTACCAAGGTGAGGAGGGTTTTATTGTCACTGTAATAAAGCAAACAACAATAAGGGACGCGTTCAAACACACCTGACAGGGAGTTTGTGGGTAATATTCCTGTTTGACTTCTTTCTTATCTTTCTCTTTTTAACCACTTACAAACCCTTTTGCTGCTAAACATTAAAGGGGCCCAGCATTATGCTCTGAGGAGGAAGTAATAATCTCATGGGTGGATCCAGAGAATACAAACAAATGGCAGACCTGGGAGACAAAGGCACAAACAGATTAGGCCCAAACAGGCAACACGTCACAATCTATGCACAAAACACAATCTATGCACAAAACACAATCTATGCACAAAACACAATCTATGCATAAAACACATAGCCTGTAGCCTGTGCACACTTAGATAATGATTCATCATTGGTCCATCATCACTGGTTTATTTGGCTTAGTTAGTGTACTGTGACTCATTTTAACATGAAAGCTCTGATCTTGTTGTCATGATTGTTTCACTACGTGGCAAAAGTAAGTGGACAGACAGACACATTTTTCCAAAGTCAAGTAAAGGCAGGTTTACTTTTATAGCCCAGTATTATAACTCTGAAATACATCCTGCCCATTGACTACATGATATCCTCTATCCTTAAACGTTTAATTATGATAAGGGAAACCTCGTCATAATTGGTAAACATGGACGACACCTCGTGGAGACCAGGTTTCTCTATGAGTAAATATATATATGTATACTGAGCCTCAGTGTGATACAGCTTAACAACACTCAGCGGTTGCTTGTACAATTACAGATCCACTCTGCCCTTTGCAGTGGCCTGTTCAGTTGTGTAAGTCCCAGGTGGGATGGATGAATGTTTGAGTGAGATGTACTTTCTCACACAGCAATTAATGGCCTGAAGTGGGTCTGTGTGCCTTTGGTTTGCCCATGTTTACTTATAGACTGCTGGAGCTCAGCTGAGTCATCTGTTCCGGCTGCTCTGAGTAACACTGTGACAGGCTCTGCCTCAACAAACCCCTTTTAAAACTGAGTCAGGAAGGAGGAAGGGAACATGCATTAAAGGTTTACCCACGGTTTTTTAATTGTTTCTATTATGTAACACCCTCTTCCCCAGAATTTTCTTTAGTAATTCCCAATCCCAGTTCTCTTTTCCGTCTCTCCCCACCCACTTTTTTCATTCTCTTCTATGTGCTTTTCTTTTTTAATTGCTTTTGTTGTGCTTATGTGTGTTCTTTTCAAACTAATTCATACACCTCAGAAGGTCACTGGTCCCTTGTATGCTTTAAATAAGTAGAGGGTTTTAGAACAAACTACTTTAGTTTGCTATTTGCTCTATGGAAATATACAGCCTGTTGCTAAGATTGGCATGCATGTACAGAACGTAACAAACCTACCAGCTTTGCTCTTTTTTATCAGGCAGTGAACTGCAATAACAAGACACACACACTCTAGATAACAAATGCCAAACAACCTGTTGTTCTGGCACTTACATATTCACCCTTGCATGCAGAATTTCTTTTTCTTTCTTTCCTGCTGCTTGATGATCAAGTCTGTAAGACTCTAGTCTCTTCTCACATGTCCAAACTTGTATCTTTGTTATACCCTCTGCTCAGCATTTTTCTTCAGTGAGCCACTGTGTGGAAACAGCATGCCTTCTCTGCTTCACAGAGGAACATTTGTTGCAAATTTAAAGAGACTCTTTCCATGGCTGTGCTTTTCAAGCAACAATGGAACAACTGAGTAACAACCTTCATCCTCTGCTTGGACTGAACACGTCCCTACATGTCTAAAATGACCAACGCTCTTTTTGTTTGTGTTAATCTTCATGTCTCTGTCATACATGGCTGTTGTGAAATGTTAAGAGATGTAGTTTGGAGGCTATAGCATTATTAAGAGATGCATTAGGCCAGTGTTAATATAATATTATGGGGTATAGCATTGGAAGTCGGTTTTTGATAGTACCAGCTGCAAATGTTCATGCATGTAATCAAAGTTTTATGACGTGAAGGTGGAACCACTCTCCACCACTCTGAGGTGTTATCGTTTCCCTCTAAGAATGTAGAGATGGATGAGTGGGTGAGTATGCAGCTTGCATATTTGTTCAGAAGATAGCCGAACAAACACAGCAGCCATACATGGCGCATATTGCTCCTGGCCTGAGGGTAATGAATAATATTTCTTCTTTCACTTTGCACTCTATACTCCTCCTGTATCAGCCAACGTCATGGAGCGAGTTGTCGAACGTAATGACAAAAGCCAAAACCAACTGAGCCATTCCAATTCTTTAGCATCAGTGGTTTTCCATTATGATGCACTACACTGGATGAAACGAGCATCTGTTCCTGATGCCTCACATTGTTCAGGTTGGCCATTGTTATTTCTTTATTTGGTACAAGCAAAGTCCAAACTCTACTGATCCCATCACTCTCACAGGGAGTGAAGCAAAAGATTTAAGGGACAGTTTAAGTCAGAGGCAGAATCATGTCCAGAATTCCTCAACTGACCTCCTTTTGTGGTTGTAAAGCTTCATCCTTATAATGTGTCAACCTGACTGGGACACAGCCAAGGGACAGCAGTGTTTCCTCCAAACACGTAAGACCAGCAGCTAAGACTGGGTGGCAAAGTGCTTCAGTTAGCCAGATTAGCTTCACCCTGCTGCTTTCTTTAGTAGCTGTCTAAAATAATTCTGCAGAAAGGTCATGTGGACAAGAAGCAGTGTTGAGTCTGAGCTGAGATCCATGGTTACAATGTGTTGTTCTTGCTGCCAGCATGATAAATATGTGGACCCAGCAGCAAAGGTATTTTCATAAATGTACATTTTTAAAATGTAAATCCACCCTTTCTAAAAATGTCTAAAAAATATTGGGAATAAAGGACTACACAACATTAAACTGAGTCTATTATGGGATGGTTGTTAAGTCATGAGTCATCTTGAGAGATTTGTTAACAAAATAGGTTTGATTTGCCATGTAGTGTAACTGACGTGGAGTTTTGCATTTGTGAATGCCACTGTGCTCGTGCTCTGTGTTTGCTTGTCGTGATCTTGGATTCTGCATGTATAATTAGCTCAACTGTGTTGATCTGTTTTAAGTCCTGCAGCATAAGGTACACTACACTGTGTTACTGAAAGGCATGAAATATATAATGGGTTGTTGTTCCCTCTAAAACTACTCTCATTTCTGTTGCAGGTGATAGCGATTGTAATGGACATGCTCACAGACCTCCAGATCCTGCAGGATCTGATCGATGCAGCCTGGCGTCGTTCCGTGCCCGTTTACATCTTGTTGGATAACCATGGTGTGCCACACTTCCTGGATATGTGCACCAGGCTTCAGATTAACTCACAGCACCTTCGGGTAAGATTACATTTTTTTTTTCATAGGAGATTATTGTATAAAGCACATTTTATCCATATACAACTACGGTACCATCATAACATCAAAAGCCTCAAACACCACGTGGGATAGTAGAATGTCTTTAAAGCAGATCTGAGCAATGTTGACTGATCTAAACAAACTATTTAGGCTACTAGACAAAGAATGCTGTTACATAAAAGACCAGCATTTGAATACAATGCAAACAATGGTGTGTAGATGCCCAGAGGAGTGCCACGATCAAACAGCTCATCTACCTTCTCTACAAAACAAAAACAAAAAAATTCATTTCTGGCTGTGTTTTTTTTTTTTTTGGTCTAACTGCAGAACATCAGAGCCAGAGCCCTGCAGGGAGTCGGTTTTGGTTTGTCCTTCGGCAGACTGCCTGGTTCACTGTGTAATAAGTACATGCTGGTAGACGGGGACAAAGTTGTGTTTGGCTCTTACAGGTGAATGTGCATGTGTTTTACTGTCATTTCATACAGAACCTGTTTCATGTTCAGATACGTATCAAAAAATTATATATATTTTTTAATTGTGGTGTTGTCATAATTTCTGCATTAAATACACAGCAATTTGAAACAAAGATTAACAAGTTAAAATAACAAATTTTTACCCAACTTTTTGTTTTTATATGACAAATCTATCTCGACCACTTCTCCTTTAAAAGGCCACAAGGTGCTGGAGTCAATCCCAAATGACCTTGGGCATGAGGTGCAGTTATAATCAAAACCATATAATAATTAAAACCAGTCTCAGCACAAGGTTCACCTGACTTTTACCTATAACCTTAACCCATATCTGACAGCTTTATTTAACATAATATCAAGATCGAGAGTCTTGGCACAGTGGCACCTTAAGCTAAATGCTAACTCGGGATGCTAAGATACAGTGACGATGCTAATGCTGCTGCTGATGTTCAGCTGGTGTGATCTTTACCATGGTCACAGTGTCAGTGCTCGTTAGCACGAGCACAGTTGAGTCTGATGGTAATGTCATTAACAGTGAAGACATTTTGTCACAAACTAAACTATTGGACAGAATAAAATGGACCTGATGACACTGGTGGATGAGAAATCAGTCACTTGCTGATCTATCCTGAGAGTAATCTGAAAGATTTAATGCTTGATGCTTAGAGGTCTGGTGGAACAGTTTCACTTTAACAGTTTCATTGTTTATAAAATGATTTTCATATTTGCTGTAAATGAAGGGAATGACTGTATGACTCTGTCTCTGTCTCAGTTTCTCCTGGAGTACGTCTCGCATGGACCGAAACATGATCACCGTGATGACAGGACAGGTGGTTGACTTCTTTGACCGGGACTTCCGTGAACTTTATGCCATCTCTGAAAAGCTGGATCTCTATAAGGAGTTTCACGTTAGCCCACCTGCTGCTAATGCAGCTGCCACAATACGTTCCAAATCAGCACCCAAACGCCCGCCGTTACCAGCAACCACATCCCGCTTCCAAGTTAGCTTGGGGGATTCACAGAATCCTGGCATCCAGGTACCTGCGCACAAATACTACAACCCCAAATACTTGTTAATGTTAGGGGAACTCCCACGTCCAACAGGGTCTCTACAGGAGCCAGGACCTATGAGGGGTTCAGCTGTTCCTCAGGAGATGGATCAAGGGAGGCCCCAAATGACTAGTAGTGAAAAGCTGGAACGACTGAGTCCATTGCCCTCAGAAGCCGTGAACGAAAGCTTCAAAAGGCACAATGGAGTCAAGCAGGACAAAAAGCATCGGTTCTCAAAGTTTTTCAAGGGGAAATCATCTAGTAAGCTTTCAGATAACTGCTTGGCGAAAAGTACGTGCCCTTCACCCACAGAAACCAATCGGACTGATGAGAATGAGGACAGCTTTGAGGTGGTTGTGATATCTCCATCTAAACAGACGGGTAAAAAGTCATCTAAACTGGGCCAGAGGACTGAGTCTGCACAGGACAATGAAAGTGAGTCAGAATACGTACAAACATTGACACATGATTTAATTTTGTGGTTTCCAAACTGTGTGCTCTTAAAGGGAGATACATCTGAGGAATCATGAGACTTATTTGTCTGTATGTTTTCTCTAATTCAAAAAGATTCACTGTGACATAACAGAGATACGTGAAACTGGTAAAAAAAAAAAAGTCGATTATTTTACAATATAGTGGTTAACCTTCTTACAGACATTATCTTTTATGGATCCTCAGATATGAATTTTATGTTTCTCTCACCTCACCAGTCATTTTACAAATATTTTTCCTAATAACACATTTTGTTTTGTTGCAGGTGTTAAGGGTCGGCGTAAAGCACAGCCACAATGTAAAGTGTCCTGAGGTGAACCTGCTGTTCTCTGAATGCACAACACAATCTAAAGATGGACTACAACAGGACAGACAAATCCTCAGTTTGAGGACCACAGACCTGATTTATTTAGGACTGTTGGTTAGTTTCAGCACGTTGTACCAAATCAACGGCCAACTGACTACAAGAAAGTAAAATTTCTTATTTTCCATCTTGTCATGTATCAAATGAATGTTGCCAACAGTGTAAATTAGTGTCTGTTGGATCTTTTGCTCATCGTGCTTGTTAAATGGTTTCAGGTAAGGAGACACTAAAGATGCCAAGGTTTTAAATATCTGTATTATCCATGAGCTTAGACCTAGAAACTACCCATTTGATGTTATGTTTGTATAGTATTTTTATAAGAGAAATAGATTTTCATTCAAATTTTAAGGGAGGTTTTGAGCTTGAAAATTCATGTCTCTTAAATTCTGAACCTTTTGTCTTTTTTAAAGAAAAACCCAAACTTCTTTAAGTCGGATACAGTAAAAAATAAAAGCAAATGGGAGAGGCCATCCTGAATACAGTAGACTATGACTCTTATTATGACTCTGTTCAAACAAGAAGCTTCACTATAATTGCAGCACCACCTGGTGGTGATGCACAGCAGTGGCCTAGTCTAGGATGCAAAACTGATGATTGTGCTGCACAAATCGACCACTAGCTGTCTCCCTCACCCTCCGACTCTGCTGGATGTTTGCTGGCAGCTCAGAGAGGAACCACAGGCCTGATGGGAGCTCAAGAGTTGAGCTGAGGGGGGTTGCGAGTGGGATGTGGTGCAATACAGAAACAGGAAGTCAAAGCTGCAGCAGGAAGAGGTGTTGTCACACGAATATATAGGCTAGTTTTTTCTGATATGCAGCAACCGTAAAAATATGTTACTTCCTGTCACACTGATCTTTTAGGCTACAATTGTTTTGTTCGCTGGAAATTTAGTTGTTTTTTTTTTTTTTTTACGTCAGTGTCTATAAATACTGAAATAAAGTCATGTCTAAAACTTTCAACCAAAAGTATATTTCAACCACCTAAAAATCCTTGCATTAAACCTCAAAGTACTTCACACTTGAAGAAGCACATGTGAACTGAGGATATCAACATATACAGAGAAATGGCACATATGAGGAAGTGAGGTGTGGTTTGATGGCTTCAGAGTGCACTCAACTAAAAACACAGCTGCCAGTTTGCTCCTGAAACTAGAAACAGCATCCAACCTTACATGACACCTGAATACGTTTTATTAAATAATTACTTCATGAGAACATTATTGACAAACAAAGTCACTACAAAATACAGTAAGAAGTAGTTACAATGACACGGTATAAGATGCAGTTATTCTCAAATACTACAGTGTAGACGTTGTATTTATGAGACAAATCAAACAATGGATTTACATTTATTGCACTTTCCTTTTAAAATTAATTGAAACATTAACAAATGCAGGGTTTGGCATTTCAAGTTAACTTCACTATAAAGTATCACAAACTTTAAAAATGAGAAAAAGAAAAACGCCTTAAAATACTTGATATTTTAATGTGAAGCATTTCCTAAGCAAGCATCTTAACCTAAAATGACCCAGTGGAGAGAAGGAAAACTGTTTTCTGTTACTTATAAGTCATTTTTGAGACTTTTGAGAGAATCATCATAAAGCTCAGAAAGATAACACCCCACGCTGAGACATAATACAGTTGATTTATCATCCTGATGCTAGAAACTACACCTTGTGCAACAGGTAGACATCAAGGAAAAAAAACAGTCTTCTCAAGGCAAAAAAGGTTCAGTAAACATGAAGCCACCTTTCAAAAATGATGTAAACAGAAAAATAGCCTATTAAAACCACAACAGGTACTGATGTACACAAATGCTCTGTGGCTTGTCAAGTTGACGAAGAGAAAAAGACATCGGTCAAAGTTTTTCACCTTTCACACAGTTCAGCTCAGTCTATAAACAGAGCAGTGGAAAGAGAAGTCCCTGATTTAGCCTGAACGACCACCGTCAATGTTTTTTCTGTCTAGCCACCAGTGTCCTCACTCAGCTGTGTAAAGTGAAGTCGAGAGGGGGGGCAGAATCCCACTGTACTGTAAACGTCCCCGGGGGGCCATTGGACAGCTCAGTCCTGAGGGGCTTGGTTTATCACTTTCTTCTTACGGACTGAGACCAAGTCGTAGAACGGATCTTTGGTGATGCTTGCTCTGTTTGAAGTAAAGTAGAGTGTCATTGTGGAAAACCTTAAGCAGCAAATTTAGTGTGTATGTGCTTGTATTGTTTTGTGAGGAACAATTCCAGTTTTAAACCATCACGGCGAGGACACTGCATTGTGAGGACGTCTTGGCCAGTCCACTTACTGGATTAAGGTTAGGGGTTTTAGGGTTAGAATTAGGTTTGGGGAATCCTGTGCAAGTCCTCACACTGCCCATTTAAAGATGCTGGAGTCAATATTTGAGATTACAATGGATCATATGACTGTGAAAGCCAGCAGAAAGCGTTCTAAGCATCGCGCAGACATATTATGTTAACAAGGTTGTTGGGAAACATTTGGTATTATTAGAGTAAACATTAATATTAATAGTGTTTTGTTCACTTGATGAATGTTAGTTCAATATTCACTGTCCTTTCAGCTCTGGCCTCATCTCCGCCAGAAAATCAGTTTCTTCAGCTGCTAAATGCCGCAGATGTTATACCATGTGGTTACAGCGTTTGCTGTGTCTGGTGACAGTAGTGACAGCGGTCAGAGAATCCAAAACTAAAAGTTACTGGCTGAAATGCCAAAAACACTGAGCTAAAAAGCTGATAAGACCCTCCTGACAGCAACTGGAGAGTTGCGCAATAGCAATAATTATAAAAAAAATATATATATAGTTATATTTATTTATATTTTAAAATGCCTTTATTTTATCTAAGCATAAAATGTTTGCTTGCATCGCCATGTGCCAAACTACATCGGGTGTAGTACAGTACTGTTGCACTACAGTACGATACGAGTATTTACACATGTGGATATGGACTCGAGCAGAACAGACCACATCTGGGTGAGCACAGCGGCACAGATGGGTGAAGTCAGGATGTTTACACCTTACACCTTACAACCCACACAGATCTAAGTGCAGCAGAGGTTTTCCTCTACAGGGACTCTTTATGGTTAGATGTAAAATGAAGTGAATAAATCTACTTAATAATGGTTTCACAAGTATAGGAATACAATCAAATGGGACTTTGGGAATATGCATACAAGTGCATGGATGTGAGAGGAGATTTTTAAATGCTCACAATCACATACGTATACTGTGTATTTCTGTGTTTCTGTAAAGTGCCTTGAGATGATTGGATTGTGTGTGTGTGTGTGTGTGTGTGTGTGTGTGTGTGTGTGTGTGTGTAGCCTGACCTGATGGCCTCGATCCAGGAATCTCTCTCTTCGGCGCTAGCGGCACAGATGGTGTAGGACTGGTGTTTTCCCTCCACCACTCTACCATCATTCTCTGTCTTACAAGCTTTGATCTTTTGCCCTTGACGTTTGGGGTTGTACAGCTCCAGACAGTACTAGACAACACGATAATTATCAATCTATAAATCGATTGATCATGAATTTGAGCCACACAAACTCTCTGTAATTAGCTTGGATTGGCTTTTTAAACTTGTTAGTGTGGAAAGGAAAGAAAGCTGACAGGGTCTTACTGGTTTGCGAGAATATGGCACTTCTTTCACACAGAGATTCTCTAGAGGGATGATGCCTCTGGGCTCTTTATCCTGCAGACACATTAGAAAGAGACAGATTGAGATAGAAGTTTTTCTGATTGAATTACAGGAGAATTTAGGAATTTTCCTAACAAGTGACTCCTAGAGACAATTTTG
This sequence comes from Mastacembelus armatus, assembly GCF_900324485.2. NCBI lineage: Eukaryota > Metazoa > Chordata > Actinopteri > Synbranchiformes > Mastacembelidae > Mastacembelus > Mastacembelus armatus. The sequence goes on from NC_046633.1 coordinate 2,400,088, forward strand.
TGTGTTTGATTAAATAACTAATTAGGTGGGAAACAAGTGAGAAGAGGACAATATGTCAATATGACTTAACAGGAGCAATGTGGAAGCCTTACAGTTGTGAACTCAAAGTAATAGAGGCAGTTGTCAGTCAGAATAAACCATCGCCTCTTCCATGTCTTCACACGGCCTCCTGAAACACAGACAGAAAGATTTTTTACATACACAGTAGTTTGTGAAAACTCCAAATTGTGTAACGTCACAATAAACCGACCAGAGGTTATTAAGAGAGAGGTAAACATCTGCACAGTCTATTTCTGATGCTGTGTTGTTTGCATGCACAGGAGTGCAACACTGGGTCATCTTCTTACTACCTCCTCTGTACTTTCCTGTTTCTAATCCTTATATGGCCACTTGCGTACAAGTAATTTCAAAACCTCTACAGTTTTTTCTTCTTGTTTCTGTCTGTAAATGTAGTAACACGATACTCTTAACACGGAGCTTCATTTCGTAGTGGTGTTTTACCCAGTTTAAGGAGCCAGCCTTCTCTGTCAGGGTTGAAGAAGGTGTGAGTCAGATCATTCCCATCATCCTCTGGGATTTTGAAAGGCTCGTTGCGAATGCTTTCATACAGTTTCTGAGAAGAAAGCGGTTTAAAGGGGAAAAAAATTAAACATTTTTGGAGCATAAACTGTGAGTTGAAGCCTTAATATTAATCAGTGCGAATTAAATGGTTTAAACGGTAAGACGCAACCAGTGTGTGTGTGTGTGTGTGTGTTGTGCAAATGTGATTTCAATTAAAGCAGCAGTTTTTTTTTTTAAGGGTGTGACATTGTGCTTACACATCCACACTGGAAAATGAGTCTGCAGTCTGAGATACTGGTTAACATGACCACCTCCTACAGTCTAACCTGTGAGTGAGACCTGGACCTAAGCCACGTATGTGTGGTGATTGTGAGACAGTGGTGTTATTTTCTCAGGTACTACATGGTTTTACAAAGCTTCCTGGTGTCTAGTTTGGACACTGGGCTGAGAGGACTCACTGAGAGCAGATCACTGGGTAGGTCCTCTCCGTTATTGATGCCTCTGTTCATGGAGATGAAGCGTTCCAGAGTGGTCTTGTCTTTTACATTAGGGTTGTGAAGGCTGGTGTTTAGCATGATGATGGCGAAAGACAGGATGTAGCACGTATCTGGTGACACACAGAATAAGAGGAAGTAAAATATGTAATGGTTTCATGTAGTTCACATAAACACAAAGTCGGAGAAAATCCCAAAAATCTGGTCAGAAAAATCAAGAAACGCAAAGAGATGATGTAGTCACTTAAATACACACACACATATTCCAAAGAGAAAGTGGACATGTATATTTACTGAAACTCACCAGTCGACTGGAAGACATGAGCATTACAGTCACAGTAGCGTGTGGCGAACGCCTCCATCATGCGGTCAATCTTCTGGGCTTCTCCAGGAAGACGGAAACTCCACAGGAACTGCCTGTAACATACCCACCACTGGGTCACGCTCACTGCTCACACACGTTTATTTAGGTTTGTGATCATGTGAAGAGCAGATGCACCACAGGACAGTGGAGAGGACGTGCATGTTGGTAGCACGTGTACGGTTTACAAGTGATAAACATATAAGATGCATTTGTGACTGTATGTGATAATGCTGTTATTATTATTATCATGTAAACTCACAGCACTGGAAGTATTGTTGTTCATTTCCAATGCTAGATTATACTGTAGTGATTAGTGCTGTCATCTAACTCCTCAAGTACATGATTCGTGTACAGTTTTAATGTTTTTATACTTTAATTCAACATCTAACCATCTAGTGTGGCACTTCCACGAAGCTGGAGGACATTTTAGAGAAGATTAACAAAACTAATGGTGGTTTCAGCTTTTGTAACTAGTAACATCAGCCTAAAAAAAAATAACTACTGTCCTTATCTAGACAGTTGAAATTATTATTATTATGATAAATGACAGTCCTTGCTGAGACCAGAGTGAGGGCACAGTGAGGGCTGACCTTAGGGCCTGGACCAGGTTGAGATCGGAGAACTCATGCAGCTCCACAAAGGCCTTCAGGGTCTGGAGATGGAGCGTTTCCCTGTGGGACAGAAGAAGAAAGAAGCTTTAGATACATGAAGCCTAAAGAAAGTCTTCCCACTGTTCAGATCCTTTTTTCTACCCTTCCTTCAACACCCTCATGTTTCCTTACCTGTGTCATCTTTCCCTACCTTCCTCCTCTCCTCATTTCTCTAACCTTCTCTGTCTCTTTCATGAATTTAACTTTCCTTCTTCTTTCTCCCACCATTAATCTTTTTTCCCAATTCCTCCCATATAAACGTGACACTTATTTTCTCTCTCATCTTTTTGTCTCAAATCCTCAAATGTCCTTTTCAGTTTCTTTTCTTTTCTTCCGGATCGATACCCCTGTGCTTATTATCATCACTAACTCTACATGTCTCTTTTCTATCCCACTCTCCACTTTTTCTCCTCTTTCTCACCTCTCTCCAAGAAACTCTCCAATGGCCGTCTTGTTAAGTCCGTCCTCCTTGTAGAGAAACTCAGCAATGGACTGAGCACTTCCATCCAGCAGCTTGTTCTCAATCAGGTAATTGATGCCCTATACGGAAACATACGTGCACACAAAGTAGGTTGCTTACTGCAAGTATGCATGTGCATTTTGACACAGTTTTCACCTACAGCTGATTTGACACAAATAAAACGTGTATTAATATCTGACAGTACTTGACACATATACTGCCTGCCTGCTGTGGCTAAAAGTGTTTAGTTTCTTTATGATCTCATGTCCTGTTGGTAAGACAAGAGCAAGCTTGCAGCATTTGAAATTCCAATTCCTTAAAACCAATTTCTCTTCCTCTTTCTCGTCCATCACAGGGGCTGGAGAGGAAGAGGATGATATATTTGCTATTAAAAGGAAAAAAGAAATCTCAAAGCGTACAGTATTGCATGAACAACTAAACTGTATTCTGCCAACTCTCTCCCACACGTCTTTTTTTATATTATGCCTAAAAGTCTAAATTCTGCCTAGATCAGGGATCTTAAATCCCCAAATATAGTTCAAAGCAAACTGCTTTTCCCAACATGCAAAAAATGCTTTTACTTTGTGTTTGATGCTGCAAACATTGGTGTTCATAACGGAGACAAGCTTGACCTGTCAGTGAAACCATTGAAACTGTGAGCTGCTGTTAGCATCATTTCATATACTCAGTGTGGTTGGAAGAGGAAGTCTTCACAGAAAACAACACCACTGAAGCTGTTGAGCTCAAACAGCTGAGGCATACGTTAACATGCCGATCGAGATATTTTACTTAAACCGTGTTCACTTCATGCTTATTTGTGTCTCAGAAGCCAGAAACACATGCACTCCCATTTCGAGCTCACCTTTTTGGGGTCCATGTTGAATTTCTTCTTGCCATTTGAGGACCGTTTGCCCTTCTCTATTGTCTTGCTGCAGAAAAGCCAACGTAACAGAAATAAGTAATGCTATATATACACAGTTAGTTATGTTTCTGAAGCTAATACAGTTCAAATCAACCTTCAGTTTTTGTTGTTTGAGAGAGGAGGGGATTCATCTGTTTTTGGAGGGTGCAGCTTGCGGTGCAGTCACACTGTATTATACTGAGAAGTTTTTCCATTATTAAACATACTCTAACTGGTGCAAATGGGGTGGACAAAATATAAGAAACACCTGTCAATATAAAATGCAAACTGCAGCAACCAAAATGATTATATGACTACTGTGCTCAACTAACAATCCATTTTCTTATTTTAACTTGGACAAGAAAATATTGTATTACCATCCAAAACTTGGTGGTGCAAAGACTCATGGGATAGTAGATAGTTGGGATCCCAACCGAATAATGTTTTTTTTTGTATCTTTACTAACATGTTACGGTGATTAATGTTGAAAAAAGTGTAACCTGACAAATTACAGGGATTATGTGTGAAGATTTCACCAGTTTTTGAGCTGAACAAATATTGTTTTGAAAGTTCTACTTACTGGAGATTTTTTTTTTCTCACCTTCATAAAAAACATATGGAAAATAGACTAAGGAAGGAAAATTTCATTAAGCAGAAGCTGACCTGGAAATGAGCGAAAATTGTTTAAAGGCCACTGTAAAACTGAACCAGGTGTGTGACATTAAAAATGGAGTAGAAGCACGTAGTGGGTGTCCTAGAAAGAGTTCTATAAAAAGCAATCACAGTTCTGGGTAGGTGTTAAAAAAGGTGTGGGGTTTTCCCAAACTAAAACTCACTTTTCTTCTGCAGACTCAAAGCTGAGTATGTCCGCCATCACCATGTCTATTTGCATCTTTAGCTTCTGAACAGGAAAGAATGAAAGAAAACTGTGAAAACTGTCACATGGATACAAAAACACATAGTTTGGAGAGAGAGAGAGAGATGAGATAAACTTTGTGTGTGTGTGTGTGTGTGTGTACCTGGATATCATCCAGAAGGTCTTCTTTATATGTCTTAATACTCTCAATCTCCATCTTCTCCTCTACTGTAAAATCTGAGGAAACTGTTAAAAAAAAAAAAAAAAGGGAGCATGAGCATTACTGAGACTCTCAGTCTCACCTACAACCAAAGAGTCAGTTCTTCATATTTAATCTTCAGCCTCCATTGTAGGCAGATATCAGCAGGTATGTGGAGACACGCTGTGTCATCTTAGAAAGTTTCAGCTGTGTTGCTTTCTTCAAAGGTTTGAAAGTGTTACATGTTTCTCAGACTTTTAGAGCCTGTGCTGGTATCACCTACACTCTCACTAAATAAAATCTCCATGCACTCTCAGTGTATTGTATTTAGAAACGAAACCACAGCAGGTAAAGGGGTGAGAGGTTTCTCTGGAAGATCTGACGCAGGTGTCATGGTTCTCTCATGCAGAATATCTGTTACCACAGAAATACATGATATAGGCTCTGATATTTCTGCTTCGTCTGTGACTCTCGTAGCCCGACAGAAGTGTATGAATCATGATAAGCTCACACTGTTATACTAAGACAGGGCAGCCATCTAGTCATCATGGTTACTGAAGAAGCTCTGTCTGAACGTTGGTAGGTCACCTAGCTTAGATCTAAAAGATGCTGCAGTTTATATATTTCTATAACAGGTAACATGATCATCATGAGCCATCCGTGCTTGATCCTTAGTGACAAACTACTGTACACTTTCAGATTCTATATCACCAATCTAATGTGGTCATTGAATTACAGGAGTTACTATCACAGTTCCCTAATTCTGATTCTGCAACAGTGAGTTTGACCGATTTTCACATACTGTATGTAACCAACCAGTGTTGGGTTATATGACGATTTGATATGTCAAACTTCTTATCTTTGCGTCTAATTTGTTCTCTAATTTCTCATAATTCGAACTTCCCACTAAAAACGTTGAACTTAAATTAAACTTTTTTTATTCTTATTATTGCAAACCAATGACTGACTTCTTCTTTTTAGATTTTTTTTTGCTTGAATAATTTTTAGGCTTGGGAACCAGGCAATGCTCTCTGGAAACTTATTGCAGAAAACAAATTAAAACACTCCTGCATTGATGCTACAACACTAACTGCAGCAATGGCAGACGAGGTACTTCACGTTAATCAGTGTAAATTTCAAAGCTGTTTTGGATAGAAAAGGATTGTGCTTCACTAGATCATGTAAAAAGACTGCCATAACATTTTTGACACTTCATTGGAGCATCTGAGCAAAATTTTGCAAGGTGGCAGATCACATTCTTTCAACTTTCTTCTAACTTTTTTAAAAGAATTATCAGCGGCAGTTGTAGCATGTGAGAAAGGAGCTTTAGATAAAGACAGAAGACTGATTTGAATTTCAGCACTCACAGAGATGGTTCCCATGAAACAAAAACAGAAGCAATAAACATGTACAGGTATTTCTCAGTAGTACAAACGATGTTACAGTAAGTGTGGAGGAGTCTCTGATGGGCTACCACTGAAACTAGACCTGAGAATATGTGTCAGTAGTGACCCCACAGCAGCACGTAGTTAGAGACACAGACGAAGTGAGAAACGAACCCTGCAGATTAAAAAAAAATGATCTAAACGGTAAGTGCCAAGACGTTAATGATCTGACTTCCACTTCCCCACCCTTCCTATACACATCTTGTGCAACAATCTGACACGAGTCATCAAGCGCTTCATTTTCATCATTAATTTACTTGACTGTTGTTCTGTTCCAACTTCTGTATTTCTGTTATCAGTGATGTGCTGTCCTGTGAGGTCTGAGTGTGAGCATATCTTCCCTATTTCAGCTGAGATCAACATTGTTTCACCACTCTCTACAATGAACTGTGCACCAACAACCCAAATAACCACACAGCATCTGTTCTCACAGTGCACTGACAGGTCAGACCTGATATATTCACATTGTTTTTAATGTATTTTTATATTACAGCTTTTTCTGTGTTTCATGTCTGAGGAGAGGAAGTCTGTTAGAACAAACATCTGGACACCATTCATGATAAAAGTTTGTTTGTTGTGGTTAATACCAACAAATTACTGTGTTGGTACGACAAATAAATCACATTAACATTGACAGAAGAGTAAAATAAATTACAAGAAAATTGGTAAAATACATTATTATCATAAAACAATCCCTAGTCCTTAAAAAAAATCTTCACTTCATACATGAAAATAATTTCAAAATAAAAGGTTAAAGTTTTATATCTTAAAAAAAAAAACAGGACTTACCCATTTGGGAATCAGTCATTTATATCCAAGAAAAAACAATAAAGGCACAACACAAAAACAATTAAATATAGTCGGAGTCAATATGTCATGATCTGCAGGCTGCCTCAGCTCATAGTGCAGTTACTCTTGAATGAAGTTCTCTATTAACCCCACCTCTTCCTCATCCACCATACAAATCAAGCCGACACCAGGATGAAACAAACAAGGAGGTCCTCCTTCAAAATAAAATGGTTGCCTTAAATCAGTACGCTGACATAATCGTGTAGTTTTTATTTTTTTCCAATCTTTGGATGCAAAGTTAAAATGACAACACAGATGTCTAGGGAAGCACAGTTAACAAAATGTTGCAATAGCAGCAGCATATAAATCGTATTTTAGAATGATTCAGAGGTTTTTATATCCCAAAGATTTCTTGAACTACTGGTAGCTAATTTAGCATCGTTTCAAGCAGAGATTGTAACAGAAATCTGGTGAAGATTTCGAAATTTGGTCATAAAATGGAACCTGCTTGCAAAACACAGGACAGGCCAGCCACTGAGTTTTGAAAGCCACAAATGGCATCACACAGGAAGGTAAGCATTGATATTCTCACACTAGCTGAATCTGACAAATATCTTGGTTATTTGTTGCTTCATGATAAAATATAAAGCTCACCTCATTCTCTAACTGCAAATTAGATACTTTTGTTCTGAAGACGAAATCCCCTTCCTTCCTCCCTCACTGTGGTTACTAATTCAGGCTGACTTGACATTTGAATACGTATGATGAGTGGTTAACAGGGTGGTATTGCAAACAGCATCCTAAACAGTAACTGTAACATTTGGTTTTTTGGGTAGTTACTGAAATTAATGTGGAACCATTTGCTAATTTAATTATATAGAAAATCATGCTACAGACGAATGATAATTGTAGAGGAAAGACATTATGGGAGTTTTAATATAAGATCCAAATGGGAATGTCTCTATTTGTAAAGGGAACAGTTAACACTGCTGCAGAGTTTAGCCTGGGCCAACTGACTAAATGAAGCTGAGGTGCCATCTAGTGGTAGAACAAGAATATCACAGGGATTGTTACTCCTGGTGTGGCACCATAGGATGTCATCATGTCATCATCCCCAGCACCAAATCATCTTTCTGTCAGGCCTATTTATCACTTCACAAATTAATTACACTTCCTAAATTTTCTACTACAAGCCTGTGCAGTAGTAGTAGTAGTAATGGATGTATTTGTGGTGAGAGGTGTTAGTGTATTTTTGTGGTTTATTTTCTGCTAAGTTCCATTTTATATTTACTCTACAAATTGTGGTTGTGTGTGTTCACGGGTATTAATTAGACTGTGAGGACCAAAACCTGTTAACACACTTAGATTGTGGGGACTTCCTTGATTTAATGGTTGACAATGTGGTTTAGGGTTCGAGTTAGGAAAACAGTGGTAAGGGTTACCGTTATAAGTCTCTGTCAGTGTAAAGTTCTTACGGAAAAATGAAAACCAATGTGTTGAGGTGTTTTATTTCTGTGGTTAATTTTCTGTTAGCTTTCTGTTCCATTTCTTATTACAATAATTTACATATTTATGAATAAATCAAACATATTAACCCAAAGTGAAAATTTAAATAAAATGATGCATGTGAGTTTGTCTGGTTCTGTATGTTTAAGTATGCGTGATCACAAAAGGAGGAAGTTTTAAATAAAACCTAATGTTGCTGTTGTTGCAACAACAACCTTCCCCCTTTCGAAACCCCTCACAGACATTTCACATGCAGCACTTATCTGCTGTAACCAAGATTATTCCCTATATCATCCATTTCATTTTATACCATTTATAATTTCTGTTATTTAGAAGAAACAAAATAAAAAACCAAACAGGAAGGAGAGATGTGTGCAAAACTGAAGGAAGAGAGAAAAGACAGAGGCAGCAGAGGGAGGGTGGTGAGAGAGGGAGGTGTGTAACAATTTCCTGTAGTTGCATGCTGATCTGCGTCTCTGCACCTTCCTCTCTGAGTCTGTCAGTGAAGAGCACAGAGCGGAACAGGATGCAAGCTATCAAATGTGTGGTCGTGGGAGATGGGTACGCCATTATTTTACTTTACCTACATTGTTACAACTTAAGCTCAAGTATTGAATTGTGTTAACTCGGGTGATACGTGATGGGGACGTTTTAAAGGATCAATTTATTTCCATATTTCAGAGAAATGTCAAAGATTTTCAAATGGCTCGAACTACCTCAAGTAACAATTTGAGCAACTTCCGCAGTGATACGGCTGTGCCATATGGTGTTCAGAAAAGTTAAGGCTGTTGTAGTAAGCTTTTACTTGTTGAAGAACTCAGTCTGCCCAGTGACACTGTAGATCTTTAGGCTTTTGCTTGACAGGGCTGATTCACAGTGAGGGTGCTGGATGAGTGGTGCAGGCCACAACATGCAGGGAAACGCTGTAATGCAGCAAGATCAGAGTAGAGACTCTTTGCTCTACATGAAGCTGTGAAAGAACAGGGGCCCGTTCGATCCAGAAAAGACAAAGACAAGAAGACAAACAGATTTTGCTAAATGTTGGGATTATTAAACTTGACAGTTTTAGAAGAACGTGGTGAATCTGTTCATTCAAAGGCTAGAATTACTCTGCCAGAACAGGTCTGGACAATGTGATTTACCACATCATTAAAAGTAATTACCACACAGTCCTGATGCTTGAAGGTTGGGCAAAAATGCCGGCTGTCATGAAGGGGAAATTGTAAGGCGGAAGTGTTGTAGTTGGTGCTGCAAGAGATTAGTAAACAGTTACAGGTATCATTAAGGTACTGCAGTCACATTTCCTTGTGTGTTGAGTTTCCTTAAAAGTGTAGGGTGGAGGTGAAAAGAGAGAGAAGTCTGTAGCTACTCGAAAAGGGCATTTTTGGTTTACATTTGTCTGAGAGTAACTTGCTGATCTTCAGCTTTCATTTGCAGAGGAGGACCCTAAAACTGCCCTCTCATATAAACAAACACTGGTTTCAGAAAATACCCCCAAACAACATTTATTTACATTCAAGTGACAAAGCCCTCTAGTGGCCATAGGAATTGTGACTTGTCATTTTAGAGCGAAGGCTGAGGTGGACTGTTGGGGCAAGAAAAGACTGGACATCAACACCATTTGTTTCCTCCTACAGACAGACAGTCTGTGTCAATCAAGTGTTTCTCCTTAGCACAGTGATGAAGGTGCCCTAATGAAGTCAAACTTTTAGCCCGAGGCGTAATTATTTGTTACTCGTGTGTTTTATTTGGGCACATCATCACCACAGGGAGAACCAGTTCAGCAGGGAACTGGAAAAGTGGAGGAAGTAATGTGAGGAATGTGAAGAAAGCTGCGCCAAACTTCACACCTGTGCACATCTGATCAATCGCCGCAGAAAGAACATTTTAATTGGCCTGTAAAGAGAGTTCATGCACAGCACATCTGAGCAGAGAAGCTGTCAGTTGACGCTTGTGCTGGTATGAGTCATTTCTGCCATGATCTTTCAGTAGGAACCGATGTGGCATCGTGCTGCAGTCCCTACAAACATGCTTTGCTGGATGTAGCGTCTTCTTGGTCTTTCTAGTGCTGAGTTTGGGGTCCACCAGTTTCACAGGAGGCAGACTCTGCAGGCTCAGATGTGTGATTGGTGTTTGTCTATGTGACTAAACCAGCTGTGAGAAAAGAGATATAAAGATTCTATGAATAGAAAGAGAAGAAGTTAGTTTCAAGTTGTAGAGAAGTCTGCCGTTTCTCGGTGAGTCTCTGTACGGCCTGTTTGATGGACCGACGTCCAACACATCAGGCTGCGTAGAATAATATTTGAACAACAGTAGAGGCCTGGTCATGGCAGCATTTAAAGTGGCAAAATTCAGCCTGTGCAAGGAAATAAAGACAAACATGTATTTTGAATACAAGCTGTGTGAATACATTTGCCTACTGTACAAAAACAATGCATGTTGTGATAAATATTGTATGTAGTGTGGTTACAAATTAGGCTTGTGTTTATCGGACTGGCCCGGGGGGGGGGGCAGACAAAGACAGAAATAAGGACAAATCATTTAACAGCAGAGGAAGGAAAAACGAAAAACGAACTAGATCGAATGAGAAGATCAAAAAGACAGAGACAGAATCTGCTTTGAAGAGTTTGCCAAGCTAAAACCAGATCATGTAGGATGGTGTCAACAAGGGACAGAAAAGTTGATGGAAAACCAGATAATAAACAGAGAGATCAGAGGTGGAAGTCTTTTTTCATAGCTCAGTTTGGCCAGTTCCTGTTTTCAGCTCTAACTGATGATTCTGAAACAGATCAGTTCCTTTCTGACTCACACACAACCACAAAACACATTGCTTGTACTTCTATACTTCTGAGATCCTTCACTGACCTTTATAACTACAGGGCCTCCACATTTGACCTAAAACTTAAACATGAAACCAGCTCTGAATCCTCAAACCCTCAGAAGAAGTAACGTGACGAAATGCCTTCAAACTAAAAGTCAAATAGTTCCCACAGACAGAAGACAGAAATACTACAATACACCATCATCATCATCATCATCATGTTTCTGGCCCTGCCTTTACAGTGTCAACTTGTGTGATGACAGTCTTTTAAAAAACAAACAAAAAAAAAAAAACAACCACCCTGCATCTGTTTTTAGTCCTCTTACTTTATTAGAAACTCTGATTTTAGCATAAAAATATCTTTGTCACTTGGGTGTCAGTTATTCTGTTAGTCTGCTCAAATGGATTTTCTCTGTTATCTTTAGTGCCTTATGGTCATGGAGATGATGTTGTTGTATTCACCACAATCACAGCAACCCAAACATTAGCACTTCTTTTGTTGTTGCTGTTGTTTAAAGGCCTTTTGAAGAGCAGTTGCTGTTGAAAGACCTTTATCAAAGCCATCCCAGACCTCGCTCTGGGCATTGGGAACTATTTCCAACTCACAGTTTACAGGGTTTTTCCATTTTACATCTCAAACTAAATTCCACAAATGTCCATTACCTGGTATAGAGGCAGAGGCTGTTGGTGGATTTTTAATTGCCATAGCAAATAAAACCAAAACTCTCTGCAAGGCCAAATACCAGGAAGTGGAATCTTTTTTTTTTCTTCTTTCTTTCTGCATGTCTGATTTTGGTGAGTTGACACAGGTGAAGTCCCAGCTAAGTATTCTGTTTTTAAGTCACTGCAGTGTCAGGTCCTCTATACTAAAAAAAAATGTTAGTACCTGCTGTAGTAAGAGACTGACTGAGGAAGTCTGACTGATTGCTGACCTCCTGTACTCCCCATAGAGTTGACAACTACTCAGCTAATGTGATGGTGGACAGCAAGTCACTGGTGGTCAGGAAGAAGTGATAATTAGCTGATGGGTTCATCACAATTTAGGGACAAGCTCGATTTGCTTGGGCACACCTGCAGTAATGTGAACAGTCGTGATATACAACTGAGAGTCTAAGACCAAAACAGATGCGAAGAAGCTGTTTACTCAAACTGCATAGAGAAGAATCTGAAAGCTAAATCTTCTCCTTACACCTTCACACTTATCTGACATATTATCTGCGGTGTGTATCAGTGGCTGGAAGCTCTGAAACACAACAGACACGGGGCTAGCTGATACTTGTTGGAGCATCTCCTGCATGTGAGCTGGGAAACAATATGTCCTTATAATACAATGTACAAAAAAATAAATTACCTGTTCATACATCCTGTAAAACAAACAAAACAGAATATATTTGGAAAAAAAAAATATGCAAAAACAATAAAATCATAAATATTTAGATCACCATTTTACTCTCAGTTCAAGTCATTGTGAGTGATTTCTATCTGTGCCTGTATTGCATCATTTGATGCAAGAACAAAGGTATTTTCATAGCTTCTATACAACCCTTCCTAAAAAAACCTATACTATGAAAATCACCTTATAAAGTTTACACAACTTTAATCCGTCTCTCACCTGTAATTTTACTGCCCTGAACACTGTTATTGTCTCTTCATCATGTCTCTCTGCATGTGTCTTTACTTGTGCGATTTAGAGCTGTGGGGAAAACATGTCTTCTCATCAGCTACACGACCAATGCCTTCCCCGGGGAGTACATTCCTACTGTGTGAGTATGACTCACCCGCACTCTCCGTCTTTCTGAACGTACATGACCAACAGTTTCACATACAAGTAAACAAACATGGTTGCACATTTACATATGAACATGCATCTATTGCAATATGCCAGTTGTCTGTCTGCATGCATTGACACACACACGCACACGCGCACGCACACGCACACACACACGCACTGAGGTGCATGTGCAGATATCCATTGGTGTTAACTGACAGGTTTGGACTGGCACAGCCTCGAGGTGAGGAAAACAGACTTCTCTTAAAAACTCGCCTGTTCAAATCTTGACAGGTACAGAAACTTAGAGAGGCTTAAGAAATAAATGATAAACAGTATGTCTGCTTTGCTAGTCAATATTATAATAATAAACTTAATTTAGAAATAAATCCGAAAACTGAATTTAAAGTAGTAAATTAAACAGAAAAGACAGTAATGACACAAAAATACTTGAGACTTTAGAAAACAAAAGTTCATGCTGACTGGTTAAATCCTTTAAGACATGACTGGCCTCTTTAGTCTTTATAGGAATTATAGGAAACCAGAACTGTAGAAACCAGGAGCAGACACACTGACTTGGAATATTGGCTGACATGGTCTCTTTAAAGGCCTTTAAAAAGAAGCAGCTGATTTTTCATTAAATGAAGGTGTAAGATGATGATGCCAGGTATAGTGTGAGTTGATCAGCATTGCATAAGATAAAAAAATTGAACTTTTCAATCAAATGACCAAAAACAAGAAGAATCTGTGCTTCTGACTTTATACACGATCCAACCCAGGGCACACACACTCATTCCTCTTGGTGACGGTGATAATGTGCAGCGTATAAAAACTGTACGCACCTCAGGTCCAGGTTAAATGTTTAGGAAAGTGAAATATTGAGCTCATAGATTAGACTGCAGTGTCCCAGTGTGACCACACAGTGGCAGTGCTGCTTCAATATTATAATCTAAAGCACAGCAGTGGTTATTTAAACACAGGTTAACCTAACTTCACTAATTAAGGAAGGCAAGAAATTGTGATATTATTTACAACAGAAAACATTGGTGAGCAGTGTTACTGCATATCATGAACTCTAGTCAGTGGGTTCAGTCATCAAAAATTTCTACTTCCCTGTGACTAATATCTACTTTATTGGATCCCTGACGTGATGGCATTTATACGACATTCATAAATCAAATGCCTGATTGATTGAATAATCACTTGAAGGAACGAATGACTGATTGCTGACCTCCTGTGCTCCCCATAGATTTGACAACTACTCAGCTAATGTGATGGTGGACAGCAAGCCAGTGAACCTGGGCCTCTGGGATACAGCAGGACAGGAAGACTATGACAGGCTCCGCCCACTGTCCTACCCACAGACGGTATGCACACACATACACACACACAGGTGGTAATGGTAAAATCCATACAGAAAACTGCAGCCCAACTGTGCTGCATGTCATTACATTAGAGGACAGCAAAAGAAAAAAGAAGACACTTAATATGGGAAGATGTAGAAAAGGAGCAGATAAATGCAAACTAATATAAAAAATGTTAACATTAATGTTCAAACACATGAACGCTTACTGTGACTGCCTGTTGACAGGTTTGTTGCAAAGAATATTCAATTTAATCCAAATTAAATACATATATCAACATCAGTGTTTCTTAAATGTGCTTCCTATCCTAAAACACATACATCACAGAATGTGTTTTAGCTAATTAAACTGCCCTTGACATGAAACAGTTCATCAAACTAATTATTTTCTTAGTACTTCTGGTAAACGTGCACTCAGAGGTTAATTATCTCAGGAATAGTTTGATAAAAGATTAGGATCCCATGGACCACTTGTTATCTGGAGCTTTGACCGCCATCTTGTGGCCTTGAACAGCAGCTGAAGCTTGTTCTGTTCTCATAGTGAATGTTCAGCTGTTATCCTGTAAACTACATACTCAATTTCGGTCATTTAATAATAGAAATAACCACACCTGTTGTCCCACCCAGGATGTTTTCCTGATCTGTTTCTCCCTGGTGAGCCCAGCATCCTACGAAAACGTCAGAGCTAAGGTGAGTTCGTCTCTGCAATTTCATTTGGACCCTGTTAAAAGTATATTCACCTACATTAAATCAAACAGCTCTCAAATGAAAATGACTGCGGCTATTACAGTAATAGAAGATATTTGTACTACCAACAGACTCAGTGGTTGTCGAGTAAAGACATTAATTTATCAAAGCATTTAAAAAGAACCTACTCAAAGGACCAGCAGTATGATTCATTGGGTAATACCCATAATCCCCACATGTCAGTCAGCTAGATTGTAAGCAGACATTGAGCAGAAAGGATTTGCCAGTCAAAAACCAGAAACTATACCTGGCCTGTGGGCGCTACCACAACCTACTGAAGTCTTTCAGCAGATAAGATCTCTCATTTTCTTGCTCAGGAAAATGGACAGGGGAGGAGGCAAAAAGTAGAGTGAGAGCCGAAGGAAGATAGAGAGGGAGATATGAGGTGAGAAGGCAGATGGAAGAAAATATCCAGAGGAACACCTGGATCTGAGATTATTATTAATGCAAGGAAAAAAAAAAAAAAAAAAAAAAAAAAAAAACTGTAACTGAAAAAGGACTGAAAGTAATTATATAAGATTATATGCAGGTTAAAGCTCAAACCTGGATAATTTAATTTAAAAAAAACAAAAGATCCCACACTGGACCTTAGACATTCATTCTTCTCATTCCAGCATTTGCATTTTAAGTCTTATTTGATGACATTTTAGGAAGACTCTACCTCTATATCCACCATGACCCTCTGACTCTCTCCTCTCATCTCCCTCCACCATCATCATCATCATCATTTTCTTCAGCTCAGACACAAACCTTTATTTTGCGTCTTCCTCTCTCTTCTCATTTTGTTTGCCCTTATGTCTGTCTTCTACCAGTGGTACCCAGAGGTTCGCCACCACTGCCCCTCCACTCCCATCATCCTGGTGGGCACCAAGCTGGATCTGAGGGACGAGAAGGACACCATTGAGAAGCTGAAGGAAAAGAAGCTGGCACCAATCACCTACCCTCAGGGCCTGGCTCTGGCTAAGGAGATAGGTGAGTCAAAGGCACTGGGGGTCTCTCAAGTTGTGTTTGAGCAGGTCTCAGCAAATTACATTAATCAGTTTATGTTGGAGAAATGAAAATGTGGTCTGTATTGGATTTGCCATTAGTGCTGGTTAACTGTGGGGGTTACTGCCATTACTGTAGTGGCACTGAGTTCACTGACAATGAAAGCATGAATGGGCTGAAGGTAAACAATAATTCTCTCTGACCATCAAAAGTAACCTACGACTTGTTTTTCAGTTGCACAGGTGATAAATCTGTTAAAACTTTAACTTTGGAGACAAAGTATTTTAATGTGGTTGATCAATTTCCACAGATGAATGAAAAAGCTTGTCCTAATTTAGCCTTAGCATGTATTTAATTTGACTTTAAAGCTGCACTAACCAATATTTTGTCTATTTATCTTATTTAAATCATTTTAAAAGACCATGCGTTAAGCAAAAATAGTTGCAAGTACACACATAGAAAATGTACTTGACTTATAAGCACAGTTTAGCTATACACACACACTTCATCATTAAGTTTCTATTTATCGTTCTGTGTTCCCGTCTGTTCCTATAGATGCAGTGAAGTACCTGGAGTGCTCAGCTTTGACCCAGCGTGGTTTGAAGACTGTGTTTGATGAGGCCATTCGTGCCGTACTCTGCCCTCAGCCCACCAAGGTCAAAAAGAAGCCCTGCTCACTGCTGTAAATGGTAAGGCCGACATAGATACGGATAGAGAGGAGGAGTCAGGTCAAGAGAAAAAAGAGAGACACTGCTAGTGCTCAGAAGAATCCATTTATTCCTGCACCTGAATGCATCCTACTAATTAACCAATGAGAAAGAAAAGGACAGACGGGTCACATGAAATCAACACATTGCAAGACAAAGACAGAGAACATAATAAATTGTTCAAACTTGAAATACACTAAAGGCTGATTCTCAAGTGATTTTACCAAATTCACATTTGACATTCAATGTAAACATCGTAGCACCTGTGTAATTATAGCCAAGCCTTCAGGGCAGATTTCCAATTTGCCAGTCAGAGGCAGCTACATAAAGCAGTTAGAAGCTAGAAAATACAGCAATAATTTGACAGAGACCCTTTTACATTAGAGACACATTAGCAACTGAAAAACCTTTTAAGAACAGATCTTATTTCAAGCTCCTGTCTCTTTAAAATCACCATTATCTTTGTTGTTTCACATCTTTGCAGGACCAGAAGGAAGAAAGAGATTCAGACTGTTGACCCTAAGAGGAGAAGAATTGAAAGTTCTGTCATGTTTCTAATGTTATTACAACTAGTTCGACTAGTTAAAAATGTTTTTGCAATTACAGTAAAACAGTAGCCAACCTTTCTGTGCAGCATACTCTGAGACTGAATTTCAAAGCACATTGTACATGCTGCACCAGGCAGGATTCCTCTGTAAAATACACCATTTTATCAGAAGACATCACTAAATGTTGACTGCCACAGTCCACACACTCTAGTCACCATACTAGCTTAAATATAAGACAATGAGCAACATTGAAAATAAGCTAATATGGTGACTTTATCCAATGTACAAACATTACTGCACACATTTCACTGCCCTTTGCTGTCAAAGATGTATGAAAGCGTCATGTGCAGCCTCAAATAGCAATAGTATTTGTCACTGAGTGCTAGCATCGTGTTGGGATGAGATTTGTTAATGATGTGTTATGACTTCCACAGGAAGTGACGAACAACGATTAAAGGAAAGGATCAGGAATGTAGATTTGTATGAGCAGGAACAGAACAATGTTATATTTGAATAAAATATTGTTAAACATATTTGTTGTGATAATAAAACATATTTGATCAAGTACAACATTGCCCAAAACATGTTATTTCCTTTAGGGTTAGCATGACTTTCCACTTAGGTAAAACTGCAGTGCTGTGAGGACGATCAAATCTGTTGTTTCCAACAGCATCATACAGAGAATAAAGTGAAATGAATGAGCGGACCGTGGTCGGCCTGAGGTAACACTGACATATCGGAGTGCATTTCTACCATTTGTTAAAACATCATCTATCTCACTTTGCTTTCCCAGAGGGCAAAGCACCAGGACAGAGACATCAATCTGAATTTCTTGTTTGTGCTGATTAACATTGCCTGACAGATTAGGGGTGTAAATGGGGGTGAGGTCATCACACATCACGCACTATTCATGTGTGTGTGTGTGTCAGAGAACAAATTATCCTGCATAGCTCAAAGCCAGAGTTTAAGATAATCAATTGCAAGACGGGTCCAGTACTTTGTTGTCTATATCCGGATGTACGTACACTTTAAGAACAGTAAATGCCTTAAAAATATTCAAAGGTTTATCTTTCTGTGGAAATCCTCCTAAAACCTCTTCAGAGGTTTAACAATTTGTTAAACAGCCACCATTAAAAAGCTCTGCAGCAGTGCAGTCGTCTGCCTTTTCCAACCACATTATGCCTGACAGCTCAGATTAGGCTCAATTCAGCCAGAGACTGATAATGAGGTTTACAAACCGTATGATAAACATGATCGGTAAAAAGAAAAATCACTTTCTTTGCTTTCTGAGTAAATCTTCCTAACCTTAATCTCAGCCTTCTACTGTCAAGTCTTGTTAATCTTATCTGCATTATCTTTCCCCAATAAATCAGATTAAGCCTTTTCCATAGCAAACATTTTGACTCATCATAGCAGAAAAAGCACAAGTAGAACTATCATTAATGATGATATCTGTTCCAGCAGTCACTGCATGATGAAAACGTCTAGTATCTGTGTTTTGCAGGTCAAAGGATCAGCTGTGGAGCAGGTCTAGTCGAGGTCCATCAGCTTCATATTCAACCCAAATCTTTAGCTTCACCCCTTCCTCCTTCCAGGCCATGGCCATACCCAAATAGATCAGCTGCTGAATGATTAACCAGCTCAGATGTAACAGAGAACACACGCTACAGTATGGCTGACTGTTGCTACCATACAATACAAGTATCTTAAAATGTTTTGAACAGGAATGGCTGGTAGCTAGTGAGTGTCATTCATGTTTTACAGAGGTAACCATTTGTTTCTCCATAACCAACCACACATTACATTACTAGCATTTCTAAAATAAGGCAGAAAAACAGACTACAAATAAAGTTAATATTACAAACTAAATATCCCTCACGGTTTAAATAGGAAACTATATTTAAAATGGTGACAAAAAAAAATTCTCAGCATCTTTATACAGAGCAAACACTTCAAACCAGACAAAAATAAGTAACACAATGATAAGAATAACTCTCTATGTGTTTATGTAACAAAGACAATTGTGGTCCAGACCTTCTTATCACCACTGTTTGGAAACCACAAAGCCTCCATAGAATATTTTTGCTAAGAAGCTAAAAGACTGTTTGCAGTTAGCAATGCCACAACAACACAACATTACATACCTTTACAATATGGAAGAACAGGCCCACAACCAGGAGACAAAGCAAACCCGAAAGCCAACAGGTGTCTTAAATATCTTAGCTATACCTGGCCCTGCCTGGTAGGAAGGGAGGGGCATCTGAAGCAGCAAGGGCTACGTTCAAATGCCGTGATGAGGAACACGTTCTCCCATTGTCTACCACGTACATTGTTTTTGTCAGCACACTGCATCTCCACTGGTGCCATTGCATAAACTAACATTAGCGTATCACCCAAAGAGAGCTGGGATAGGCTCCAGCAG
Source organism: Mastacembelus armatus (assembly GCF_900324485.2). Lineage (NCBI taxonomy): Eukaryota > Metazoa > Chordata > Actinopteri > Synbranchiformes > Mastacembelidae > Mastacembelus > Mastacembelus armatus. Next base: position 2,419,676 of record NC_046633.1, read on the forward strand.
ATCCCTGGGACCCTGGTTGGGAATAAGCGGGTATAGATGATGGATGGATGGATGATGATGCCTATATTATTTATCCATATTTCACTTTACTTTCAGTCAAACCATCCTGTTGGCCAGGAGTCAGAGAGCTTTACTGTTGGTTCATACTTTCTTTTACTTTATTGCTGGCAGGAGGATCACTACAATAACAACACATTAAACCAAATGGAGTTTGATTTCTAGCACAGAGTTGTGGATAACTAGATGTTTATTCTGGAATAGTTTCACAACTGTTTACAGTTAAACACACAGCAGACCACATTACTGAATAGTATCTTGGATCCATTTGAAGTAGTCTGGACGACAGAGGTCAATGAATCCTGCTGGTGCTTGGACACATGCATAGCGACTATTTCCCGTGAAAGAAATGACACCATAGATCCTGTTGTTGAACACCACTCCTCCACCAGACATGTGACTCACCAGACATACATCCACTTGATTAGATGCACCACAGAACCAATCTTCATACTTTTTCTCTTGGTAGAACTTTCTGTTTTCTGGATCACGGCTGTTCTTTAAATCACATTTTACCTCAGAACATTTGAGTTGGCGTTTTCTACTCACATATTATGGGTGGGATTTGGGCTTCAACATATATGACTTTTAGAGTAAAGAATGCGTGAAATCTGAATATTACTGTTTGTTTCTATAGCCTCTGAAGTCCATAAAAGTTTGAGTATCTTTTATTTTCTTCTTTTTGTTTTTCCGACATGTGGCGTCTGTCCCTCAGACTCACTGGTCTCTTTACCATGAAGGGATTACAAAGATCATGTGACTGCCTTGTCTCTTAAGGCCAACAAACACACACCTAGTGCTTTTCTATTCAACACTTCACAGACATACAAAAGAAATGATTCATAACACTGTACTCACTTATTAAATGAATGGAGCATCCACTATCCGCCACCCGTTCTGACCTCAGGTGGGATCCAGCCCTCCGTTTGTTGGAGCGGAACTTTCCCTTTGTTTTTAACTTTTACCACTGGTGGCTTCCTTCGGTCTGGAACAAGTGCCGGTCAGTGGCATGTCCATCCCATCCTCATCACCAAATAGACGTAGAAATTTCTGTAAGTTTGAGAGCTGCTAATTCTCAAAAACAAACACAAGTATGATGAATCATCTCAGGTTTAATTTTATGCGGCATGTAGAGAAGACTTCTAACAGCGTTCTCTGACTTTGTGTTACAGAATCAGGTTTATATATCTCGCCAAAAGGAGTGGACTAATCTTGAACAGACCCCACATGTTTGTTCAGGTGTCTACCTTCAGGCCTTTACCAGCACTAAAACAAATTGTTGGCAGTTGTTTACAAGCCTCTAAAACCTTAAACCACTACACCAATAAAACACTAAACCCCTAAAAACCAAATACCATGTTTTAGCCCAATATTTAAGTGACCACCCTGTTCCATGGTGTGTAAATTCCCACAGCAGCTGGGATGAGACCTCACCCCACCTCAAAGTCCGAGGCCATGATTCTCAGTCAGAAATGGCTGCACTGTCCCCTCTGGGTTGGGGGAGAGATCCTGCCTCTTAATAAACTGTTTGACCTGCTCCCATCAAGCAAACGGTACCAGAGCATCAAAAGCAGGACCAGCAGCTGTCAGACTGTTCAGCTGCTGACCTGGGATGTTGGTGTGTACCATCCTCCTCAGTCTACACCCCACACCACAGCCCCTGTAAATAAACTTTGTCACCTACTCCACTGGCTGCTACTCTGTATATCTAATATTACTCCGTGTTTATGCCTGTTTACAAACTGCATTATCACTTTATTTTACTCCTTTGTCTTATTTTAAAAACTTATTGTTCTTATTTTAGATCCTATTTTTGTAGATTTTTAGCAGAGAGAAACATAATTTCAATCTATCACTACTACTGCTGTATGCATGGCAAAATGACAATAAAGTCTGATTTGATTTGAATTAAGTATTTTGGAGTCTTGTTAACGGCCGAGGGAAGTATAGACGGATTCGGTGTTCTGTGAAGAGGGAGCTGAGCCGTAAGGCAAAACTCTTGATTTACCTGTGGATCTATGTCCTATCTTCACCTGAGCTTTGGATCCTGACCCAAACGAATCAGATCTCAGATACCAGGGGCTGAAATGAGTTTGTCAGTTGAGGTGGTGTTGATGCATCAGTCTTTGTAAATTGAATGATAAACAACTAAACTAAACTCTGGGTGTTCGTCTCTTGTTCCTCCTTTTTAAATTAAAATGACAACATTTTTTTAAAAAGTCACAGTTTACAGAAGCAAGTGCAATGAATGAAAATAAACAACAGATTTGCTAAATGTAAATTATTTAATATGGTCCTAGCAAACGTAATCAAAGACAAATTACGTTACAAAGCAAAGCAAAAATGCAAATGCAGTTTATATTTCCAGGGATATCATTTTTAGGAGACAGGGTTGCTTCAGGCGTCCAAACAATTTAAAATGTTTCCATTTTTCTGACAGCAGTAACTATGTTGAACAACTGGCAGCAGCTTTACTACAATAATAACAGCAAACTGAAACAAATGAAGTTAGATTGCTAACAGATTTGTGGATGACTAGATGTTTATTCCGAAAGAGTTTCACAAGAGTTTACCCTGAAAAACATGACTGAAAACGTCTCATCCATGAGGGGTCAGTAGTTTTTTTGATCCATTCTAAATAGTCTGCTCCACAGAGGTTAACAAATCCAGCGGGTGCTTGACATGCATAGCGACTATTTCCCGTGAAAGAAATGACACCATAGATCCTGTTGTTGAACACCACTCCTCCACCAGAGTCACCCTGTGACAGAGAAATATCATGTTTAAATCAACATTGTGTCCCATTAATTGTCAGAACTTGTCAGGTTAGTGTCAACTCATGAGACACAAATCCACAGATGGAAACAGTATTTTTATGATAAGACCAATTTTGCACATTTATCTTTTAGCAAAGATATACCAGTGGAGCGCCAAAATAAAAGCTCTGCCTGAGGCTGTGATAAATGCAGTGCTAGGTTACACCTGAAAATCATATCAGCAAACATGTTGTTTGTTACAGTTTTTAGCTTCATTCACTGAAATATTTATTTACATTAAAGTGGCAAAAAGAATAGTTGACAAAAAGACATGAGGTTAGAAGCAAGACAACTCACAGGAGAAACATCCACCACAGATGTATCACCGCAGAATAAGTATTGATAGTTGTAGAAGTAGGTGGAGAGGGGACAAGGTGTGGTCCATCGACATTGAATAACATTGATGTTTGCACACTGGAGATCACGTACCATAGGAGCTACCAAATAATGCTCTGATGAGAACAGAAAAAAGTCTTTACTACACAGAAGATTTTGACACAAACAAACAAATCCTTAGCCTGGCCAACCAGACCCTTTCTTAGAGAAAGAATGTGGGTCTGGACCCTCTGCCATAGAGTCTCTTAGCTCCAGCCTCTAATGAGCCAGGCCAATCACAGGCATTTATCTGCAATGGGGCGGTCTTTATGCTTGTTAGCATTACTCAGTGCCAGTCTCAAGTCGCAAATCTTTCTATAACTGGCTGTTTCTGTTTACTCCAGTCAAAGACATGCACAGAACTGATGATAACACCATGTATTCTCATGTTTTTACAGCAAGAACAACAACAGTCATTCACTAGCGTCTCTACTCTAACACACGTCCTGTCCTTTGTTTCTCTGATTGGTTTATTCTGAGCCCATTGACCCGCCCCCTTGAAATCTCTCTCAGCCCAGATCCAGATCCAGACTAATTCTTTGGATAGAATAGAAGATTTAGTCTGGCTGGCCAGGCTAACAAATCATGTCTGTACTTTACAACTGAAACTGGATTATCTCCTTGTAATTCGAAGAATTTTAAAGAATCAAACATCTGAAAACATCTGCCTGGTTCTGGAAAAAGATTCTTTGGACTGATGAACCCAATATTATTAATTAGAAATTATATTATTAAATAGAAAAGTATAGATAAAGAATTTCAAAATCAGTGTGGTGATGTACAGAGGACAAATGCCAAAAAAACTATTCTCCAAATGAACCTGACAGTAAATCAGAAACAAACCAGTGATGATATTACGGTTCATATATTCTCATTAAACTCACATTGTGGGAAGTGGATTACAGACGGGAAGGGCTACAGGTGGAATTTGAACTGGTGCAGGCAGTTTCAGTAGCATCAGGTCATGGAGCCTGTTCTGGTTGTCAAAGTAGAACACAGGTCTTCCTGTGAGATGGTACACTCTTCGTCCATTACCTGGATGCACGCCTACAACTGCAAACAGAAGACTACAACAAAGAGGGTAAAATCATTTTAGTGCCTCATTGCAAACCTTTACATTACAAATGCAGAATTGATTTAGTGACACCCTTCTGGTCGTCATAATAATAACAAGTCTGTTCAACACATCTGTAACACAACATGGACGGTAATGTTGTTTTGAGAGTAAATGACATTTTTACCACCAAATGACACATTTCAGTCATTAAATAAAAGGAATTCATTGTAAAATCTCAAATAATGTTACGTTCTTTAACATTGTCAGCATATAATTATCCTGTGGTTCTGTAAACAATACTACAGTTTTCTCATTAACATGTTTACATTTGTTCATTCTTGACTTCAGGTTAAGTTCATGTTTATACATTTTAAGATTAAACTGTGCTTTTCTCACTGTTTCCAGCAGTGAGCTGCAGTCAGGATCCACTGGTCACTGATCAGAGAGCCACCACAGACGAGTGAATCTCCATTAGGATCACCTGACAGTTTGACATGGTACTGACGTTCGTTATTGTTGCATCGTTGACCGTTAATTATTCTTTTCTGCAGATCCACCACGGTGCTCACTGTGACACCTGAAACAGAAAGTTCCCAACATGTTGACTGTGTTGACAGTGGAATAGTTTGTCTAATGTAAGTGTCTGTCATTGATCAGATGGGGATTAAACATAAATCGAACAATCAATAATACAAAAAACAGAATGTGTAGACATCAGCTTTCTGAGAACAATCCAATCTCTGCTTAAACAGACACTTTTGAAGTTTAATTCAACTTAAAAATCTTAAGTATATAATCTAATAACACATATACAGGCTCAGAGAACAGTAATAAATATAAAAATCACATGACCTTGAATCTATTATTTGTTCAAATAAAATCTATATAACAAAATGTAAATAACTGTTGTATACACACCAGCCCACAGCACAAGGAGAAGAAGGATGAGACGAGCCATCACTGTCACTGACCCTCCAGTGACTGAACTACTGTGACGACTTTGTCTTTTTAAGTCTCTTCACAACGTCCTGTTGCCTCATTGATCCACCAATCAGCTCATTAAAGTTTATCAGAACAATCCTATTGGCTACACAAACACACACTTTATGCAAAGTTTGAATGACTTAACAGTCCCTGTCCTCGTCTTCAATACAGCTGTTTTAAAAAATAATCAGTCAGTTGATCAGAACCTACAGGAGGAAAAACCTGAAGTTTCAGATGCAGTTTGATGCAGCAGACAGTGAGATGTGATGTGTCCATATAGCAGGTGTCTCTTCATGTCTGATCACATTTTTACTACGTGTATAAATGAACTTCAGCTTCATCACACACACTTTTCCACCTGGTTGTGACTTTTTCCAAACTAGTAACTTGGAATAATCTGTTTGCTTTGTCATTCTGATGTTCTGCTCTGACTGACTAAGCCAACTTACGTTATCATTACTGGCACCAGTGAAGCTGAATCTTTTGGGTAGTTTCTATGGGATTTCATTAGTCACTACACTCACAATATCTGTCGCTGCTTGTGTTATGGAGCATCTCTCCTTATATTCCCTGGAGGTTCTTTTTGTACTTTAATAATGGGATGTACACAGCAGAGAAAAGCCCAGTGCTGCCAAACTGAAACAGCCACATAACTCGGAGCAGGCATCAAAACAGATTTCAGCAGCCAGCTGGTAAATATACAGTATTTTAGAAAAGTACACACAGTATCGCAATAAAGGCTGAGATATATTTTATTCCAACATATGTATATATTAATATGCTGTTTCCAGTTAAAGTTATCTCATAAACCACTTAGAGAACTAGTTTTGCCTCTTCATCCTGACCTGCTGATTGAACAAACAGATTTCAGCTCAAACCGCAAAAGGAAAAAAAAAAAAATTAAAAACAAAAAAACAACCAGTCACCTTCACAGCAGAAGTAAGAGTCGCTTTAGAAAGAGATAACTTGGTCTTTGGAGGTCATTTACGTAAAAATGCCAGTTAGTTCTTCACAGTTTACCCAGTAAACACCTTAAAATCAGAAAAGAAAAACCCTTAAGATGAGACAATACACAAACACATGTGTAACTAAAGACATGACTATGTGAACAGTCTAATTCTAGTTTCACTGTCTCTGTCTCTAGGAACATAAAAGTCACCTACATACCTGTACACCTCATTGACACAAAGCCATCACTGTATCAGGTTAATGATGACACAAATGTTATGTATTGCATGTCTGAAAAGAGCTTCAACTAAAATTCACTCTCTAATGACTGGTCTGCTGGTCCACCTGTGGAGGATTTTAGGTCTGTTCACACTGTCCTGTTGGCCTTGAAGAAGATTCAAGAAGACACAGTCATTGGCTGAAAAGATCCTGACATTTATGCTAATTTGTGAGTGTGATGGCCCCTGCTGCCACACACTTATGTCACGTCCTACACGCCTTAGTTTTAGTTGACAACTAATAGTTATTCTTACTGAATGGAGCTGTGCTTGACATCAAGTCTTATACTTTAAACTTTTCAACGTATTTGTTTTGATTCATTATTTAATTAGTTGTTGTAAAACTGTTTTATTGACAGTAGTTTGTTTTCTTCTAGGCTGGAAATCACTGCAGTGCTGCTCAATGTCAGTTTAAACATAATCCAACAGTCACAAAGTTTATATGTATATTTATCGATACATGTTAGAAATGTATTTGTACATTTATTAAACAGAAAAAATGAAATATCACATTTATATAAGTGTTCAGACCCTTTACTCAGTACTTTGTTGAAGCGACTTTGGCAGCAATTACAGCCTGGGTGACCAGCTCTTGGAAGAGTCCTGGTTGTGCCAAACTTCTTCCATTGGAGTATCATGGAGGCCACTGTGCTCCTGAGAACAGAATTTCACTCAAACTGAATGTGCTGTAGAAACAAGGATCCGTGTTTTTGAGTACACACTGTTCACAGTTGAATGTGTTATCTATGGCGTGTTACCTTCAGAGAGCTCATGCTGTTTGAGCTCCTCATCCTGACGTGCAGATTGAACATAGAGATCTCAGGTGAAGAAGGACCGATGAAAAACAGTCAGTCATGCTCACAGCAGAACTTACAAAAGAGCAAAACTGTTTAGAAAAACATACTGCAGCTTTTTTTCTTCCTCATAACTTAAAAAAAAATGTCTATTCTACAATGTGACTACAAGAATATTTTTATAGCAGGGATCAACAGATACGGGAGGCACCTGAGCTCATTTTCACATGTTGTTGCAAAGGGTCTGAAAACTTATGGAAATGTGACATTTCAGTTTTCCCTTTTTAATACATTTACAAAAATACTTCAAATTCTGTTTTCACTCTGTCATTATGTGGCACTGAGTCTGTTCATTATTTTTATGGACAGAATTTCTACAGGCCCAGTCGGGGGTCCAGTTTGGTGGACACTGAATCTCATCTCTGCTTTTTGCAGATGATGTGGTTCTGTTGTCTTCACTGAGCCAGGACCTACAACATCCACTGTAGGTGGTTTGAAGAAGAGTGGGAAGCAGCCGCCATGATTCTCAGTCAGAAATGGCTGCACTGTCCCCTCTGGGTTGGGGGAGAGATCCTGCCTCTTAATAAACTGTTTGACCTGCTCCCATCAAGCAAACGGTACCAGAGCATCAAAAGCAGGACCAGCAGCTGTCAGACTGTTCAGCTGCTGACCTGGGATGTTGGTGTGTATCATCCTCCTCAGTCTACACCCTACAAACCTATTGTTCTTATTTTATAAACTATTTTTTGTAGATTTTTAGCAGAGAGAAACATAATTTCAATCTGTCTGTACTACTGCTGTATGCATGGCAAAATGACAATAAAGTTTGATTTGATTTGAATTAAGTATTTTGGAGTCTTGTTAACGGCCGGGGGAAGTATAGATGGATCGGTGCGGTTGGTGTACTGTTCTGTGAAGAGGGACCTGAGCCATAAAGCAAAACTTTACCTGTGGGTCTATGTCCTATCTTCACCTGAGCTTTGGATCCTGACCCAAACGAATCAGGTCTCAGATACCAGGGGCTGAAATGAGTTTGTCAGTTGAGGTGGTGTTGATGCATCAGTCTTTGTAAATTGAATGATAAACAACTAAACTAAACTCTAAGTGTTTGTCTCTTGTTCCTCCTTTTACATTTTTAATAAAGTCACAGTTTACAGAAGCCCTTGCTCCAGCACAATGAGTGAAAATAAACTACAAAGATTTGCCAAATGTAAATATATTCAATACGTTGCTAGCAAATGTAACCAAAGACAAATTACGTTACGAAGCAAAAGGAAAATGCAAATGTAGTTTATTTTTATAGGGACAATTTTTAGGAGACAGGGTTGTTTCAAATGTCCAAACAATTAAACATTTTTCTGACAGCAGTAACTATATAGAACAACTGGCAGCAGCTTTACTACAATAATAACAGCAAACTGAAACAAATGAAGTTAGATTGCTAACAGATTTGTGGATGACTAGATGTTTATTCTGAAAGAGTTTCACAACAGTTTACCCTGAAAAACATGACTGAAAACTTTTTATCCATGAGGGTTTAATAACTTTTTTGATCCATTCTAAATAGCCTGCTCCACAGAGGTTAACAAATCCAGCTGGTGCTTGACATGCGTATATAGGATCGTCCGTGAAAGCGTTGACACCATAGATCTTGTTGTTGAACACCACTCCTCCACCAGAGTCACCCTGTGACAGAGAAATGTCATGTTTAAATCAACATTGTGTCCCATTAATTGTCAGAACTTGTAAGGTTAGTGTCAACTCATGAGACACAAATCCACAGGTGGAAACAGTATTTTTATGATGTCAGAAATCACTGATATACATCATCACAGTTTCCAGGTGAACTTAAGTAAAAATGCTTCCTGAAGGTCAAATGCCCATTTTTCAGTCTGAATGTGTTGATCGCAACATCCACAGTTTACAATATTACCAATTTTGCTAATTTATCTTTTAGCAAAGATATAAAAGTGGAGCGCCAAAATAAAAGCACTGCTTGTGGGTGTAATAAAACCTCACCACCAAAGATGATGGTCTGCATCTTCCCTAATGGAGAATATTTGTCATATTCATAATCCCTTGCCAAGCGTATCAGGAGTTACCGTGTGTAAAAGATGCCTCTATTTTTTGTTTATATGTGTTTATCTATTTGTATTTGTCTTTTAATCTGTTCCTGTGAGTCCCTTAGGGCCACCTCATCCTGATTTCTATATGCCTGTCTTCTCTCATTTATGTCATTAGGATACACCTTAAAGGTCTTGGTAGAAATTACATAATCCATACAAAGATTTATATAATCAGTAGCTATTTCAACCTGTTCATTAATATCAACTGTACTAAAAATATACCAATGTAGTAGGCAGGCAAAGTTTATTTTTATGTCTCAGCTGTCTCAATCGACGACAAAAGGCCTGCTCTGCATCCACGCTTGCACATAGTGTGTGCTTTAACGCCCCTCACATTTGTTTTAGGATAGTTCGGGATCATATCCCCTGCAGTAGAACATTCCGCTGAAACAGAGTTGCGAAATAATATCAAAAACTCTGTTATATCGGTTTTCATTTATGGCAGTGCTGCCAACAGAGTAGTCTGAGTTCAGCCATGGAGCAGCACAGCCGCAGGAAGTCTACTGGTATGGGAGCCCATACGTGTTGTTTGTTATAGTTTTTAGCTTCATTCACTGAAATATTTATTTACATTAAAGTGGCAAAAAGAATAGTTGACAAAAAGACATGAGGTTAGAAGCAAGACAACTCACAGGAGAAACATCCACCACAGATGTATCACCGCAGAATAAGTGTTGATGGTTGTAGAAGTGGGTGAAGAGGGGACATGTTCCGTTCTGACAGGGAATAACATCGATGTTTGCACAATGGAGATCAGGTACCATACAAGCTACTGTATTATGACCTGATGAGAACAGAAAAAAGTCTTTTCTACACAGAAGATTTTGACACAAACAAACAAATCCTTAGCCTGGCCAGTCAGACCCAGAGGAAGATTTAGTCTGGCTGGCCAGGCTAACTAATCATGTCTGTACTTTACAACTGAAACTGGATTATCTCCTTGTAATTTGAAGAATTTTAAAGAATCAAACATCAAGAATTCATTGATTTTAATCTGCTTTGTTTAAAATATTGTCTGTAGGTTGTCTCAGTTATTTTTAAATTATGGTAAGTTCAGCTTGAAAAGAAAGTATTGGCAGTCAAAACAAGAATTTATAATTCAGATATATTTCTAATCATAAAATAACATTTGTCTCACGTCTTTCATTTAGAGGTCCTGTGTTGATGGCAGCATGACCTGCAATCTGGACTGTATTTCTGGAAAATAAAGAAAAAACAAAAAAAAAACAGCTTTTATTAAAAAAGAAAAGCTATAAAGGGAAAGATTGGACTTTGCCATAAAACATCTGAAAACATCTGCCTGGTTCTGGAACAAGATTCTTTGGACTGATGAACCCAATATTATTAATTAGAAATTATATTATTAAATAGAAAAGTATAGATAAAGAATTTCAAAATCAGTGTGGTGATGTACAGAGGACAAATGCCAAAAAAACTATTCTCCAAATGAACCTGACAATAAATCAGAAACAAACCAGTGATGACATTACGGTTCATATGTTCTCACTAAACTCACATTCTCGGAAGAGGATTACAGACGGGAAGGGCTACAGGTGGAATACGAACTGGTGCAGGCAGTTTCAGTAGCATCAGGTCATGGAGCCTGTTCTGGTTGTCAAAGTAGAACACAGGTCTTCCTGTGAGATGGTACACTCTTCGTCCATTACCTGGATGCACGCCTACAACTGCAAACAGAAGACTACAACAAAGAGGGTAAAATCATTTTAGTGCCTCATTGCAAACCTTTACATTACAAATGCAGAATTGATTTAGTGACACCCTTCTGGTCGTCATAATAATAACAAGTCTGTTCAACACATCTGTAACACAACATGGACGGTAATGTTGTTTTGAGAGTAAATGACATTTTTACCACCAAATGACACATTTCAGTCATTAAATAAAAGGAATTCATTGTAAAATCTCAAATAATGTTACGTTCTTTAACATTGTCAGCATATAATTAACCTGTGGTTCTGTAAACAATACTACAGTTTTCTCATTAACATGTTTACATTTGTTCCTTCTTGACTTCAGGTTAAGTTCATGTTTATACATTTTAAGATTAAACTGTGCTTTTCTCACGGTCCCCAGCAGTGAGCTGCAGTCAGGATCCACTGGTCACTGATCAGAGAGCCACCACAGACGAGTGAAACTCCATTAGGATCCTCTGACAGTTTGACATGGTACTGACGTTCGTTATTGTTACATGGCTGACCTCTAACTATTCTTTTCTGCAGATCCACCACGGTGCTCACTGTGACACCTGAAACAGAAAGTTCCCAACATGTTGACTGTGTTGACAGTGGAATAGTTTGTCTAATGTAAGTGTCTGTCATTGATCACATGGGGATTAAACATAAATCGAACAATCAATAATACAAAAAACAGAATGTGTAGATAACAGCTTTCTGAGAACAATCCAATCTCTGCTTAAACAGACACTTTTGAAGTTTAATTCAACTTAAAAATCTTAAGTATATAATCTAATAACACATATACAGGCTCAGAGATCAGTAATAAAATATAAAAATCACATGACCTTAAATCTATTATTTGTAAAAATAAAATCTATATAACAAAATGTAAATAACTGTTGTATACACACCAGCCCACAGCACAAGGAGAAGAAGGATGAGACGAGCCATCACTGTCACTGACCCTCCAGTGACTGAACTACTGTGATGACTTTGTCTTTTTAAGTCTCTTCACAACGTCCTGTTGCCTCATTGATCCACCAATCAGCTCATTAAAGTTTATCAGAACAATCCTATTGGCTACACAAACACACACTTTATGCAAAGTTTGAATGACTTAACAGTCCCTGTCCTCGTCTTCAATACAGCTGTTTTAAAAAATAATCAGTCAATTGATCAGAACCTACATGAGGAAAAACCTGAAGTTTCAGATGCAGTTTGATGCAGCAGACAGTGAGATGTGATGTGTCCATATAGCAGGTGTCTCTTCATGTCTGATCACATTTTTACTACGTGTATAAATGAACTTCAGCTTCATCACAGACACTTTTCCACCTGGTTGTGACTTTTTCCAAACTAGTAACTTGGAATAATCTGTTTGCTCTGTCATTCTGATGTTCTGCTCTGACTGACTAAGCCAACTTAAGTTATCATTACTGGCACCTGTGAAGCTGAATCTTTTGGGTAGTTTCTATGGGATTTCATTAGTCACTACACTCACAATATCTTTCGCTGCTTGTGTTTTGGAGCATCTCTCCTTATATTCCCTGGAGGTTCTTTTTGTACTTTAATAATGGGATGTACACAGCAGAGAAAAGCCCAGTGCTGCCAAACTGAAACAGCCACATAACTCGGAGCAGGCATCAAAACAGATTTCAGCAGCCAGCTGGTAAATATACAGTATTTTAGAAAAGTACACACAGTATCACAATAAAGGCTGAGATATATTTTATTCCAACATATGTATATATTAATATGCTGTTTCCAGTTAAAGTTATCTTATAAACCACTTAGAGAACTAGTTTTGCCTCTTCATCCTGACCTGCTGATTGAACAAAGAGATTTCAGCTCAAACCGCAAAAGGAAAAAAAAAAAAATTAAAAACAAAAAAACAACCAGTCACCTTCACAGCAGAAGTAAGAGTCACTTTAGAAAGAGATAACTTGGTCTTTGGAGGTCATTTACGTAAAAATGCCAGTTAGTTCTTCACAGTTTACCCAGTAAACACCTTAAAATCAGAAAAGAAAAACCCTTAAGATGAGACAATACACAAACACATGTGTAACTAAAGACATGACTATGTGAACAGTCTAATTCTAGTTTCTCTGTCTCTGTCTCTAGGAACATAAAAGTCACCTACATACCTGTACACCTCATTGACACAAAGCCATCACTGTATCAGGTTAATGATGACACAAATGTTATGTATTGCATGTCTGAAAAGAGCTTCAACTAAAATTCACTCTCTAATGACTGGTCTGCTGGTCCACCTGTGGAGGATTTTAGGTCTGTTCACACTGTCCTGTTGGCCTTGAAGAAGATTCAAGAAGACACAGTCATTGGCTGAAAAGATCCTGACATTTATGCTAATTTGTGAGTGTGATGGCCCCTGCTGCCACACACTTATGTCACGTCCTACACGCCTTAGTTTTAGTTGACAAGTAATAGTTATTCTTACTGAATGGAGCTGTGTTTGACATCAAGTCTTATACTTTAAACTTTTCAACGTATTTGTTTTGATTCATTATTTAATTAGTTGTTGTAAATGATGGAACAACTGTTTTATTGACAGTAGTTTGTTTTCTTCTAGGCTGGAAATCACTGCAGTGCTGCTCAATGTCAGTTTAAACATAATCCAACAGTCACAAAGTTTATATGTATATTTATCGATACATGTTAGAAATGTATTTGTACATTTATTAAACAGAAAAAGTGAAATATCACATTTATATAAGTGTTCAGACCCTTTACTCAGTACTTTGTTGAAGCGTCTTTGGCAGGAATTACAGCCTGGGTGACCAGCTCTTGGAAGAGTCCTGGTTGTGCCAAACTTCTTCCATTGGAGTATCATGGAGGCCACTGTGCTCCTGAGAACAGAATTTCGCTCGAACTGAATGTGCTGTAGAAACAAGGATCCGTGTTTTTGAGTACACACTGTTCACAGTTGAATGTGTTATCTATGGCGTGTTACCTTCAGAGAGCTCATGCTGTTTGAGCTCCTCATCCTGACGTGCAGATTGAACATAGAGATCTCAGGTGAAGAAGGACCGATGAAAAACAGTCAGTCATGCTCACAGCAGAACTTACAAAAGAGCAAAACTGTTTAGAAAAACATACTGCAGCTTTTTTTCTTCCTCATAACTTAAAAAAAATGTCTACTTTACAATGTGACTACAAGAATATTTTTATAGCAAGGATCAACAGATATGGGAGGCACCTGAGCTCATTTTCACATGTTGTTGCAAAGGGTCTGAAAACTTATGGAAATGTGACATTTCAGTTTTCCCTTTTTAATACATTTACAAAAATACTTCAAATTCTGTTTTCACTCTGTCATTATGTGGCACTGAGTCTGTTCATTATTGTTATGGACAGAATTTCTACAGGCCCCGTCGGGGGTCCAGTTTGGTGGACACTGAATCTCATCTCTGCTTTTTGCAGATGATGTGGTTCTGTTGTCTTCACTGAGCCAGGACCTACAACATCTACTGTAGGTGGTTTGAAGAAGAGTGGGAAGCAGCCGGGATGAGAATAAGCACCTCAAAGTCCGAGGCCATGATTCTCAGTCAGAAATGGCTGCACTGTCCCCTCTGGGTTGGGGGAGAGATCCTGCCTCTTAATAAACTGTTTGACCTGCTCCCATCAAGCAAACGGTACCAGAGCATCAAAAGCAGGACCAGCAGCTGTCAGACTGTTCAGCTGCTGACCTGGGATGTTGGTGTGTATCATCCTCCTCAGTCTACACTCTACAAACCTATTGTTCTTATTTTAGATCCTATTTTTTGTAGATTTTTAGCAGAGAGAAACATAATTTCAATCTGTCTGTACTACTGTTGTATGCATGGCAAAATGACAATAAAGTTTGATTTGATTTGAATTAAGTATTTTGGAGTCTTGTTAACGGCCGGGGGAAGTATAGATGGATCGGTGCGGTTGGTGTACTGTTCTGTGAAGAGGGACCTGAGCCATAAAGCAAAACTTTACCTGTGGGTCTATGTCCTATCTTCACCTGAGCTTTGGATCCTGACCCAAATGAATCAGGTCTCAGATACCAGGGGCTGAAATGAGTTTGTCAGTTGAGGTGGTGTTGATGCATCAGTCTTTGTAAATTGAATGATAAACAACTAAACTAAACTCTGGGTGTTCGTCTCTTGTTCCTCCTTTTTAAATTAAAATGACAACATTTTTTTAAAAAGTCACAGTTTACAGAAGCCCTTGCTCCAGCACAATGAGTGAAAATAAACTACAAAGATTTGCCAAATGTAAATATATTCAATACGTTGCTAGCAAATGTAATCAGAGACAAATTACGTTACAGAGCAAAACGAAATGCAAATGTAGTTTATTTTTATAGGGACAATTTTTAGGAGACAGGGTTGTTTCAAATGTCCAAACAAAAGTTTTTCTGACAGCAGTAACTATATAGAACAACTGGCAGCAGCTTTACTAATAATAATAATAATAACAGCAAACTGAAACAAATGAAGTTAGATTTCCAACAGATTTGTGGATGACTAGATGTTTATTCTGAAAGAGTTTCACAACAGTTTACCCTGAAAAACATGACAGAAAACGTCTTATCCATGAGGGGTCAATAACTTTTCTGATCCACTTTAGATAGTCTCCTCCACAGAGGTCAACAAATCCAGCGGGTGCTTGACATGCATAGTGACTATTTCCCGTGAAAGCGTTGACACCATAGATCCTGTTGTTGAACACCACTCCTCCACCAGAGTCACCCTGTGACAGAGAAATGTCATGTTTAAATCAACATTGTGTCCCATTAATTGTCAGAACTTGTCAGGTTAGTGTCAACTCATGAGACACAAATCCACAGATGGAAACAGTATTTTTATGATGTCAGAAATCACTGATGTACATCATCACAGTTTCCAGGTGAATTTAAGTAAAAATGCTTCCTGAAGGTCAAAAGCCCATTTTTCAGTCTGAATGTGTTGATCGCAACATCCACAATTTACAATATTACCAATTTTGCACATTTATCTTTTAGCAAAGATATACCAGTGGAGCGCCAAAATAAAAGCTCTGTCTGTGGGTGTAATAAAACATCACCACCAAAGATGGTCTGCATCTTCCCTAATGGAGAATATTTGTCATATTCATAATCCCTTGCCAAGCGTATCAGGAGTTACCGTGTGTAAAAGATGCCTCTATTTTTTGTTTATATGTGTTTATCTATTTGTATTTGTCTTTTAATCTGTTTCTGTGAGTCCCTTAGGGCCACCTCATCCTGATTTCTATATGCCTGTCTTCTCTCATTTATGTCATTAGGATACACCTTAAAGGTCTTGGTAGAAATTACATAATCCATACAAAGATTTATATAATCAGTAGCTATTTCAACCTGTTCATTAATATCAACTGTACTAAAAATATACCAATGTAGTAGGCAGGCAAAGTTTATTTTTATGTCTCAGCTGTCTCAATCGACGACAAAAGGCCCGCTCTGCATCCACGCTTGCACATAGTGTGTGCTTTAACGCCCCTCACATTTGTTTTAGGATAGTTCGGGATCATATCCCCTGCTGTAGAACATTCCGCTGAAACAGATTTTCGAAATAATATCAAAAACTCTGTTATATCGGTTTTCATTTACGGCAGTGCTGCCAACAGAGTAGTCTGACTTCAGCCATGGAGCAGCACAGCCGCAGGAAGTCTACTGGTATGGGAGCCCATACGTGTTGTTTGTTATAGTTTTTAGCTTCATTCATTGAAATATTTATTTATATTAAAGTGGTGAAAAGAATAGTTGACAAAAGACATGAGGTTAGAATCAAGACAACTCACAGGAGAAACATCCACCACAGATGTATTGCCACAGAGTAAGTCTTGATAGTTGTAGAAGTAGGTGGAGAGGGGACAAGTTCCGGTCCATCGACGCTGAATAACATTGATATTTGCACAATGGAGATCACGTACCACAGGAGCTACTGTAGTATGGTCTGATGAGAACAGAAAAAAGTCTTTACTACACAGAAGATTTTTACATAAACAAACAAATCCTTAGGCTGGCCAACCAGACCCAGAGGAAGATTTAGTCTGGCTGGCCAGGCTAACAAATCATGTCTGTACTTTACAACTGAAACTGGATTATCTCCTTGTAATTTGAAGAATTTTAAAGAATCAAACATCAAGAATTCATTGATTTGAATGTGCTTTGTTTAAAATATTGTCTGTAGGTTGTCTCAGTTATTTTTAAATTATGGTAAGTTCAGCTTGAAAAGAAAGTATTGGCAGTCAAAACAAGAATTTATAATTCAGATATATTTCTAATCATAAAATAACATTTGTCTCACCTCTTATATTTCCAGGTCCTGTGTTGATGGCAGCATGACCTGCAATCTGGACTGTATTTCTGAAAAATAAAGAAAAAACACAAAAAAAACAGCTTTTATTAAAAAAGAAAAGCTATAAAGGGAAAGATTGGACTTTGCCATAAAACATCTGAAAACATCTGCCTGGTTCTGGAACAAGATTCTTTGGACTGATGAACCCAATATTATTAATTAGAAATTATATTATTAAATAGAAAAGTATAGATAAAGAATTTCAAAATCAGTGTGGTGATGTACAGAGGACAAATACCAAAAAAACTATTCTCCAAATAAACCTGACAGTAATTCAGAAACAAACCAGTGATGACATTACGGTTCATATGTTCTCACTAAACTCACATTGTGGGAAGAGGATTACAGACGGGAAGGGCTACAGGTGGAATACGAACTGGTGCAGGCAGTTTCAGTAGCATCAGGTCATGGAGCCTGTTCTGGTTATCAAAGTAGAACACAGGTCTTCCTGTGAGATGGTGCACACTTCGTCCATTACCTGGATGCACGCCTACAACTGCAAACAGGAGACTACAACAAAGAGGGTAAAATCATTTTAGTGCCTCATTGCAAACCTTTACATTACAAATGCAGAATTGATTTAGTGACACCCTTCTGGTCGTCATAATAATAACAAGTCTGTTCAACACATCTGTAACACAACATGGACGGTAATGTTTTGAGAGTAAATGACATTTTTACCACCAAATGACACATTTCAGTCATTAAATAAAAGGAATTCATTGTAAAATCTCAAATAATGTTACGTTCTTTAACATTGTCAGCATATAATTATCCTGTGGTTCTGTAAACAATACTACAGTTTTCTCATTAACATGTTTACATTTGTTCCTTCTTGACTTCAGGTTAAGCTCATGTTTACACATTTTAAGAAAAAAACTGTGCTTTTCTCACGGTCCCCAGCAGTGAGCTGCAGTCAGGATCCACTGGTCACTGATCAGAGAGCCACCACAGACGAGTGAATCTCCATTAAGATCCTCTGACAGTTTGACATGGTACTGACGTTCGTTATTGTTACATGGCTGACCTCTAACTATTCTTTTCTGCAGATCCACCACGGTGCTCACTGTGACACCTGAAACAGAAAGTTCCCAACATGTTGACTGTGTTGACAGTGGAATAGAAACAAGTTTGTTCATGTTAAATACTCAACAACGACCAGTATGTCTAATGTACAGTGGGGCAAAAAATTATTTAGTGCAATCAGACAATGTGATTTTCTGGATTTTTTTTCTCATTTTGTCTCTCATAGTTGAGGTATACCTATGATGAAAATTACAGGCCTCTCTCATCTTTTTAAGTGGGAGAACTTGCACAATTGGTGGCTGACTAAATGCTTTTATGCCCCACTGTAATTGTCTGTCATTGATCAGATCAGGATTTTACATAAATCAAATAATCAATAATACAAAAAAAACTGTGTATATATCAGCTTTCTGAGAACAATCCAATCTCTCCTTAAAATGACATTTTTAAAGTTTCATTTAACCTGAAATACTAATTAATTTTCCTGATGAAACACAGACACATATACAGGCTCAGAGATCAGTAATAAAATATAAAAATCACATGACCTTAAATCTATTATTTGTTAAAATAAAATCTATATAACAAAATGTAAATAACTGTTGTATACACACCAGCCCACAGCACAAGGAGAAGAAGGATGAGACGAGCCATCACTGTCACTGACCCTCCAGTGACTGAACTACTGTGACGACTTTGTCTTTTTAAGTCTCTTCACAAAGTCACTGATCCACCAATCAGCTCATTAAAGTTTATCACCATAATCCTATTGGCTACACAAACCTACACTTTATGCAAAGTTTAAATGACTTAACAGTCCCTGCCCTTGTCTCCAATAAAGTGATGGCTTGTGGAAAAAGAAGCTTTATCAGCGGTTTCTTACTAATCAGACAAATTACAGTACAAACATGCAGCCAGAGAAAGTTTTAGGTCAAATGATCATGCAAAGGTTAAGAAAACATAGAACACCAGTTTATTTCTTTGTTCACTGCAGATATCCCAGCAAGCCCAGGAAAGAGTTAGAAACCCAACCTGTTTTCTCTAATTAAAATGTCAGTATTTTCTAAAGGTACAACTGTGCAGTTATTTTGAACGCACTCTAGGTTTGGTCTGTCAGTACATCAGACACTTGATGGGGAAAATATGTTAAATACGTTTATACAGTCAGGTTCGTATATAAATATATATAAATATATCTGTACACCACCACGTTGGATTTCAAACAAAACACTTAACATATGAGCAAAGTGGAGAGTTTCAACTTTAATTCAAGGGATTAACAAAAGTGTGGCATTAATGCACTTATTGTTCCAGTATATATGAACTTCATTCTAAATATTTAAAACAAATAACCACAAAGATCAATTTTATTCTATGTTTATGTATTGCGTCTTCCTGTACATGAACCTCATTTGTTCAGGTGTGTGAGTTAGTTGTTTTGATTTTGTCTGAGGGGGGGTCCATTAGCATCAGCCTCTGCAGTTCCCTGTTTTAAACTAACCCATAATTTGTGCACATAAACTGGCTTATCACTAAAACATGACAAGAAAAGGTTTAGGATCAGCTTCAAAGTCAAAACTGCTTACTCTTGCAATTTTTGCAGCATGAGTGAGGACTAGTGGGCCAGAGATGAGGTGACACCGTGAAACCTGCAGGTCGAGCTGGTTCACAAGTCTTTGATTGTAAGATTAATGGATTTATACATATATAAAAAAAATTTAAAAAAATTCCCTTCTCACCCCTATGGGTGGTGTGTGTGTGTTCCTCAATCTCGGGTCCTCTACCAGAGGCCTGGGAGTTTGAGGGTTCTTCGCAGTATCTTAGCTGTTCCTAGCACTGCGCTCTTCTGGACTGAGATCTCTGATGTTGTTCCTGGGATCTGTTGGAGCCACTCTCCCAGTTTGGGGGTCACAGCCCCGAGGGTGCCGATTACCACGGGGACCACTGTTGCCTTCACCTTCCACATCTTTTCTAGCTCTTCTTTAAGCCCTTGGTATTTCTCCAGCTTCTCATGTTCCTTCTTCCTGATGTTGCTGTCACTTGGGACTGCTACATCTACCACTACGGCTTTCTTCTGTTGTTTGTCCACCACTACTATGTCCGGTTGGTTAGCCATCACCTGTTTGTCGGTCTGTATCTGGAAGTCCCACAGGATCTTAGCTCGGTCATTCTCCCTCACCTTTGGAGGTGTGTCCCATTTTGACCTTTGACCTCCAGCCCATACTCAACACAGATGTTCCTGTACACTATGCCGGCCACTTGGTTATGGCATTCCATGTATGCCCTGCCTGCTAGCATCTTACAACCTGCTGTTATGTGCTGGATTGTCTCAGGGGCATCTTTGCACAGCCTGCACCTGGGGTCCTGCCTGGTGCGGTAGACCCCGGCCTCTGTCGATCTTGTGCTCAGGGCCTGTTCTTGTGCCGCTACGATCAGTGTCTCTGTGCTGTCTTTCAGTCCAGCTTTTTCCAGCCGTTTTATATATATATATATATATATATATATGTTTGTGAAGTGTATGTTCCATTCAACTCTGAAAACATATTAATACACATGTAGTTTACATTGTGCATGTGCACTGTGCAGTTCAGTGTGTGCATAGAGAGCAGGGCAGAGCAGATTAACGTAGAGATGAATGCACTCAGTTAAACTTCTACAGCTTCGGTTTACATTGACACCTGAGCTCATTTGCATTTACAAGACAATGAGAGAAGGTCACTATTAAAATGACATTGACTTTTTTCAAGATGGCACCGCGGACAGCTGCCTTGGTCTGGAGCTCTCCAGTTGTTTTGTTATTTTTGTTAGTTTGTCCTGCATTTTGATTTTGTTTCTCTAACTTATTACTGTTTAATCCTTTGTAGCATTTGTATTTATGTCTGTTTGCACTGGAGCACCCCCCCCCGTACCTAAACAAATTCCTTGTGTAAAATTCCTTGGCAATAAAGCTCATTATGATTCTGATTCTGATTGAAACATAAGAGTTTCTGGGAGAGAGTGAATGGAATAGGGGGTTAGGGAGTGTGGGTGGGGTCTAACGGGGAATGATGACAGGCAAGTGTTGATAATCTTTCCTTTAGAAAAAATTGCACATAACATTTTACATTCTTAATAATATGATCCACCACTGTAAATGTAAGTTCACACAAAAAAAACTAAAACTAAAACTTCATATGTAGTTCACGAGTCAATATTGACTTAATCCCACCTATAACAAAGCTATACTAAGTTGAAAATATCTAAATGCTGCTGAATCCTCAGAGACCACCACTTCAGCTCACACCAACCTCAGACCTTTGTGCTGGCTTCCGGTGTGTCAAAGATTTGACCTCAAAATATTATAGTTGGTTTGAAAATCACTGTATGGTTTATAACACATTTCTGATCTGCTGCTCTGCTGTTAGCGTTTTTAGTTCACTGTGTTAACATGATAAATATGTGTTCACAAAGAAAGATACTGCACACTATATATTTTATTTAAAGCTTAGCGGGATTAATCACTACTCGTGTCAGATTTTAGGCTTTGTGGCTCTACATTTACGTTTAAAGGTGGAAAGTGAAGTTTTCAGTAGATGCATCAACATCTGAGTCTGTCTTTGAGGCAGATCTCACATCATATGGGTAAAGGGACAGAACTGCGAAGGCTCATTTATGGCCCAACAAACAAACAGATAACATCATTAACATGAGAACTGCGCCCACCCATGGGTGCGCAGAGGGGCTGGGAGCAGAGCGCAGACGGAGCTTTGACGCGAAATTTCACAGGTGACAGTCAGTTTAAGCTTTGATGAAGAACTAACACAGACTGTATTTGGAAGGATTGTGGTTACTGGTAAGTCTCAAATAAACTGTTTTATTTCATTTTTGTTTCCCGTAGGTTTCCACTGTCCTTTTGTGGGGGGAAAGTATTTTGAATGATGTCCGGTGATAAAAAATTAAAAAAAAAACAATTCGCGGGTCTATTTTGGTTAAATGTTCTCAGCAATCGCATCAGTAACGTATCCCAGTCAAATATTCTCGTTTCTTTTTCCTATCATCACATACGAGCTCAGATATGACTCTGAACTGCAGCTGTAAAAGGCGACAGTCCTTTACGCACCGTGGATTCTTGTTTGCTCTCTTCGTATCGCTTGGTGATACATTATCTGCCTCCTTTATTGTTGTACTCACTAGAACTGTACGCGTTGTTGGTATAGGTAAATATATGGAAATGTCTAACAGCGGCCAGGATCTGTGTGTTAACTGACATTTTGAAATAAAAGTTCATCGAGAGATTAATCCTGATTTCAGTACAATTTGATCTAAGGGCCAATTCAAATGTCTATTTGCCGTCTCGCGGTGAGACTTTGCAGTCCTCGTCCACAGTGAACCTGTTAGGAGAGTCTGTCTCCAGGTTCCTTTGTCTTTGGCACCTGTAGGCAAACCCAGTGACACAAACAGCATCAGTCTCCCTTTACTGATCTGTGTCATGTTGCTATTTGAGAAATGGACAATCACAATAAGCTGCCACTGCAACACAGAGGAGAAAGGAGAGGACACAAGACGTTAGAGTGAAGGAGCAACCAGACTCATCAGTGAAAGCTGAGATGAGGAGGGAAAAACCAGGAGAGATGAAAAAGGGGGAACTAGAGTCAGAGAGGAGACAAGACCGAGGAAGAAAGCAGATGTGATATGAGGTGTAACGAGAGAAAAATAAAGTGAGATGAGAGAAGGGAGCATAAACTGAAATTCTGTAAATAATTATTGTAAAACTTTCTTTGCCTCCACAAATAAGAAACACACAAATCGTATATCCAGAATCTGTTTTTTCTTTTTATTGTTTTTGTTTGCACCTGTTATTCAAAACACTGAATAGGAATCAATCACAAACAAAATCAATTCAGCTTCTCTCCCTCTCTTTGTATCTGTCTGAGGACACAGAGGAGCTTTTCATTTAACCACTGAACACCCACTGTAGCAATTAAAGCTTTTTCTGGCCAATTTGGCCTGTGATTACCTGCATTTGTGTGGACTATATGTGCAGTGCACACTGTGTGGGAAGAAAAGTTAATTGTTGGTGATATTGTGTTTGGAAGGACTGTGGTACTGTATGTCAACAAAGCATAAATACTCTGATAGTGTATCCAAACACCTTTGACTTTCCCATTTTGTATTCCCTGTGGATGCTGCAAAGTTTTCAACTGTGTTTTACTCCTCCGACCCTTCCCTCAGGGCAGACTGACTTATTTGAATGTGCATTAGCACACCTGTATGCTTATCTTCATATTCATTTCATATTCTGTACATCCCAGTCTGCTAAAATTCATATTGCCTCTCAGTGCAACAATAAATGCAGACACAGCATTTTAGTACATTATGATGCAGGGTGGATTAGTGGTTAGCACTGCTGCCTCACAGCAAGAAGGTTCCTGGTTTGAAACCCATCAGGGGCCTTTCTGTGTGGAGTTTGCATGTTCTCCCTGTGACTGTGTGGGTTTTCTCCAGGTACTCTGGTTTCCTCCCACAGTCCAAAAACATGTATGTCAGGTTGATTGGTGACTCTAAATTGCCCATAGGAGTGAGTGTGAGTGTGTGAGGTTGTTTGTCTCTATGTGGCCCTGTGATGGACTGGGGACCTGTCCAGGGTGGACCCCTGCCTTTCACCCAAAGAGAGCTGGGATAGGCTCCAGCAGATCCCTGGGACCCTGGTTAGGACTAAGGGGGTACAGATGATGGATGGATGATGCAGAGTGTGTTTCAGGCTCCAGTGTGTGAATGCTGATACAGTATGTGTGGGTGTGGTACATCAGGTGTATGTGTCTCTGGGGTCAGTGGGAGAAATTGATACTGAAAAAAGTCGTCTAAGCTTTTAAGCTATTAATGCCAAATAAACTAAATTAAAAATGAGTTCTACAAAATATTTGCTAAGATACATTCTCCATGTGAAAGAGTCTCTAAATGGAAAGAGTATAAAACAGAGTGGAAATGGACCATGTGGTCTCGTTGTTACATCAGGAGGTTCTAGGCTCAGAAACAGTTATGAGAGATCTTCACCACCAGCATCCATCATGTATAAACTGGCCTTTTCCAAGCACAAGCACTGTCAAGATAATGGTAGTGACTGCATTCAGAGCATTCATCATTCACATCCATCACTTGAAATGATGTTTGTGTACGTGTTTGCCATCTCTGAGTGAGTGCTCTTTAATTTGGATGAGGGTTAATCGCTACTCGAAACGTGACATGTTAAAGCTGATTGGATGAACTGTTGCTCAGCACAGACACTGACTGCAAATGTGTCTGTTCTGTAAAATTACAGTAGTAGCAGGGGGGGAAAAGGTTAAAGGAGCAACCCACTAAAAACGATTTAGGCAGCAAAAACTGAAGCCCTGCGGGCTTTAAAGCAAACTCTCAATCATTTAACGCTGGCTCCCAAACAAAGAACAAACTGAGTATTTGGTACATAACGAACATAAGAATCAATGGTGGTGAAATGAAATTGCAGGAGATGTCACCTTGGCCATGGTGTCAATCAATCAATCAATAAATACAATCAATCAATACAAACACAGTTACTCTTTGCCAAGGCACCTATTGTCTTTTTTTAAGAGACATTTACAGCTTAGAGCACTTTAGTGGTTTTCCTTTCTGACCTGGGCTGTTAGTTTTTAAAACAATTAACACTAACAAATATAAAGAAAATGTGATTTACACATATAGATAACACACATAAAGTGATTTAGAGTTTGTTGCCATCCAAATCAACATGTAGAATTCACATTCCTTTTTTAGCTTTTTGGTCTTTACCAACTCCTGAGAAATATCTGGCTCTTTAGCTGATAAAAGCTCTATTTCATACGCTAATGTCGTCTGCTGGGCAGGTAGTTTACACTGGAGTTTTCATTGGTTCTCACTGAAAACAGCTGCCTGCTACAGCTACGAATGAATTAATGTTATATGGTTTGTAGCAGATCTCCAGGTCACAGAGGAGAGTGGATATGGAAATTAACATTAATTGCAAGGTAGAGACCGACTGTCTCTCAAAAATTCGCTCAAAAGTTCTAATTATTTTCAGCTTGAACAGCAACATGAAAAGAAATGCAATTTAACCAGCCCTGACCCTTAACCACAGGAGCCGCACTCAGCAGATGCATAATTTGCATACACACATGCACGTACGTACATTTCACGCAGCTGTCCACTCACACACAGTGGCCATACAATGCTTCTTGCCTTTGTGTCTAAATGTAATTTGGATTCTTGGTTATCTCAGTCCTTCGATCCAAACAGGCCTTTTTAGGGCTTGTTTTGGCTCTCTGTTGCCATAGCAACATCTCCTAGGAAGTTGTTCTTAGGGCCGGCCATACAATGGCAGACAAATAAAGGTGATGGCTTTTGGGAAGAAATATTGTCTGTCTGTTTTATTGTGCGTGTTGGAGATTAGGATTGGAGGGTGCTGGTAGGAGGGAGGGGCATGTAAAGAAGTGTGGGTGGTTAAAGGAGCCTGCCGATGTGCAGATGAGATTTTTTTTTATTCAGAAGGACATTTAGTGACTATACAATACAATTTTTGGGAATATCAGAGAAAATTCAGTCACCTTTTTAAGCTGTTTTTTTTTTCAGCTTGATTGTATTGTAGTGGATTGTGGTGTGTTTCAACATTACAAATGACCTTATCTATCTACTTATGTGGATATTTACGTGGATTTATTCATTTGCATATTTTCAGCAGGTAGTGACTCAGGTCTTCTCACATCAGCACAGCATTCACTATTTTCTGGAATTTACATTTAGTAAATAAAACCTTGGTTCTTACATTCAACCTAGAAAATAAAAAAAATGCATTTAGTGGCTTCTTATCTACAGGAGGAAGATTCATGTGCACCATATTTTAGTGTGTGTCTAAACAGGGAAAATAACTCAGTGAGGTGATGAGGGGATTTTTTTTTTTTTTTTTTTTTAAGAAACAACCCAAATGGAAAACAAAATTAAAATGAAAAGCCTCTCCAAAATATCGGTTGT
The DNA here is from genome assembly GCF_900324485.2 of Mastacembelus armatus. Lineage (NCBI taxonomy): Eukaryota > Metazoa > Chordata > Actinopteri > Synbranchiformes > Mastacembelidae > Mastacembelus > Mastacembelus armatus. Next base: position 2,446,203 of record NC_046633.1, read on the forward strand.
TTACCTGCACAAATTGTACAATATTTGTTAATGTCTGCAGTATTTCTGACACAATTATTTCTGACTGTGTCCTGCAGCGCTGTAAATAATTCAATCTTCCATTTTCCTCTTATCTTTCCATCACCCTCACTTCTGCATTAATGCCATTAAGCCAAGGTTGTAGAGGACATGTTATTCTTTTCTCCATAAGTCAATACATTTTGTTTCTAACAGAGAACCAATTATTAGCCATCACTGTGAGGGAGGAGGGTGTGCCTGTGTGCTGCGTGGTGGTTATTAAGAAACCAGGGTGGCTTCATAAACAAGTCCTGTACTAAATAAACAGTGTTTTTCTTCCGGTACAGGCTTGTTTTTGTTGTGACGGAAGGTGAGTTATTGAGTTGATTAGTAGTTTAGTATTCTACAAGTGACAAGAATGAGATTGGACCAAACTATTTAAACTTTTGACTGTTGCCCACATCATCACCACCATCAGGAGCAGCCATTTTGACTGCACACATGCTACTTTGGCATTTTTGTCAGTCAAATTTCTTTTCTGGATTTTGGCATTAGATTCTTTCTCCTTTTCCTGGTCTCATCTAATGCTGGGCAATAAAGCAAATATTTGTATTTCCCAAATTTTAATGCTACAACAAATACAGAGTGCTTTAGATTTTCTTGGTTAATGTGCTACAGTAATTAACTTTGCTTTGGTTCGTAGGGCTGCTGACCTGTCACTGATGGGATCTTACAGATTTCTGTTGCTTCATATTCCTTAACACCTCCATGGAGATCATCAAGGCCACCCGGGTTTCCTTGCTGCCTCAGGAAGCCTCTGCAACTATCTGGAACAACAACTTTGGTCCCTCTCACAACCATTTCCTGCTCCTCTCCACCCAATCTGAACCACTTCTTGGGGTCACACCGAACCATGGTTTATTCCTCTCTAACAGCACCTGTCAGAACTGCACCAAACCTGAACCTGGATCACTCCCTGGTTTGGCTGGAATATTCATTCCTCTTATCTATGGGATAGTTTGTGTTGTCGGCCTAATAGGAAACACTCTAGTCATCCATGTTATCGTCAACTACACCAAGAACGAGTCAGTCACCAATATCTACATCCTTAACCTAGCTATTGCAGATGAGCTGTTCATGCTGGGTCTGCCCTTCCTGGCGGTGCAGAATGCGCTGCTCTCATGGCCCTTTGGTTCTCTAATGTGCCGTGTTGTCATGACAGTAGATGCCATCAACCAGTTTACTAGCATCTTCTGCCTGACTGTGATGTCAGTGGACCGTTACATGGCCGTAGTGCACCCCATCCGGTCCTCCTGGTGGCGGCGTCCCCATGTGGCCAAGGCCATCAGTGCCACAGTCTGGGCAGGGTCTTTCGTGGTGGTACTGCCAGTGGTGGTGTTTGCAGATGTGCTTAAGGATGATGGGAACTGCAGCATAGTGTGGCCTGAGCCAGCAGGAGTATGGAAGACATCCTTCATCGTGTACACGTGCACCATGGGCTTCTTCTGCCCTCTGCTGGTCATCTGTTTGTGCTACCTGCTGATCATCATCAAGGTACAAGCATCGACAGCAACACAGACATGTTTTATTGCTATAGAGTTGTGACGTGGGAAGAGATGTCAGTTACAGAAATGATTTTCTGTATTCTGCATTCGCATTTCAGTGTTTCCTTTCAGTGATATCCTTCAGGTCATTTCACATAGAAACATGGGACTCTCCTGCATGACGTATTTATGTTGACCTGATCTGACAAATCAGGTCCTGTCAGTCATTTTGGCCTGACAGGACCTGATGCAGCGGTGCAGGCCTCTAATGCATTATCAGCTTTTATGATGGACTGTACGAAGCACATTAGTATCTTTTATAATTGGACTGTTCTCTGTTGATGACGATGTAGTTCCAGGAAGAATGTTGTCCTCTCCACGTAATCCACAGATCATGAAATGTATCATTAAATTCCAGGTTTTTTAGGGGGTCAGGTCACAAATACGTCAATGTGTTTCAGTACAAATTATTTCTTTCAGTTCATATTCACATTTGTAGTGGCAACAAAAATTCAGATGCTCCAAACATCGGCAGACAAAATGGCAGAATAAAACTTTGAGATTTTTTTTTGAGGTGTGCTGACTAGAAAAGTATGTGTGATGAAACAGATAAAAGCTCATTATCTTCTCCTTCAAAGGTGCGAAGTGTTGGGAAACGGGCACAGGCCACATCCTCCCGGCGCAGGAAGTCAGAGCGTAAAATCACCAGGATGGTGGTTGTAGTGGTGGCTGTATTTGTCTTCTGCTGGCTACCATTCTATATTTTAAACATCGTCAACCTCTTGGTGGTCCTGCCTGGGGACTTCAGGGGGCTGTACTTCTTCGTTGTTGTGCTGTCATATGCAAACAGCTGTGCCAACCCCATACTGTATGGATTTCTGTCTGACAACTTCAAGAGAGGCTTCAGGAAAGCCCTATGCCGTGCTTCACGCAGGGTGAAGTGCAACGACAGGGCTGGCACTGAGGTACCGCGGCCCACAGAGGAGTGGGGTGGCATTGGATACCAAACTCAAAAAAGTGAAGGCGTCAGCAATGTTTATAGGAATGAAAACGCAGAAGAGAAGGAAATTAACACGGCACAAGGGTCCATACAGATGAGTGACATATGCAAAATGTCACAAAATGGAAACCACAGTTCAGTAAGAGAGTGCTCCAGGGCACAGGCCATGCAAAGGGGTACACCTGAAGCAGAGCACTCTGCACAGGGGACCAAACACGGAGATCTGACTGGAAAAGCACCAGGCCTTGATCCAGCTGAGGCAGTGTCCTCAAAGCCCAGCAACAGCAGGCCACAACGTGAAGAATTTCTGGACAAAATCTCGGTGCTTGAAATCAGCTATTTGTAAGACAGAGAAACATGTTTTCTGTGAATTGTAGCACATCATTTAAATTCTTTCTCAGAAATATCTGAATTGGATGTTAATCTTACAAAAAAGTGTGGATTACAGATTACAGGCTGAGTATCATGTGGACTGTTTGACAACACAGTTTTTCAAGTTGGAGTCTTTATATTTTTAGTTTTTCTTTGATGTAACACCAGTTTGCATGTAATAGTCTGCCAATTACAATTACAATGGTTTTTGGAATTGTGTGAGCATGTGAAAATAATTATGTAAAATTATGTAATTTTGATAAAACATAAAATCAGCATATTGGATTTAGGACGACCTGAAAGGTAGGAAAAACAAATTTAAATGTCTAAAAGAAAAAAATGGTCATAAGTATAACACAGTATAGTACGCAGTTCTGTGCAGAAACACATTTTAAAGCAGCTGATTCTTGACATTTATTTATTTTTGTCTTCTTAGTCCTTGAGTTGAGAGTGAGACTATTTGACTGTTAAGATATTTTAACTGATAAAATCCCAAATTTTACTCCCAGATAGTGATCAGTGATTCATTTGTCCTGTATATTTGGCTTGGGGGGCGGGGCTTCAGTGACTTTGGTAATGTTGGTGATCTGCTTCATCCAGATCAATATTTGGTTTCCTGATTTTGAAAACTGCCAGTATTTTAAACTGGACAGGAACATTTTCTACTGAAATGGCTAATACTCTTTATTAATTGTAACAAAACTAACGACCCACTGTAAATAGAAAATTGTCAGCTATTATAATTTGCTTTGGCTACATCTCACAGACAGGGTTAGCATGTTTGTGTAGCATCACCCATTTCTACTAATGAACCGATTCCTCACCCAACACCTCATTTCAAAAACAAAGGAAATATTTAGAACAACATGCTTAGAAACCAACTTAACACTGAGACACTTTTGGCTGTTACATACAGTAGATTGTTTTAACATTCAAGATCACAGAATAAAGATAATTAAAGATATTTCATGAAGGAGTCTGTGCTCATTGTTCAGTTACAAACTGTAATGATTATGATGGTTAAAACAGTAGGGGTGTGTGTATTGTAGTGTGTTGTGAAGTCTATATTTGTGTCTCATGTTCAGGGTTTCTGTGTATATCTTATTCCAGGTTCCTAGATTTACACCAAATCTTAAAACAACAGGCCAATGTGTCACATCATTGCTTTGTTTTCTGTTTATTGCCTGTGATCATAAAACTAGTGTTTGCATTAAGATGTTGTATTAGCCATGTTGTGAGAATTTTGGTGAGGTACTAAAGCTAATCTTAGTCTAATGTCATTAAAAGTAAGTTAAATAAATGTTTACAGATGATATTGGTACGTAAATGTTGTCCTTTAGTAAAACCTGGTCTTGCCATCGTGTCACCTGAACATGTATCAGTCTGGAAAAGGTTACAAAGCCATTACAAAGCCAAAGCTAAAAAAAACCAAACAAACAAACAAACTTAAGGTTTTGGAGTGGCCTAGTCAAAGTCTGGACTTAAATCCAATTGAAATCCTGTGGCATGACCTCAAACAGGCCGAAAACCCTTTGATATGGGTGGATGAAAACAAGTTAGCACAAATGCTTGATTGCATTTGTTGCTGTTAAGGATGGCACAACCAATTCTTAGGTTTAGGGGGCAATCACTTTTAGCATGGGTCCAGACAGGTTTGGACATTTTTTTCCCCTTAATAAATGAAATAATCATTTAAAAACTGCATTTTGCATTTACTTGAATTATCTTTGTGTAATATTAAGATTTGTTTGATGTAGAAAATATGCACAAAAAAAAAATCAGGAAGAGGCAAATACTTTTTCACAGCACTATATTTGTCATCCTAGAGGAGACCACTCCAGTCAGGATAGTAATGTTTCAAAAACAGGATAAAGGTGATCACACTGAACAATTTTGTATTGATTTTCAGTGATTCTTCCCTCTATGGACTCAAATAAAACCAAATTGTGCAAGTAAAATGTCCCCCACAGGATGACAGAGCCACCAGATGCCTTCACTCTAGGCGTCAAGCATTCAGTTTTTTCTTTTAATTTGTCACCCATCTGTATGTACACGGCATGTAGCTGTTTAATAGTTGTTGCCATGGCCGGTTACGTGTACATTGTTCTCCAAGAAAGACTAAAAGCAATGAAAAATAATGCTTCAGTTTATTACTAAAGAAACCAGATCGCTAAACAATGTCTGTTCAAGTAAACTATTTTAGAGGAAGGTTCAAGTAAGACAAAACCACAGCAGTTTTCTCTGCGCTGGAATAATTTTAAAAATATGCAACCAAGACTGCCCTCTAGTGGCAAAACAGTCAAAGAAAAACTAATTCGTTTACAGGCATCAAATAATTGCCGGAGGAAAGCAAGTAATATTTTAGAAAATACAAGATTTATTCTTTTAAAACACCCAATGTATTACTTTAACAAAACCAACTGATCGGCCATTTGTATCTCCTTGGTCTTATGCAGTTACCAGTGGCAACATTACAGATTTTAGTGGCAGTGTACAGTGTACTTGGACACATAATTTCATTTTAACTTTTACATCCAATCATTCGTCCACTTAGCTATCAGGCCACCCTTATTCAGGTACGACTTCTCCTATCCACTTGAGGTAAGGAGGGTTGCCCTGGTCAATAGGCAGGCTGATGACCTCGGCCACCTCATAAGGATGGTTAGAGCTGAAGAGGACAATGAGCAATTAACTGAGTACACAGACAAGCACACGGTATGTATGAACAGCAGTAATTAAAGCCATGCTCTTGAGCAGTGTGATTCATGGCAGGAAATAAAGCAGTGCTCCTGCGAGTGTGGGGCCGAAGCAGGATGTTTCCGCCAGCGAGTATAAAAACAAACTTACCGAACATATTCTGCAAGAGCAGGCACCTTGGAACTTCTTGTTTTAATCATCTAAACATGGAGGAAGACATTGGCTCAGCTCAACCGACTCCATCACACAAACAGATGAGTCACAGTTTCCTCCCTCTCAGTTTGAAAGCCTCAGTTTTTGAAATGTGTCTCTGCCCTCTAATCATGTTTGCAAGAAATGCAGGACCTCAAAGAACACAAGCTAATATGGTTCAAAATATATCGTAACACGCCTGTACATTTAAGGCGCCATGATCACCCATCTCGATTCTTGAATAACTTTTTATACAATATATTAACAGAAAAATGTTGTTAAAATCCAATAATCTCAAAGATTATAGCTTTTCTAGTCCTTTTTGTTTCTAGGTTTAGTTTGTTGGTGAAAAGATAAAAACATTAATTCTGTGTTTTTGATCTTTGATTATTTTGTGGTGTTTTTAATCACTTCTAAAACTTTTTAGGTCAAATTTAAGTAAATAAAATTTACAAATCTTAAAATCACAATTTTTGGTTCAACATTTTTTTCCATATGGTTCCTGGTAACTGTCACTGTCAATAATCAGTTTTATATTAATAACAGTATTTGAAATGTGCAAGTTGTAGCAGTAATTCTGTCTGTAGCACTTAGTCCTATAATGTCATACATGTAATACACAACATAGCAATGGTTACAGGCACAGCTGTAAAAAAAAAAACTGTTTTTGAAATAATAATAGCAGTAATTTACCCTGAGGTGCAGAAATAGGATTAAACTGGATGTAAAGTGAAATTTTACACAGCACTCACCAGCAACACTTCATTATCCTCCTCAATCTTCCCCTGCCATTCATATCTGAAGAAACAAGACAAATTAAGTTTACTATTTACTAAAATAGTTAGCTTTCCAATCAAAATCATTTATTTCAAATGCTGCTTGAGGGAAACCATCCATTCATATGCTTTCTGCAAGCAAAAACACCACCAAACTTACACAGATTTAATTGCTGGGATAATGTTGACGCAGGCAGCTAGCTTCCTTTCCACAATACCCCTGTGAAATAAAAGAAAAGAATGAATACAACACAAAAAAGCTGAATCTAATGACAGAAAATAAAATCTACACGTGTCCTGTAAGATGATGAAGCATATGACATAAAACCGACTCCCAATCACATGGGACATGCCATTTTCTTTGTGGGCAGCCAGCAGCAGAGAGAAGAGACATCAGGAATAGATGTAGATGTTTTGGACTGTATCACCTGGCCAGGTCTTTAGCCACTGTGTCATTAGGACAGGTGACAAAAGCGGCAGAGTGTGTGCCTGACATGTACGTCTCAGATGCCATGGAAAACGCCCTCAGACCAACTGTCCTCAGCAGCTGGAACATAAACACACTCAGGAGCACTGTCTGAGAGGAGAGGAGGAAGGAGAGGGTGAAAGCAAGTCAACAGCAGGATGTGGAGAAAAACACACATGAGCAACAACATAAATTATCCCACATGAAATGATAGTGGTGGGTTAGAGGCGTCCACATGCTCTGCAACACTCACCACAACCAAAGCCTTTAAGGATCCACCTTTCAGCGTCTCTGCACCGGGCAGGCCAATGCGCATTGCCTGAGCAGGTCAACAAGATAATGATTACGCTGCCGCACACTTTTACCGACTGTTTTCACACCTACACCTGGAATAGTTTAACTTTCTCCAATAGCGGAAAACAGTCGGTAAACATTTAGAACAAGACTATGATGTAAAACTCACGATGTGTTGCAGTTTTTAAAAGCTTAACGTTTTATTTCATATCTCATTTCGACACAGATGTGTCGTTGACAGCTTGAAGATGTGGCGTGTTTCATTTTTATTAACTTAGTTAGCATGTGAGAGCGTTAGCGGGAACTTCAGCTGTTGTTAGTCGGATGCAAAAGCGCCGAGGACTCAATGAAAAGGCGACTCTGCAGGACACAAAGGCAGAAAACGTCCGAGACTATAATTAACACAAACAGGAAGGATGAAACTCACCTACTGACAAATGTGGGTCTGGCTCTGCCTAGCATGCAGCACAAACAGCCGTAAAGTGTTACGGCGGCATGTTTGCAAAGTTGTCGTAAACCAGTTTCTGCTTACTAAAGAAAAGTAAGAGAGAGAGTTCGAGTCCCAGCGTCTGCGGTGTGTTATTTTCTGTACGTATAAACCACAACGTGCAAATGTGTTTTTGTATACGAGCCTTATGATGTTTTTTTTTCATTTAAACACTGGAACTTACTATGTTTTGCTCCGATTTTATGCAAAACACTGTCGCGCTGTGCAATAAGCTTTAACACTGGGCATTAGAATAAAGTGCCAGTAACTTTCCTTTCTAAATTAATTTCTTATAATAAACAGGAGAAACCTAAAACAAGGCAAAACGTTCTTTTCTAGGTCAGTCGGTTGGACGTCTGACACTGACACGTCGACTGTAATATTATGAAAAATCTATAGGAGACCATGAAGCTGTGTCAGTATGCTTGCATTGGTGGTTCAGTGGTAGAATTCTCGCCTGCCACGCGGGAGGCCCGGGTTCGATTCCCGGCCAATGCAATACTCACTTTTCTTTTTCACATGTAATCCTGCATACAGAGTAAGTGATACCTGACAGAGAATCCAGACACAGAATCATTAGGAAAATATTTGAAAATCCCTATAAACCACAGCTTATCATTTTGGCCTTTAGTGTAATGACAGTGTCACACAGGACTCAGAGCAGTATAAAACAGATAGAAAGGACAATGTATGCAGACTATCTCATGCATCTGATGTGTACACGTAGCCTGCTGCTCTATCACATGCAAACCTTTAGAATAATTGAACATGCAATGGCAGTGGACAACCAAATGATGGCAGCTTTTGTACACCAGTCAAGACAACATGCTTTATGATCAACTCTGGCAGTTTTAACACACACACACACACAATAAATTAATTCATGTCAAAAGGATACCAGCAGTGATTGTCCATGTCCACACAAATGATCTGTGTGTGTGATATTGCTGTGTACAAGATAAAAAGTCGCTTTGTTTGCCCTCATCCTTGATGAAAGAATGAGACAAGCGTGTCACACATGCTAATATGCAATATGCACACAAACACACACACTTGACACTTGCACTCACAGCAAGATAGATTGAGCTGTAGCTGATGTGAGTGCTCTCCCAGCAATGCATGAACATACATAAAGGTGCAGTGAGATGTATTAGTGAAAGCTTGTCAAGCTTTTGCAAGACTGAGGAGCAATAGAGGGAGGAGGGATATGTTGGTGGTGGTGGTGGTGGTGGGGGGGTTGTTCCCATGGAAACTGTGCAGTCAGCACATCTGTACGTGTTGTACGCTGTCCTCTCTTATCGGCATCCCGCGGCCTCTCCACACCACAGCTGGACACAACAGCATTTGCACACATGTACGCAAGTATGCGCAACCGCTTGCCCTGACCCCGTTGCCACGGTAACACAGAGCCCTAAACCCATGGGATGCTGTCTTAGTGTATAAAACAATGCATATGTGTGTGTGTATATGTGTGTGTGTATGTGTGCGTGTTTGCGCATATGTGACCACACATACACACAAGTCGCCACTGGCGCTCGTCAACTGTCTTGCCTTCTGTGTTTCATCCCCAGGTTTTATTCTCCTTTTTTCTAGTCCTCTTCTTCGGTCTCTCTCTCTTTCTCTTTCCCCTTGTCGTTTTCTTTCTTTCTCTCCCTCTCCCTCTCTCTCTCGCCCCCTCTTCCTCCAAGCATGAGGAGAATCAATATGTTTTCAATTTGCAGCAGAGCCTTCCTCCTCTGCATTCTAATCAGGCTCCACTGGCCCTTTAACATCCACAGAGAGAGAGAGACGGAACATGAGACAGAGAAAAAGAGGAGGTGGGTAAAGGTGGACTTCATGACAACATGACATGTCAACTTCAGGAGCAGTGGAGCATGTCCTGAAGAACATTTTGTCCTTTTGTCATGTCCTGCTGAGCTGCAAACTTCAGTAAGTCTTCACAAACTCTCATTGGCGATTAAGTTTTTTTCTGAAAAAGTGAAAATGTAGACTGTGTATATATACTCTAAGGTAAATGAGTGTCTAATGCAGCACGGAGGTGTTAATATCATTTCATCTTTCCAAGTGAATATAAGTTGCTAATATCAGGATGAAGGCAGTATAGGGTTGCAATCATTGTTAGTTCTGACAAATCATGTTTATGTGGTGACCAGCACTAAACACTATGGCACCCTGGGCCACTGCTACTTTAGATAGGACACTCAGGACTCAACACACCCTGTCATTTTCATTTGAGGACAAAATCCATTCACACAAATTCAAAGATTTATACAAAGTATATGTTTGCCTGTAAGCATGTATGTTTGATCTGATTTCTAGTTTCTTACTTGGCGTATAACAGAAGTGCAACCTTGGCAAAGACCCAGGTGTTTTCTGCCACTTGTGCTGATAATCTAATCAGGAGAGTCAAGACATGGAAGTGACACCACTCATAGTCACCTAACACTGGCAAAACAAATAAATCAATCAAAAGACTTCAAAATTATTATTTTTTTTCATCTGCCAGAACCAAGAGAGCCCAAAATACCCTGCTTTTCACCTTCATCACATTTCCTCTGACTAATCTTGCCATAGGCCTACTTGTGCTATGAATACACAATAACAGCAATTAATTAAATGTAGGATAATGACAGGTGACAGTGGATCAGGTACCCTGTGAGTAGGCCCTTTGTTCTTGGATTGATTCAGTATCATATGAATATCAGCCAACACAAGCCATAGAAAGAATCTCCAAAAAATACAGAGAGAGAAAAAGATGATGGTGAAAAGAAGAAAAGAAATCTTGAGTCTTCCAACTCTCCTCTGTCCCCATTAACACTGACTTCTGAAGAAGGGAGGTCTGCCCTGGGACCTCCCTCTGTCACGAGATGAGGAGAAAGAGAAGCTCGCCTCTGTAACAGCAGGGTCTGGGAGACAATACCTTGGAGGACTGAACATCCATAGCAATTAGCCCATCTCTCCCACTTTCCCTCTCTTCACTGCGCTCATTCCTGTACTTATCTGCTTATTTAAATTGTACTCATGGTTTAAGGACTGAGACATCCAAGTACTATGATGATTAGCTCTTTGACCATCAGACTTGACCTGGAAAATGAGGCTATTTCCAGCTGACTAATCATCTTTTGCTAAAAATGAGCAACTTAATGCATCTTATAAAGACACAAGGTCAGAAATGTTTCCAACTCCTTAGGAAAAATAAGAAAACAAAACCTGCAAAATGCAATAAGAAAAAGAGTTTGTATTTTTTGTCCTGCCCAATAGGAAATACGAAATAAGACAATGACGTATAATGATGTATTTAATTGCAGGATGAAACTAAATGAATATTTGAACTCAAATTAGTTTGCTCAGCACTACACCAGCTCTCACACAGAGAATAATAAGAATAACACTATGTTATCATAATTATTTCACTGCAGAACAATAAGCAAGAACACAGGAACGTAGGCTTGTATCACCAGCTATAAGACACGAGGTACAAGCACAAATTAGTGACTGCATCTTCACAGTGATGAAAGAAGGGAAAAGAAAGAACAAATGATGAAAAACCAACGAACTTTATACATTGATACTTGTTCCGCTATAGATAATTAGGATATTTTTTCGAATGTGTGTGTAATTTTAGTGAAAGGGCATTTCTGATAATCAGCTACCCTTTAATAAATGATCAAAGCTGTGATATATACTCAAATACCAGGATTCTCCTACAAGAACAGGGAGCATGCTGCTGTTTACCCCTCTGGTAACAGCTTTTGATATCAGTAAAAATTTATTCTAACCCGGCCAGCTAACATGAAGGCTAAATAAACTGGAACTGCAATAATCCTGCAGCTTGTGAAGTATAATACTGCAAAATAACAACAGTTCTAGATTTGTTCTACGCAGACATGGAGCAGATTCAACACAAACTCTGACACATGTTAAGTCAATGTACACGCTGCCTTTCAGCTCACTGATGATCTAATTTGGTGACAGTAATCACAGTAATATCTTAAACTGAATGTGGACATTATTTATTTAAATGATTCTGCTTGAAAACTGTATTTGAGAATAGAACAAAACGGGAGGGAAACTACGACTAAACCTACATTTCACATTGTGTCTATTCCTCCAATGCTCCAGTTCTGAAGAGAAAAACAACCAACAGCTGGACAAACAGATGATACAGATGTGACTGCATACACAAACCTTTTGATGTCTGATTTCCCTTGATTACTACAGCAGCAGATCAAATCTGGTGAAATCTAGACAAAAAAGCAAAGAGTGCAGTGTAACGTTCACTGTTCACTGAAAGCAAAGAATATGAATATATGAAAGCAACTGTTCTGGAGTATGGAGTATGGAGTACTGCCACAATGTGGACGCAGCTTTTGAGTGCTTTCAAAAATATATTCAAAGCTCTACACTTTTCTTTCTTTGCTCCTCACTTATCTGCTCTCTTCCTTCCTCCACATTGTTAATTCACCAGCCCACCACTTCTTTCTGTCTGGCTGTGACTTTGCTGGTAGCACTGGAGCAGAGCAGAGGAGGAATTTTCGAACTAGGCCAGGTTGCAGCAGGTAACACAGTCATTCGTGCAGACTGGAAGCTCGCAATGAGAGCAAGAGGATCAGGACAACCTGGCTTACCCTCAGGCAATGATGGGGAGAGTGAGAAGAGGAAGAAAGGGCAGAGATGGAGGGAATATAGAAAAGAAGTTGGAATTGTGACAGAAAGAAAAAACTCATTGTATTAAAGGAAAAAAAGAACAAAGATAGGAGGTAAAAATGTCAAAAGAAGAAGAAGAGAGGCTAAATCCCTCGTGTACGAAAGAAAGATTTGACCAAATCATTCAAATCAGCAAGACTTTTTGTGGCAGGGACTGTAGAGCAGAGCTCTGCTGAGTTGGCTATGGAGGCGCTGATGAGAGCACTGGGACTGGATGACAACGTTACTCGTGGACTGAAACAATGAGCTGAAAGACCCTTAAACGTTTCTGTAGATTAATCTCAGTCCATTCATCAGTACGAGCGACTCCTCTCAGAGTACACACAGTCCTTTAATCTGCTGCTAGAGCTATTGATTAGTGCAGAATGAAACTATTATGTGATTGATGTGTTACTGTCTCAGTGTTCGTTTTATAGCTGATGAAGTAACTAGCAAGAGGGTAGCATGCTAACCAATGTAACTTCTGCTTTGAAAACAGAAAACATGAAGCGTTTCCTGATATTGAATATTGTTTGTCCCCATAAACAAAACTCATAAGTCATAGCAGATGTTGGTCACAATAAGCAGCTTTCTAACGTGTTTTCCTGCTAAAAGCAACTAAAGGTAACTGGTACAACGCTGTTCATTGTGAGCCATACCTGGTGCTGCATTGAATATGTTGCTTGACAAACTGCCTGTGATCAAATGGTGGAGGGCCAGCTCAACAAACAACAGACAAACTACACATGGGACACTTTGCTCGTGCACAATGGGCACAGAAGATGCAGCAACAATGCTGCAACAACCCCGTGCTGGTCATGATTAAGGGATTTTCTGTGGCTCTCCTCTCGTCTGTGGCCATCAGTAACCAGAGTGCAGCAGGGACTTGAGGCTGTGGCTGGATGAGAAGAGAGGAGGAGGAGTCGAGTGGAATGTTAAACATGTCCTCTAGACCCCTGAGGAGGAGGAGGGAGGGCGGCCAACATGGCAGACTGTTCTGTCTCCACCTCTCTCTTCTTCTCTATGGCTATGTCCCTATCTGTCTCTATCTTGTTTTCTCACTTTCTTCCTCCCACTCTGTATCTACAGCTTCTTATCTTCTTTGGAGATCTTTTTGTATCTTTTATTTGGAAACATTTCACATTTGTCCTTCTGTGTGTCTTTTTCTGGATCTCTCATGTTTAGTTTTGTCACTAATTGTAATTCACTCAGAGTTATTAAACTAAAGAACCTGCGTCACTAAGTGAGGTGACGCTTACTTGAAAAATATAAAATCTGCTCATTCAGAATGATTGATTTTAGTATCCTAATACCTTGCTGTGCTTTCTTAATTATTCAGGAGAATTTGGATGAGCTTTTTTTTATTTTAAGGGTTTGTTTATTTTGTGAAAGACCGATTATGGTTCTAATATACAAACATCAGTCTCTGGGGTCACAGTTGGACACGTCGCTCCTTCCTGAATGGCGTCGTGGGACCCTACTGTCTTTGTGCTACTTCCACATTTGCCTGTGAGAGACAACAGCAATTATTCTGAACCACAGGAGATAACCTGTCAGAAAAATTTAATGTTTTAAGTGTTTGATCAAACACTCTATGCCGTTTTTCTCGCCTGAGGACAAACTTCCTAAGGTTTTTTTAATTGCAGTAACTGCAGTATTCCTGAATAACAAAACAGAAATATGTTGATGATTTAAGGAGGTCTGCGATGGACCGGTGACCTAGGATGGGCTCCAGCAAAATCCTGTGACCCTAGTTAAGGAATAAGTGGGTATAGATGATGGATGGATTGATAGATTTAAGGATGTAGGTTAACATTTTGTGAAATATTTTAAGAAAACTGAGTTAAAGCTGGAATCAGCAGCATGTTAACTTAGTACAAAGAAACAAGGGGACACTGCTAGTCTGCCTTCATCAATACATCAGAATCCACCAACCAGCCACTCACTAATGAACATGTTATATCAATCGATATAAAAGATGAGGTGTAATAACACATCATTACTGTGAGGTTGCCATGCAACCAGAAGGACTTCACAAAGTCACTCTGCTCCGCCAAGAAATAGTCATAACTCCCTAATTTCATACACAATATACAAACATGACATAAGTTAATTATTTAAGATTTACAGACCTTTCAGGCATCATCTATTACTTTAGGAGAGGGTCACGCTCTAAGGTAAGATAATCAAAAAACTATCCTTCTCCTGTAATTACTCTGTCAAATCTGTTTCTTTATCAGAGCAAAGTCTTTATCTGTGCATTTTATAATATTGATAAATATCAAGTTCAACTAAACATTTGTATTTGTCGGACATAATGTAGCATGAAGAAAATCATCCATCCATCCATCCATCCATCCACCATCTATACCCACTTATTCCTTAACCAGGGTCCCAGGGATCTGCTGGAGCCTATCCCAGCTCTCTCTGGGTGAAAGGCAGGGGTACACCCTGGACAGGTCCCCAGTCCATCACAGGGCCACATAGAGACAAACAACCTCACACACTCACACTCACTCCTATGGGCAATTTAGAGTCACCAATCAACCTGACATACATGTTTTTGGACTGTGGGAGGAAACCAGAGTACCTGGAGAAAACCCACACAAGCACAGGGAGAACATGCAGACTCCACACAGAAAGGTCCCTGATGGGTTTCAAACCAGGAACCTTCTTGATGTGAGGCAACGGTGCTAACCACCAATCCACCATGGTATCCCATGGAGATAATCAAAAACATCAAAATATGCTGAAGCTACATGCATTGACAGCAGTTTCTGTGTGTGTGTGTGTGTGTGTGTGTGTGTGTGTGTGTGTGTGTGTGTGTGTGTGTGTGAGTGTGACCCAAGGAACAATCTGCCTATTGTCCATACCTTTACTAACAAATGGTGCAGACAGCTATGGGCCAATCATTGACAAGCCAGAGCCTCCCTCATTATATCCAAATCAGATCACAGTGCTGCAGCAGTTATGGCCTTTCAAAGTCTGAAGTTTGACATTTAATTATAGCGTTGCTAGCAGGCAACTTAGAGTGATTTCAAAAAAATACAAGAACAATTTTCTCAGGTTACATCAACTGCAGAGCAGTAATGTCTCAGGCATCATCTCCAAGATGCTGGATGGATGTGTATGAACAGACAGGCTGATCGGGTGTTATTGATGTGTTGTTGGGTGATGTGCTCCTCAGTTTCTACACTTCATTCACTCTGTCTCCTGACTTGCTCTTTCAGGCCTGCCCCAGTAACAGCCTTGCAGCTAAAGCTACAGTGAGGAACTTTGCATATCAGAGGCTGCAAATGGCAGCAAGAGATAACTGTGAAAAATCTGAACTTTGGTACCTTGAAATCCTGAAATGTAGGAATGGCACTTTCTCTGTGAGTTAGCCTTTGTACTCTATAGCCCAGAGCTACAGAGCATTGCTGCTATATGTGTCGATTGGAGCCCCATGCATCAAACATCATAACATCAACTGGAAGTACCTGTTTCTCTGTGCCATTATGTAGTCATTCCCTTTAGATCGGGATTTCACACTTTGTATATAGCAATGTGCTGCCACCGAGTCAATGAAGTGCATGAAGTTCAACAATAAATAAAGACAATTCATGTCAATATTTTGAAAAGTACTGTTACTTTACATTTAGTGCCTAAACTATTTGCACAGCATTGTACATTTATTTACTTATCTAATGTGGTACTTATGGTGGTTAGCACAGTTGCCTCGCAGCAAAAAGCTTCTGGGTTTGAATCCCATTTGACCCTGGGGCCTTTCTGTGTGGAGTGTGTGTGCTCTTCCTGGTCCTACATCGGTTTTCTCTCGGGTGTTGATTTTGTGTCTCTCTTGACGCTTCATTCAACATAAATGATTCTGGGTAAAACTGCTAATGTTATTATGTATATATGTATATGTGAGGTTAGTAAAAATATAGTTGAAAGGGCAATCAGGGTAAAAAAACATTTGAAGACAATAACAGGGTAACATGCAACTAAAATGGAGCTTCATCCAGTCTTTTCCTGACATCAGGAGGGAAATATAAACAACCTCTAAGCCAGCTTGCTGCACTGAGTGTCTTTGTGTTTGTGTCTATGCATCTGTGTCCATATCCCTGGCAATCCTCATGAAAACACCATGTGGCTACAGAGCAGCCTATCACAAGAGGGAGACAGTTGCCGTGCTTCAGGATCCAGTGAGGGAGCTGTCCATTCCAGCACCATGAAGAGGCAGCAGTAACCATGGTGCACTGTGAGAATGAACAGGATGTGACTAATTAAACAGAGACAAACAAAAACACAATATTTTTACACAAACCTCAAAACATATAATGCAAAATATACACAAATATGAATGTCTCATAAATATACGCAGTAGGTCTACACTACACTAACTGCTGACATACATATTTGCATGCATATCTAAATGCTGTTTGTGCATTTAGAGCTTTCTGTGCCTTTCGTATCACTATTACATATATATGTAATGATGCCAAAAGATACATATATATAAATATATATACAGTATTTATATAATATGTTTCAGTGGTTGTGACAGCTTCAGATTCATTGTCTTCTGTGTGAGGCGAGGGGATATGAAACATATGACAGAGTCAAACATACAGAGCACGGATCACTGAGCTTTACAGCTTAACTCATCTATTTCTGTTGAAGCCACCCGAGCCCTTAACCGCTCAGTCAGGTGTTTTACACTCACTGCTCACCCCTTTCATCATTTGGATGTCATCTCTTCACCTCACCAGGAAATTAAAATACACAGTGTCTGTTGGAAAATAATAACCTGCTGATCATAATGATGTGACATCTTATCGATCGCTGTCAGAAAAATGTCTTATTCCTGGCCCCACTTCTATGAACTGGTCAGAGGTCAGAGGTCAGCTATAGAGCAGCACCTCAGGGGCTGTTAGGGGCCAGTGGACTGGTACTTTGCTGCAGGACACTTGAGCAGGATGTAAAGGTGACTGCAATAGGGATTTGAGACTTTTTTAAGCAATACACACACCTGCTGCCTAAAGAGATAGAGTCAGATATGTGGTTGACAATGGTTTGTCTTTAAAAAAAACAATGTAACGCCAGAAAACTCAGTTTGGGCAGTTGTAAAAAGGATCTGCCTTAATAAGTCGTTTGCTGTTCAAGTCTTTTTTAACAGTTTTAAGTCTTTTGTTGTCATTGAGGTCAGTATCTTTATGATTTTGGGGACATTCATAACCATCAGACAACAGTTAAAAACCTACATGTGGACTGTGAAAATGTCTATATATGACTTATTTTAAGCCGTTTGTCCATCTCAGATTTTTCTCCTGGGAGCTTTGGACTTTGGAACAACACTTTGACCTTTAGCTGGAAAAGCAAATGCAAATCCTTTATTCTGAAGAGCATGTAAGTTTTAAACAGTGACCTGGGGAACTCTTTTAACTTTAAATACATTTGAGTATTTTGGTATCGTTTTTAACTAAAGTATGTAAATAATTCTAACATTTCTTTGAAACAATATTGTTTAGGTCTTCAGCAGATGAGAGACACTTTGTAAGTTCATGTACAAACACATAGAGCTGGTGGAAGGAACACATCTTGCTCTTGTGTGAAGAAAATGAAACACTGGCGTTGAGCTTGACATAAACTGACTTGTTGAAAAGGACAGTTTTTGCAGTGCGCTTGTTTTTGCGTAAAGCTCCGCTGCTGCGCAAAGAACATCTCCCTCCGCCTCGCTCTCTCTCTCTCTTCCTCGCTCTCTGGTTGTGTCGATTTTTTTCATCTTCTGCTTCTAACCATCATCCACCCCCTCCTCCTCCTCTCCTCACTCCACTTCTATCTCAGCTCTGCGAAGAAGAAAAACGGGGAGACCAAGGATTGATGTGTTGCTCGACTTGAAATTTTATACATTTTGCGCAAATAACCCCCACGCCTGACGGCATTTCCAAAAAAATCACTGTTTTTGATGATTTCTGATTATTTTTCTGTGATGACAGTAAACGGCTGTGTGTGTATAAGCGCTCGCTGTGCTCTAGCTGACCGTGATATTACCGTCTAGGATCGTTTGGACGCTGGAGAAAGAGGCTCTGACGCTCCGGGAAGCTTCGTCCATCCTTCCGTGTCCTCCTAATTCCTGCGACCGGCTGCATGACCGGTGATGCTCGGCCTCTCCGCCTGGATGCGCCCCTCTGTCCGCGGTGTGCCGTCGGTACCGCTTCCTGTATCCCCCTATAGCAGATTTCCACTGTCGCCGGAGAAAGGTCTAGGGACCATAAATGGAAACTGGGGATCAGAATTTTAGGAAAAAGGGAAACTAAGCAGGCTATCGTTTAATTTCCACAACTTAACATTTCCTCCTCTTTTTGGCTTGTTTTTTTTTTATTATTTGGAGAGGGGGTTGATCGTCCCTGGTTGGTTTATTTCCTTCATGTCTTAAGGAATGGCTGGCTTTCATGGCAGTCATGTTACCGGCTGATTATTTGGTATTGTTTATCATTCTGTCCCTGATTGTGAGGGAGCGCTTGATTTTGCTGGTTTGAATCTGTTCATTAATTTCTTTCAGCACACCCTGTCAGTAATTTTTTCAACATATTCTGGGCCCTGCCTGTCTGTCTTGCTTGTCTCCCCTCACCCTCTTTCCACTGAATACATGTGGTAGCCTGATTCTTTAGAAAAGCTTGAGATGAGCCTCCATAAGACACTGATCCACCGGGTCACATTAAGGTAGTCGGATCCCATCCTGAATTGTGTCATCATCTGTTGGAGGTCTCTGCTTTTGCTTTTATTTGGGGCCATTTAAAAGAAATTAGGCCACTAACTCTGTTAGTCTTAACCACCCTCCATCCCCACATCCCCACGTTTCTTCATTCCCTTTTCAGTATGAAGTAATTCACACCGTGTGCATACGTGTGCTTGTCTTGTGTGTACAGGTGTGTGCGGGTGAAAGTTTGGTCTGCGAGTGAGTGAGTGAGTGTGTGTGTGTGTTTCTCTGTGTGTGAAAGAGAAGGAGAATAACAGTGCAGGCTTTATGTGACAACCTGTGTGGGGAAAAATCAAGCACTACATGCACATCACTCCATTCATCCCTGCTGAAGCTGTGAGGATTGTAACACATGTACCTGCTCCAGTTGTTCTGACAAAGCCAGATTCAGGCCTCAGACGACCACAGAGAAAACAACCAAAATCCTCCATCTTCTCATTATCTCAGCCTTTTTTAGAGTTTGACGTTTAGAGGCCTTCCAACTCAACAAAGTAGGTCTAGATCTCAGACCAGGTCTCTTGTGGTATCTACTAGAAGCCTGTGTTTTTAGGTCAATATTTTTTCCAGAGCAGGGCAACTTATTGCCCCTTGAGGACTAGAATTTAGAAACTCTTGTAGCTGAGAGGTCTGCAGTCCTCGCCAAAGTCTGTTTGACCCATCTGTTGGGCCAAACAGCTACCCACCCACCCCCAAACCTACACCCTCATCTTAATTTTCACCTGTTTGCTGTCCCACCCCAAAACCAACCATACGATTTCCCCCGAGCTCCCCTAATTCCCCCGCCCCCCCCAGCGGTCCCCCGCTATCGTCGTCCACCCGACGCCGCCCACCCCCCCTTTTCCGAGCTGGCGTGGCGACGCAAACTCACAAATATTTACTTCCTGTACATCAAGAGGAAAGGGGGCCCCCCTTTCGTGGAATGCGGCAACATGGGCGTGTTTGACCGCGGAGTTCAGATGCTGCTGACCACGGTGGGGGCCTTTGCCGCCTTCAGCCTCATGACCATCGCCGTGGGGACAGACTACTGGCTGTACTCACGCGGCGTCTGCAAGATCAAGAGCACCAACGAGAATGAGACCAGCAAGAAGAACGAGGAGGTGATGACGCACTCAGGCCTCTGGAGGACCTGCTGCCTGGAAGGTGAGCCGGAGATACACTGGAGAAGCCATATATACATGCAGAGATACACCAACACCACCCTGCTCAGGCAGATTGATTCCTACGTGCCCACACACATACAGTCTTGCATTTGCACTCACATGCCTACACATACGCTCACATGCCCACACTATTCAGTATGTTCTCTGCATCCATTGCCACACATGCATACACCCGCTGTCTCTAGCCTACACACACATATCCATCTCTCTATCTGCACACAGCCTGCAGCCTCTGATGTTGTATGCTATTTTACCAAGTATTACAAGTTCCTAACATTTCTGGCAGAAGTGTCTTTCACACCAAAATGAAGCCTTTCCTTTAAAAAATTGCAGCATACCTCACTTCTTCCTCCTAGAAGTTGATGTTGATGATGCTTCTATGAAATGGTCCTTTTGGTTGCTTTCTTGTCCAGGGTTGGCTTGTCATGTGGCCTGTCATGGCTGGTATGCAGTTTGGTCTTTTAATTGTCCCAGCAGAAAGCAGCTTGGCTCATTTAGCAAACTGCCAGACTGGACCCCACAGGACACCTAAGGTCCAGCCAGGTATACAGCTGACTTATATAATCACCAGTCCTGCTATCGGCTTGTTATTTTTATCATTTCATTCTCTGTTTAAAGGACAGATGTAAAAACATGTAAAGCCTTACATGGTTATCTCCATGACAGGCCTATAAACCCTAATGCCAGGTATTTGAGCCTCCAGCAATCTGCAGCCTATTTGGATCCATGACCAGGCACACTAGAATCGGTTTCAGATTTTTCAGGTCTCTCTTTTTTTAAAAATGTCTGTGTACGGGTTGCTTAGTAATCTTCCCTCTTTTCCACACTGGCATGGCGGGATTAGCTAACCTGTGTGAGTCTACTAGAGGAAACGAGGATTTATTCCAGGTAAAGCCTTTGGCTCTGAACTGAACTGAAGTTAATGCAGTGAGACTAGAGTGATCCCCCACCACAGCATAACAATGAATTTTTGAATATGGATTTTTACCCCCATTTCTGATAGTTGACATACAGTGGGGCCTTTGTCTTCTTCCCCCTTCAGCCTTAAAAAAACACCGGACTGAACTTTTTCACTTCAGGACAACAAAACTGTAAATTGACTTTTTCTGTGACAGCCAATTTGAAACTTTGTCCGTAACCTTAACCCCATGCCCTAACCTTTAAAAGAGCAGCGCAGGATGACACCCACACAAAAACACTTTATAAGGACAGGACACGTTGACGCTGACTTACATCATGTCTGTGGGATTCATCTCTATCCTGAATCATATAATACCCTGGCCCAGAATCACAGGACAAAGCCGAGTGCTGACGATACAGATTCAGTTTATTTGTAGGACCATTGGTCTTATTTGCCACAGTAAGAGTCACAGTATCGTCATTATAAATGCTAACATTGATATGGATATGTAATGCACTTATCCTATGGTCATCCTACATGGAAAACTTCTGATTCCCATTTTGCCACTTGTGTTGTAAACATCTAGAGGTAAATATTGGAGTGACACATACTGATGAGACAAAACTTCTTTCATACTTTGACGTATGTCATAATAATCTATTGCACATGTGCTGGCTGTATAACTAACTGTGTGCACCGTCTCTTACTGTGACCTCACATTGTCACAGTGGTTGAGCCATAGAGCCTGATCCAGTCACACACCTGGTTATTGGTCATCACAAGGTGTCATAGTAACTTTAACATCTGCTGTGATCTTGTAATGAGCGCTACACCTTACTTTATGAGTAATCGTGTAAGTATTTAGCACAAAGGCATGTAGCAAGTTATTGTATTCATCAGCTCTGCAGCAGAGTCGCAGCATAGTGGAACAGCAAGCTCACTGCAACACACAAACTACATTTCCACGTCTGACATAAAAGAAAAATGAACAAATGTTGGAGTTCAAGTAAAGACCACGACATTTAAACAGTGTGTTTTAACCATTGATCATTAAACTAGTGTCAGTTTAATGTCGGTTCACTTGTCTGAGAGTGGAATATAATCCCTTAATTCATTCAAAGATGCAGATCGCTGAGCCTCTGCAGGAGCAGCAGTGTTGTCACTTGTCTTTGTCAGCTGTTTTGATTTCAGGACATTTAACACTGATTTTATGGAACAAACTCACGTCACATCTTTAGGATTACACACACTCACCAGTTCTCCAGCTGTTGAAATTTCACACCACTGTTCCACTTTATACACAGCTAACATTTAGCTAATGCTTTACCTCCTTGTGTTTGGTTTATGGCAGGTTAAACTATTCCTGGATCTGGGTCTTTTCAGCTTCTGATAGGTGATATTTTGCTGTTAACAAGGCAGATGTCACAGCTCAGCATGTGCAGGTGAAGATGAAACATTACAATAGACAGGCAGCTGTAAATCTCACAGTAACCCTTCACTGGTCCAGAAAAAGACATATTTTCTCAGCTTTCCCAGTACTAAATCTTGGCCTCCTTCTTTGTCATGTCTTTATTCTGCTACAGCAGCTAACTCAGTGTTTAATATAAGGTTAACGCTGCTGAACACATTGAAATAAACCTGTATGTCTTGAAATATATTGCTTCTTTACTCTCTCCTGCAAAGCCTGCACAGAATGTTCAAAAACATTCGATCATAGTTTCTTTAAACAGGTTTAAGCATATGCCTTTTTTTTTACCAAATACATTTTCTAGCTAAAAATACCAATTGTAAATCGGTTTTGGTTATAAGTCACACAGATACAAGATACTTAGCTTTTTCCTGTGACTACCTCTCCTACTTTCCTTAAAAATCTTGGCCAGAACTATAAAAAAGAAAAGACATTATATATGTTTATATTTATCAGTTTTACAGTTCATTTTACACTTTATTGATTTTCACAAGCCGTGTCAAGGCCTTGGTCCTGGCGACATCTCAAACCTATTGACACTTTATGGGGTGACAAGGTCAATACTGTAACTGAGCTGTTACGAGACCCCAGGTGTAGGTGTGGGTGTAAATGCTAATGCCTGTAAACATAATATCAAAAAGATGAAAAGACAATTGCTCAGACTTTTTTATCAGGCGACTCATAAAATCAAGAAATAACTAGAACTAAAGATCATGATTTTTTTATGACAGAACATGTTTTGTGAAAATAGAGAAGGGTTGTGATCTCACTGTGGACTTTGTGTACTTCCATCGTGAACACGCTCTCTTCTCAACAATCAGCAGGTTTTATTTGAAGTGACCTAAAAAACCCACAAGCAACTTGCTTCACGTCACTGCTTATTCGAGCTCTGTTGAAGACTGCCTAATTTGGTGCAGGTGTGATGAAGGCTACCTGTGATCAAGCATGTGATCACATTATGTAATCATTTTAAAGGTGATGTCATGGGAATACATTTACTGCTGCAAATTTAGAACCACCTAGACACTGGTTGTTTGTGAGTTTGAGGACAAAATATGTTTATTTTTTAAGAGAGAAAATATGAAATCTTGGCTGAGGTTGTAAAATTGTGTCAAATCTCCAACACATTTGTCGATGTGAATGCAGCCACGCCAACTCACTCCATGTGATATGCTTATTTTCCTCGCTAAGTGGCTTTACTTTTCACACTCTAAACTCGCTCTGTGTCCTTGGCACTGGAGATTTGAAATGGTTAAGAGCAGAGAGGAATCTGAGAGAGATCCAGCTCACTCTGTGTGCTTTGCCTTCAGAGCTACAGTTGCTTTATAGCTGCGTGGTACAGAGAAGAGAAAGAGGAAGAGAGAAATTGGGAGGTGTTGAGAAAGAAAAAAAGAGAAAAAAGAACAAGAGAGAGAAAGAGCAGGCAGCCCTGGTTTGCTGTCACACCCCCTCAGGCATCCTGTGCTATCTTTAACACACAGGCCTACGTTCTATCTAACCTATCTTGCCCCAGCTTTTAACATAATACATCACAGCGCATGCTTTTATTTTAATGCTCTGGACATGTTGTACCTGAATTACAAACAACACTGACTGTCAGCTTTGTCAGGACAGTGACATATCAGCGTCACAGCGAAACAAAGCCCACACATACTGTAGATGTTGGGTCTAGAGTTTTATATTTTGATGATGTTTCTGTTCTCATTCTAATGTAAGGCTGCTGGCGTGCGTGTGTGTTTGAGGCAGGCTGTCTCAGAATTGGAGTGCATTATCGAGATGACATTAATTATACTAATAGCCATCAGCTCCGTTAGTTTTGCCGCGCTGATCGTCAACAGAACCTCTCGACACTGCTCCTTTATCTGAAGCTCCAGCTGGTAATTCACCGTGATGTGAAGTAACTGATTACATGGAATCAGATTACAAAATATAATCTTCTTTTACGAAAAGGTGCAGACCACTTCTTTATCAGTAAATGGACAGCAACTAGCAAATGACTGTACATGTGAGCTGATTGCAAAAAAAAAAAAAAAAACGCTGATGCATTATCTGAGGCTTCATTACTTGACATGATGGGTTGGGAAGTGATGATAGCCAGTAGATTTATTGAAAAGTCATCTGATAATGTGCGATCTGGGATCTGTAGGCTGCCAAATCGACTGAAACTACAGACAAATTAAATGGCGATTAGTTCTGTTCACAATGCTGAAATTACAGTCCAGTCATGTGTTAGAGGCAAAACCATTTTTGCCCTGTTTTGGCGTGTCTGAGTCTCCTGGTCCAATAAAAGGCACACCTTTATGCCATGAAGTAGGATGGATTTGGTTTTGGTTTGAGAGAAATAAACTGATTTGAGTTATGCCAAGAATTAAAGAGCTTATCTGAGAGCAAAAGGAAACGATTAACCTGGATCTGCCCAGAAAAAAAACAAACATATACCTGCAGTACCAGCATCTCTAAAGCTGAGAAATTAAAACAGAGCCTGCTTACTGTTCTCCTCAGTCTACACATGCTAAGCTAAGCTACTCAACTCCCAGCTCCAGCACCAGACTCAATGCACAGCCATTATGAGCCTGCTAACATTTCACATGGAAATATATAAATAAGCATCTGAAGGTGAAGTTGGTCACTACATTTACATTTTGTAAGTTAATTAAAAGACAGGGGAAATATTTCATCATGTCTGACTTTCCACATGACCAGTTTTAAGGAGAGCAAAGATGAAAACCATATTTCCTCAGGCTAATTGAAATGCTTAAAGATGTAACACTCTATTTACGATGCATGATGAAGGAGTGCCGGGTAAGAAAATAAGAGCCATTGTTCTGCCTCCACACTGCGGCTGGCAAACAGTCAGCATCCAGCAGCGCTCTGTGGGCGTGCTGTTGTTGATACTGTAATAGAAGTGACTGACAGGCCACGGCAGCTGTCAAACCTCTGCCATCAATGTGCTACAACCACCCAACTCCTGGAGCAACAAAAAAAACTGATTATTTTTAGACTTAGAACTTCTTTATATCGTAATACCCATTTATTATTTTCTCCACATGAATTCTCAGACCACATGTCTTCGCATTAACAGGCTTTCATTAGGTGTTATTACTACACTTCTACATTGCCTCATCATAAACTGTTTTGAAAAAAAATGTGGCCTTGATGTGATTTCAAACATATTCTGGTTTTGTTGTATAATCCTCAACATTTATATACGGATAGTTAGTTCTGGAGGGTTGGTGTTTGTGCAGGCGGTGATGGCTATAGAGAGACATTAGTTGTAATTTTAATACATTATTTTGCATAAAATCTTTACCTAAATACTCTTGGAGAAATTATCTTATCTCACAGTCTGATATAACAACATAGTGTATATTCTGTATGTGTTTGTTTTGAGTCTTCTTTGATTCAAGAGAAACGTAAGGATTCATGATTTTTGTGGGCTGCACTTTATATATATATATATATATATATATATACAAATACAACATGATATATGCCATATCACTGAGAACTCAGGCTTTAACAACGTTCTCTGGGTTTGGACAGAGTCTAGCTTCTCAGAGTTTCTAATCACTCAGTATTTAACTACGTCAACTACAAAACTATCTTTGCACACCCAGTGGTAAACGGTTAAAAATCACTGTTTCACTTGGAACATCACAGACGTAGCAGGTACTATGTCAGTGCAGTGATTAAGTAGAAGAGTTAGTGCAAAGTGTGAGAGCTTGGATTGTGGAATGTGGAAACAGTACATTTCACGTTTCCTTCTATCTTTGTTATAAACACATGCAGTATTAAACTGTGCCGACCTCACAATCCATGTAGCATCAGTCTCCACACTCCTCCATCCAGCTGCTCTCAAGTCTGCTCCAGTTGGATTCACTCAATGTTCCTGTCATCCTGGACGGATGGGCTCATGTCGGTGGTCCAGCTGTGAAGGCTGGCTCCAGAGATCCCGCCTGTCGCGGACTTCCATGATGGATCTTGCCCCAGGACAGTCTCTCGTTCCTAGGCACAGACCGGAGCTGCCCTGGGGGCCTCAGCCTTGACAGGTGGAGCTCAGCAGGCTCTAAACACAGCTATTAATCTCCATCACGGCGGGTTT
This sequence comes from Mastacembelus armatus, assembly GCF_900324485.2. Classification (NCBI taxonomy): domain Eukaryota; kingdom Metazoa; phylum Chordata; class Actinopteri; order Synbranchiformes; family Mastacembelidae; genus Mastacembelus; species Mastacembelus armatus. The sequence continues at coordinate 2,473,087 of NC_046633.1, forward strand.
GAGAGCAAGCGAGGTGTGTGTGACAGGAGATATGTTTCTGGGAATGAGGTGTGAGTGTCTGAGAGTGTGTGCTCTTGTGTGTGTATTTCTTGCCAGGATTCAATTTTAGCTTTCATCGCACACAAAATCATACTGGTACTGAATTTCCAGCTAAGCTGCAGTGGCCAGGATTGACAAAACACATGATCCTTTGATTTGGAAAAGAAATTACCTTTACACTTTCTCTAAAGCCACTGCAAATTCTCAGTGACCAAAATTCAAGAATAATGTACATTTTCCTGGGTTTTGACAGGTACATGTTTTGGGGGACTCCAGGTTTCTTTTTGACAACTGTGATAGAAGACCAGCATTTATCATTCATGAGCTATAAAGATGAGGTTGTTTAAGTCATTTCAGTCTTATTCCAGCCTCTTCAGAGAGAGATGAATCATGTAAATACATAATGAACATTTTAGTGCTGTTGCTATAAAGTGCATTTGAAGAAAATGCACTTTACACAATTTTATATGTTATGTATGGTTTACATGTTTGTGTGTGTGTCTGTGTGTGATTGTGTGCTGTTTTTTGTCATATAAGGGTAAAACCAGATGCACATAGATTTTGAGACTTAATTGTAATCTGTAAAATTATGGACGTGTATCAAGTAAATAATCATAACCTGCCATATCATTTAGTGTAATTAATATCAATTTTCAGGAATTTGTATATATACATCATATAAAGTACGCATGCATCATATTTATTATCTTCTCAGTTGTGTTTAAATCCCTGATGACATTCTCTTCATTAACTAATTAATGCAGTCGCCACACCTTCTATTTGCAGCAGCTCTACTCATCCCTCTTCATGGCAGTGCCAGGTATCTTTGGCCACATGATGCTGCGTAACTATGGCGATGCAGCGGCCTGTTGGCAGCACAAGGCCGCCTGTCAAACAGACATCACGGCCTCTCAATCAAAGAAACTGTTTACGAGCGCTCACACACCACCTGGGACTGACACATACTCTGCTCTGCACCATGGGAGGGACAGCAATCACACACACACACACACACACACACACACACACACAACACATTTACATGCAAGAATATGCAGACACATCCAGGTGCAGTAGTGAAACAAGGACATAGTTAATTAACACATAATGAGCATTTACAGCATGGCTTAATATAAGACAAAGTGACAACATCTAAGCTCAGCTATAAGTATCATAAACCATCTCCAGGTCCAGATTAAAATGTATGTGTTCATGAAAAATGAATGTTGTATTATTAAATCTAAAAAAAAAAAATCAGAGATTGTGCTTTCTAGTCATCATCTCACTGTTGAGCAGACAGCACTAAAACACATTTTAGAGGCAACTGTTCCAAAATACAGTTAAGAAAACTCTACTTTGATATTTATGATGATGAATATATCATCATTTTTGTTCCAATAATCAGTTTTAGTTTGTGTGTTTTTTCTCTGCTCTCCTGCATAAGTGGTATGTACTTCCTTCATATTGGACTAAGACAAGTACTCAGTACTAACACTAGTGTCCAAACAGCTAGCTGAGTACTGCATTTCAGTACTAACACTAGTGTCCAAACAGCTAGCTGAGTACTGCATTTCAGTACTAACACTAGTGTCCAAACAGCTAGCTGAGTACTGCATTTCTTCATAAATCGAACTGTGCATTTATAAAATACATGAAATTTGTAACCAGGTTAGGGCAGTACACAGGACCAGTTAAGGAAGCTCTATTTTCAAACTGAAAACATATATTGGTGGTTATTGTGGTTATTTAATGAATGAATATGGTTTCCATATGTTCACATTTGGTTCCAACCAAGAACACACAAATGATAAAGCCCATCCTTATAATCAAAATGAAATAATTTAACAATGAAGTAGGTAAATAATCTAAATAATTAAGAGTATTTTGTATTCTGTTTACAGTCAGTGTATATAAATGTATAGGGAAAATCTTAATTGGTAATATGCTTGATGTGTGGAAGATATCAGTGTTAGTGTTAAAACTGCTTTTGGAAGCTACTGGAATGTGTCTGCTGCAGATGCTGAAGTGTTTCACTAACAGGGTTATGCAACAGGACAGTGCTGTTAGCAGTCTGTGGTGTGACAGGAGGCAAGTGTGCCAAAGTGGTGTACTGTAGTATGTTCAGCGGTAGCCACTGACTGCATATTAGGATGACGCATAGTAGTTTCATCCTAGAGCTCTTGGGATCTATGCTGCATTTGTAAGTGATGGAAAACTCCCATCCAAAACTTGTTTTGTCTTAGCCTCAAAACAAGAGCCCAGAATTGAGCTTCTGTGTAATACAAGACAGACAGTTATCAAATGTGCCCATGCCTAATTTGGACAAACACATCACTTACTTGTATTTGTCGTCTGGAAAACTATGGAAGCTGTTTTCCAGCGAAGTCAGTGTGATTTGTAAACGCAAGGGTCAATAAATAAGTGTTTATAATTCTGATTTCAGTAGGGATTAGTTTTTATAGCAGAGTTGTATATGTATAATATTATGATTAGGTCTTTATTTAGTTGTTTATAACCTTAGTGTTGACATAACTCCCTTTCTGAGATTGGATCAGTTTGAGTAGCTACTATTACAAAGGAAACAGAAGAAAACACAACTTTGTTTTTGATCTTTTTTTAGACTTTTAACTATTTTGCGACCTCTCAAACTTAAGCACTACTGTTTTACAGTATAGTAACAGTGTGATGTCCTACGTTTTACAGTGTTTTGCAAAAGTAACAGTGTGTCACGTTCGTTGTTTTTCTGTATAGTAGGGTGAATGTGGTGTAGCAGAGAGCTGTTGGCACCGCCACACAGTCTGTTTAACGCCTGGTGGGAGAGGTGCTGACAGGCCGACTGCTCCCTAATCCCACACACATCAGGAGCCAAAGGGAATGACCAGGGATCTCAGTGTGTGTGCGTGTGTGTGTGTGTGTGTGTGTGTGTGTGTGGTCTTTACTGATCGGTGACATATTCACCAGTGTTTTAAGTTGACCAGTTGACTTTGCTATCCAGGTGAAGGTCAAAAAGAATGATAAAAAGAATGATACTCTTCCAGGTGTGTTTTGGTTTAGTTGATTTCATGAACGTCAATTAAAGTGCAAATAAGCAAAAGCAAGCAGCTTCCTATTGTTAGTGTCTATTGTTTAGTTCTCATGCTGGAAACGTGGATGAAGTCACTGGCATCAGAGTTGTCACAACAAGGCTGTATCATACAGTACATGCCAACACAGCCCTTTGTGTTAAAACACTGTAGGGTGTTGCACCTCATTGTGAATGCTCACCTTGTCTTTGGGGTTAGGGGTTAGGCCGTCATTGTGATGGTTAGAGTAAGGAGCTAGGGAATGCATCGAGATGAGAAGCACATGCATCGGTTATGTTTGTGTAAAAGGTCTATTTGCTAATCACCAGATAGATGTCAGGTCCCCTGACCCCGCCCACCAACAATCACAGCACGGTGACAAATCGACTGAGCTGCTCTCAGTGTGAGCACCGGGAGCTGCTTCATTATGGAGTTTGTGTTAGTGATAACATATGGTCAAACTGATGAAGCAACAATGCTGTCATCTGTAAGCTGTATGAGTCATAAACATTATGTGTGTGTGTGTGTGTGTGTGTGTGTGTGTGTGTGTGTGTGTGTGTGTGTGTGTGTGTGTGTGTGTGTGTGTTCTCAGTCTCACTTGTATATGATAATTAGCTCGTTGATAAATTGAAATGCATTAGAGGGAGAGTACAATAAACATAAACACACACACACACACACACACACTTATCCACATTTACAAGCCCTAAACAGATTCATAAACACATGCACAGCAACTTAAATTACATGTAATGTAAGATTTGTTATTGAGGTTATCTTACACACGTATTAAGCAACAGCACCACTGTGAAGTAAAACACACACAGAGCACATACACACCACATACACTAACCAACAGAGACTTATGTTTTTCTATAATAAAATATTACTTCATTGGTGCAATGTATGTGTGTGGCAGATGACCCTTCCTCCATCACACTCAGAGGTGAAAGGTCAGACTTGATGTAAGGTCAAGTGTTGTATTGGCTGCTCTCTCTCTAACACATATACACACAGTTGTGTTTTCATCGCTTCAGGGGACATTTCATTGATTACATTATATTCATTTCCTGCAGTGTTTACCTAACCCTAACCATAGCCGCAACCTAACTAACCCTAACCCTGCAGAGACATACCAAGTTACATCACCTCACATCACCTCACGTCACCTTCATCTGGACCAAAAACAACCTTAAACCAAGTTTTCACTTTATGTTTTGGGGCCTTACCCTTTGTCCCCAAAAAGAAAGTATGTTGAGTTTCCACAGTGTGACTATGTAAAGAATGCCAGTCCACACACACACACACACACACACACACACTGCTGACCAGTGACATTAAACAAATAAAATGGTAAAAAGTCTCTAAAGCTGTAATATGTTATATTTGTATTTACAAGCTCTTCCACTTCCACCTCTGTAAATTCTATCACTTGGCAGACACCACAGATACCCCTAAAAACTGGGCAGTTTCACAAAGTGTGTCAGATTGACAGTGCATGTTTTGAGTGTGCACATATGGGCTTACAGCTGATTCCCACTGGATAGATACTAAAAAGACATAAAGATTAGTATGGAAAGAGGTAGAAAATAATTTGTAATTTGGTGAAAAGACTTGCACTGTGAAGTTTCAAGTGTTTATTATTCCTTTCTAACACTGTAGCTCTCAAATTTCCCCTATTTCAAGGTCCATGGGAATATACTTTGTATTGAAGTTCTGAGTAGGTATGTACGAGTGTGTTACCTGCTTATGTGCAAAACCACCAGACCTGTGGTAGCTCCAGTCGCTGTCTGTGCCCAAGACGAAACACACAGACTTATAATCTGGTTGTTGAAAGATAAGAGGCACACAGATGTCACAGCTTCCCTCTCCATGACACAAGTGAAACCCTGTGATGTGTCAGGTTATGATTCATCAGATTATTATGGTCAGCAGAATGAGTTTACAGCTGCACGCCAGATGTGGCTAACCCAAGTTAACGGTAATGCCGCAATATTAAGCAGGCTACAATGAGCTCTGTATTTTAGGACTGTTGGGTTGCAGTTAAACGCCTGTGCATGTACTATACTGTGTGTGTGTGTGTGTGTGTGTGTGTGTGTGCGTGCGTCTGTGTGTGTGTGTGTGTGTGTGTGCGCTTTGTTTTTTTGTGTGCATCACAGCCTGTGTTTGTGAGTTTGCACTTGTTTGGGTATAGTTGTATATACAGCATGTGCCTGTCAGGAATAAGTGTGAACTGACCTGTGTGTGTGTATGACTGTGTATGGAGTGTTTCTGTGCATAGGCTCATTAAAATACAGTTGTCTGTGCTCTTGAATTGCCATCTTTGTGAGGTCCAAGAGCTTGACTTTGACAGAGGATATTTTGGCAAAGGTCTGTTTGAAGTTGAAGACTGAATGCTCTACGTCCAAGTCTATTTTTTAGTCACGTTGTTAATATGAATGATGGAGTCCTACGTAAACGAAAATTTCTGTTCAAGGTGGAACAGTTTTGTATTTTACATGGGAATTTTCTGCATTTATATAAGCACCAATTAGGATCTGATACTATATTAATTAGAATACACAACACTTATTTATTTATTATTTATCTTTATTAGTCTTTTCTTTTTGATTACTGTCAGCAAACGTCCCCCCCTCACTCTTCTACTGAAAGAGATTAGTGTTAGATTAGTGCTAAACATGTAACTACAGATGACTTTTACAGAACTATAATTGATTATTTAATCATGAATAATTAAAGGGTTAGTTGTATAAAGCTCTTTGTGGCCCCAGAGGGAGCTGCGTTAAATCACGTGAGACAGTGTCAGGTCTGAAAACTGCAGGGATGAACCCTAACCCTAACACAAAATGGTGGTGTGAAGTTAGAAAGCAGAGACTGCACCAGACGTCTGTAGCTCCTCATGTCTTCTTCAGGCTAAATTAGCTGCTGTAGCACCTGAATCTCCGACAGCACCGAGTAGAAAATAAAGTGTGGAATAAAAGAGACAATATCTCTGGTCCAGCTGCAACAACAGTGTTGACAGTGTTAGAGCAGTGCAATGCAAACCAGTGCAATACTCTTTTAACCTTTTAGAGAAATATTAAAGCTTTTTAGGGGGTTTGGGGGTACTCTGGTGTTTATCTTAGGTTTAGGATAAAGGTTTAGCTCAAGATTGGTATGAGAGGTCAAAGGGCAATGTTTCTGTTGAGTAAAAATTTTTTTTTTGAAGTACTATTATTTTGGGCAGTTTTTGCCTTTGTTTTGACAGGACAGTGTAGATAGACAGGAAACCAGGGTAGAGAGGAGAGGAAGACATACAGGTATACAGGACAGCCAGCTTGGGAATTGAACCGGCATCACCTGCATACATGGACAGGCACATTACCACTACGCCACCAGCAGCACCTGAATACAAGATTTTTTCTGGAGATTTTTTTAATCCAAATAAAAATCACTTAGAACTTCTCCCAATACATTTTAAACAGCGACAAGAGCTTCCCAGCAGACTTGTCCTGTGTTCAAAATGGCTGCTTCTTTCACTCATTCATTGCTGCATATGAACAGTCAATATTTTACTCTGTAGTGAGCAGTAAATTGAGACACTGAACATGCAATGCACATCATGATATGACAGGCATAGAGTTGCACAAAGTCATTTTCATGTCTTGCACCGGTTAGTTCTAAGTATTAGATTTGGAAACGCACCATATAGCGAACAGGCATATTGCTTCATTTTTAGGGGTCATAAGCCAAGTGGGGGGTCCATGCATGTATGCATAACAAAATCTTCATGTAATGATTTCTGGCATTTTGATATACCTTAATGTTTATTCAGGTACAAAAAGAGAAATCGCACTACACAGGTATTTGATTTTTTTTTTTTATTATTTGAAAATTGTAATTTTCTTACATTTGAAATACATGTGACTTTGAAGCAACAGTACAGTATAAGTGGTATATAAGCAGGATCATGATGCATGGTTGCTATTAGTGTCAGGGCCATCGTGCCATCAGTTTTATCCAGGAAGCTCCTCAGCGTTGTTCTGGAGTAGAGCTTATGTTGGCTGGAGCCCATTTGCATCCTTCTTGTTCTTTTTTTGTCCTGTTGTGTTGCAATAATCACTGCCTCACCTCCCAGCAGTGTGAAACTATCAAAGTGTTAACCTCTTAAGAGTAGAGAGGGCAAGTAGGTTGTGATTACTGTAATTACAGGATGTGTGTTTTCCTGCTATAATCCTCAATATGCACTAGCACCGTATGGTTTCCCTGGTACAGCCACCAAGCAAAAGCCTGTGTATGAGGAGGAAATGGTGTAGATACACTGAACTTTGAGACATTAAAGTAAATCATTATTCAAATTGTGTAACTTGCACAAATTAATTGTAGGCCAACCTTTTACAAAACAGTTAATGTACAGGCTTTAGAATACAATGCAATGCAATGTTTCAGGATATCTTCGATTTGTTTAACCTAAACTCATAAGAGGAAAATTTTAACACTTCTAGTTCAAAAATGTATTTCGAGCAAGAAAAAAAAACTCCAGATAATTTTGTTGACATAAATCATTTAATAGAAAGAAATTACTTGTGTGCCACAGCCAAGTAAAACTGTGTATTCACCAAAATCTGTATAATTACCAAGTTTTGCAGACTTATCACCCCTGCACCGAGTAACTGTAGTGTCACAACAAACATACAGTAAGAAGCTGTAGAGTGAATCAGTTACTGAGACTTTTAACCACCCACTGATCAACTACAGCTGTTAAATGACCCAGGAAAAGACTGGTTGTGCTGGGCAGGTGGTGTTTATCAGTCCTGCTAAGTGTTTTCCACTATAAGTATTTCTCCTCAAATAATCAGCAGTTCTACTATGAAGTAAAGTGGACTGTTATTGGGTGAAAAAACAAAAGTCAAAAATAATATGTGAGTCTGAGACTTGAGACATTTTCATGCTACATAATTTGCACAAGGATTTTGTTTTGAGCACAATAAAAAATATTTCCACACAATTTTGAAAATAAATGTAAAGTCTGGCAGGATGACAACAATAAATGTAGAAAATAATTCACTGCTATTAATTCTATTATATAATGAACTTGACATAAATGCTGCTTTTTAATCTAGAAAAAAAAATGATCGAAGCAGGTTTTCACTTTGACCTTTACTACCTAGAAACAACATTCAATTTAACATTATGTGATGTTGATGTGCAGGCTCTACTCCCACAAACCGCTGATGACATGGTTGAGAATGTGATCATGCAGTTTTGAGAGCGTCTTCCCTGCAGCAGGTAGCACACAAGTTGAGTCAGAATAAAGTGAAACGATTTAGTCGTTTCCTGAAGCTTCTCAGAGTTCAGGTCGGTGCAGGGACAGCAGCATGTGGACACAAAATGGCCTCCAGCTGGTCAGCTTGTTTGTTGTTTTCTACCTCTGCACCGACTTTGCTGACAGACAGGTGACACGCAGAAACAGCTCGACTTTATTCAGCAAAGGTTCTCAGTTAATACGTGCATGTGCTGCGTCTATATGAGCATGGTTTTCAAACCTCATTGTGAATTAAATGTGTGTTAAAACACGTCCCAATGGCCATCTGCTAACTGTACAGTGTAGTGTCACTTCTCTCACAACATCACATGTTTCAGTGTGTGAAGCTCCAGACTGTTTGCAGTTTTCTTTTTGTACAGGCTTACTGTTCAGTATGTCACCAAAACAAGTAGAGTTTCAACGTAGAACCCTAAATGAATGCCCAATGACTTCTGAAGATATTTTGTCATTTTAAAGCAATTATAAATTTCAAAATGTGCAAAGACGATGAGATTAAATGAATATTATGTTCACACAGATTCAGAAAGTTGCAGTAAATATATAAAGAACAGATGGCAAGAGGACATTAATTCTGCAGTCTTATGGTTAGAGGGTATTAATAATATAATATTAAAACAGTACTTTGGGGGCAGCACGGTGGGTTAGTGGTTAGCACTGTTGCCTCACATCAAGAAGGTTCCTGGTTTGAAACCCATCAGGGGCCTTTCTGTGTGGAGTCTGCATGTTCTCCCTGTGCTTGTGTGGGTTTTCTCCAGGTACTCTGGTTTCCTCCCACAGTCCAAAAACATGTATGTCAGGTTGATTGGTGACTCTAAATTGCCCATAGGAGTGAGTGTGAGTGTGTGAGGTTGTTGGTCTCTATGTGGCCCTGTGACGGACTCAGTATTTTTAAAAATTCATATGCAGTTGTGTTTCACCTTTGCTGAGGAAGCAGAGCTTTAATATGCTCCTTGTGATATTAAATGAGAATTATTCTGCTAATTTTCTTCTGCAGTTGCAATAGAAAGTGTTTTGAAGCAAAACGCAGCTAAAGGCTGGATTACTAGTTTCAGATATTTATGGAAATAAATAGTGTATGAACTTCAGGAGGGGCAAATTTATTTATTTATTTATTTTTGTTTTGTTTTCTGCAATGGACTGGTGACCTGTCCAGGGTGGACCCCTGCCTTCCACCCAAAGAGAGCTGGGATAGGCTCCAGCAGATCCCTGGGACCCTGGTTAGGACTAAGGGGGTATAGATAATGGATGGATGGATGTTTTCTAAGCACTTCACCCTCCGTCTCTCTCTTTCTCTCTCTGCCCTCAGTTCTTCCTGCTTGCTGTGAAACACTCGAGCATTTGTTGAATATTCACAGATAATTTAGACGACATAGAACAGGAGGGGAGAGAGATGGAAAGGTAGGAGGAGGAAGAAAAAGAGAAGAAAATAAAGGGAGGGATCCGAGAGTGTAAGGAGAAGAGGTGAGAGAGAGAATGGGGATAGGATGGATGGAGGTGATCTGAGGGATCCAAACTCTGCACCCATTGGCTTTTTCTTAAATGAACGACCGGAGGCGAGAGCTGCAGCGAGGTGCTTCTCAGAATACTGGATGCTCCCTCCTCCTCTCTCCTCTCTCTCTCTTCCAATCCCTCCCACATTCTCGAGGAATCAATAGCCGCAAATTAATCATTCTACCCAGAGCACTTTGCAAGAGAGAAAGAAGGAGATGGTTTGCATAAAGATAGTGAAGCAGCAGTAGTGTGCATAATCACACCTTCAGTGCTTTGAGCCTGATTAGATGTTATTCATTGTTGTTTCACTCGTTCAGAGATGAGTAATCATTGTTGTCATGGCGATTGTTGTGGTGCCCCCGTTAGATGCACTTTATATCATTTTGGGAAAATAAATATCTCTGGCCGAGTCTAGAAAAGCTGCATATGGATTTTTAGAAGTCATGAATACTGGAAATAGCTTAAATAACAAAACTGTGATTAGGAATTAATAGTTGCTTAATGTTGTTTAAATATTACTTTCAATAAAACCAAAACTTGTTGGTTTAAGTGAGTCTCCTCCTCAGATTATTATGACACACAGTTACCTTTTGTTGTCAGACAACCTTTAATGGCTCTAATTATGTTCCTAGAGGAACTCAGGAGGTTTTGATAAGTGACGTCCATGTGTTTAAGAAGACCATGGTGGATGGATGGGTCTACAAAACCCTGATCCATGACAGGGAAATCAGTCTCTGTATGTTTTGCTTAAGTTTCTCTGTGTCCTCTCAGTGCCCATTTCAAGGCTGATTAATATATTTGATGTTTTTGGTCTATAAAATGTCAAAAACAGTGACAGCTATCATCAAATCACATGCTACTGAAAAATAAAGTGATGTATTAGTTAAATATTCTGACTGAAAATAAACAAATTAGGCACAATCAGCATATTTTAATTTTGGTTATCATGCATAGGCTTGTTTTTATCCTTTAACAACAAGGATTTTACCTTCAGAGGGTATAAGGGGATATATATATATATATATATATATGTATATATGGGGATAAGAATGGGCTGTACATGCACACGTATGAGCAATTTAGATTCACCTGTTAACCTGACCTGCATGTTTCTGGCTGCCTGATCTCATCCCATCATATATGTATTGCATGTAAAAGCATGTTAATTATTCGCACCTACTGGCAAAGCTTTAATTCTATTGAATTTGCATCAGTTTCATGTTCTCCTCCTTCTTTCTGAACTACATGGAACTCATCTGCCTAATATCTTCTTGAAGTTAAAATATTGGTGTAAGTGCATTTCATTATAAAAAGCTCTAATTCTTGTGACACAAGGTTAGATAAAATTCTCTCCAACAGATGATTTTGTACCCAACACACACACTCAAACAGCTTGCGTGACAGTATGTGTTGCTCTCTTCATGCAGGCAGCGAGCATGTGACTGTGACATGACCCCCCCCCCCCAACCCACCCTCATCCTGAAACAACAAGTACTTATTTTGCTCCAGGACAATTTTCAGTTTCATTATCACTGCAGGAAAGATCATCTTTATCCGGAAAACATCTGGGTGAGATGGAAGAACTGGGGTGATGATGGAGGAGAAGTATAGAAAGAGGGAAGAGGGGAAATGCAGAGCTTGGGTGTGTGTAGACGGGGGAAAAAAGGAAAAGAGGGAAGGAATGAGGGGTGGAGAGATGGAGTAAAACCAGGAGAAAGCAGATGGAGAGACACACAGAAGAGAAGGTGTAATGAGAGAGAGAAGGGTGGGGGAGGGAGATAGAGGGAGAGGAGAAAAAGCAGAGGAAGAAAGGGACAGGTAGACATACGCCTAACAACATCTGTGAAGGAGGGAGGAAGAGGAGATGTGGATGTGTGTGGGCGAAAGCTTTCCAAACAACATCTGTAATGAGAGCAACGTCTGTAATGAGAGCGAGGGAGGAGAGGGGAGGAGAGAGCAAGAGAAGATCTTAAACTGAGAGTGTGCTGAGGTGATGACTGACGCTGCTGTGAGTGATTCTTAGTCATGTGCAATGTTGTTGACACAGCAAGCAAGTTGAAAAATCCTGACACAGGAAGTTTGTTTGTGTTTTATGACCACGGAAACCACAGAAACACCAGCTGATAGTGGCCAGCAACACTTTCATCCTGTTTACCCGAGCGCTGATTTGGGAAAAACCTGAGCTTTTTGGGCAACATCATCCATCACCACCATGGCTTACTAGCCCCAGTATTTGTCCCATCTATCACTATCAGCTAGCAATGAGCTAGCTTTTAGCTGCCATTGGAAAATTGTATTGTGATGCACAACATGTAAGAGATTTTTTTGTGCTATAGCGTTTCCTGCAGGTAAAGATGTGTTTGCATATATTGTCTTCCCACAGCCACAACTGTGAAATAATTGTCATATTCCTACTATAAATTTCAATTTTTAGGTCTGTAGATGATTCTAAATTATTTCAGATTTGGAACTTACACATACTGGTTCAGTTTCAAGGAAAATAAACTCCTGGGCACAACTCTGAGGCTGACAAACTCAAGTCAAAACAAAGTTTACTACTGTAAGTCCAAAGGCAGAAAAAAAGCTTGTCACAGGAAGGTCAGACCAACGAGGAAAAAACGACAGGTGGGTAAAGGGTCAACATGCAGGCAGGTAATGGTAAAGGCTAAACACTGAGGCCACAGCCCTAAAACAAGGTGCCTGAGAGAAAATGCATAACTTCAGAAAGTTTTCAAACCTCTTCACTCTGATTAGAAACACATACCATAACCATTTTGTTCTACACTTAGGAACCAGTAAGTGAAAAGATGATTTTGAGAAAAACTGAAATATCTCATTTGAAAGAGCATTCAGACCCTTTGCTGTGGTCAGGTTTGCTGTTTGCTCTAATGATTCTTGAGATGAGTCTAGAGCTTAATTGGACTCCACCCGTGACAAAGTGAACACACCTGTGTATGTAAGGTTCCCTGGAGTTCAGGGAACTTTCTGTGACCAAACAGTGGTCACTAAGAGAGAGATCAGGGTAAGAATAATGTCTAAAGCTTTAAGTGTTCCCAGGAGTACAGGGGTCCTACTGTGAAATGGTCTGGAATCAGCGGGACCCTTCCTAGACTCAAATACCCAGAGAACCACCTGGACAGACACCATCTCAGCAGCTCTTTTCCAATCAGGACATTATGGTGGAGTAGTTAAACAGAAGCTGCCGTCCATCCAATCTGAAAAACTGGGATGAACTGCCCAAATGCAAAGCTTGTAGCCAAAGGAACTTAAACAATGTGCTGAATGAAGGCTCTGAATATTTTTGTAAATGAGAGATTTCAGGTTTTGGTTTTTAATAAATATATCAAACCTTCTACAACATGTTCTCATTTTGTCATGAGTTACCAAGTGTAGACTAATGGGTAAAATGCAATTTTATGCCTTTAAATCTACAACACAACATATTTCTGAAGCCTCTTTATATGAGCGTTTGCACAGCTGTTGCTATGCAGGGAGCAAGAGAGAAAGAGTGAGAGAGCCAGAGGCCCATGCAGTGGATGAGTCATAGGCCCCCCAGCCCTCCCTTCCCTCACACTCATACCCCCTGCTTTCCTTCCACTGACTCAATGGGATCTTGCACACACAGTTCAGTATATACATGCATGTGCACAGACAAACAAACAAACACGCAAAGGTCCTGGTGGTTTCTAACCAATCCCCTCAGTAGAAGCCAAACCTGTTAACATGCCTTCCCTGTGGATAACAGCTAATGTAACACGTTGCATGCAAATACACAGCCATACATGCATGGGTGTGCTTTACACGCCTGTGTAAATGCACAGCACAAGCATATACATACACCTACTGCACATACGTACATTGTCAGTGTGTGCACACATGTAGGGACAAATTATACCCACACAGATGCACACAAAACTAATCCTAATGGTGAAAACAAAGTAGTGAAGAGGGACGGAGAGAAGAGACGGAGAAATAATTTCACAGCCTGACCACGACCATATGCATTGCAAACCAAATGCACCACGGCAATAACAGGAAAAATCATCTATATCCACTTTTTATCATTTATTGTTCCACCTCAGGTAAAAACATCTGTGCTGACTTTTTTTTTTATGGTGAACTGAACCTCCTAGTGGGATTTAGCCATTTAACAGCAAAAATCATAAAACCCATAAAATCTTATTAAACTAATTATCACCAATAATTTAAATCTCAGATGTATTTTCAGAAACAGTTTTCCACAATTGCTAAATAAAACCCTAAAACTCCTCTCATGTTGCCTTCTAGCTAATTCATTGGCCAGATGTTTTGGTAAGTGATCGCTCTGATTGGCTCACACTGTCTTGTGCTAAAGTTAATGTGGAGCTTCCAGTGCACACAGCAGTTTACTAAATCACTTCCCTGTCCAAAGCAATATTCAGATTAATCACATTGAGAAAACATGAGGCCTAATGTGGCACATTTTCACCTCTAACTCTTTGCATTATAGAATTATGAATTCTGCTTCCTTAGAATTAGTCAGACTCCGATGGTGACTGTCATTTTGAAGGATACATATTAAAACCACTAAGATCTTTCTGCACTGGTTGGTTGGTACTGTTGGATGAATCTGCAAATAGTTTACTGGGTTTCATGTCGACCTTATTGAACAGAACAAGAGAAGCAGACATGAGGAAATATATGGAAGAATATCTGAATGTGGGGAGGAAAGATGCAGAGAAGGATGGAATGAGAGAAAGAGAAGACCAGTGTTGCTGCTACTATCTTGGTTATTTATAGTTTAAATGTCCTGGCTCTTTTTGCCTGAATTCATTGTCTGCCCCTTTCTGTCTTTCCTCCCCTTCCCCTCCAGCCTCTTTCCCCTCCTCTCTCTGTCTCTCCCTCTCATTTTAACTCCCTCTTTCCTCCCCTTCGTATGTCTCTACATTCCCCCTCCACATCTTTCTCTTTTTTGTTCCTGCTCTTTCCATCTCTCATGTCTCATCTGGGTTCACCTCTGCCCTCTCTCTCTCTCCTCTCCATCACCGTCGTTTTTCATTTCGCTCCTCCACCCTTCTCCTTCATCTCTCTTCCCTTTCAATAGATTTTGGGTCAGTGCTCCCTGCTTAACTCCCTTCCCTCCACACCCCCACCCCTTCCACCAACGCTGCTCGCTGGCGTGGCGTTTCTTTAGTAATGTTACGCAACAGCCATCACAGACACACTGGGGGGCATGGGAGGGTGGTGGGCTGAGAAAGGAGAAAGAGAGCGCTGAATGAGAAGGAAAGACATGAAGGCAGAGAGAGAGAGAGAGAGAGTGTTCACTGTTCATCGCTCACTGACCCACTATCTTGCCTGATCTCATGGTCAGTCACATCTCAACCTTCATAAACAAATAGATAATTCTGACCCATTTACACTTGTGTCTTCCACTGGAGCATGAAGGCATTTTAATGTGCTGTAACGTGTGACAATATGACAAGTCAAGCTTTTCATTCAACTTTTTATTCTGTAAGTCAGTGCACCAATTAAATATCATAAACACCCAGATATCGTGTGTTTGTATAACCAATGCAAAATATTTGAATATGAAGAACAGTACAGCGGCTTTGAGTCACTGTGCTGATAGTAAATCATTTATTAGATCAATAGGCCAATGCATTTAATATGCACAGGCAACAGAAGGTTTGAAGTTTATTTTAAAAATGTAAATTATGGAAAATCAAAACATTAATATGTATGAAATACATGATTCTGCCCTCAAAAACATTTAAGCAAACATGTTAGTATTATATATTAACATATATAATAACATATTATATTGACTTGTGACTGAATTTATTCTAATTGACTGATTGTTAAAGATATTTTATAAGCTTGTTGTGATTTTCTGAGTGTGTAAGTAACATTACACATAGTGGTGATTTTTAAGATATTGCACAATTACAGTACAGGTGACATCATGTCACTGAAACAGCTTAAAGCATTACTAATACACTGTAATGCCATTCTCTTCTCCTTTACTGCACCTTCCTCACTGTCATTAGCTGAATTCTGAAATGCCTAAACTTCATTCAGCTCTTGCAATCTCCTGGAAGATCCAAATTTGACAAAGCTGTAGAGGCCATTAGATTAAGCTCTCTATGGGTGATAAAGGACAGATACGTTGGTCAGTGATTTTAATCCCAAACAGATCAAATCACAAATTTTCATCCCCACAACAGCAATAATAATTACAGAAACAAATAGCATGTAAACATAATTTCTAGGAGACATGTTTGCAGAATGAAGTTAAATTAAATAAGTTTGCCTGACAAATACAAGACTGGATTAGAGAACATTTACATTTAACAAAACAGATCTGTTTTGTTTGTAGTTGAGAATTATAATATTTTCTGTGTATTCATGGTGTTGAAGTTGAAATGCAACAAAAATTATTCAAATAACTCATGAAAGTTATACTAGATATACTCTGTATACTATGACACTTAATTCAAATATTCAATAAGGCACTTAAGTGAAAAAGCAGGTTATATAATAATCATCCAAAACCTGACTTTCTCCAAGTGTCCATTTTTTTCAGAAATCAGCAAAAATAAATAAGCTTGATAAATAAATGTATAGGTTATGATCTGAACTTCCACTATGTGATGTTCTGCTCCCCAGTGTGTTGTAACAGAGGATTTTTGGAGGATATAATGTAGACCTGCAGAATGAGGACAGGTAGCCGTTCCACATATGGTGTAATTTTAGACGAGACAAAACATCTGTTGTCTGATTGACCAGTGAGCTTTGCTGGATCACTATTAGTTTTATGATTCTCTCAAATTTCTGTCATTTCTGTCACTTACCTGTGTCTCACGACTATCTGCCTCTTTGCTTCTGTTCTTCCTTCCCTTCTCTTTCTCTTTCCATTGTCCCCGTTCATCCATGTTCCCTCTTTCTCTCTGTCTGTTCCAAATTAATTTATTTTAGAGTGAGAGGGGAAGGACAACATTGCAGAAAGTTTTGCTAAACAAAACTAGGATAGAGCAGCGAAGGGGCCAGAGAGAGAGCTGAGGGACTTCTGAAAAAGGGGACAGTGTTGTTGTTGCTGTTACACCCGAGTAAAACTCTTTCAGATTTGTGTATTAACTATTTAATTGTTTGGCCCTTTAGTGTCCCAAATACTTCACATTTGGATATTTTAATGTGACCCATCCTGGTGGATAAGGTTGTGTAACTGAATATCTATCTTATCCTGACAGCACTGACCTCTGAGGACACATGAGAAACCCAAATGAGAACATTATCACATGAGGAGAGATCCAAGTTAATATGATCCAGTTCCCCCTGAGTGTGAGCTGCTCCATTACAATTTACAGTAAGTCCTGACTTGATGCTGCAGACACACAGACAAGTTAACTCTTTGTCTGTTTAGGTAGCAAGAACACAGCTAGTCACCCCCTTATACTTTTGATACAAGTCACTTATTCTAGTGTAATTAGGCAATTAGGTCTTCATTCTGTAGACACCCTGTTTTCAGGAACATCTCACGGTGTCATATTGCTGCAACTGTTTAACATGCGCTCCAATTCTGTACCTGTTGTTCAAGCCTAGTGTGCACTCAGTAAGTTGTAACACTCTTGTCATGAGAGTGTTACATGGCGGTGACACTGTTCAAGTCCTACGTTCAACAGCTGAATGAGAGCTGCTTTGCCGCAGCACAGTCCCAGAATGTGTTGCTGGTTTTTTTTTTTTTTTTTTTTTTTTTGAGCTGTGCAAAATGACATTCTTTTCTTTTGCAGAAAATATGACATTCTGTAAATGCTACAAAAGGAAATCTCCATGCAAAGGTAATGTGAGAGAGATGCATGAAGAGAGGTGGCTGCAGCCTTTATACAAACTGTTCTAACACTGGATACGCTGATGAAGTTTGCATTATTGCATAGTGATGTGTCTGTAATATACCTGTCACTATCTAAGTAGGCACAACACGGTGTTTGTCACACGGACACTAGCTTATAAGATTCAGCAAATCAGCTTAGGGCTGAAAAGAGCAAAGACAAAGACTTGCTTCTTTTTGTCTGGTTGCTTTTTAATACGACTCTTTATTACAGCAATATTCCCTCCACAATCTGTCAAACACTCCCCCTCGGTATGTTTATTTAGGAAGATTCTGAAGTGTGTGATTTATATTTGGTGTCAACTTTAGGGACTGTGCTGGAAAACAGTGTCCCCTTCATGTTGAGAGGTAGAAAGACCTTAGTTCACATCCCATCACAGTCTTTCTACCTGTCATCATGTTTTTTTACAGTGTAACCAGTACTTTAGTTACCTGATCCTAACCATACCGGTGTGGTGTCCATAAACATTAAATAAATAAATTATGAAAATATAAAATAAAACAGTAGAATTGTCGTGTTGGCTAAAGGGAATAGTTGAGGAATGTGCTTGGTTGCTTTTTTGCTGAAAGTTGGATGAGAAGTTTGACACCACTGACCCATGTACAGTAAATATGGAGGCACTGCAAACTTAGAAACACTACTACTCTGCCCAAAGGTAACAAAATCTGAAAAGCTCAGTAAAATGACAGAGGGCATGTGTATTGGTTTGACTACGTTAGCTTTCTCTCCTGTTTTTTTACTATTGCTCAGTCATTTTAACACAAAGAAATCTGAGCAGAGATCGACTCATTTGGATCGAAAGTGTTAACACATGGATATGGGGCGGCCTCTGACGCCTCACAGCCATTGTCTGCTTTCTATTTTGTGCTCCATGACAACACAGATCCATTTTTCTGTCTCATAATATTAAAAACAGGACAGATTTATTTTTCAACAGCAAACCCCAGCAGTTCTCTTCCTCCATCACTGCTACACATCAAACTAATTTATGCACTGTGTGTGCACACATTTGCCCGCCTGCTGATTGGAAAAGTAATTGCTTACTCTAAATTAGTTAGAACAAATATCCTGAGAATCTAATTCCACATTTATTACAATTATCTTTAATAGGTCTCTTCATTGTTTAATGTGTCTTGTGAAAATGTGCAGACGTAAATTGGGCTGTCTAGGTTAAAAGATGAAAATGAATGACATTCTCGCAATGAAGTTGTTTTTTTATAGTGAGCGCTTTTTCAGTCGACTTTGTTTCTTAAGGTGGCGCACACTGTCTTGAGGTTTCTTCCTGAAATATGTGTAGCCGCCTAGCTCGATTCTCTTCTGGATTTCTCTGGAACAAACCCTTGGCATAGGAAGCGACTTGAGGAGGGGTCTACTAAATTATTAAATTTGGGATGTGTCTACAATAAGGCAAATCTCGATGATTCGACTCTGACTAGGGTGCAGAGAGGCCTGGTTAGCTTATTATATCCATAGCTATGCTGCAGAGGGGAGCTTAAACTCCCACACGTTACCTAGACAACACCGGTAGTCATAGTTGACTTCACTCAATACTCATTGAGACTAGTAAAACATCAAATGCAGTTATAGAATAAGAAAACCCACAGTGAATTTGAACCAGGTGCCACCTTTAAACTTCTCCTCCCCCAAGGGAAAAATGCAGAAAACAAAAAACAATAACATCTGTACAGTCTGAGTACCCAGGATTTTTATCTTTATAAGCCAGTTTTAATGTTACCATACAATTTGGTGGGTTTGTTGGAGCTCATTTGAATCCTGTTTGATTTGTTCTGGCACTAATCACAGCTCCTGGTAGATTGGAGTTCTGGTATCGACCACTTTCATAAAAAGTCCTGCGATGTCCCAAAGTGGTGGAGGAGACATAAAGTCCTGAATCTGTGTCCACATGCTTGAACATGGAGGTACCCCAGTCAGAAACTTGGTGCAACACGTTTCCCCCGCAGTCGCTTCACTTCCGCCTGAAACTGAAATAAAAATGGTAGGTTACCTGGACGTCACTAATGGGCCAACACCACAGACCGGCACCTGTCTGGCCCAATTGCAATACTGAGGAGATAGACGATGATGCTTTCAAGGACTGTCTTATAGTAGGATATTTCAGTTACCACACTAAGTATCGTGTCTAATAACCTAAAAACCTAACATCAATACTCAAGTGTCTTATACACATTATACACATCCACTTTTCTCTTAACAAATACTGTGAACATAATATTAATAAAAAAAGCAGGGTGCTACATATATGAGCAGTTCATTTTGGGTTATATCAATTATTATCCATCCATCCATCCATCCATCCATCCATCCATCATCTGTACCCCCTTAGTCCTAACCAGGGTCCCGGGGATCTGCTGGAGCCTATCCCAGCTCTCTCTGGGTGAAAGGCAGGGGTCCACCCTGGACAGGTCCCCAGTCCATCACAGGGCCACATAGAGACAAACAACCTCACACACTCACACTCACTCCTATGGGCAATTTAGAGTCACCAATCAACCTGACATACATGTTTTTGGACTGTGGGAGGAAACCAGAGTACCTGGAGAAAACCCACACAAGCACAGGGAGAACATGCAGACTCCACACAGAAAGGCCCCTGCCGACTGTGTTTTGATGCTAAATAACATTAAACTGGTGTTAACTGACTTATTTTAACAAATGTATCTGTTCATGCAGATCTTTAGTTACCTATGTAATGTTTTATTTATGTGGATTATAGATTATAAATTTAAAGATAAATCAATAAGTTTGTGTATATGCATTAAAACATTTGCTAGTGAACTAAAGAAAACAAAGCTGACACAATGGAGGGAACATCCAAACATAATAGGAGAATTAATGATAATTTCTAGACTTTTAAATATTTCTGTTTTTAAAACAATGTTTTTTCTGCGAATTCTGTAATTAACAAATGCTGGTTATGTGGCAGTCAGAGGGAGCTCTGAGCCAGATCCTCTGTCTGCAGGGACAAAATAACATCTTGTCATTTTGGCTCAATCAGACGCAGGCATGTTCTGCCTTAGTCTTTTGCTAGCGATAGATAGGAAATAGTCGCAAGTGCATGAAAGGAGTTGGGGGAAGAGTGGGAAAAATATTTCCTGGATGAGATCACATTAATAGCTCAAGAAAAGAGAGAAGCACATTCTCTCTGCATCACATTTTTAATTGACCAAGCTGAACTAATAGCATCTTTGCAGCACAACACGTCTTCTCTGAGGTCTCCGATGTTCATCCACCTTTGCAGCTGAGGGGTTTCTTTAGTGGCACTTTAGCATGTAGAGGCCTGAACCATAATTAGCATAAAGAAGTATTTGACACACACCTTCGGATCAAACACATGCACACTCACACACAGACACTTCCTGCTGCAGGATGTTAGTACTTTATAAAAGGTTAGTCTGTCTGTTTTTCATCACATTACGTTAACCTATCCTTAACAGCCATGAGGTCACATAACAAGCAGTGCCCTGACTGACCTGTGACAGCAGGGAGGGTCACTAGAGTCCTTTCTTATCGCTATAAATCATCCACAGAGAGTCACCAGCTCCTCTTGCTGTGGGGATAAATTGGTGATGGAGCAGTTTTGACCCTCAAGGTGCAGGTTGGTCTCAGAATAATAGTATCTGTTCCATGCTTAAGCAGGATGTATAATTTAACAGGAGTAATTTGGAAGAGTGACACCTCATTATGATGCCTGCACAGTGAGGAGGAGAGGCCACCGTTTCTCAGATGGAGACTTTATACAGCAACAGACACTGCTGTTTGTTTCTGTGTGGACAAAAGCTTGGTTTGGTCATTGTAGACAAGAAAGCAAGAGTTCTCTTATAATCACATCTTTATTTTTTAACAAATCTCAATCTGTCATCAAACAATAACTGTAGGTCTGGACAGTTTTAGCGCTTAGCCACAGATGACTGTTGGAAGAAATGTTTTGGTGAGATTATTGTTTTGGATCGAGCCATCATTTCCTTTCATTGTTTACACATGTGCCTCCCGACTGTGACAGAAATGTTGACATCTATGACAATCCATTTACACCCACACAGTGAGACTTTAAATAACGCACTTCAAATCCACAGTCCTGAACAGGTCTAAATGTTCAAACTTAGACTGTACACTGTACCAGTCTTGTGCCCTAATCTGTTCAGGTTAGGAATATGTTGGGTATGTGTAGCTATAGCAGAGACACCTTGTTGGGGTGCAAGCTAAGAATCCCAGAAGACAGCTGGGTGAGAACGGCAGGTTCATTTGAAGTGACTGCCTGTTGCTATCAGCAGAGAAGCAACTCAGTCATGATGAAGTGAGGAGTGAAAGGTTGTGTTATATGCGTTCACAATAAAAAGGTCATGGCAGCTAATTATGCTGGATAGTGGTTTAGGCAACTGCACGTCTGTTTTCACTTCTATCATTACAGAAATATCCATTCTTATGTTTAGTTCACAAACTGCACACCATTTCTTTTTTATCCATTCTCTTAATATTTTTTTACCACTCTCACTCTACCCCAGAATAGCTGAATGTGAAAATGCTTGTCTCACACATGCAATGCAGCTAAAACTGTATAACAGACAACCCTAACACACATTTCTAGCCTTTTTTTTTTGTCAGCACCATTGTTCAACTTTGCCACAGTCCTTGGTCACTGCAGTATTGGTCACTGGCATTAAATACAAGCATTGTTTCATATAAAACCTGATGAAATATAATATAAACTACAATGCAATACATAAACATATATGTAGCATGATAACAAAAACTCTGGGACAGCATTTTGGTGTGGACTGCCAATGTGTATCATTATGTAAAGACAGTTGTACGTGGTTATGTTTAAATATGATGATGATTGCGAGTAAACCTGCTGGGACTATAAAACTGGTCTCATATTCACACATATGAGCAGCTGATTCATCCTATGACAGTAGTGAAACTATTTGTTGTTAGGTAAACCTGTGACACATCAGATCCTAATGTGTGCAGGGCTCAGATCACTGTATGTACAATACGCCTGAGTGTGGCTTTTTCAGACGGACACATACATAAATAAATGCTGATATTTTAGATGCGTTTGAATTGTTTTGATCTGTGGCCATCTGTTATTGTCCATGGCATCAGTGAATTTCAGATGATGACATAATCCACTGCTCAGGCTGCGCAGGTTTCCTACTGCTGAGGCTATGCTGTGTGTTCTTAATTTGAATTGCAGAAAGAATAAGGAAAAGGAGCGAGGAGGAGAGGAGGGCTGAGCTCAGTTGAAATGGGAATCTGGTCCTCAGGGAATAGGCACATGAATGTATGTGAGAGACAGATAGGAGAGAGAGGAAGAGAGGAAGAGTGTGTGAAATAGAGATAGAAAGGAGAAGGAAGGGAAAATTCAATTCCAGATTACATGTGCTTGTACTGCAGTGTGGGTGGGCATGTGTTGGAGGGAGTGAGGGAGAGAGTGTAATAGAGAGAGAGAGAGGGCAGCGATGGTGGAAGCAGGATGGAGATGGTGGACTTCTTGCTTGGCGGCGAGTGTGCGAGCAGACGTGTTTGACACTGGGATATTCACGTGGCAATAGGAACTCAAAACAATACATGAAAGCAAAATCAAACACGGCTACAAAGAAGTGTTATTATTAAAGTTCAGGCAGTGATGGTACAACAACAGTGCCTTTCCTGTGTCTTCTATTTTTGCACATTGCCTAGCAACCACAGCAGATACTATTCTGAATGTTTTATACCATAGAGAGCGTGTCGGCTGAGAAAATAACAAAAGTGATACATACAGATTCGTACAGGAACGTTAAAATGTATGATCTGAGCTGATTCTGAACTGGTGGAGCAGGTATGCTGGGTAGCAGCTGGCATTTACAGAACTGAAGGACTGATTCCTTTCAAGGATAGTACAGTCTAGTGTGTGTCACCTGTACACTGTGAGATTTCGGGCTGTCTGAGATAAAAGTTGACACGAGAAACATGGTCAAATCTTGGTTTGTGAATCCAAAATGGTTATCCTATATTGCAGCATGAGACATACTCATGATGGACATTCAGGGATATTCTGATGCTGCTACAGATTTAGGTCAGAAGTGTCATAATGTGACTGCAGCTTTAACCCACCAGTGTGACAGAATTTAATGAAACACAGAAAAGTTTTACTTTTCATGAATAAGGTTTATGGGAAGTGTCAAGGCTTGTTTTTATTGTGGCTTTAAAACAAAAGAGCAGTGCAAATGATGCAAACCGGTAACTTTTAAATACCTTTCTGTTTACATCGTAGGCATTCACTGCATGCAGTAAACACACACCGTCACTGTCTAAAAGCGCCTTAACAAAACACGTCTCGTAACTCTGTGGATTAGATGTTCAATCGGCTAAATTTGTGCTCATGCACCTTCCACTGTCCTGACGTTCTGTGCATGTCTGGTTAATATCACTCAGGCTGGGACATTCATCACTACCATGATATTAACTGCAGTCCTTCCAGTAAGACGCTGACTGAAACAACTGGGAACATGTCCTGTTATTAAACATGACATCATCTCAGAGAAAGTCAATAAAACCAACCAATCAGTAAATCTAAATCGCCACCTGAACAAACAATGATGCAATGTTGTTGATACCGATGACTCAGTCTTTTAAAAATGCTGAGACATCTGTCATGTCTTCTAAAAGGTAAACCACACCACCTGAGAGACCTCTATTCATCAACACTTTATGTCTATACTTCACTAAAAGCCTCTTGAGCACACACAGTATGATTAAAGTCTATTTAGCTTTGTAGTATCCCTGACATTTGCGCAACAAATTGTTATAGTAAGTAACTAAGACGAGCGACCATGTGAATGTGAGGCTATTTCTCCTGAAAAACGCAGTGCTATTACTCATCACGGTCCTTTCAGGAACCAAACAGAATTTCAACACGCAGCTCTACACAGAATTTATGAAATGATGAAAGCATTTTTGCAGCATACTAAAAGGTTTCCAAGCTGCTTACTGCTGAAATATTTTTAATGTATCTATCAAAGTCTCCCTGATAAAAAACACTTTGTTCGTGCCGAGGTGTATTAAAGATATGTAAATATGAAACAGGCTTGCAGTAAAGTCCTGTCACCATTTTTTATTTCACTTTTATGTGTCGGCCTTTGGTACAAAATTATTCTTTTTCTCTGTGGTCATAAGGAAAATGGGAAAAAACTTAGCCATAAGTGATTTCACTATGATGCAGGAGGAAGACAGTGAGAAAGGCTTTTGAAAACAGGGCAGATGATAGATACTGTATGTGTGTGTGTGTGTGTGTGTGTGTGTGTGTGTGTGTGGCTGTGTGAGACATATTGTGCAAATATGTGTGCGTGTGTGTAACTGATGCCCATTTGAAAGCCGGGCACTAGTCTTTTTGTCCTTCAATCGCCAATTAACAAGGGCCCATTTAATTGCAGTGGTTTGGGAGGGCATACAATTACCACTGGAGCTGAACCAAGCTAAGCACACACACATACACACACATACACACACACACACACAGTCCCTCTTAATTAGCAGCACTATCAGCTCTTGTTTCTCCCTCTCTTTCATTTGCATTTTGCTCACTCTCTCCTCCTCCTCCTCCTCCTCCTCCTCCTCACCCTCCTGCCTGCCCTGCTGAGGCGTTTAGATTAAACTCCTCCTGTCGCCTTCTTCCTCTTCTGTCTGTCACTTTTCTTGCTGTGATCCTTTTTCTTCAAAGCTGTTGACAAATCTTGCTTCCTCGCCTCATCCTGTCTCGAACAATGCATCTAACTTCCAGCTCCTCCTTCCTTTTCTTCATCACATTCCCAACTTTTTAGTCTTTCAGTCCCTATCCACCGTTTCTGATTCTTTTCTTTCGCCTTCCTCCTTCTCAGACTCCCTTACCTTCCTTCTTCTTTATTTTCCTCCTCTCGGTTGTCATTATCTTTATTTTTACTGTGAAAGTAATTGGTGGTTATTCAACAGAGCGAAGAATTGTAACAAACACACACTCAAACACACATATGCAATAAGTTGTAAACATCATATACAGTGTTTTTTAATTTTAAAGTTTTCATTTACTCCTGTCATAGCAAGGAACAGCTGTCTAACTTTCCTCCTTTCTTTCGCTCTCACACAGGTTCCTTCAAAGGCATGTGTAAGCAGATAGATCACTTCCCTGAGGATGCTGATTATGAGGCAGATGCTTCTGAGTACTTCCTACGTGAGTCCTTCTTACAGTCTATCCACCCATCCACCTGTTCATCTATATCAGTATTTATTGTATGTATTTATTTATTCTTCCCTTACAGCCTTGTATTTGCACTTGAACAACTATATAACAGTGGAAAGCAGCTTGACTAACAACAGGACAAAGATTTGAGTAAGTGGAGATGACAGGAGGAGCAGGGTGAGGAGGTACAGGTTGACATGTAAGTAGAAGGTAATGCAAAGCTGAAGAGGAGGAACTAATGGAGAGTACAATGTAAAGTTAGAACAGAGAGACTCAAACGAGGAAGAAGGGCAAGAGGTGGAGGTCAGAGGGTGAGGAGGAGGGCAAGGTAGTTGGAAGAGGCAGCAAGAACAACAGAATACAGAAGGAGATGACAGAAAGTGACAAGAGATGAAGAAAGACGAGAAAAAGGCAAGGTTGAGGAGGTGAAGGACAAGGAGTAGGGTACCAGTGCAGTGCTGTCGCTCTCCCAGCGGCTTGCCAATTAGGACACTTTCTTCTATAAATACTCAAAGCTCTGCTATGTGGGTCACACCTCTCCCACTCCTTCCTTCCATCCATCCCTTGCCTCCTCCCTCTTGCTTTGCACCCAACTGTCTGTCCATCAATCTCCGCTGAGGCCCACACACACGTCTGACAGCTGGTGGAAGGAGGCTGTAGGGTGGACTGGGATGATGATGATGATGATGATGATGATGGTGATGATGGTGATGGGCCAGAGAGGGAACTGAGGTTGGTGTCTGGTCTGCTCCAAAAGCTTTTTAGAAAGTCTCTGACCCCACACATAGACACTGTGTGTTAGATTTAGTGTTTATGAATTTCTAAGGGTGAGAATTCTCTAAGTGAGATGTGAAGGTTTTCTATATGTGGATCAAGACTTTCTGAGTGGTTCCTCAGTATCGTATTTGGCCGATGTACCCAGTCAGATAAATAATCTCTGT
This sequence comes from Mastacembelus armatus, assembly GCF_900324485.2. Taxonomy (NCBI): domain Eukaryota; kingdom Metazoa; phylum Chordata; class Actinopteri; order Synbranchiformes; family Mastacembelidae; genus Mastacembelus; species Mastacembelus armatus. The sequence continues at coordinate 2,500,008 of NC_046633.1, forward strand.
CAGAGATAAGACATCAATCGATTTGCGCTCTGGTGTCTGTTACAACACTGTGGCCACTGAACCAGCCATTGCCCGAATTAGAGTGGAAGACAGAAGCTTCCATTATTTCTGAATTTACTGTATTTTGCAGAGATGAACCACCGACCCTGCATTTTCTCCTCTCCTGCTGTGCATCGCCATGGCAACCAAAATATCTGTGCACTTGTGTGTTTGTACGTAGCTGTGTGTGGTGCACATGGTTCCCACAGATTTTAGTGTCATCAATAGGTACATTACTCGTGACGCCAGCCAGTGTGTCTCTGTTTTTTGTTCATCTACATTCTGGTGAAAGTAGACACATGTAGACGTCAAATATAGAAAAACACAAAGCAGAACGTCCTCTGTGATAGCGTTTTTTAGACTTTGTTTTCAGTTTTACTTGCTGAGAGCTCCTGATCACTTCATATATCGAGCAATGTTAGGAACAACTGGAAAGATCCTGTTACTAATAGATTACATAATCTCTAGGCAAAGTCAATACAGCTATTAGTAATAAATCTCCAGCTGAACCAAGATCGATGTAATGTTTTTGACACTGATGACTCAGTATTTTAGAAATCCTTACACCGCTGTCATTTCTACCGAACGAAAAACGATTAGGTGAGCTGGTGAAAATTTAGAGCACCAAAATAATAATTCGAAATAAATATAGTGTCCATGTTCATGGCTTTGAAGCAACATGGCAAGTAGTGTGTTTATTAAGCTTCTGAACCACAATCGACCTCCATAGTACTGAAGAATAAGCTATATGAGGGTTTGACTGCACAGAGGTTGTTTATGGAATCACTTCATTGTTGGTTTATTCTTTACTCACTGACAATAAGGAAATATCAAATTTAAACTGTCTTGAATACATATAGAAACCGGTTGCTCCTCTATAACAAATGTAGAAACGATGACGTTTGGCCAGCTGGCTCGTCAGCTATGTGGGCTATAAAGGGTGGATAATTCCACATAGCTCGTATTTGATGTCTAATGCTATCTAACGTTGTTGTGTCAGGTCATTACTTGTATGCGACTTGCAATTTGCACAACTTGTCCTTCTGCCCTTCTTTGTTTTGTTGTCTCACTTCTTCGTCTCTCGGAGCACCACTTTTATGCATTGCAGGATTACATAATTATTGTAAATGCACTAACGCACTGACTCTTGCACTCTTTGCTTTTGCTTTTGTGTAATAATCACTGATATGGTAATCAAATCCTGTTTTACTGTTGCACTTACTGTAAGTCAGCCTGAGTAACAGTGTCAGCTCAAGTTCTAAAATGACAATGGAAGTGTGGACGATGACACATTCTGACAGATGGAAATGGTGCAACATTTGTTTATAGAGGCATCACTCAGTGTCACATCCACATTATCATACACATTCAAACCTGGAAGCTTTCCAACACTGACACTCTCCTGCCTTTTTCTTGTGAACATCTGTGCACTATGCCCATATAGGCTAACGTGACAAGATGCAGAAGTTGTCCAGCTGGACAAGAAAAGGCTGGATTTTGTCTTCAACTAAAACTTGCTACAAAAGCTAAAACAAGCAACAACAGATGGCATCTGTTGCAAGAATTGTTTCTGGCCCCATGTTACTAGTGTGGATTTACTCTTCTTATTGCTTCCTCATCACACAGATCTGAGAGTGTGGAGAAATGTATTAATGTGTTAATTTTTGTGGAAAAAAATCACTTCCTGAAATGAACTTGACTCAAACCCATTTCTGGAAGACGTACACAGAAATGTCATAATTCATTAAGACTCTGATACCATTTACAGTGCTTCTAATAACGAAAGCAGTAGTAGATCAATATTAAATAGAGGATGGAAGTCGTCATTCAATTTAGATTCTTCATTTTATCTCTTATCTATTGTCTGTCTCTCTCTCATTCTCTCTCTTTCCCCGAGGGTCTTTTCAATCTCTTTCCTCAGTCTCTCGCTCTGTGAGCCGTCTCGCCCCGCCACCCCGACCCTCCTCTCTCGGAGTGAATTTGTGCATGTGGTTATGTAAGGGCGAGCAGTCAGCCTTCCTCCTGCAGCAGTTGTACTGTCAGCTGCAGCCACAGAGAGAGAGTAGAGAGCCACCACCCCAATTCTTCACTATAGTTTAATATAGAGGACATAATTTACCTTGCTGGCATTTATGTGCAAACCAGAGAGCAGAATCAACTGAAATCTGAATGACATTCAGAGACAATTAATTTGATGAAATTAAGATGGGATGCACCTAAAGTCACAGTTAACCTAGGCATGCTGAGACTCTATGTCCCATGGCCTACATAAGCCAGTTTTACATGTATAGTCTATTGTTTCGATGCTGTTGACTTATACTGTTACCTGGACCTGAGCTGGTGATTGTTAAGTGACAGTATGAGTATTGGTAAACCACACCACAAGGAGGAATTTATTATCATTACAATATTATTTACTTGTTTCCACATTTTGATGCACATTTCTGTGTAGATATACAAATATGCTATAACGTTTGGAGTGTGTGTTTTGATTTTTCACCTGAGGACATGTGAAGCATCTCACTGTATGGCTATCTCAGTGAGGAGGTGTGTGTTTGTGGACATGTTAAAGAGTGTGTTTTGATCTGGACAGCATATGAACTATGGGGGATTCATGCATGAGTGTGTGTTTTTATATGTGTAGGTGTAAGTGAGTGTGTGAAGTGTCAGTGTCTCTGTGTGCTGTATCATGCATGGAGCTGTTGAATGGGATTAGATATGGCCAACAGCTCAGTTCTGGCCCTAACTGGCTTAAACAAGGCACAGTCTCACACACACACGCACACACACACACGAACATTTGTACCTTCTATATTTGTAAGGACCCTCACTTAAAAAATGCATTCCCTAAATACCCTGTGCTAAGTTATGAAGCAACGCTTTTTAGACACACACAAAAGAATGGAGCATAAAGATGACACTGTACACATTACAGTTCAGTTCACTCCACGGAAAAACAGAAGATGGCAATAAAATAATCAAAGAAACTACCAAACATAGAAATATAGTTAGAAACTAACTGGAAAGAAGAGGGATTTTGTCTTCCACCACAAAATAAAAACAGTAGAGTATTTCAGTAACGCACAAAAAGAACTGTAACCAGGTGAGGACCACCTGAAAGTGTCCTTACCTAACAGGTCTACAAGTTGGTACTCACAAATTTAGAAAATCAAGACTCGCTCACGCACTCCCAGAGTCCTGATTTGCTCTGTACACTCTGAAGTGGAAGTGGTGCGCAGTCTTGCTTTTTCTATAATTAGATCGCTGGGTCCTCGTACATAATGCTAATACTCCAGATCTGGATTCTAGGAGACACGTGACGTCACCCACTGATGATGTCAGCTCTCTGATGTCACTGCAGCTATTTCCAAGAGCAGAGTTGTGACACAGAGGCATAGCACAATTTACATGAGTAATACAGCACGGTAATGACTGCCAGACACACACACACACACACATGTAAAATGCATGTAAAGGCATGTAAACACACATCTGCCTGGTGGTGCATGTATGTGTGTGTGTTTGTCCATCCTCATATTTTTTTCCTCCTTCTAAATGAGATCTGTTTTGACTAAAAATGATAACGCCAGTGAACACGTTTCTCTCTCTCTCTCTCTCTCTCTCTCACACACACACACACACACACACACACACACACACACACAGTTATTAGTTATTAGTTAGTTATTCCTCTGTAGCTGTTTTGCAAATCCCACAACCACATGTTTTTTGCTGCTGGCCCCCCCAAGGGTGGAATGTACATGTAAGTTAGAAGTTAGATCAGAAGTTAGATGAGTGAGAATATGTTTGTTAATGCGCCTACATCCAACAAGGGGCATCCCCATTGTTACACACCCATTAATAGTGGACTGGCTTTAATTTAAATTTGACATCCAACACCCACAGACACAAATGCACTAACAAACATACATTAAAAGTCTGTGATAAATGGCTCACTTAGTAGAATGCTGTAAAATGTAGAGGTTGTGGGTTCAGTCCACAGCTCATGAGTGTGTGTGTGTATATGTGAGGGAGAAAGTGAGTTGATCGTGGGTAGTGTTCTGTGTGTATGGGAAACACCCCACTTTGAAGCAGGAGAGTGAGCGAGTGGGTGGGAGGCTGATCGATGAGTGTGTTTACGTTGTTGCTTGTTGAGCTGGTGTGTGCATGTGTGTGACAAAGTAATGGGGTGTGCAGCACTGCACTGTAGGTTGTGTGTGTGTGTGTGTGTGTGAACCCAGGTAGTTCCCATGGTGGTGTCCACCCCCACCTCTATAATTCAGCCACAATTACAAGACTCTCCTCTACCTCAGCTAATGAAACCGTAAGTCAGCCTGAGACACACACAAGCATGCACACACACACACACATAAACACACACCACTGCAGCAGAACCAACCTAGCAGTGGGAGAAGTGAGGGGAAGGTGAAATTGTTAAAGAGAAAATCAAAAAGAGGTTTGAAGGTAGAAAGAAGAAGAGGGAATGTTTTGTTTTTTGTGCGTGCATTTACATCTGCTCATCCTTCTGTTTGTGTCATGTATCAGAACTAAAGTGCACGCCACATACTGACTCACATGCTACAGAAATGACAAAACACACACAGTTTTGCTTTGTCAATTTGCACAGACGTTCAGTAAATAGATGAAAAACTTAGCCTCTGCCAGCTTCTTGCAACCTGTTTGTATAGGAAGGTTATAATCTGTGAGGCAAAACCTCATACAGTTGATGATTATTATTAACTGTAGACCTATACTAGGAGTATCATTAGCAACAGTGTCATAATCGTCAAGATTCTCCACTCCCTCATCTGGATAATTGTTTCAGTATGTACAGTAATGATAAAGCTTTACTGGCTCTCCTAATTTAACACAGCATCACTAATAATCCTCCACTACCACATGATCCAGCAGGGAAACATAGAAACAATATTACAAATCACTAACATGCAGATAATTAGCAGAGAGGTGACCGGTCCACGGTGTACATTGCATCTTGCAGAGTGTAGGCAGTGATTGGCATGATCCCCCTGCAACTTCACTGAATATGTGGGTACAGATAATGGATGGAGTGATGAATGCAAATAATCAGCTCTTTGATTCCTGTGGTACTAGTGCTTATTGCTTTCAAATTTCATGGCTATCTTCAAACACAACTGTGCAATAACATCATTAATTGCATTACTGAAATTATGATGGTGTGAACTACAGTATAATTGTGCTGCCCTGGGATGCAGTAATAATAGTTTGGGGGAATAGTTCCAACTTGATAGGTATTACACCGCAGTAGTTTAGCAGTAACCACTGTCGTTGCTTGAGAAACATTCATTCTGCTAATTCATTTGGCCCATAGCAGTGGCAGTGGCAGCCACCAGCTAATAAATCTTTACCTTTCTGGTAATAATTGTAATAAATTGCATCAGTGGGTGACCATAGGACACACCGGCCCTGTCACAGACATACGTATCAGTCACAGTAGCCATGATGACGTGCAGATCTTTGAAGGAACGTGATCAGACTGCTTTTTTTCTGCAGAGTTGATGCATGTGGAGGCTGTGATTAGAGCCATTGAGTGGGATGACAGTTTTGAATCGTCCTCCCTGAAAGTGTTACACACCTTCTACAGAACAAACAGCAGCTGTCCTGGAGTTTTTGATGCACACTATAGCTTTGCTTGGTTTGGGGATTTGAAGATATCATAGAGTAGACAGGCAGATAGCAAGAGAAAACTTTCAGACCAGATAGTGAAACTAATATTAAAATCCAAGGAAATGAATGAGTTGTTTTCACCATAAATGTTCTATGATCTGGTGCTGATCTCCCCTTGTCTCTGAATCTGTGCCATGATGTGCTTGGTGACAGGATGCACCTGAAGGCCAGCACATTTAGTTAAAGATTCTTCCTTTTAAACTCTCTGATTTTGCTAAAATGCAAATGTGGGAAGGGGAAAAGAGAGAAAGAGAGAAAATGAGGTAGGGAGTGCTAAAGGCAAAGCAGCTTCACAGAGAAGTGAACCTGCAGTTTATTCACTTCTCCCTTTCTTTTACCGCTCCTGTTTCCTTATACATTCTGTGTCCTTCTCTTCTTTGTATTCTCCTCCATTTTTACCCGCGTCTCGCTTGTATTTTGCCAATTTTAGTTCCTGCCATGCCATTTTCTTTGTATGCATGGTTGTATTGCTGATCCTGAAATCTGGACTGGTGTTTTATATGCACAAAGGAAACGCAATCTCAAAGGAAACTGTTCACCTTAAGCAATAAATCAAGTGTAGCAGAGGTATATGTGTCTGTGTACATGTGTGTGGGTGGAGGTGTTACTGAAAAAAGAGGTGCGTGTGTGTGTGTGTGTGTGTGTTCAGTAGGTGAGGGGCATGTGAGTGAAGAAGAGGAGATGGGGTTAAAGCAAATTGGAAGGAGGGGGGAAGCCTGGTGTAGTGCCATCTCTGAGGTCACCTTAATATTTGATCTGCTTCAGTGAATGGAAGCATCACAGTATAACCATACGAGATAGAGAGAGGTAGGGCGATATACAGAGACGTTCCAGCATCATCGGAAACAAGATCAAGGACGAGCTCAAACAAGTCTTTCTTCTTTAAGCAGCCATTTTTAGGTGCAGGGCTACCTCTGGTTATTATAACTCAAGTCTTATTTAGCTAGTTGTCTAAAGTTAGGATAACATTCTGGGGGCACTGCTACGTCAAAGTTTGACAGGGCAAGAAAGAAACAGGTTGAAACAGGTTTGACCATATTATTAAAACCTCAAAGTGAAAACTAATTTCAACATTTTCATGGATGTTACAATTGACAGTTTGGGTAATAAAATTGTTTGCCTTTATTGTTTCTTTCAAATACTTAGAATATCCTGCCACTCTGATCTGTACATCTAAATGTAAGTTAAACACATTTGCTTTCATAATAACATTGACTTACTATAAAGACCCTGCAAAGAATGATGGGGAAAAAAAGACTAATCTGTCTTCAGCAAAGTAGGATTATGCAAGAAACTGTCTCACCACAAAACCTGCCAAAAGTTCAGGAATGTGACATTGGCTGCTTCAGAAACCAGATCAAGCTCTGTGACCCTGGTGGCACCAAAAACAAGCCTGCAGCAAATCAGCAAATCAACCACACAGAGGTCAAACAGACAGACAGCTGATGGACAGACTGATTGGGGACAGACGATGAGTTTGAGAGGTGGAGTCTGGGGTCTGGGGAGACAGACATAAAACCAAATGCAGGAGAGACCCACACTGAAAAACTACTTATATGAACACTACAAAAGGCCTGTTGTTGCTAGTTAATACCCTTCACTAGCTGGTTATGATTTGCTGTGGAAACCACTTCTCCTTACAAACTACGATTTTAAATGTCTGTCCCATGTAATCTAGGACTTGTTCATTCACCTGTTGTGTTATATGTGGTCTTTTCTGATGTTTGTCTGATCAATTTGCTGCATCATAGTTGCACTTTCTGAATATTTGCCGATGATGACAGTTATTTTGCTGATGGTGACAGTTATTTTTGCTTTGATTTATGTATTCAGGCGCAGTACGAGCCTCCAGTATCTTCCCCATCATGAGTGTGATCCTGCTCTTCATGGGGGGGCTGTGCATAGCCGCCAGTGAGTTTTACAAGTCACGCCACAACATCATCCTCAGCGCTGGCATCCTTTTTGTCTCCGCAGGTATGAAGAACACACTTTAATTTTGCATTATTTCCTAAGTAGGACACGGTTTATTTACTTTTATTTACAATTTTCAAACTGGAAAAGAATAATTGATTGTAAGGCTTCTCTGTTATGATATGTATCTGCGCCTAGAAACAAAAAAAATCATCTTAGGGGCTTTAAATAATACATTTGAGTTTGTTTTTGAAAACCCATCCAAAATTTGTCAGAAGGCATTATTCATAATGTCAGATTACAACAGTTGCAGCTGCAGAGAAACAAAAACAGGTACTTTTCCATTTGTCTGATTCAGAGCCTCATTGAGTAGCCCCTCTGGTACATGTTTTTTGATGTCTAAAAGAAAATTAAAAAAGAAGTGGGATGAGGAGGCAGAGCTGTGGCGAGAACCAAATAAAGAGAAGAAAAGTCTGGTGACAGCACAGTATCAAAACATTTGAAATGGCACCAAATGTCTGCACTGTGGAGGAGCTGGAAATCAAAATGTCATGTTCTGATGGCACTCACTGGCCACCCGGTGATGGGTTGGCCAGTGTTTGATGTATATGTAGTGCACAGCCGTAGCCTCAGGACGAAGCTGGGGAGAAAGATAGCACAGGTTGTCATTTTGCCAGGGATTTTTTGCACTTATGTGTGTGTTTGTACTCTGGTTCTAGGCCATGGCCTACTGTGCTGCACTAGATACAGTAACTAGTTCTCCTCTAAGTCAGAAGTGAGGGAAGCGGTTCTGTCTGTTTCTCTCTTCCTTTCCCACTGTCTGCATCTGTCTCTCTCGCCCTGTTGCTATGCTAGGAGCAGGCCACTGGGATTACACTCTAAAAATAAGGTGTCCCTGATACTGCTCTGAACCATCTCAATCAATGCCTCACACTCATCACACCTCAGTGTGCTTTTCTGTCACTTGATAGTGTATTGTTTTCACTGTCTGTCTGCATATTTGTCCTTTCGTCTGTCTGCCTGTCTGTCCATGGGTTTATTTCTGGTTACACACAGATGATTGAAATAGAGGCAGGGAGGAAAGAAAGATGGAAATGTGAGGCAGATGAGGTTGATAGAGGATGTAAATTTGAAAATCAATGCAGAGAAAAAGGAGAAATAGGAAAGTTAAGGACAGCTGAATGAATTGCTCTTATTAATAATTAGTTATTGAGTACTTCATATCTGTCCTTTTCATCCTTTGGGAGTTAAAAAAATATGATGTCTTCTAGATGAAGGTGGTTGATTTTGTATGTGTGAGTACCACATGACAAACCTCAGTGTTTTTATTAACAACTTTCCAGCTGCTGAAAATCTTTATAGAACAGGGTGTAGTCCCAGAGCACTGTGACATGGGTGGGCTGTGTTGGGTGGGCTTACAGCTGCACACTTCTGACCATGCCTGGACGTAAAGAGGTGCAACAGGCTTAAAACGTTCAACCAGGGAGGACAGGCAAACACTTTTGGTGTGGTGTTATTCTAAAACCAAGTTCAGCCTTCGTGAATCTTTTTCAGCAATAAGCAACCCAAAGATAAATTCTATGTACAGTGGACAAAGGTAGACTTTACTTGTTTGGTATGTAGACTTTTTTGAGTAACACACTTGACTGTATATTAAATTTGATCTAATCGTGCGGTGTCTCTTGTTTCCCTGTCCCAGGCCTGAGCAACATCATAGGAATTATTGTGTACATATCAGCCAACGCTGGGGACCCTTCCAAGAGTGACTCCAAGAAGAACAGCTACTCCTACGGCTGGTCCTTCTACTTTGGTGCCCTCTCCTTCATCATGGCTGAAATGGTGGGCGTGTTGGCTGTGCACATGTTCATCGACCGTCATCGGGAGCTGCGTGTAGGAGCACGAGCAGCTGACTACCTCCAAGGTGCAGCCATCACGCGCATCCCCAGCTACCGTTACCGCTACCGACGCCGCTCACGCTCTTCGTCCCGCTCCACGGATCCCTCACACTCCCGCGAAGCATCGCCAGTGGGCCTGAAGGCCTTCGGGACACTGCCCTCCACCGAGCTGTCCATGTACACGCTGCCCAAGGGCCAAACAGGCACCCCGACAGCCACCTATAACTCCACAGAGAGGGACCACAACTTCCTGCAGGTCCACAACTGCATCCAGAAGGACCTGAAAGACTCAGGCGGCCACAGCAACACCGCCAACCGACGTACCACACCTGTATGAAATATGATAGATGGACTTCAGACACTAAAAAAATTGGGGGGTAGGCGGGAAATGTCAGATCATGGTGTAAGGAGACTGATAAAAGAAGACGCGGAGGATAGATGGAGCGAGGGGAATGTGACAAAAAGGAAGTTCTGAGCACTCCACAGCACCTGAGATGATGAGCTTTGATTTTAAAAAAGGAAACATGCATGATTTTCCCATCTACAATTGTTTACTGAGTTTTGAACATGTTTGTAAAGATTTGAAGGGGAGGATGGGGAAGGAGGAGTTGGTAGGGGGATGGCCAGTGGCTGTCTGCCTCGGGGCTGTGGAACTGTGGCATGGTGGGCTGGGTCAGACTGCCCATTTAAAGGTGAACTTTATATTTTTTACTTTACCTCAGTCTGATCGAAAGGGGGGCGTGGTTTGTCCCTTGGTCCCGCCTATGATCCCGCCTTCACACTACCATCCCACAAGCCCCCCCCAGCACACACACCCTAACCTCCCTTAAACCTCACTCCCTTCTTTAATTTCTGTATCTTCTTGATTTCATTCTTTATTCGCATTAATACTGTGAACCATTGCGGTGTGAGATTTTAGCAGGGAGCAATTCAGGCCGCAAAAAAAAAAAAGAAAAAAAAGAAAAAAACACATAAGTTAATATATGTATTGATTATATATAAATATATAACTATATATGTTAATAAATCATGACTAGACTTCCCTGGCGCAAAAAATAGAAACAAGAAAAAAAAAAAGAAAACAAAGTAAGTGAAACTAAATCAAGTCGTCAAGGAAACCAAACCAAGATGGAGGATTCATTGTGACTGGCTCATTTAATGGGCAAAGGCTTTAGCCTACTTGATAAACTGATATTGTTTAGTATTAGACACATTATTACATTCTTTTACAACGACAACAAAAAAATCCTTTGGCCTTCCGTCAAAACCCTGGCAGCCATCTTTGTTCAGGGTCACCCAGAGGTGAATGGCTAACCTCACTTTTTTTGCTCCATAAAGGGGCGGAGTGAAGAGAGAACTATGGGTAACGAAGGATCTCTGCAAACTTGAAGAAGACTGTGGACAATGAAACGTCACTACTGCCAAAGACACAAGGTAGTGCATGAGAGATCATGGCTACCAGCGAGGTGACGCTAAGTGACTCCAAAAAATGAAGAATTTACATGCATGCTAATCAAAATCATCTGATCTGCTTTTAAGGAACCTATGTTGAACAAACAATTGAACAATGATACCATGTAAGGGCAGTGGAAGTGACAAAGTAGAAATTAATGTTACAGTACTATGTCTGTTTTTCTTTTCTTTTGTTTTTTATGAGTGGGAAATTTGAGGTGGGGCTTCATTAGGCTTCAGAGAAAAAGAACAAACTTGGATCAATGGTTTTTTAACAGAGAAAAACCTTTTCTTGCTTTTTTGTTTCATTTTATTTTCTTGGTTTCTATGAACTCTCACACAGCCTTAGTCTCTTTCTTTGTCTCATTTTTCTTGTTCTTTGGTTTTGCGTTGTGTTGTTGTAAATGAGAATTTTAAAACGCGTAATGTCTTTCAAGGTGCCAAAACTGAATGACTCTGAACTTGGATGCATCAAGTCCTGATGACAAATAAAACTGAAACCCCCCACAGGGAACAGAATGAGTCTTTGTTTTATCACGTTTGGTTGAAAAACACATTGTTTCTGAGGCAAATTAGACCTGAGGACCACGACCCACATTGAAAGGAAAAAGAAACATTTCTAACACAGACAGGATGTGAGAAAGACAGCAGCAGCTTCATTTGAACTTTCTGACTCAAGGCGAGATTAACAAATGATGGCAGGGAAAGTGGTGCAACACAAAGCTTACGCACCCCTCCCTGTTTCAATGGGACCTGTATGAACTGCCTCTCAAAGCGTCAATGAGTAAACAACTGCAAAAAAAGCAGGGTCAAATGTCAGAAAAGTAAACTTGATAGGAATGTGTGCGAAGTATTTATGGGAGCTGCGTAGTGCTTTCCTGAAGATAATAGGTTATAATGCACAGGAAGTGTACACAAATTGTAGTTCTGAGATCCTTTTGTATTTATTTTACCACCAAGACTACAGATACAAGCAAACAAAGTACTAATGGGCTGCAACTGCTGCAAGAGACTGAGCTTGAAATCTTCGATATCCAATAGGAATAAGTGAGAAGAGGTGAAGGTGATGCTGTGAGACGCCATGAGTCGATGCCGTCAGCTCTTACGCTAATGGAAACAAGTGCACTGCTACATACAGTTTGAAGGCTAGCTTGTTGCACAATTAACAACTTCACAGTTATTAAAAAGATTAGGAAATTAAGATACTACATGATATGTGAATGAGTCCTTCTATTCCTCAATAGCACTGCTAACAAAACAGTTTGTCCTTGGATTGTAAACTGAAGTTGTCAACACACGTAGAGTATTTTCCACCTCTGCCAAAAACCCATGTTTTTGTTTTGTATTTTTGTCATTTATGTTCAAATTGAAATGTTCTGTCATTTATTCACCCTCTCATCTTCACGTCCACGTTCACTCAGACCACTGTTCACCTACTCAGCCTGATCTCTTCTGTCCCTGTTTCTGCCTTTGCTCACTCACTCCCTCTCTGTTAGCTCTCCATCAGCTGGCCGACCTGTCGTGCCATCATCAGATGTAGAATAAATGTCAAATTCTTCGACATCAGCCTTGGTATCCTGTTGCATGATACTCTGTATGCTCTCTGTCCCTCTCCTTCTCTTTCTCTAGCCCTCCTTTTCTCCCTGCCTCTCTCTCTCCTTCCCTGGTGTGATGATCAAAGTGGCTGGCATGTCTCTCTGCAGTACTGCTGTGATCACTGAAGAGAGGCTAGCAAAGGAAGGGAGAGGAGGGAGGAGGAGAGAGGAAAGGGAGTGGAGCAGTTGTTCAGCTTGAGTCAAACAGCATCACACTGCCCCCTTCTGGCCGGGAGGTTTGTGATGATTTTTCTCCAACCAGTGTTCAAACTCCGCAATCTCGCCAAGGTACATAACCCTTCCACAGCAGTCCTGTATATGTTAGCACCATAAAGGTAGTGATCAGATTCATTTGACTTTCTCATGTCTCACTTAAAGAAAACAAAACATCAAATCAGGATTTTAAAACCAGTAAAAAAAAGGGTTGCCACTTTTGCCTGACAGCCAGTGGAGACTACAGGAAATGAATGCTTCCAACAAAAATGGCTCTTTGCACTTTGTTTTTGTGTGTTCTTTTGCAGGGATTAAACAGGTTAGCTATAATATGTGACTGTGTTATATGCTGTTAATGAGCTTTAGAGTTGCTAGTAGGTAGCACCAATGTCATAACTATCAAAAATAATCTCACATTTGTAAAAACAAGTTGCCTAAATTGCCAAATTGAATGTGAATTAAATTTTTGGATTGCTGTTAGACATATTTTTCCAAAGGCGTCACATCTCTTAAATGGCAGATAGATAATAATGAACTAAAACAGTTTTACTGTTATGCAGATGAGCTTTGAGGCAATGTAGCTGATTTTTGTCAACCTGCACTTCAGACTGGAGGGTAACAGATCTAGGGGAACAGCTGCTGCCCTCCCTCACCTGCAATTAGTAAGCTTTTTAGGTCATGAAGAGTTAGGGGCTATGGAACAAGCCAGGCTTACACACACACACACACACACACACACACACACACACACACACACACACACACACACACACACACAGTGTTGAGGTCAATTTACATGAAGTCCAATCAGGTTAATACATTAATGTGAGTAAACATAATTTACAATTATGGTACAATGACATAATTTTATATGGGATATTAGTCATCATGCTTGATGTCATTCGGTCTTATCGCTAATATAAACTGCAAAGACATGCGAAAAAGGAACACAGAAACTCATAATTTCAAAATTAGAAGTTTTAAAGATTGGAAACAAACACTATAACAAAAAGTCACCAGAGAGACAGAAAACTGATCCACAGAAAAAGTGTGTGAGAAACAGAAAAACAGCCAGTGTAGGTGTAAAATTTGAGGTGTAAGATATGAGTTTTGTATTCAAGACACACCCTGTGCACAGGCTGCGTCTTGAATATAAAACTCTGTGTTAGTGTTTGGGTGATGAGCACTGCAGCGAAATATAGCACACAATAAAGCCCCAATGTGCCAAAGCAGACTTAGAACTTGTGTTGAGTTGCACATACAGGTGCACCAGGGTCAATTGCAGTTTTCAGTTTTTTAAGCAAATACGGCTTTTGCGTTTTTATATGATGTAAAACAGCACATACATATGAGTGCATGACACTTGTAAGTAATCTAACAGGCACAATATTAATTTATTTGTTAAAAAAGGAGCAAGACATAGCTGAAAGTCACCAGTGTATTGTATAAAGCGTCTATAAACCATGCCTATTGCACTTTTAAATTGAGTACATCCATATTGACATTGAAAATAGTAGCAGTAATGTGCTCACTGGGGCAATACATGGTAAAATGTAACACTTATAGTATGGTTTAAATAAAAACACTCACCTAATTGCACATGTAAGCATTAATATGTAATGCATGAACAGGTTCAATTATTATTTATGGCCTGCTGAACAGAAATTTCCTGCATTGATGACAATTCAAGTTGCATCATTCTAATCTGAAGTAGCACAAAACTATTTCTAATATGAATTTTTAAAAGCCGAGGAGAAAGGAGGACTTATGGTTTGAATCGGTAATCATTTCACTCTGACACACACTCCCAGTCCAGGTCCCAGTCAACCCACTGTCAGAAACATCATACAGTTGCCCTCTGGCAGCTTCTGTCTACCTCTCCCAGACCTGAAGGGGTGTGGCAGTGACCACTTTGCCCTCTCTTGTGGCTACAAGGTGAATAGCAGTTGTTCCTGCTGTGCGACAGATCTGTGCCAAGGGAGTGCATGTTTTGAATACTAATTATTGAGAGTAACTGACTGCATATCGACAAGGCCTACTAGAGAGTCACCAAAACAGGCTCGGCTTGACATTTCTATGATCTCTGACCACTGTTTCAATATCTGAGAAATGAAGATGTCTCTCCCAAAGCAATAAACAACAGCCCACACTTCAGCCTGCAGTGTTATTAAGTGATATTCCCGAGACATAATGCTTCATTTAAAATGAACAAACAGACTCTTGGATACTGTTCAAAGTGTTTTTGCAGGATGCAGCGAGCTTGTGCTACATCTTTTTGTGCGTTTGTGTATAAAATAATGACACAGCTCTGTGAAAGTGCTACAATTGCCAATGCTATGCACATTACACACATTTACTGCACATGTGAAATATAAAACAAATATGTGAGAGACAATATAGCATATAACTATTATTTGGATTTTGTGTCTAAAATAAAAAAAAAACAAACAAACAGCAGAAACACCAACAAACTCACTCCCGCACAGATACACATTACAGATGCACAAACAATAACAGAAACAATGAGAGATCTTAAATGCTAAGGTTTAAAATAGATTCTCTATTTGACCTCATTACAAATAGTTTTGATTTTAAGTAAAAAGTAAAAGGTTTCACAAGATGTTTTTGTCATCTGTTTTTTTCTATTTTGTGTGTAAGACTGTGATTTTAAATAAATCACAAATTACTGAACAAATGTCAAACAATGGCTACAGATACAGATAACAGACAACTGAAACAATGCTCAAAAACCAACTTCAGTGACTGTGGCTAGGTTCCACATTTCACAAACAGGATAAAGACTGTCTCATTATTATTACACACTGCAGTCACTTTCATTGTGGCACATAATGCAATAAAAAGTGTCTGGCCTGAACCAGCGTGTGCTCATTTGAATGGTGGCAGCTGGTCTGAGAGACAGGGAGGGAACAAGGACACGACTTTGACCTGGTTTGAATGGGAGACTGCTAATTAGAACGGTGATTACTGGTTGTTAACGCTGCACTGGGGACATGAAATGTTGTGAGATGACTGCAACTGGGAAGTTAATACAACAGACACAGAGGCAGGCAGAAAGATCACATGCAGGAAGCAGGAAGGATGAGTTTCAAAAAAGTAACAAACCCCAGATAAACTGATAGAGGTTGAGAAAAAGAAAAAGTGATACAATGAAAAGGACAGAACAAGACACTAAGAGAGAGATGAGAAGTAAAGGCAGAAAAGAGAAATATGAGGCCAAGATCAAAGTGACCTTGAGATAAAAGGTGTGAGGATGAGGCAATAGGGAAACTTCAACCTAAAATCATGGACTGTCATCTATGCTGAGGAGAGAAGGTACAGGCTGCTATTTCCTCCACACTGAGCTGGAGTCTTATTATGTTATTTGGTAATAACCTGACCATCACTGTGGAAGTAAACTCTACTATCTGTGCACAAGGAGGGAACAAGAAGATAAGAAAAAACATGGTTAACAGCTGATTGTCATAGAAAAAGTTTATTTGTTGGCATATTAAATTATGGTGGAAACTGCATCCTGGGTGGTACAAAACAAAACAGGGTTCTCTCAGTCACCTCACATCCTTAAATGTATTATCCATAGAACTTCTTAAATTCCATGAATGGAAATCTTGTGCCCACTATCTGATTAGTTAAACCTCGTATGAAAAGGTGGTCTAGCCTGGACTCAGGTTCTGAATCGTCTCTCTACGTTCTTGGTACAGAGAGTGGAAGGCTCGGGCTAAACTGAGGAGTGGTGCATCACAATTCTCCATGTCTTTCTGCAGGAGACAAACACAAACACACAACAATTAATGCTGTGAAATGTCACTGTCACACACAAACTGTAGTATTTTTTTGGTTTTGCCATTTAAAGCCGGTCCTCCCACCATGTCTATAGTAAACAACACTCACAGCCGATGTCTCGTAGTACTCCAAGCCCTGGCTCTGGGCCCATTCCTGGGCCACAGATGTCTGTACCTCTCTTCTAGTGGACAGGTCTAACTTGTTACCTACAAGAACCCCTGAAACACACACAAATGCATAACTTTACATCATCACAAACTTCATTACATCTGGCTGTCTGCCAGGACTACACATATTCTTTAAACTTTAGGAAGCATTACCTGGAACAGGAAGACCCCGGCAGTGGGCATGGACTCTCTCCATCCAGCGGCTGCAGTTGGCAAAAGACTGCTCACTGGTCAGGTCAAACACCAGACACAGCAAGGACGGCTCGCCCCACTATGAAAGGGATGTTGATGGGTGGTGATGAGGGTGGTGATATGTTTCATGTGTAGGGAGTGAGAAGATGAGGTCAGACAATTAGAGAAATGGCTCGCTTACTTATACTTTCATATGTAGTCCCTGGACAGATGTTGCAAAGTAACAACTAACAAACAGAACATCAGATCATGAATAAGCACAGAGAAAACTAAAAGCAACATCAACGTGAGACATTTAAGACAAAGATGAGCACATACAAGACAAAGGAACGGACAAAGAACCTCAAATACTGTGGCACATAGTGAAATGCATATATGCAGGCACATTCAGACTGTCAATAGCAAAACACTTCTGTTGTGACAAAATAAATAATACTTCAGTAGCTCCCCTTTGTTTGTACTGTATGTGAGGATGTGGAGCCCTGGATGGAGGATTTAACTAGTTTCATGCAAATGAAGAAAAACTCTCACCATTTTCTCACAGGATTCCACTAATGTCTCCTTCCCTGCAGAGTCTATGATGTAGAGCTCCTGAAGGGGAAAGGGAGAAAAAAGAAGGGGTGAGGTGTTATGCGTTGGGATTTAGACAAATTACATGGTTTTAAAATTCCTATTTTCTTTGGTAAAGGCATAAATGTTCTTTTTACAATGGTGCCCCGCTGCTTAGTGAATTTAGATAAGAAACTAACAATATTAAATGTCTGGTACAACTTCTTCCAGCCTGAGTGATGGATTCCAGTTCTCACCACCCACCCACATAGCAGCTGGTAAAGTTATAAGTAGTGTGATGGAGACAGGATGAAGAGGAGACAATGGCTGGACTCACCACACTGTCATTGGTCTCTGGGATGTTGACACATTTCATCAGCAGCTCCACCCCAGTTGTCTGCCAAACAAATACAGCTAAGGTGATTACATTAATTAAGACATTATGTAATGTGAAGCTAACAGAACTTCATAAAGCATCTCGACCATGTCCTTTCTAACTCGTAAACAATAATTCTGTCCATTTGTTGTTTTCATTCATGACTTTTCATTGTGGTAAATATTCTATATCCTGTATTTTTAGCTGCATTTCTTGCATGTGAAGTTTTGCTTTCTTTAACTCTATTCCCAAGATGCAGTTGGTTAAATCACATTAAGGCTGTACCTGTCAAATCAGATTTAACAGCTTCAATGTGCTTTCAACTGTGGTTTTATGATGAAGAGAGAAGAGAGAAGAGAGAAGAGAAGAGGAGAGTTCTTTGCAACAAACAAATTTGTTTGCCACTATACACAGCAGCACAACAAACTGCCTGGTGTGATGTATTGTTAATGTCAGAACGTAAGCGTCACTTATTAGCAGCTTGGTTTAGCTTAGGAGCAGCTCCAGTGGCCTGATGTACAAATCCTGACCAAACTCTCTCTTGTGTGTCTCCATTAGATTGAATCTTATTATTCTTAATGTCTCAATAAAGAATAATGTCTTGAGGGATGGGGCGAGCAGTCCTGTTTAAGTCTAAGAATGAAACAATCCCCCTTTGGGCCCATCAGTGGTAACAATTAAGACATCTTGTCAGTCTTTATGGTTAAATCTAACAGTGGAGGTTTGCATTTAAACACGGCTGACATGAACCACAGGCTGGTAATTTGGTTGTGGTTGGCTGGTCATTTTGGCAGGTCACGATACCTTCTGTAACTTTGACTGGTAAAATACAGACAGATTGATGGTTTTAGCTTTGGTCAAAGTGCCTAAGGAAAAACACTACATAGTTTTGACAAGTAAGTAGCTGAGTAGCTGATTAATTCATATGAGAGTTGACAACAAGGGAGCACATAGGGCACAAGTAGCAGATTATGTGATAAAACTGGATTTATCAGTGTTACCCTACACATTGTTTGGAGGTATGGTGCTGAGGTAGTATAGATTGAAATTCTAAGGTTTTAGTTCCAATAATGAAATTGTAATTTAATTTTTAATATATTTAAAGCTGCAATAATTCACTTTTTGATCACTTGGGGGCAGCAGATACAAGTTTTAAACAGAACATTGACATCACCTGTTGATGCTGATGTCCAGGCCTAGTTGGGAGCAAACATAACAGTTTGATTGACTGGATTTGCTGTATTCCCTTTTTATGTGTATAGTGCAGGTGGTGCAGGTGGAAGCTGTCTGCCCCTCTGGCTCTTTGAGGTTCGGTCAAATGGTCGTGATATAAAAATACACTGTAGAGATTGCAGAACAGTTTAAATAGTTGAGGTTTTTAGATAAAGGGCAAACAGAGGAGGTTGATACAATTGTTGACATTGGATGCAGGGAGGAGAAATTGGGGAGAATATGATAAGCCTGCTCTTATCAGACGCATGCTTTTTTAGAAGCTTCAAGATTTGAAAAAAAGTGAAGTGGATGGTTGCAGGCTTCATTTCACTACCATATATAGTATCCACTTGTATAAGTGGTGACCTTGAAGAAGCAAGACAAGGTTTCTTCACATCAGCACCAAACTCTAAATTGATCTGATCTCCTGAGCTCATACTTAACTGAGCGCATCAAATGCTGGAGACAAATATTCAGAAAACACACGCATTCTTACCACACTCACCGCCTCTGTAAAATACAAATATGCACACACACCTCAGACCAACTTTAATCTAACACAGAAAAAGTTCATAACAAGGATCCAATGGTATACACACACACACACACACACACACAGACCAACACAGACGATGGATGCGACAGCGCCACTTTCGAGCAGTCTAATGAGCTGGTGTGATGCATAGGAAGCCTCCCACTGGAATGTCAATGAGGCCCTATTAGTAACAAATAAGCCTGGAATATTGCTAATCGGCCGTCTGACATTTTAAAAGGAGGACGTGAGCAGAATGGCCGACAGCCTCTACTATCCTTCAAAATCAAAAGCTGAAGAACAAGGGTTGACATAGGCGTCTACACAAGGAATAACTCTTCACGATGTCACTTTCTTTCTCATGTTAGTCATATTGGGAGGAACAGACCGTTCCCTAGTTCCATCTGCAGTGAAAGATTCAATACTGCTTAGAAAAGCTACTAGAAATGTATTTGCAGGCATGAGTGTGAGGCAACAGAAACAACAAAAGGCCACAGGATCAGATAAATAAGGGTTTATTTCTTTGGGAACATGAATTTGTTCAGTAAATTTAATGATAATCAGTGCACTAGAAACTCAGGTATCTAAACATTTTAACCTAAGGATGGCACCAAATGATGATGAGAGCTCATGGAGTGGCTAAAATCAAAAAGTTTTATCCTCTTGGAAACATTAATGAGCTCAGTAAATTGCATGGCAACCTGTCCAATCACATTTTGTTTGTCATTTGATATTTTGTGCATATGCAGGGATTTTGGCCAATATTCACAGCAAATTTTACAGACATCACTAAAAAAAGTGGGAAAATGTACTTTGACACCGCCACTGGACACAAAGGTTAAAAGACAATCCATAATTACTTAATCTTTCAGGAAAATAAATACCTTAACAAATTTATGGACAGTTGTTAAAATATGTCCTAAACTCTAAAAAAGTTTCCAAGGCAGCAATTACACAGTCTTGTCTTGTCTTATTTACTGTGACTGCTGTTAAAGAAAGTGATCCAGATAAGAAACACACAATATACACATTACTTCTTGGATCAAGTATTTATATTGAACGGCTTCAAAATTTCCAAAGCAAGAATTCTTCTCCTATGAAGCATTTACACAAGGAGTTAGGGATACTTCATCTAACAGGAAGAAAGCAGCTGGGCTTAAACAGATGTTTTAACAGTTGCATAGCAACAGCGCCGAGAGACTGTGACCAGCATGTTCCCAAAAGCATTTCTTTGAGTGTATCCAGTTAATAAAGTGGTGTCTCGATCTACACGTACACATCAACCTGCATTTCACTCCACTCACTTTCAATGTGGCATCTCTTTGTCATTTTGCTTTTTCTTACACTGTATAAACATTTACATTTGTCACGCAATTTCACAGTGAATGTCTTTCATTCCTTTGTATATTTAACTATTATGCAGTAGAGATGTGTAAAGGCTCACCAGAAGTGCAGCAAGTGCACATTTATGCAAGTTAAAAATTAAATGCCGCACCATTTCGCTGCCTTTCTACTTTGTCAGTACTCTACTAGTGAAACATGAACAGACACATAACATCATAAATAAGAGGGGATAGGCTTAGGTAGTGAAGAGAAACTCAGCACTGTTGTTGTACAGCGCTTTGTTAAGTACCTGTTCTGGTGGCTTTCCAGAATCCTGCTGTATTAATTATCGACATTCCTGTCACCTGAGAACCCCCAATACTGCTGACGCAGCAAGGGCTGAACACACACACATACACATGTGGCTTGAGTCCAATAGTTTACTCACCAACCTGTTCTGTACTATAACCAGCTGCAAAGCATAAAAGTTAACTCAGTAAATGAATGGAGGCAAGCTGCTCAAGTGCATGTATTGATTCTGATAAGTGAATTCATGGCAAATACATTCACTTGTATGTGCAGTGCATATATGTAGTTAATAGCCCTTGAAATATTGAGGGAATCACTGAGCAGCCACGGCCCATAAATCACAGAGTCAGGTTAATGACTCAGTTCCCTCCCTCGTGCAGATTAGCATAAATAATGCAGATTAGCCTTCCCTGCATCAGCATTAATTGGTACATTATGCTGTTTTGCACTTCGGTGATTCCTGTAGTAGAGACCTCTGCAGGTCCTTGAGAAGCTTGCAAGAACTCCCTCTATATAACCTCCATAAAGTATATAATAAATGTATACATGAGTACACATACTTTTATTGGTGTGGTTCTTAAAGGAGGACCTGGAAACTTTGCTTGTTACTCACACTGTAATTGACACAGTTAACTAACAGCTAACTAACTCCATAATGGAGCTGCTAACATAGCTAATTAAAAGAAGAAAAAAAAACATGTTTGTAATAATAATCCTACCAATGATGCATTAAGAAAAACCTACTGTTTCAGTAGATACAATATCCCAAAGTTCCAAAAACATTAAGGTGTAAAAGTGCTTTTTTGGCGTAACATCTGCTGAGCATTCTTGATTTTAACCATACATGTGCACCTTCCCTCCAGTTATGTGTGCCCATTATTATATATAATTATATTAGTAAAAATATAAAAAGGTGAAGTAAATTGGCCTCAAATTAAATTAAATAAGGCTAGATGTTACATCTTTGCCCAATTCTTCACTCGTAAATTTCAAATATGTGATTAGATATGGTTAATTATGCAAAATTGCTCTTTAAGCGTAAAAGTGTATTGATTAAAGCAGCACATGTATTGAAATACTTCATAGCACACTGATCAGGATATTCCCAAAATACTGCTGTCTGTGCTGAGCTGGCAATGAGTCAGAGTAAAACTTCATAAACTGCTCCTTAAAACCAAATTCAAAATCTCACCTTACACTTAGGAATAAAAAGTATAAATTGCTGTGTAGTCTCTGCCACAGGGCCGCAGCTCCTAAATCATTCAAGCAGCTTTTTTACTCAAATCAATTCCTCTGCTATGATAGTGTGATGTGAATATAGTACATGAGGAGCTTTATAGAGCGGCTCTAGCTTCTCCACTTAATAAATTGGAATTTCATGCCTTGCTGTAAGTCCTCATAACAATACTACACCAAGGATCAAACAAACAACTCTTACTGAGTGTGTTAATGCTCTCACCATGCTGTAGTTCTTTTGCAAGAGAGTACCATCACTGTGTAACATATGGGAAAGGGCGCTTTTCCCCACTGCAGCATCTCCTACACAAACAAGGTACCAAGGTACAAAGAAAGGGTGATAAAAAAACAAACAGGAATAATTACCAAAAGTGTGTTTACTTTGTAATTCAAAACTTCTCATCTTCTTCTACAGGTGAGGATTTAACTAGCTACTGTCTTTTTTTCTTGTTTTGTCAAGTTGAGTTAATATTGCCAAATTATCCAAAAAAGTTTACTTGAAGTCAGATTTAGCGGCGTTTGTTTGGTGCCAGAAGGAAGCAGGAATTGTACGGCGAATTGTAATGGTTTGCACAATAAATCTGGGGGGGAAAATACATAAATAAACACATTTTTGTACGCGAAGTATCGACAGATGGCCCTTTATTTAGCAATCTCTAGCCTCCAATGAGCTGACTATCGTGTTTTGGTAGCTATGTTAGCTTTAGCATTTGAAAGGGTTAACCTTACATTGTCGAACGGTGAACAAAACTTACAAAATCTTACCAAGAAGGAGACATCTCGCCCTCAACTTCACCATTACAACAGATAACTTCCAAACACTGCAAATAAACTCTACTGTTTCATTATTGCTGCTTAGCTTTTAGCGGTCCGCATCTAAATATTCTTCTTCCTGTGCCTTGGCAACATAGACACAACGCGTATCTTAGCAACCACCCACAGAGGTGTGTCATTGGTCCAGCGAGCACGTACAGCTCCTGGCTGTGCTGCCATTGGCTGGTGGTGAAGACGTAAAATGAGCCAAGTATTTGGGGTATTTTCCCCATTTTCATGCTTGACAGGCAAGTCTATTTTAAAACTGTGCATAACTAACGTCACTTTTGGTAAGAACCTGAAACTCTAACCTTACTTCTAAAATAAATATATGCGTTTGACTGATGACACAGCTTAGGGTAAGAAGCACTTGACATAGCAAAACCCAGTAAGGCCACTAGAAGGCAGAATATCTTACTTTAACATCCATGGCTGTGCAGCACATATTTTAGATCGACTAACGTTTTTACTACAATGTTCAAACAAACTTGATATTATCCCACTTTAAAGCAGCGTTGTTCGTCAGGGTTGGGCTCTAACTTAAGATTCGTCCGCTTCATTGATTATCAAGTCATGTTCTTGCTAGTTTCCCTCGTCTCCTTGTCCTGTTTGGGGGAAAAAACCCCTTCGGAAAAACCGAACAGCGCGTGACTCCTTGTGGCAATCTTGTGAGCACACGCGCGCCCCCGTTGAAAAGACGTGTGCGTGCTCGATGTGTGTTTCATGTAAAAGAGCGCGCTCCGTCCGAGGCGTGATAGCGGAGGCGCGTTCCTGTGTACCCCACCGACTCTTGCGCTGGGAGGGCGAGAGCATCATCAAAACACCGGCACACAGCTTCCTCTGCCCGAGTGGGAATTTAAAGGTTAGGTTGAAAATAAAAACGGGAGAGAACGTGGGAGGCTGTGCGTCAAGGGGGAGACGAGCATCCATCCTTGCGGCAGTGGTAACGTTGGTGGTAGTAGTGTCTGGAGCAGACTCGGTGGTTTTTCGTCTCCACACACCCTGTTTCTTTGAACCAGCAGCGGGGAGTAGAGGAGGACCAGAGAGGAGGCTGTGCAGAGAGGAGGAGGACCATGGAGGGGATGCAGGCATACGGAGCTGGGAAAGCCGGAGGAGCCTTCGACCCTGTCACCTTCTTCCAGCAGCCTCAGACCATTCTCCGCATAGTGTCTTGGGTAAGTGACCGCTCCATTACAACAGGAGACAGAAAATAAAAATGTTTGCTGTATAGGCCAGTCCTAAATGACCTCACTACTTACAGTATGTAAAACTGGGCTTCGAATGGCCTCTTTCTTGTTTATTTATTGAAGGGCCCAGATATACTCAATACTGTTGTGACCACCTAGGGTGCTAACCACTGGGGCCCTAATAATTTACTGTCTCCAGCTAATTATCCACAAAATTGTTCTAATGAGAATAGTGAGACAAGGCCAAAGATTTTCATACAAAATAATTTCATACTAACTGCCAAGCCTCCATTCCTCAAATACGATGAGCCAAAATGAAAACAACTACTTTTAGGAAGCACAGTAGACAGATCCCAACAAAAGTCCCCAAAGTGGCTCCAAAACAGAAACTTAACTTAATGTGCAGTGGAGTTGTGTCAGATTGCGGTCACAATTCTTTCTGAATGAATGTCTCAATATGTCTAGAAGTTAAAAATATTAAGGCTATCCTTCATAGCCCTCTCACGTCACAGCAGAAAGTTAAACAGGATTATTTCATATTTATAAGATATAAAGAAGATGCCCATGTCTTTATATATTGTTCAGAGCCTTTTCAACCCTGCTGAAAGTAGATATCTTCCTTTGGTTTTATTTTGAGAGTTACTGTACATGTCTAGTAAAGGCAACAGTTTTCCACTGATTAATCTGCAGTGTTTGAGCACTAGGGTTTGTTTATATACATACATCTGGTAATATTTGCATTACATCAAACTTAGAGAAATATGCTGATGAAAATCCAAACCTGCACATAACAGGTATGGCCCACGTTATGGGCCCTCGTCAAATGCCCTGCCCCATAGGCGTCTCCAGAGCAACAGCTTGTCTCAATAGAAACAGCCACAGCCTGAGTTGTGATGTTTTCCATGATGGTGCTAATACTCAGTCTGCTGTGGACTATGGGGAATGAAACCTTCAGCATTTTAAGCATTTCGTGGTGGGGTGTCAGAAGTGTGTGTGTGCTAGAAGGGGGGAACAGGTGGGAATGGATTGATCTGACTGGTCCTACTTGGAAAAAGAGAGAAACTGGTTTATTGAATGGTGGCTGGGAGCTCTCTCTGTCCTATCTTCTCCCTTTTTGTCTCCCATGACTTCAGATTTCCGTAAGCGTGATAATGTGTGTGTGTCTGTGCGTGCGTGTGTGTTTGTGTGAGAATCAGCCTCAGTCATGGTTGTAATAATACACAGATGATGGAGAGAAGCACTGTGACCATAGTGATAAATGGAGGGAGAGCGCCTTGTTTATGATAATGTTCTAATTGAAACAAAGGAATAATTTATTGGAAAAAACTAAACCTGACCTTGACGTGGTATTACTTTTGATCTGTATTTAAGAGCATTGCTTTTGAAGTTGGGATTTTAGCTTTATTGCTTTAAGCATAGTGTAAGTTCTGCTGGCTTCAAAGGATTAAGGTTATTGCCTGGTAACTTGAAACATCTATGGAGTTATTTAGTTCAGCTTTGTGCATGAATCTGCTAAAGAAGCATCTTTACATTCAGAAATGAACATGCCCAAAGCAGCATCTCTGTTTGTGAACCGGGTAAATTTGCAGATCAAAGTTCACCAATAAAGTCTGAACTAACGTGAAAGGCAAAGTGAAATTTTTGTGTAATTTTCTTTGATAGAGTAAAGACGAAGCATTCACTTACTTTCTCAGCAAATACAACTCTAGTCTCTGAATGTCAACTCTACAATTACGTAGTGATAATCAGATTTCTCTGCAGTTTGCAATTCATTAAAGGCTTCTCTTTCTTCTTGACTTTTAATTCTATTTGGAACATAGAGTATGCGGCATTTCAGACAAACTACAATTTACAGGTTAATTAAAACCTCCACTGTTATGCTATTTTTTCTTCCTCTTACATAAGTAATGTGGGTTAACATTTTAAATTTGGCTGTGATGATGATTAACATTTCAGCAGTCAGGAGATGCTGTAATTGGTGAGTAACTATTTGATATTAGCAACACAAACACTGCAGTGCACCACATTCTGTCATCTCTACGTAAAACTGGAATACACATACACACAAACGCTCAGTTTGTTGGTGCCTACATGTTGGAATTCAGGCACAATTTGAAAGCTATTTTAAGATGCAAGTTGTGTGTTTGCTTTGTGTAAATGACTTTATTTGCTTGCAGTGGTCATGTTTGTGAAGAGTTATTGCACAGTATCTTTATGTATGTATCTACAAACTACTTCGTGAACCAAAGCCTTTCTGTATTTTTACATTAAACATTGAGAAATGAATGACGTGTAACATTAAAGTGGTTGTCAGAAAGGGTTGTTAATACAGTTTGGCATTTGGCTGGTCAGTGTCGGCAACTCTCTAAGCTGGTCACTCATTGTTCAACATACTGCAATAGCGACAGATTTCAGTATTTCTTGTAATTTGTTTTATCAAACCCTGACAAGATATAACGATTAATATTTTATTGGTTTGGCCATTGGTTTAAATGTATGTGTTCATCAGTGTGGGCTCAGTAATGGATCACACAACTCAAGCAAGAGTCTGCTAGGATATTTCAATACAATATTGAAATGAATAGTGACTAGAAGAATGGAAAACACAGCTGAATAATGTGTAAAATGGTCAGCTGCCATCCAAATAATTTGTGATTTGTAATAAACAGGCCAAAACGGGCAAAGCCACTGGTCTTGCCAGTTTACAAATCTGTTGATTGTTTATGTTAAATGTGTTGCTTTTTGGCCTTAGTTAGGAAAAAATGAAGCAAAACATATACATTAATTAATAAAAGTGACATGAGTGAATATCTAGAAGGCAACATACTTTACACATTTGGTATTCCAGATCAGATATTGACTCTTTCTCTAGGTAGCTGCTGTTAAACTGTAAATTCATTTGTATCCCACGATGCAAAGTGTGCTTGGTTACAGAAGCCCTTTAGCTCAAAGTTGCAGAGTAGTAGTAGGTTGTAGTTGGGTCAAATCATGGTCTAATCATGTTGGCACCAAAAAATGAATTAAATGAAATTAAATAATTACATTAAATTACCATGGGGGAAACAAAACAGTCTTATTCATATGGCCTAAGAATAATATATGCCTTATCCTTTGCTCTTCAAAGAATCAGGCTGATAATGTTCTTTTTTGGTTATTGTTATGTATAGCAGCATGACAATCTAGTGAAGTACATCAAAGAACTAAAACATAACAGTGTGAGAAGCTAGTGGAGATCATGCACATGTGTAGTTGACTCTTATCTTAGTTCAAACATTGTAAAAAAAGTTATGGCTGTTCTTTGCCTTTGCAGCTCCTTCTTGAAGAAAAACAAACTGCACATTTTGTGAGGAAAAGGCATGGTGTGGCACACTGATGTGTTTTTATTAGTTTTCAGACAATGAAGGAGGTTTACAGCACATACACAAGACAGATACAAGATAAAACAGGTTCTGGGTTCACAGTCATTATTGTGAGGACATGAAATTCATTGTTAGCTTTAGTCTCAACATGGGATTTGTGGAAAAAGCAAACATTGGAAAATTTGTCTTACCAGTTGAAAACACATGCAGAAGAAACTGAATGAGCACCGGTCCATATTGCAGATCTACTCTCATTTGATTTTGTTATGCCTGGCTTTATAAGATTGAGGGACCATCTGTTTCCTTATAGAGGTATAATCTTGTTTTCTGGATTCATATTATGATCACACTGTCACCCAAATTCAAATGTAAAAGAGATAATAAAGCAAAGAAAGAGAAAAGCATCATATTGAGCACATACATGTGTGAACAGGTAGTGTAGATATGTGCCTGGACTTGTGCCTACAGTATGTCTGTCTGTCTCAATATGTACCTTTGCTGTTGCAGTGGCTCTCCTTGAAATGTACCTTGACAAGGTCTTCTCTCTCTCACTTCCTGTCTCCTTACATGAGCGGCTGCTGCCATGGTGACAGCAGCAATCAGGTATCTCCAGTTCAGGCCAGCAATAAGCCCACATACATATCCAGCCTATTCATGTATGTCCTCTATTGTGGACATTTGTTTTTGGTCTATTTCCTTTAACTCATTTGAGCTACCCTACTAAGTCCTGGTGTGCTCAATAGAGGATATTCTGACCTTTCCAGTGATATCTCGTGTTTGGGTGGGATGAGGGGAACTTTGATTTTATGCTGAGACAAAATGGAGACTGTAGAGGACATAATAGGGGTCTCAGGAGGATATAATCACAGTGTCTGATATCCTTCAGTAGTGATCTGGTATTATTCTGCAGTGCACTGAACTCACTGCTGGCTTAGAGTGAACATCACTTTTCTGTGTCATTCTCCTTCAACAAGTAAGTTTTGCTGACTGACATTTTGTGAAAATGACAAATTCATCTACAGATTTGCCATCAGTGATTAATGTCACCCAGGGGAGAAGTGGTAATTACTTACTATGGTGAGTTATGAGTGCAACAATAATTTAAAATACACATGTAGAAAAAGTTACAGCACAAGGATGTGGTGGATCAAGAGTTTGTGGAATTCTGATTTTATTTCTTGAGATACAGTTATTCCATTTTGTCGTTTTAGGTGTAGTACTATAGTTTGACATTATAAAAAAGTAGTGTCAAGAAACGTTGTGTCAAATACATACGTTTCCAACCTAACAATTTTTTGTTATTCTCACCCTAAGGGTTACCGCATCCTCCTACCCTGACTACTTCCGTGTGTATGATGGGTCACCATGAGCTAGGATGTCAACTGACAAATGTCAGACAACACAGCACAACTTTCCATGACACAGCTGCTGTGTTGCACTTCACTTTAACCGAATATTTGCTCAGCTTTAAGACTAGACTCGCTTTTCTGGACATTGCATGTGCGAGCTAACAGTTCACATGCCTGAAATAATCATTTTGCTTATTTATAATTTTTCTATCTTAAAACTGAAAACTTCAAAGCAAAAAGAATCAAGTATTTATTAAAGACAATTGAAGTCTTGAAAGCAGACTGCAAATCTGAGACTAAATCCCTTGCTAAAATAAATTTAAGATGTTTTTTTTTAATATATTTGAAGTTTTGACTCACAGTGTGATTGAATATGTCAATTTGCTTCATAATCAGTTTATGCGTCAATTATTAACATTTTCAGCGCTTTTTCTGTGGATTTTCTATATATTTCATTTATTGTTTGTCTCAACACATGTTGAGAAAACTGCAGTCACAGTGGCCTGCAGTGGTCTGCAGTGTTCCTCTATGTGTGTTTAGCTGCATCTAATACAGGAATCTGTGTGAGGTGCACTGTGTGAATACCAGGGTGACATAAAGCCCAGCTCAATTGTCTGGTCTTTATAATGGATCCAAAAGGCCTTTCAGTGAGCACGACAGCAGCTTTAAATCATTCATGATTGGCCAGACTGGACTGATATGATTTAGGCTGATCTAATGGCTGAGATGGCTGTTTGCAGTTTGTGTGTGTTGCATGTAGCATTCACCCAAAAATTAAAACGACAGATTTAGATTAAGAGTCAGAAAAGGCAGGTGCATTGTAAATAAAGTAGATAAAAGAAGTATCAGAGAAAAAGGGACATTCTGGAGGAGGCACATGCCTTTATGCATGCGTGCACACAGTTTCAGAAGTATGCACACACAGAGTCGACATTCTTATCGTGAAATTTGTAAGTGATCATCTGATAGTCAGATGATTGTAAACCTGCGTGGTGGTCTTCACAGAGCCTGCTTTCATAACTTAGAAGCCTTGTGATCTATGTATGGATCAGGGGGGTTACCTCCCTTCACACACACACAAACACACACACATTTTTGAGTAACATGTGAAACCATATCACATGCTTCACATTTCATGGCTCCTAGGCAGCAAGTGAAGAATGTTTAGGTGCAGTGACTTTGAGAATCCGCCACATTTAATTTTTTGCAAATTCTGATGTATTTTAAGTGCATACATGTATATTGGTGAGATACAAAATAGTAGGAAAAAGGCTGTTACATCTTATGTTATGCAGCTGATGTGCATGTGAAGTAAACACATCACAAACCTGGCTGGAGTTCTGCTATAAGCAGGCAAAAAAGCTCAGTAATTCAATCTGCCATGTGACACCCAATATAATCATGACCCTGAAGATACTGTGTGTTTCAAACCCAACAAACAAGGTCATGCCAGAACCAAGCCTTATTTCAAGAAGTGAAATTTGTTGTGTTTTGGTGTTTGTGTTACCACAGGAAGTAAGAAAATGAAGAGTGGAAATTAAAGGCACATACTGCAGCCAGTCCCTAGAGTGTGTGTGTGTTTCCCAGGGGATTTTCTCAGGGGAGCATCCAAAAAAGCAAACTGTGTCACCCAACTAAAAACTATTGGCCCTGCAGGCCCTGCTGTCCTTGTTACAGAGACTAACCAACACCTCTGGACTGATCAGAACCAATGAGAGACACACATCTCAATTTTCTGCAGTCTCTATATCTGTAGACCAAAAACTATAGAACTATGTAACTGCAACACGTTTTCTCTCTGAAATAAATATTGTACATTTTTAAACTGCAACTCCAAAACAATGAAATCATTCATGAAATCATGGGCATCGTGTATCTAGTTCTGGGTCTTTGTTCTTCACCTTTCTTCTCAGTATACTGCTTGTATCTTTGCCATATGTGTGTTACATGACTATTCTGAGCAGACAGAGCGTTCTGACATCCTTCCATCAGCATGTAACTGACTGTGTGTGTTTGCGCATGTGTGTGTGACTTTCTGTTGTCTAACCAGCATCTTAAAGTAAGCCAGGAATATGAAGTGGTAAAATTGTGTTTGCCTGGGGGCTGTGTAAGGTTGAGTGTGTGTTAGTGTGTGTGTTGGAGCGTGCTCATTTTTCCTAAGAATGCTTGTGGGCAGAGGCTGGGCCAGTAACAAGGGGAGATGGGTGAAGATGATGGGGGAGGGATGGAGCGATGATGTAGACGGTCTAAAAATAGCACCGCCTCCATACCCCTTCTGCCCCCAACCCTCTCCTCTGTTCATACCCTCTGCAGTCCCCTTTGTCTTCATCTTCCTTAATGATAAAGGTTGCAGGTATATTAAGAGGGGATTGAGTTGGTACTGTCATTTTCCACTCAGCCTTCGTTCTGTGGGGAGAGATAGAAGCTGGAAGGGCACACGGGGAGGGTGAGGGAATCAGAAAGGTTGCGCATGCTTGCTAACAAACTGTTCCAGTTTGCCAGCGAGACACAGACTCAAATGCCAGCTCATGTTTCCTTTTGACACACAGTAGAAACCTGAATTGTCACTCAGCTTATCTATAAATTGAAGTAAAGTGACGCCTAATAAAACAAAACAAACGTCTGTGAGGCTGCAAAATGCAAACATAAATATGTTAACGTGCTCGAAATAACAAAGCAAAGGTTTTGATCCCGAGAAGATAAAATGTTGACCGTGCTTGGCATCTAATTTTAACAATATGTTGACATTTGTTAATTAGCAATAAACAAATACAAGCAAGTACACATGTAAATACAAGTACAGGTAAAACTGATGGCAAAATTGACGGTTTCTGATAACATAAAAATAATGGACAAAATTATGACAGTTCATCTTGAGGGTGATATCAAGGGGCCTGATAAAAGCCTTCAGCGACTGCTTGATACTGAACACCTCTAAAACAAAGGAAATGGTCTACAGGAAGCTGCTGCAGATGTTTTACCAAACTATGGTAGCAAGTGTGCTGTGTTATGCTGCAGACTGCTGGGCAGGCAGCATAAAACACAGGATGCAAGGCAGATGTGCAAACTGGTAGAAAAAGATGGTTCAGTGACTGGAATGAGGCTGG
The DNA here is from genome assembly GCF_900324485.2 of Mastacembelus armatus. Classification (NCBI taxonomy): domain Eukaryota; kingdom Metazoa; phylum Chordata; class Actinopteri; order Synbranchiformes; family Mastacembelidae; genus Mastacembelus; species Mastacembelus armatus. The sequence continues at coordinate 2,532,331 of NC_046633.1, forward strand.
ACTCACTGGAGGCTGTCATGGAGAGATGGCATGGCATCTCTTAGTTTTCATCCACCGAGGCCCAGAAATGACAAAAAAAAAAACTTCATGGCATTGGACAACAGGGAATTCCATCAGAGAGCGAGACAATATCAAAGCGCGTGACTTCATTTTCAGGATTTTTTCCTCATATAGTAATTTCAGTCTTTAAATAATGAAGTTTGTGTCAAATAGATTTAACAGACTTTCATTGTGTTTCAGCAGGTACCTCGAATGGTGAGCAGTCTTTATCACAGCAGTGAAAATTTGGTGTCTCAAGTGCAGGGCCTGAAAGTAGATAAAGAAGGACAGAAGAGAAAAACAGTGCAGTAATCTTCATCTTGACTGACATCCCTGTCTCCTGCTGGCCTGGTTGTTGGGTTTCATGGTCAGGGCTGTGGAAGTACAGTCCATTGTGTGTTCTCCCTTTATATTACTGTCATTTATCACACAAACAAAGACACAACAGCTGGGTAAACTATACACCAACCCAGAGTTTACATCTAGCTTTCTGTCTCAATCACACACACACACACACACACACACACATTCAGAATCACTCACCACCAAAAAGTCCATGCACACACTGCAGAAAAACACTAACAGACTTAGCCTGCGTTATCCAGACAGATCTAGCTCCCTGGAGGTTTGGTCCAAGGGTTTGTGAGTTGAATGGAGTTCTCTGATGCCGTTATCAACCAGAGTAGACTACACTGCACTGCAGGTCAGACTCCTAACACTGTGGGTGTAAGTGTGTGTGTGTGGTCCCATATTTATGGCCTTGAAAAGAGTGTCTCAGTGAGGAGAGAAGAGGGATTAGATGGTGTCTTAGTAACCTGCTCCTTTTACTGATTCCATTTTGTAGCCCTTTGTATATCCTCAAGGCAAAGGTAGACAGGATAGGAGAAGAAAAAAAAGGACAGAAGTGAGAGGATGAAAGGTGAGGAATGCAGAAGAGTTTCTGGGAGTGAGCAATCAGATGCTATCATAGTAAACCCCTTCTTTCACTGACTCCATGTGACTCCATTTGTCGCAGATGTTTTCTCTCTCCCACCTTGGACAGACCACCACCGTAAAGATCACTACCACTTCAGCATGTTGTAAATCTGCACTGCATCTTGACTTACCACCATGCCCCCCCCCCCCCGATCTCTGAGATTCTATAGAGAATTAACTGACCGAGAAAAATAATCTGCAGATTAATAAAAGTTTGTGGATAAATAGATATTCCATAACGAATAGTTTCTGTCCACAAAGATGCAAATATTTTGTCAGATGCAATGAAACACCTGCTTATTTATGGTGAAACACACTAAGGTCATATTGTGTAGAATTATACATATATATTTACATGTCCAGTACCGTAGTACACATCAAATGTCCTGAACAGACAGAACTAGTTAAAGCACAAAAGCCTGTTTGCGCTGATTTGAAGAGCTCTTGTGTTAAAAGTACAGCTTTCCTGGAGCATTGATGCTGGGAAATAATGTGGTGGTGTATCCTGATGTGTGCCACTGGTAAATTGGCTTAAAAATTGCAGACATTCAGAAGGTCTTGTGACAAGCAATATGTATGTGTTGCCTTGGACTGTGAAAATTATGAAAGACAGACCTACCAAATGTCTTTAAATGGTATTCTGTTTATTGTGTTTTATCTAAAGGTCCTGAAAGTACCATCATGAGGTCATTCTCTCACACTCCAATACCTACTTTTCTTCTCCTCTGCAGCTTTTCTCCATTGTGATCTTTGGCTGCATTGCCAATGAAGGGTACATCAACCGCCCCAAGGAAATGGAGGAATACTGCATATTCAACCATAACCAGAATGCCTGTAATTATGGCGTTTTTATGGGCTCCATGGCTTTCCTCTGCTGCATGGCTTTCCTAGCTCTGGACGTCTACTTCCCCCAGATCAGCAGCGTCAAAGACCGCAAGAAGGCTGTGTTAGCTGATATTGGGGTGTCAGGTAAACCTATCAACAAACTGGTTGATTTCCTTGGTTTAATATAATGTTTCTTTTTATTTATTTTTCTTTTATTTTTATCATATGAAATGAAGCCAAATTGCCTGGGGATAACCAAAGGCACTGTGCACTGGGAAATTGATACTAAAGTACCGTTGACAAATAATTTCGAGTTCTATAACCCTTTCAAAACAAATACACAAAGTCCTGAACAGCCTGTGAGGCAATAACACTTAAAATCTAATAAAATAACTAAACTCCATGGTACATGTCACACCAAAGCAGTTCTCTAGCTTGCTATTACACACGTCATTACTGCCATGGCTTACAGAAAGAGTTATTGCTCACACATAGGATGCTGTATAAATATCTCGATCAGACTTTACTGTTTATTGTGCACTACAGTACATACTGATTGCATCCATCAGTTGTGGCTTGTTATATGCAGAACAAGATAAAGCCCAAAGGCCACAGCAAGCATTTTTAAACATGCTAAATTTTTTATGACTGGGAAACAGAAATGTACAGTGGTAGTGACTTTACATGTACTACTGTGGTGAGATAGGGTTCTCAAGTAGAAATCACTCATTAAGGAGGTAACTTCTCAATGAAAAACATACATAAATAATATTAGTAAAGTAGTTCTCTGAAGGAAGGAAAGGAGCCATTTGGTGAGGAATTCAAATATTATCTATACACATATGGCCAGTTATTGTATAAACTGTCAGATGCAGCTCATCTAGTTCTTCAGACAATGGTATATGATCTGATAAGCACCTTGTTTCAAGTATCATAAGCACAAATAAGACTTACACACACTGTATGTTTCTAGGCTGATTGCCCCCAGGCATGCTGGGAGGTTTCCCCACATACCTACCATGTGGGACCTACAGTAGTATTAGCTTATCCATTTATTTTGGGAAGCATTGCAGCAAGTTCTGTAGATACAAGAGACTAAAACAGTGAAAAAACTACATAATGATCCATAGTTGGCTTTCGATCTTCACTGCACTGTGAGCAATCCTTTTTATACTACTGCAATAATTACCATCATTTGATGCGATGGTAATGGCTGTATGGATAGATGTAAATTGTTCCTCATAAATGACTTCAACTCTATACAAGTTGAAAGTGAATTTTGTAAAGTTAACAACATGTTATTTAAAGCAGATTTTGCTGTTGTTCTCATTCTGTATTCCCCTTTTCCATCTTATACATTTCTACCAATTCCGTACAACTGCAAGGATTTGGGTCAGGGTGTTTCTTGCATGTAGGTTATACCAGATAATAAATCTAAGAGAACATGTTTGTTCTCTTCTTCCTAGACAGATCTGCCCAGCTGATCAAAAGCTACAAAAATAAAATATGAGAAAATGACATACTTACATTATTATCACAAAAAAGAGAGGAGGTATGAGAAGGATAAAAAGGAAGAGTAGTAGTCTTCTGGCACTAACAAGCCTCTGAGACATTTTTGCTTTGGTGTCTCTGACAGGGGCTTCCTCTCCTCCTCTGCTGCACTGAAAATATGGTGACAAGATAGTCGAGTGTAGAGTAAGCTAATGAGGCCATTCCCCTATAAGACACGTTTCTCCTTCACTGTTTTCATCACTCATAAACTCTCTGTCTCTGTCTGTCTACCACAGAACCTTTGTTCAAACATGTAGCAAGGAAACAGCTGGTACATATGTTCTTATTGGACCTGGACAATTCTGATTAACCCTAACCCATTCACACCATACCTGTTGTACAATGTTGTACAATAGTCTCAGGCCTGACAGAACCTGACACTAGGGAAACCTTGTGTCAAAGTGGAACAGTACATCAGTTACGTAGGACTATTTTGGCCTTAAATATGAAGATGCTGAGCAGCTTCAGGTATTGTGCAAATCCTGCCTTGCTACCATTGCATATATGCTAAAAAAAATGCAATTAGATTATTTTCCAAAATCGTTCAGCCCTAATTTAGAGTCACCAGTTAGCCTAGCATATATGTTTTTGGAATCTGGGAGGGAGCCGGATCACCTGGAGAGAACCCACGCAGACTCCACACAAAAAGGCCCCGAGGACTCTAACCTGAAACCGTCTTGCTGTGAGGCAACAGGGCTAAACACCTCATAACCGTGAAACCCTAGTGAGATTGCTGTAACATCAAAAGACAGATTGTTATCACTCAGGTGCTGTGTTGTTAAAGTAAGTTCAATATTTTTACACTGTCTCTTGCTTTTCTCTCTTCCCAGCATTCTGGTCCTTCATGTGGTTTGTGGGCTTCTGTTTCTTGGCCAACCAGTGGCAGGTAACCAAGCATGAGGACAACCCGTTAAGAGAGGGAGGAGATGCTGCCCGGGCAGCCATCACCTTCTCCTTCTTCTCCATCTTCACCTGGGTAAGACCCCCCCCCCCCCCCCCCCCCCCCCCCCCACACCTCCTTGATTGACTGACAGTGTAACACAAGACGGCTGTTATGTAAAGTTTGGTATGATGCTGTGGATGGAATCACATTTTGCACCTTTGTCAGTATAGCCAGTGAGCTATTTAAAGGTGTATGCCTTAACTTCTGCTCCCTCATCTTCCTTTTGTTAGTGTGTGGATGTATGTTCATTTGTTTTTGTGTACATGTAAACTCATTAGTGTGTGAATATGTTCCAACAGGGTGCCCAGACTCTCTTCTCTATGGAGAAGTTAAAGAATGTGTCTTTTGAAGAGGAATACACCAAGTTGTTCCCTCCACAGCCCCATCAACCTTTAGTCTGACTCTGCTTACTTCTACCCCCACTGCCTTAACCCTCTGCACCTCGACTATGGTTGCACTTATTTTAGAGTACATGGTATCAGAAAAATACAGCTGCCAGAGCGTGTATTTGTAGCCCATCACTGTTGGCAATAAGATGTTGCTTAGTGTTTATGGCCACCGTAGTTAAAGAACTCATCACCCGATCAGTGCACGTTATAATGGCCATACAGGTGGGTTGGTGATTTATTTTTCTTGTTTTTTAAGAAGCCAATCCACAAAACATGCAAGCCAAATATAGAATGATATTATATTTGGTTTTTGATTTCTAACATGTTTACCCACAGAAACTTGGGTGTTCTCCATCTACAGTGGGTTTTCCTGTTTCTGTTTTGAACAGACCAAGTCCTTATGCTAATTGTCTGCTGCCTTGAGATTCTTATCAGAGACACACATGAGTTTGGCCCCAGTTTTTCTTATCTAACTCTCTACCTAAAAGTGAATAAACATATTTCCCAGATTGTTTATACCAGCTTTCTGTGCTTGTTCATGTAACTCTATGCACAGTAATGCTTTCCCTTCATTTTATTAAACTTAGTTGGTGAATCTGTTCTTTTTTATAGCTCTGAGATTGACTTGACAGGTTAGGCAGGCAGCTTTTAAGACAATGTGACTGAAGTGTCAGATGGTTTTATTACATATTGATTGGGCTTTATGGCTTGAAAGTGTATGTTATTAAGCCATAAATAAGTTTTATGAATACTATACTAAAATGTTTCGTATCCATATTAACAACAATATGTGTTATTCAGGATTCAGTCTCTAAAATGTCTGTCAGACAAGAACTACAACATTTATTCTGAAGATCTGTTAACTTTTACAGAACCGATCAACCTTCTAAATTGTTCAAGATGAATAAATCTTTCTACGACATGTGTTTGAGCTTAGACACAACAGTAAATAAAACCTCCTCATGAAACTTCCCAGAAATTGGAGTTTAAATCAACTCTGTCTGTAGTTTTGTCTCTCTCTCTCTAAGTGTCTGTGCTTGCACTGTGTATTTATGGTGCCTCTGGCTTTCGTCCTTGTTGTCTTGAAACATCTCTAGTTATTGACTGCACTGAGATTTGTGGTGTTTTACAGTGCAGGGCTTCAGCTCTTTGACAGTGCACACAGACTCAGTTTAATTGCACTGTGCCTACCCCACTGTAGACTGCAGAATTTTCTCATTAGGGAGCTGAACAATAGATAAATAACCTTTTGCACTGCTGCCTGTAGAACTAACCCGCTCTAACTGACTAAATGACTCACTCAAACTACATAACAAGCTTCACAAGCTTTCCAGCCAACTAATCAATGTTTTCTTGTCTCTCTTTGTTCTCTCTCCTTCCTAAAACGTCTGCTCTAACACCACTCTATCTCTGATTCAACATCCATTCACCATCCATGCAACATTTTTGCCTTCTTGTCCCCTTCCTCTCTGATCACGTAACCAAGGCGGGCCAGTCCTTCCTGGCTTTCCAGAGGTATAAGCTTGGGGCTGACTCAGCCCTTTTCTCCCAGGAATACATGGACCCCAGTCAGGATGCAGCCGGAGCTCCATACACGTCTTTTAGCGGGGATGACCTGGAGAGCCCGGGAGGGGGAGGAGGCCAGGCCAACAACGACCGGGCCTTTGATGGCACTGGAGGCTACCAGCGCCAGGAATACTGAGATGTATTAGTAGATAAATAGCAGGGAGGATCTGGGTAAAGTTGGCCATAGTTTCTCATTTAATGCAGCTTCTATTGGTTCCAATAAACTAAAATTCACTGGTTCCTAGTTTGGGTCAGTACAGCACAGATGTGATACTGGGTTAAATTTTCCAAGTACCAATGGGTTGTTCTGACCCAACTCAGCCTTTATCTTGAAACCTAAGCAAACATAATGATAAGTGCACAAAATAATGTGCATATGACATTCAAAACACCAAAGGATATACATTACAAGCTGTGATGTATTAAAAGTTAGTGTAGATTGTCAGAGTTGACAGTCATACTATGGATGAATAACCCAACAGTAATATAAAGAACAATACAATCAAAAACCTTAACAAAGAAATGTAACTTTTGGCCCAGTGATTTGTAGTTCATGAAATGATTTATGCATTTAGCTGATGCTCTTTATCCAGTTTGACCTATAGTGATTAGAGAGAAATATTTAGAGGTAGAGTTATAGGACTTCTGAAATTGTCTCTAAGTCAGAAATCCTGGACAACTTTCTAGATTTGGGGAGGTATAGGTAATAGGTAGGGGTAGGACAAGAGGTCAATCATGTGTGGATCTCCAGCTACTACAGACAAACAGCAATGGGTTCAGGAAATCTGTGGAGTGTGGGATGCAGAGACACTGGGTTTGATTGGTGGTGTTAGGGAGGATTGAGTACTTTGTGATTTGCAGAAATGGTCACCCAGTGTCAGATCAATGCTTGTGACCATATTGCCTTCATCTTCTGAGGTCTGCTGTCAGTCACAGTAAAATAACTGTGATTAGTGTTAGTTGAAACACCCTCAAATACACACATGAGCACAGGTTAGACAGCATATTGATTTTTGGACAGATACAACACATTTTTCTGCTGACAAAACTCCTCAGAGGTGCATTACAGGATCAGCATAGGCAAACAAGCAGCAGTGGCATACCTGGCATTACCCCTTAGCTGTAAGATGGATGCGTGCTTGTGTGTGTATGCTGAAAGGTCTCCTCTGTTTTTAGTTTTTATTTGTGTGCACATGGGACACTGTGTGTTTTCTTGCTCCCTGAAGAACTGGCGTTTTCTTTCCTCAACTGTTGCCTTAGTGCTGCCTGCCAAGCAAACTCCAATGAACATGGGGCAACATATACCTGACAGGATGCACAGGATCACAGTTGGTGTCTTTAAGGCTAAGGAATAGCTAATTCCATTTTGTCTTGCTTTTGCCCTTGAAAGGAAGACCCTGAATTAAACCAAGCATCTGACATCATTTTAGAGCATCCCAAATTACACTAAAATGATATTCATATTTGTAGACCTGGAGAGAGCTTACCACACTGAAGAACTGAAATTTATTTATCCATTGAGTTGAACATTTTATTTTAACAAATCTACAGATGAAGCAGCCATGAAAAATCCTGAGTATTTATAAACATGCATCGCTCCATTTTCTTAAAGAATAAAGTATATCTATCTCTGTATAAATATATGTAGATCTATAATTCAGTATATTAAAGTGTTGATTATGCTTTATTTTAGGGCATTATGCTAGTTCTGTATAAAAACAAAAGTTGAGAAAGAAGATCTATGGTCTGTTGAGTGTTGTAATATGTGGTGAGGTCATACACACCTCATCTTTTATGTTACTTTAAGAGTAAGGAGATGTTTTTATTTTGGGATAATAATACAAACTTTAAAAAACACAGCAACAAAAACGTGACCAAATGATCAAAGTATATATGAATATATATACTTTATACTGTACAACCATGTAGACGTAGAAATCTGTGATGTTTCTCTGTGAATTCTGTTACACAAGCAAATGATTAAGAAACAGACTGTATATGTAAGTTTCTGATGTATTTGATTTCAACCAATAAAAAATACTGAAAAAAAAATATTACGGATGGTCTGAAATTTGTGAATTTCAGTATAGCTAATTATATATATAATTAATAATATGTAGTTATTTTTAACATCCATAAAAGTGGATTGTACATTAAATGTTTCCAGTGATCCTCACACTGACAAAGTAATAAATGCTTGAGACATTTTGAGTTAATTTAAAGCATTTTCAGTCCAGCAGCGGTAGAGCAGGTGCAGTGAGACCCAGAAATATGGCAGATGTCTCCCTCCACTGGCAAAACCCTGAACTACAGCCCAGGTAACATCTAAAGTGGATATTTTGCAATGAGAGATTTGAATTTGGGTGAAATAAGACACATTTTAATGCAGCTTTTCATTGAACTATTCCAAAAATCACCACAATGGAATAAAGCAGAAAGGAGCAGCTTTGTAGTTTGTTGCTGAATGAATCTGGATTAATTAATAGATGTGAAACTTTAAACCAAGACCGCATTTTATTAAGGCGCATCATCCAAATACAGTTGCTACCATAAACAAATTAATTAATTTTGAACTGTCAGATAGGATAGATTCATTATTTTCACACCTTAATAGGATGTAAAACCTCCACGTTTACTTGTTTGCAGCAATGAATAAACTTAACATATCATTGACATTCATATATCGTCAAAGGCTTTTTAAGCTCCATACCGGAAGTATTGTTTTTTAGTTTATTTTTTAATTGTGTTGTGTTTTTCCAATAAATGAACAAAAATAACAATGATTATATTAATATATACTCAAAACAACAATTCATGAATTTAAAATGTTGATGCTGCCTTAATGACTGTCGGAAATATAAACAACTTCGTCCACCAATAGTCTGCCTTGGCGAAAACTGACTCGTAGAGATTGTTTGCCTAAAATTCACCCAAGTAACGATTTGTTATAATAGAATCCTGCAAATATGTTGTTTTAGATTGGTTCACAACATTTTATTACTGTGTTTACCTCTAAGTGTAGTAACAGGTATATTTGTCATCTTGAAGCTTGGATTTCAGACTTTAGGATGAATCCGTGAACGCAACGAGTCCCGTCCATCATGGCGGCCCAGCGTAGGAATTTGATGCAGAGCGTAAGTGAAAACTTAGCTGTTTATTGTTCTGACTAACCTTCAACGTCAATGTTTCTATTGAGCCATTAACGATGAGGGATTCGTTCTCATGCTCTCTTCTCAGGTGCCTCCATTTCTTTGTTTGTTTCATTTAGTGTCGTTTCGTGTGGTTCAGTGATGCTAGCTAGCTAATTTAAATGCCTTGCTAACAGTTAGCTAGGTACCTCTAACTTCATTCCGCAAATATAGTTTTTCATTAGTGTCTAATCACCGAAGGCAGGTAAAATTAGTGACCGACACTAGGTTTGCATTGCCCGACATTGTCTTACACACACCATGAGTGAGCTATGTGAGAAATACAATCGGCTAACTGGCTAACTTCTTCATAAACAAATCAAATGTTTTTTATTGTGTATCGTTTGACTGGGTCTGTGCTTCCGGTGATCACCTGCGGACAGGTTGTTGGTCTCTAGTGCACGACAGGACAGTAAACAATAGACATGTCAGTGAATACATTTTAATACATGTTATTACACTAATCCACCTTGCCTGTGACGATCAGTCCTTCCTCTGCTGCCCATCTGTCAGTCTGTTACAGCCAATAGCATAGAGCAGTGCTAACGCTTTAGCCATTAGTCTAGAACTTATTACAAGAAAGGCCATTGGACTTTACCATACAATGCATAATACAAAAGGAAATGTGCCAAAAAAGTAATATACATAACAACAAAACCACTAAAACAGAGACCACCTACTCACCAACGATAGTAGAGAGACTCTAGACAAGTTTATAGTTTTACAAAACTGAGTATTGGTTGAAATTCTTTTGAGTTTAAAGTTGTTATGCTTGTACAAATAAAACAATAGGTAATGTATGCAGGTAAATATGTTTGATTTTGATTTTTCCCACATTCCTTTTTTCCTTGACAGCATCAGAGCTGGACAGATGACCTGCCACTGTGTCAAATGTGTGGGGTTGGAACAGCACCCAACTGTGTGTATGGTCCTGATGGGAAAGGAACTCAGAGCCACCCCAATGAGGATGGACACCTCAGGTTCAGGTGAGCACTAAGAGCGGAGAAGGAAATAAAGATATTATTATTGTTATGCATTATGAAGTATTACTGTCAACCCCAGTATTTATAGCCAAACTAGTAATATTTTGAACCTTTTCTTATTTCATCTTAGAGCCTATTTTAAACATCAAGAAGCAAGATTATGCATGGACAGTCAGGGAACCCTGAATTTAAATTACAAATTCCACTCTGTTAGCGTTATGCATTTTAATATTATGGTAACCAAGAGTTGAAATGAATTATGTACATCAGGTCTATGGTTGTAGCTCTGACAATACGTACACTCATTAATATCAAACATTCAAACCACTCAAGTTAAATGTCACATAAACTCATATAGAAAAGCATCAGGCCAGGACATATGTTAATCTCTCTCTATGATCTGATTCATTGGTATATTTTTATGTACAAAATCAGTTTTAGATAAGCTGCCTCCATACTTTTGCAAAACTATTTTACGGAGGATAATCTTAAATTGGCCAGATATCTGCTGTCTGCTCTCAGCTTTCTTGTTTTATGTTCCAGCCCTGTGGAATAGGTTGCAGATGGTTGTAATTTCAAGGGTTCCTTCCTACTTATTTTTCTTCTTAGCTCATTTTTTTATTTTTGGCACTAGTAAGTGGTTTATATTTGCTGCTGAGTTTGTACAGTACTTTTAATTAACCTGGTTAAACAATGTGTACACAATCCTGAGAGTTATGGGTGAATGTTTTGTTGGTGAAATTTTTTTCTCTCTTTCCTCCATGAAACGGAAGCCTAATATTTGTTGCGTGTTGTCCATCATTTAATCAGAGGCGAGGATGGTTGTTTCCTGTATGGGGTTTTTAATGGTTATGAAGGGAGCAGAGTGGCCAACTTTGTCTGCCAGCGTCTGACAGCTGAACTGCTACTAGGACAGCTCAACTCCAATCACACAGACAGTGATGTCCGCAAGATCCTCACACAGGTCTGGCTGTGTTTATATTACATGGTTTATGTGTTGTTATTTACAGAGCAAGAAAGCATGCAAATAAGTAAGCAACTATTTATTAGTATTTATATTTAAGGAGTAGTGTGAAATAGTATTTTACCCTCCAGGACTGGAAATTGATTAATCTCACGTTTTTACAGTTACTTCTTTTAAGGCATATTTGTGATTCTGATATAAACAAGAATGTAGCTCCACTTGTCAAAGTACAAACATTTCAAAATGTATTGGTCTTTATATGCATAGACTAATTACAACTATTTTAATTATATGAATAGTAAAAGCTAATTGTAAGTAAAATAGAAAATATGCATGTCTGTGTGTGAGCAAAGCACAAAAAGTTTAGTGTTATGAGAAATACGATGAAAGTCCTGTTTCTGCTCAAGTTTATCAGTTTGAATGTTGATGTTTCATGTCACTATATTGCAGCTTGCTGTTTGTATATCCAATACGATCTGAGTTACAGTCCGTATAACTTTCAACACCCTGAAGCCACAGTCTGCTTCCAATACAGTCCTGTCAGCAGATGGACAAGCTAAACTGATGGCTTGGGTATTTAGATTACATAACTTATTGTTTTATTTAAGGTAGAAAGGTATAATCTCATACATTCTGTTTCTGTACTATGTATCCTGAGGAAGTCCAGTGAGAATGGCAGATTAAGAAAAGCATATTGGATGTGAGCGTAGGACAATGAATGAGTATCTCTGTTAAGGAATGGCCCAATAAACGTATAAAACAGGAAGAGACATGTATGGTATTTCTATAACTAATCAGCATTATAAACACATGTTCTACTTAGTATTTGCCTCTGCTCACAATCTTCTACATTTGGCAGGACTTGATTTTTCATGCTGGTTGCTGTTTTGCTTCATTTGAATAAAAACTGTTTTGCTTCATTTGAATAAAAACGTGCGGTACTATTGCAGTACTATTTTTTTTACAGAGGTGGCAGATATAGACGTGTTTTATCATATACTGCTACAATTTATCTCTCTCTAATAAAGCCACGGGGGAGGAAAAAGTATTTCTTTATAAAAATTTCATTTTCACAACTAAATTAGCAAAGTTTTGCTTTACATTAAACACAATGAACCAAAATTGTACAGTTGTAATTTATTGCAGTGTGACTATTTATATGTAACAGATAATTTTCCATTAATATCATATAGAGACTAAAGCCAGAGATGAATTTGTTGTGCTTAGTGTAAGAACTTGGTTAAGCTTATATGTCTGTGCTGTAGACCTCTGTTGCTGTCCAACACCATCAGTGAGCCACAATGCTTAATTGGGTTCACAGGTTGGGTTTGCTCTTGAAAGGCATGGGGTTCATCTTCTTTAGAAAAGAGCTCAGGAAGCCTGAACAGCCATAGCTTTGATGCTGAAGTCAGAAAGAGTCAACTGAACATGTGCATAATCTCCACTTACTTCCCTTATGCTTTAATAATACAGCTGAACATAAAGTACCTGGCTTGCTAATATTTCCCCTCTTCACCCGCTGTTACAATGCTGAAAACACTATGGTTCCTGTTACTGTGCTTGGTACGTCATTTATTATCCACTGTCCACTAGTGACACGTGTATGCTACACTATTAAGAGCTTGTTCATCTGTTTGTCATTGATTGGACTGAGTTTAATTGTCTCTATTGTTGCAGGCCTTCGATGTGGTGGAGAAGAGCTACTTTGAAACTATAGATGATGCTCTGGCCGAGAAGGCTCACCTGTCCAACTACCTCCTACCACACAGTGAGGTAGAAGTGCATACACATTTGCAAAGCAGATTAGGCTGAAATTTGAGATTAGTTCTCTGTTGGTTTCTTTAGTAACCACAGATTTAGGCTTTTTGAGCTTATTTTCAGGCATTTAAAAATGACCTTGTTATGTTCTAACCGGGCTCCTTAGCCTGTTTAATATGATAAGCCACTCTCAGTTTCTCTTCTCTTGATCTCCCTGCTCTTCTGCCTCTGCTTCTCATCCTCCTTCTTTTTCTCCTTGTGCCAGTCATCAGTTATTTCTCCTCTGTTTTCATCACTTTGTTGCTAATATTGCTGCTGGAGTGGGTGATTTTGTAAGATATTACTTTTGTTGCTATGAGATTTTATTTTTATGTTTACTCTAAATCTCCCTTTTTCCTTCGTTTCCTTCTTTGTTTCTTGTTTATCACATCCCTTTTATTATGTGTCCCTTTTTCCTGTCCTCACTTCTCTGTCTTCAAAATGTGTCATTCGCTGAATTTTCCTTCAGATGTCTTATCTTTATCGCTATCTTTATATTTATCTTTATCTATATCTTTATCTAATCTTGTCATGTCATATCGTGCTCCGCCAGGGTCAAAAGGTACAGGAACGTTTGAAGGAGTTGGAGCAGGAGGTGTCAGGAGGAGCCACAGCTGTGGTGGCATTGATGTTCAACAACAAGCTCTACATTGCTAATCTTGGTATGGTCACACACACATTTTCGCTGTCTTGAGTTGTCTTGATATGCACATTCTCACTTTATTGTAATAAATCTTTAATTCCTTTGCAATATACTGTTGCCACCAAAACCCATCCAACAGCAGATGGCCACTTCAGAATATGCATTTCACCAGTAGATGTCAGACTTTAGTCAGATATGAGTTTGAAGTTTGGTTGTTTATTAAAAGAAACAGTCAGAGGTTACTTTCAGTATTTAATGTCTAACAGTGTTGTCTCACTGTGTAAACATTAGGTCAGTGGACTGCTGTTCATACCAGACAGATTATGAATTCAAAATTCATGAGTTTAGGTTCTGCATTATTAAATGTTGAATTTATAGTGGCGTCAAAAATCATAAAGCCTCTCTTGGCCCACTTATGCATTTTCACAAGTAAAATGTTCATCTAGTCTTTTGACCCTGGTGAAATGTTATGCTACGTCTCATTGGATTTGGCAGCAAATTTAAGATTTCTGCTGCAAGAATTTGTTTTCAAGGTCAAATTATGAGTACTGTAAAAAGTGGGAATGGAAAAAACAAAAGCTAAGAGAAGGTGACAGAAAGACCAAAGTGATGTAGCTTTGTGTGACAGTCATTTATTGCAGTTAGTTTGACAGAAAAAGTAGACTCAGCAGATATCAAGGTAGTGGACGTGCACATATAGATCCATGCAGGCTGCCTTGGGGGAAAAATATTCACTCAAACTAGTAGGGCTGATGCCGATAATACCTCAAACTGGTACATGACAGGTGTTGCAAACACCCATTTTAAGCCTGAAAATCCCTGTTATGAAGCCCTCATCCCTCATATGCTCCTTTTGCTGCTTTTCTGAGGACACCTGTGCTGTTTTTAGCAGTAACTATACTGGATGAACTGTATCAGCTACAGGGCAGCCTTAAATGCAGTGAAGGATCACCAGATTATGATATGTTCTGGTTTTTGCAGCCCTCAAACAGATGGTGGAATAATGTTGATTAAAATGTACCTACAAAGTCACTATTGTTTTTTAATTCCTGGTGCTAAATTGAGCTTCTGCAAACAACAGCTACCTGGGCAGTACCACGAAAACTATAAAATGTATATATTTATTACTGTGTGCATGGGTGTGCCTGTGTGTACACATTCCTACCTGACATCTCAAAGTTACAGAATAGAAAAGAAGCATGTGTCAGCACGTTCTGTATCCGTTACTGTGAGGACATTCAAATTATACTGTGGCAAACAGACACAGCATCACAGAGCCAGCCATTCATAGTATTTCTTCTCAAGAATCATCAAAGTTAATCATATTAAGAAGTAGACTCCTGCTGCTGTAGATGGGGCTTGTTTCATGTAACTGGGCAGAGTGGCTCTTCTTACCTTTGATTAAATCAGTATTCAGTGGTTTGAGTCTTATTCTAATTTTGCACTCATTCCCAGTCATCAAGATGAGGGGTATTTCCACACTGCAACTACTGCAATGCTTCACTTTGTTGTTGCATTTTTGATTGTATAAAAGGAAGCGATCCCCTTATCTTCAGTTGTGGAATTCATTTTCTTTTGTTGACCTGGCAGAGAGCAGTGAGAGGGTTTAGAGTTCAAGGTTGACCGAACTTAAATACAAGGGTTGGTCTACATAAGTAAGGTTGGTCTTTTGTAGCTAAGTGATCCGTTTTAAATAACACAATGTTTGAGAGTTACAAGGACTGAAGCCCAGGGCCCCACAGAGGGCCAAAAATGGCTCAAGAGCTCCTCCCTGCAATTTCAGGGTATTGTATCTGACTGGGTTTAGTTGAATGAACAAAGTCAGCTCCAGGCGTTTATAGAACTTATAATGTGGGTGGAGGTGAGCAAGTCTGGCTGTGTATCAAGCCTCTGCTCAATGGTGCAAAAATGTTAATATAAAAGTGAATTAATCACTAATCTGTTTCTGGTCAGCATATAGAATATGTCAGCAATTGCCTTATTGATATTTCATTATTTGAAAGTACCACTGTATCTTAGCTGAATTGGCAGAGGTTTGGGCCTATGAATCACTTCTGAGCAATGTCAACATTTTTGTCCCTGCGTCAGTGTGGATGGATTAGAAGGCAAAGTGTTTTCACGAATATGACTGTGGGTCAAAGCACAAAGAAAGAATTTTTGTAATTTAAGTACTAAGATGAAGACGTTCAGTATAATGGAGAACAGTACAGCAACATAACTATATAACTTCGAAGACATTTTAAGAGGAAATGAAAAATATTCTAATTAAATTCCAACTTGAGCTGCTGGCTGTTGACCCAGATGTTAGATCAGAATCAGTTTTACCATGTAACTTATTAAATACTAGATAATAAATTCTGATCGCAATATCATTTCACCAGTTGTCTTTCTTAAATTGCAAATTCCTACTGAATGTTTATTGTTCCAGGGACGAACAGGGCATTGCTTTGTAAGTCCAGCAGTGATGGCCAGAACCAAGTTCTCCAGATCAGCCGACCACACAGCACCGAAAATGAGGATGAGCTGCAGAGACTGGCATCACTGGGTGAGACGTTGAAAGAGTGACAGTTATGTAGAAAGATTATGGAAACAGAAAGCAGATGGCACTGTTACTACTGGACAAAGCCAGCATTATCCAAAACATTGGTATTCGAATAAAACAAATAGAGATCATCACAGAAGTATAAATACATTAGGAAAGCCTTATCTTACGTTAAATTACAGGCTGACAGAGACACAGACATTAGTGCAAAGTATTTGGCTTAAAGACACACTTAGAACCATCCAGCTATGGTGGACAGTCGAGCTAATGGCTCAGTAATGAGGGTTGTGTGAAATACATACATTGTGATTAGCTTTGCAGAACAAGCATTAGGTGCAGCCTGGCAGCTGTAATAAATATAGTGGCGAATTAGTTGCAGTCTGTCTCAGCATTATCCACCACATCATTAGATGAGGAGCCAGAGATCTGTCTCTATTTGCTCGCTCCTTCTCTCGTTTTCTGCCAGTTGGAAGTCATATAATTATTGTATTATATTGTTCAGGCCCTTCTCAGAACAATTTAAATAAAACTGAAGGTGACCTCTCCCCTCATATTTCCATCCATCCCCAAACACACACATGCATCTCTTTTCACCTCCCACCCCCACCTGCTGCTTCTACTGATTGCTTTAATCTTATTTCTTTATGCCCTTCTTCCCCATACAGAATCTGTTTTCCCCCTCCTGCCCAATTCATCCCCTATCTGTCCTCACGTTCTGCTCCGCCCTGTCTGTAATGTCTCTCCTCTGCTCTAGGTGTGGATCCTGCTCGTGTGAAACAGGCTGGGCAGATAGCGGGGCAGAGTAGCACCAGGAGGATCGGAGACTATAGAGTCAAATTCAACTACAATGAAATTGACGTCCTCAGGTGAGCCACAATTCCCAAACTACTCCTTATCCTTTTTTATGCTAAGATAAGCTATTTCCCCGCTGTCATAAAATCTTCTCTGTCCATATTATGGTTTTTATTATTAGACTGAGTCTGTTCCAGCCCTTACTGAACCATGATCCAGATTCCCCTTACAAAACAATATGTATATTTAAACATTATTTTATTAAGAAAACTTAAAGTTTCAGTATATTTCCCAAGTATATTTTACATTTTAAATATACTAATATAAATGTACTAGTAGTACACTTTTAAGTGTAAAATTTCAATATTTCTACTTTTAAGATCTTCAGTCAGGTTTTAGGCCCCATCACAACACTGAAACTGCACTCATCAAGGTGATAAATGACATTCGTCTGAACACCGACACAGGCAGAGTCTCTGTCTTAGTACTGCTGGATCTAAGTGCTGCTTTTGACACAGTGGACCATGTGATTCTGTTACAAAGGTTAGAGGACTGGATAGGCATCTCTGGTACTGCCCTTAAATGGTTTAAGTCCTATCTTGAAGACAGGAAGTATTTCATTGAAGTTGGTAACTGTGTCTCAGACCAAATGGTGTTGACATCTGGGGTCCCCCAAGGGTCCATCTTGGGACCCCTTTTGTTCAATCTTTACATGTTTCCTTTAGGCCAGTTAATACGCAGCAATAATGTGTCCTACCATAACTATGCAGATGACACTCAGATTTACATTTCACTCACAGCTGGTGAATATGGACCAGTCGATTCACTGTGTCACTGCGTTGAACAGATCAGTCTGTGGATGCAAAACAACTCTCTCCCAATAAACAGTGACAAGAGTGAAATAATCATCTTTGGGCCACAGAAAAAAAGAGAAAGTGTCAGCAGTCACCTCGAGTCTCTTTCTCTAAAATTTAAGAATCAAGTTAGAAATCTAGGGGTAATCATGGACTCAGACTTAAATTTTAACAGCCACATTAAATTGATAACATCGTCAGCATTTTATCATCTCATAAACAATCCAAGGGATCATGTCTAAACCAGACTTGGAAAGACTCATCCATGCATTTATCTCTAGCAGGTTAGATCACTGTAACGACCTGTTCACAGGGCTCTCAAAAAGAGCTGTAAGGCAGCTGCAGTACATTCAGAACGCTGCTGCTCGGGTCCTGACTAGAAACAGGAAGTACAACCACATTACTCCTGTTCTCAGATCTCTGCACTGGCTTCCTGTTGCTCAGAGAATAGACTTTAAAACAGCACTGCTTGTGTATAAGTCTCTTCATGGCTCAGCACCACATTACATCTCTGACATGTTGATGCCATATGAACCATCTCGAACTCTGAGAACATCAGGGACAGGCCTTCGTGCCCAGAGTCGGGACTAAAGAGGGAGAAGCAGCGTTTCAGTTCTGTGCAGCTAAAACCTGGAATAGTCTTCCTGATGATTTCAAGCCTCATCTCTGGCAATGTTTAAGTCCAAGCTAACTTTTCTTTTTAGCGTGGCATATAACATATGACAACTGACAGTGTTTTATCCAAAGTGATTTATCTGCACTCAGTCTCCTTGTTTCAAGTTCATCTTCCACTGTTTTCTGTGTCTTATTTTGATTTTTGCCTAAAAGGAATTCATAAGCAACAATTTGGAACTAAACTGCCTAAACTAGGGTCTTGATTCCCAGCTCTGTGTATAAGGCAAGAATATCAAAGTACATTATCTGAGTCATCACAGTTATGATCCTCAATACTAGATACTTCATAGTATTTCCTCAATAGTGCATTCAAAGAAGTGTGTTATTAATAATTATTAATTTAAATTAATTTAATGTGAACAAAGTATATAAGTGGATTTGGTGCCCTAGGTTTATTGTATTTAGATCAATTGTATTTATTTCAGTCTCTTCATCTCTGTTCTTCTGTCTTTTCCTTTCTATACTGTCTTTTAATCTCTCTTTTAGATCATGATAAGCTTCACCATCAACCGTATCTGAATTTCACAACTTTGTGTTCTGCTTCCCCTTCCACTATCACATCCCATCCATGACCCTGCCTGGTTTCATCTTTCACTCTCTTTTGTTATTAAAGTATCTGTCTTCTCCTGTTCTCCTTCACCATCAGCGCGGCCAAAACAAGGCCGATCATCGCTGAGCCAGAGATCCATCGCAGCCTATCTTTGGATGGAGTGACAGGCTTCTTGTTGCTGATGTCAGAAGGTCTAATCAATGCTCTTGAGTCTGCTCACGGCCCAGAGCAGGCCAATCAGGTTAGCAGGTTCATACTGATTATTTCTTCCCACTTCAACCTCTTTCCCTCAATCTGCTTTTCTGGTGTCTTTTGTAATGTCTGCATTAATGTCTCTCCCTTGATTTGCAAACTGTTCTACTCTCTCTGCTTTTCTTATCTTCTTTTTTATTGATATCATCTTTCTGTTAATGTTTTATTTCTCATAGTATTTCTTATATGATTTTGACCATTATTAGTCTAGTGCTTATTTCTCTCGTGTATTTCACTTTCTTTCCAAGGTTTCTTTTGTCTCCTTGAACTTTTTATAGTTCTCAAACTCTTAACAATATACTGCATATCTTTCTCTGACTCCTCTCCTCTGCTGTACATTGTAGGAAATTGTTGCCATGGTAGCAGCAGAGTTGGCCCAGCAGACCAGTCTGGAGGCAGTGGCTCAGTCAGTGGTGGACCGCATTAAACGGCTGCACCATGATGTGTACGTCTCTGGCCGTCAAAGGGCAACCTACTGTTCTCGTCACGAGGACATGACCCTACTCATCCGCACGCTGAACTACCCATTTGCTGATGGAGCGCTCACACCCACACAGGGTAGGAAAGGGCTTTCTGGGATTGATTTGCGTTTCACAGAAAGCATGTGCAGGGAACTGACCACCAATGTCAATATTCCTCATTTCAAACTTTTAGACTTTTAGACTGAAAAATGCAATAGTCAGATTAATCTATAATATTAAAAATCATAAAACTTTATATAAGTTGTATAACTTGCAACCCACATTGAAAGTTCTGTGTTTTTATGAGCTTTATCACTTTATTTGTAGTATTACTGGTATACAATAAAATAGCAAAGAGAAATGTCATAACAAATATTTTTAAATAAAGATTGGTTTTTACTCTTCTTCCTTAACTTGTTATAATCCAGTTTGACACTCATGGGTGGTTCCCTTGGTTTAAAAACCACCATGGTAGAGATCTTAAAAGGAAAAGAACTTATAATTAGTTGTAATTAGCTTTTTATTAAAACCATTAGAGA
This sequence comes from Mastacembelus armatus, assembly GCF_900324485.2. Taxonomy (NCBI): domain Eukaryota; kingdom Metazoa; phylum Chordata; class Actinopteri; order Synbranchiformes; family Mastacembelidae; genus Mastacembelus; species Mastacembelus armatus. The sequence goes on from NC_046633.1 coordinate 2,552,859, forward strand.
TTTTATGCTAGAGGACTATATTAAATGTTAGTATGTAAGAATCATAGCAAGTAGAGATGTCCTGAGCCATTTCTAAGGGGGAGTAAAGTATGAAGAATTGAAACATATCAGCTTCATAGTTTAGAATCCAGACTTCCAGCACTTGGATTAAGTGGATCATAAAAAATTATCCATCCATCATCTACTGGTCTATCCTGTAACATCCAAGGTCTTTGGGGGGCTGGAACCAATCCCAGCTGACATTGGGAAGAAGGTGGGGTACACTCTGGACAGACTGTCTACAGCTTTGTCTATCACAAAGCCCAAACAGAAGTAGAACATGCAGACTCCACACAGAAAGGCCCTAGGACTGAACCAGAGACTCTGAACCCAGAGTCTTATATATATATACATATATATATATATATATATATATATATATATATATATATACTTTTAACTTTGGCTTCTCAGACATGGATTAAAATGAATCCTATGTCAAAAACCTTGAAAAGAAACACTTCAAAAGAAAGCATAAAATAATGCTAGGCTTATCCACATCTGAGCAGCCAGCTCTAAGAAAAACAAAAAGATTTCAACAATCTGTAGCCAAGCATATACCCCATAGAGCCAAAAGGTCCAGGTAGAAAATACCTGCTGAACAGCAGTTTTTAACTTACTGCTTGATGATCCATATAAATCCCCTGCCTTTCTTTCAGGTGGTCGTATCTACCCGGTGTCTGTGCCCTACTCCAACAACCAGAGCACCAGTAAAACCAGTGTCACCCTATCACTGGTAATGCCCTCCCAAAATGCCCTCACCAATGGAACCAACACTGCCTCCACCCTTGATGAAGGCACCCCAACACCAGGGTAAGATTGGTTTGTTCTTTTGTTCCTTCCTGTTTTAGGAGTGTTTTGATTTGTGACTGCTGTTTGTTCTGCGTAAGGCTGGTTTTTACTCCTTTGCTTTTTTCCACCTATGCATGCTTTGATATGGTGCTGTGGTGTTCTTGCTTTCCAAACTGGTCCCACCGCTATTGTCCTGGTTGTTTTTTAGATAAGCAAGGTTTGCATCTCCCTTGGTCCTCATTTGCAGTACTTCCCCATGCCCTAGCACTGCTCTGCTCATTTGCAGTATGTCTAAGCATGGTTTTCCTTTCCTCAAAGCTCTCCTGCCTTGTGTTCTGTGTATAATGCCACAGTGCTCGTCACAGTCTAAGGGGAGTGAGATCAAGTACATCAGGAAAAAAAAATCATTCATTAATATTTCAAAAACCATTACTGAACTTTTCAATAATCATGTGATATATATACCATATACACCAGTGTCAACTCTAATTACATCAGCAGGACTTTTGGGGATAATTTTTTTCTGTGACTTGCTGTGTATGTATGACAGAAACACAGTACCATTCATGCTTTCCAAGAATTAATAATTTAAGAAATTTCTGCTGTGTTCAAATGTAATTACCTTCAGTCCTGCTTGTTCTGCCAGCTGGTGGTACACTACACTCGATAACCTGCAGAGTAATGCAGAATGGCAAATGTAGTACCAGTTTACACCACAACTGGGTATGGTCACAAGTATAACCAACTGACCTCCATTTGGCCGTGCCAGCATATTACTTAGCAGCAAGCAACTGGCATGTAAGGCAGCACAGCCTGAACGATGCCATCCTGACAGCTCTTAGCAAGGACTCTGCCCTGTGGTAAAACAATAACATGTTCAAATTTAACAATAGCATGTGACCACCCCACTGGGATTTTTATTTTTATTTTAAATTTTTCTTCTCTTTTAAACTGCTAAAATTAGTCAGAAACTTCAGGGTTATTTCCCATTAGTTGTCTTTTTTTGCCATTGGAAGAGATATTACCTATGATTCCTAGGGTTTTTTTTTCAACGGGAGTAGCCAAACTGCACCTGTACGTTGGATCATTATCTGGGACACTTGAGCATTTAACATGTCATGGTAACATTTTCCAAGTTAATTATAGGATAAACATTTATTAAAGGATGGCCCATTTGAGAGTTTTCATCAGCTAAGTGTTTGTCACTTAACCTGCTTGAAGCACAATTTGACCTGACATGACAAAACAGTGTGTTACACATTGTGAATGTGTCTGCAGCTTTGAGTTCGCTACCTGTTGGCACTTTTTTGTCCTTTGCCTATTGCTCTCTTGCCTGCAAGGATTGCTATCACTCTTTCCTCTCCCTTTATTACTTCCACCATTCCTGTCTGGCACTCACTGTCTGACTCACATTTATGTTTCTCTTCCGCTTGGGCCCCAACTTTCCAATATCCATCCTGCGTCCTACATTCTGTCCTTTTCCACTTCTTTAGCATGCTTCATGCCACTAGCTGCCAACGTTCTGTCGACATCCTGCAGCCCATAATTGATCTTCCCCTTTCCCCCCTCCTACCCCTTCCTTCTCTGTCCCTCTCCACCTCCCTTTTTTCTCTTTCCACCACCCTTCCTCCGCCCTGTCCTCTTCCTCTCTCCACGTCTCTCCTTTGTCTCTCTACCCGGGATATGGACCCTCTCCTTTCCTCTGATACCCGTACTCCTCCATTCTCTATTCCAACACTCCTACCTGTCTTCTCCTCTACTGCCAATCTACCCAACTACCCAACTTTCTCCTCTTCCTCCTCCTCCACCTCCTCCTCCTCCTCCACTCTCCCCAGCAGTCAGAGCCCAACAACCACACTCCAGTCGACCAACACACAAACGCAGAGTTCCAGCTCCAGCTCAGGGGATGGAAGCCTGTTCCGCCAGAGAGGCAGTCAGGCAGCGCAACCCGACGAGACGGGCAGAGTTCCTCCCTATGTGGACTTCAGTCAGTTTTACCAGCTGTGGGGGAGCGACCACTGTGATGGCCAGAGCACCCAAGGAGGACTGGGACCCCAGTGAGGAACATTAAAAGAGTTCTGGTTGCCAGTTGGAAGTAGGCAGACCTGGATTTCTGGCAGCAAAGAGGCACATGGGTTGTGAAGGGACAAACATTTTAAGAGGTGGTTGGGCTAGCTGATAAAATGCTATCAATGTATAATAGCTAAAAATAAGTGACCTAAAGGTGCATGGGACATACGGAGGAAGGACCATGATTTTCAAGGACTTGCTGCCAAAGATCTGTGATACCAGCATGGGGAGGAATAATCCCTGAAAGAGTGAGAAAATAATCTTTTGTAATAGATGCTGGCCATAAATGATTGTTTGTTTATCCAATCCAGATTGTAGCTGTTATTGTCAGATCTAAAAACATGTACATGTATCTGCAAACAAGACTCTCACAGACCTGAGACTTTGTGGAGTTGAGAATTATCACAAACTGCAAGGCCTTAAAATGGAATGAATGGTAAGGTTTGAAAATACCTTTTTATTTGTAATGAAAATATATCATCCAAATGAATCAATAGGCTCCCTGGGTTTCTCTTTAACACTTAGTGTTTGACATATTCAACCTTCTTCTCAAAACATTGTTGGTTGATGTCTTCATTTTTGCCAAACATTTTCCTGAACATTGGCTGATGTAGTGGTTATACATCATCTGAGATGTCTTTTCATAACACATACATATATATACATATAACACATACCTGGAGTTTCACTTTAGTTGACTGAAGCACCATGAAGAGCTCCAGCTCGACACAAACTAGAATACTTAAAACCGAACGTACACTGGTTTTATTTAGACGACGTTGAAGAGTGAAAGATTAATCCATCAAATACAACTGGGCACTGATCTTAAATTCGTTTTCATGTCACTAAATCCAAAGTCAATTGATTTCATTCCATTTTTGGAGCAGATCAATTGTTCTACTACAGCAGGAATTGAAATAATGTGCTTTTCAGAATTTGTTGCAAAAGGTCAAAAACTTTATAAAAGCTTGTTCAGTATCTTAGAGATGTGATCTGTAGATTCACTTGCCAAATGTTTTTTTAATGGAAAGGAATAACATTTAAAGCCCTAAAATCTTTTATTTGATGGCAAAGTGGCTATGGGGAACTTGTGAAAAACTATACAGTACTGTGCAAAAGTTTTAGGCACTAAAAACACACAGGTGGTGTGTTTAATAGTTTTTCATGTATTATTCATTTAACTTCATACAAAGTGCAGCAAAGGGAACCAAACCTAAATCTAATCAGTATTTTAGCATTTCCCTTTGCCCTTAGACCAGCAGCAGTTCGTTCTGGTTTGACCTGCACAATTTCTCCTGGTACTTTGCAGCACCTTGGAGAAGCCGTTGCAGTTCTACTGTAGATTCAGACTGTCCCAGTGTTTCTGTCTTTTCATGTGGTCCCAGACTGACTCCACACTGCCCAGATCGGGGCTCTGTGGGGGTCAGACCATCTACTGCAGGTCTCATGGTTCTTCTTGCCCCTGAAAATAGTTGTCCATGAACTGTAATGTGTACTTTATGACCTTGCTGTCCTGCACAGTGGGATGCACTATGAATCTGGGATTAATCAGACACCTGATGATGTTGTGTGATAAGAATCTAAAACAGCTAAACTGCCTAAGATTTTTGCACAGTACTGTATCTTCCAAGAATGAGGGAATAAATTATCATGCTATCCATGTGTGTGTCTCAGTAAGTACTACAATACAAAGTTTAGTTTCATGGGATGGCACAACTCTTCTTATCCTAATAACCAAAAAAAAAAAAAAAAAAAAGAGGGATTTTCAGGGCTCAACAAGGAAGGGATTTAGTGGTGATGTAAATGTAAGACAAGCTACAATCTAATGAGCATAGCATGAGATGTGGGAGAGGTGGCTTAACAGAAGCTGTTCTGATCCAAAGAGCAGAAGTGCACTACATAATGTTTGATTTCTTAACTCTGAAGCTTGTTCTGCTCTTTCAACATGACAAGGAAGAGGAGAGGAGCTCACTGACACCTCAGCAGCATGGCATTGATGGATGGGAAGTGCGTACACTTGAACACCAGCAGACTGTGTTCATAACGCAGTGAAGTAAAAATATAATCTACCATCATGATGGGCGAGGTTGGGGAGGGTGTACAAGAGGAGCGGGGTGATCGTTGGAGCACATGGAGCCATCGATCAAAGTCAAACTGAGCTATCACTCTGATTTCTCTCTCGTGCTGCGGTTATTTCCAAATCACCATAGTAACCATATGCTAACGTGACATTTAAATCCAGTGATTTTTTTTTTTATCTTCCACTGCTGGATGTCAGTTTTTGTTGTTCAGGATACAGTATTTTAGTATGTTGTAATGGAATCTTTTGTCCCATCTGTCTCATCAGTCTCCCACATATTTTCCACAGCTACTTTCAGACCAGGAGAAGATGGTTTTCTAGTTTCACACTACTGAAAAGATTCACAAATGCAATAACACTGTGGTGCCGAAATATGTCAGCTTCACCTCTGATAGCAAAAAGGCTGAAAACAGAGTCTCTGTCTTTTATGACAAAAGTAGCAGAATCATTTCCAGCTGTTAGACTTGGAAGTGTATGATATGGGCTTGTCTGCATTTGGCCAGTGTAAAATATATTAGTTTAAAAACACCTTTTTACATCTATGGAAACCCTGTTGCAGCCAGTCGTCATCCAGTGTTATTTCCTTTATTTTGAATGTAAGGAATTAATCTCATTCCATAAATTATCGTCTCACCGTTATGACGCCCTAAAGGGGAAGTGATTAGAGACACACAAAAGGACTGAATAGAAGAAAGATTATTTGACATTAAATTCTCACGTCACCAGTCAGAGCTGTATTATATCAGGGTGCTGTTTAGTGTCAAAGCAGACACGGGCATGTTGTTAATTGCTCATTTTAGGTATAATTGCTGTTTTCCTACGGTTTGGGACATGACCCAAAGGTGGGATCTATTACCTTTAGGATTCCTTGCAGAAAATGGAGAGAAATAAAAAGTCCAAGGTGAATGATGAGAGGTTGAACTAAGTTGCCTATTAATCCCAGTTAAGTGTTAAAATGTAAGTCTGTTGGTTGTGATGGCAGTTAGGACTCTGTCATTCTGTATGATTCTGTGATCGATCTATATTACAGCGTTTACAATGATGATTGTGATATTTATCATGTTAGATATACAGTAGTGCCTTGCTGAACTGCAGTCTGGAAACACACTGTACTGTACAACGTGCCCTGCTGTGTTGTTGTGACGGATGATCTGAGAGCGAGTCCAATGTGAGCGGCATGGCCATTGATGTTGACAGCTCAGACATGGGAGCATTATACAAAACAGACTCTTAGCAAAAACAAAGCAAAAAAATGGCTGCACGTCAGAAATGGATGAAAATATTCTTTTTGAAATTTCCACCAAACAAGAAAGTTGATAGTCTTTTTTTTTTTTTTTTTTTTTAACATTTTCTGATTGTGCAATCCATCAATTGTTCTGACAAGACCGGGAAGAGCATGTCTGCCTCTTTGTGAGCCTTTAGGGTGTGAATGTCCAGGGGCAATGGAGTGAGCCGAGACACGATAAGAGGCTCTTAGAGTGCTGGACTGAGAGTGCTGACTGTGACAGACCCAGGTCATCACTGCTGCATTGTTGCATTTTCCCAGCTGCCAAATATATAAGTTGTGATGATTTTCATTTCTGACATTCTGAATGGAAATTCAGGTAGTCTTGTAGCGAAAGTAATAAGTAGGCAGGGTAGTCAGGAGCGGATATGAGAGCATCAACCACAAATGTTATTCCTGCATGAACTAGTCTGTGATGATTGTTTCACAGTTTTCCACCCTAGGAGTTTCTTTATGAGTTAAGATGCCACATAAAATGTATCGTTATAATGATCTACACTTTTAAATGTTAAGGGAAATTGTTGGGAAATGCCAGCTCTAAGGGGTTTTATCGCTAGGAGCTACATGTGTGGAGCTGATCTAGGAATGTTTATAAATACAGACCCAGACGTCTTTGGAAACAAATGTCAGTGTTATGTGATTTTCTTATAAAGATTATTGCATGCAGCGTTGCAAGATGCAGCTGGTCAAAGCAGCACGAAGTGTAAGCGTCTCACATACTGTTGGAGTTTAATCCATAACAACGCATCATATTTTATAACCTGATCAGTTGTTTTTTTAAGTAATTGTCAACTGTTGCTCTCAAATAAATATGGCGGAGTAAAAGGTAAACAATCTGACTTTGGAGAAGGAGTATAAAATTAGTCTGCTGACTGACTCTGCAAAGTAATTTAGGAAATAGTTTCCCCCACTGGAACTGGAAGAAAGAAAACACTTAGATTATGCTTATTTTCATTTATTTGCATTGCCGATTAGCATCAGTTGCAACTTCAGAGAAGCTCATGTGACCTTGTTTTAACACAATAGCTGAAAAAGATCATATAGGCCTTTGAGCATGAGCGTTTTGCCTTAGTCCAGTAGAATTTAGGTTTTAAATATAAGCTCTACATTTTCCACTGTTAAAGGCAAAAGTAGAGCTGTCTGTCTGACTTGTTTGCAGCTTGTTTCAGCCGGTCCATCAGGTGGCAATGCAGAGCTACATTTCCAGTCCTGTCACAGACCACACGGAGGAGATTATCTTCAAGTAGCAGCTTGTGCCTTCAGGTTCAGACTCAGTTTGATATAGACAGCAGTGTGTCTGTAAATGGTTAAATAATCAACCATCCTGTTTCCTTAAGCTCCCAGGTTTATTCACCATGGCACTAAACAGGCAACATTTGATGTTGTGCAAGACATCACTGTAATTCTGATCCTGTGTCGTTCTGCAGTGTCAACAAACAAATGTATAAGGACAAAAAACATATAAAAAGGAGGACGACAAGCAGCTGCTGTCCCTGATTATATTAATTTCATTATCATTCCCTGGGGTGGAGTAAAGTAAGTAACCCTGTGGGTGTGTTTAGGGTGTAAACACACCCAATGAGGAAGCATATTCACTGCATTTATCACCAAGGAGAAGGTAGAGTGCTGTGTTTAGACAACCCACACACACACACACACACACCTGATTCCTCTCACCATTAATGACAGAGCTCATCACTGTCACCTGGGTGCAGGAGTCCAACTGGGACGAGGGTTACTGAGCTGTGGTACATGAAAAAGAGAGAGGTAAATCTACAAAATGTTACTTATTATAAATGTTATTTAGTGTGTGTGTGTGTGTAAACAGATCCAGGTGTGACAGCATGTCAGCCACTGTTCTGGTAGTGAAGTAGAAATGCTGTGATCTTTACTCTGTCAAGTGTCTTAAGTCCTTCCTCTGAGTGTAATGAAGTCTGACTGCTTTGTCTCTGAGTGTAAACTCTGCTGCTGCTGCTGATTTTTTTCTGACTGCAGCTTGTATCCCTGGAACTGTTATGGGATTTGGGACTTTTTTTTTAGAGATGGAGATGGGCCGAAACATGAAATACTGGAAGATGTCGCAAAGATTTGTTGTTTTTGTTTGTTTGTTTGTTTATACATTTGTTTACTTAAAGCATTTTTGCCTGACAGGGACTTTTAGGCCAAAAGACCTCAGTGATATTGAGATGTGCAGCAGTTACAGCTTGTAGAGACAAAACTCTTATGTAATCAGCACAATGTTTGTTCATGGAAAATGTCTTAAAACTTATTGTGGCGATTAACGTTTTACTGGCAGTTTGATACTTTGGAAAGTGCTTTTCAGTTTTCTTGGGGACAAAGATAAGAAAGGAGACATCACTTTTTGTGTTGGTCTCTTAAATGTCTAGCTGGAATTTGTTAGGTTAGTTTAGATAAACAGTGGGTGGGAACGGGGAAACACCCAGACTGGCTCTATGCAAAAGTGAAAAATATCCACCTGTATAAACGGCCTTCACGTGCTCTTAGGTGGGTTTTTGTTTTTTACTGCAGACAGAGCCAGACATCCATGTCACTCTTAAATTGCCTTGCGTTCAGTCTGATTGTCTCACTCCAACTTTTGATTTCTGTCTGTGAAGGTGGAATTTTATCTGAGGACAGCCTGGTGGTCATAGCGGTGAAATCTGTTGCCAGTCCTAACATTTCATTGTGTCTGGCCTCCGAACAAAGTCCTGCAGAGCCCTCATATCTACAGTGTTATCCGAGACGGCACATTTGCAGAATAGTATGTGTTCTGCATTTGGAGGTCTGTGTGCGTTAGTGTGTGTATGTGCACACTTCTGCATTGAGGAAAATTAAATCCGTGATTGGAGTCTGCCGAATTTTTCATTTCCTTATGAGCTAAGAGTTTAAGCATGTGAGGTTTCATATGTCAACACAGAGTTTCACTGTTTAGTGCCGGTGTTTTTATAATTGTTTCAAAGGTGCCCTTTTTCTTCTGTCAGTATTTACACACGTCAGGTGGTATTATTGAGCTCAGGCTGGGTCGTGTAAAAATTTCTAACTTCTTTTATTGTCTCCAGTCCGTTGAAGGTCCGCTTGTCTTACATTGCTCTATACATATTAAGTTTGTCTGTAAGGTGTGAGAAATGGCAAATTGATGTTGTGATGTCTCTGCTCATCGGAAATCAGCTGATTGTACATCAGTAGATGAGCCTTTTAGTTGTTTATTAGCAGCCATGACAAGCCAAACACACTGAATTTACTGGGTCACAATGCAATTGTAAGGGAGAGCCATACATATATTCATGCATTGCTGTGTGTGTGTATATTTAAGAATTTATAAAGGGAACCTTGTGAACCATTGATAACCGGTATCTAGATTGCTATCACTTCTAACAGCTGTTCACTACTGACCTGTCGTACTGCACAATACTGCATCGATAGAGTATTTTTGTGTAGTTGTTGTTCTGGTGAACCTGGAGTCTTTTTAGTAGATTAGTAAAACTAACTTCCTAACTTTGCTTTATGAGACAATCTCCTGTTGTCAGAGATGAAAACCTCTGTCAAATTGGATGATGCTGACAGGCTGATATCAATATTTGATAAAAGGCAGAAGCAGCATGAGATGTGGGTGTCTAAGCCTCTGCCCAACGACTGCTGTCTGCTCAGAGAACAAATGGAGGCTGTGGGGCTGATATGAGATGTGAAGGATGTCGCACTCCTGGAGGCCTAGTATCAAGCTGTATTTATTGTAGAGCTATCATGCTGAGGTGTTGCCAACTTCACAGGCTTGTTGCACAATTTCACTCATTAAAGAGTAAGTAGGTCAGAGGCCTTTGTCAGTCTCGGTATCAGTATCACAGCTGCAAATAATGAGCACCTGGATTTTATGCTCACGAGTGAACGGCTCCCTCCAAGCCTGGGCCTAAGGAAGCTTGACCTAACTGTAACCTGTTACTGTGCCCTCAACAGTCACAGGAAATGTCATCGTTTGTTTTAGAGCTTCACCTGTTATTCCACTGAACAAAGAAATATGAAAAAGGTCACGTCTAATTGTATGGTACTTATTCAGCAGGACAGTGCTCACATGGGCCACACTGTGAAACAGATCAGTAGCTGGTACAGCTATTGCATTAACGCTGTACAAGTCTTAACTAACATTAATCTAAGATTTGATCCCTACAACCTGTCAAACGTTGGAAAAGTTTTCCCACCAGTGCGTCCGACTCTTCTAAAAGGATCCAGCTTGAGGAGAAGGTTAAAATAAACTGAGCATATTTATTTTATGGCTGAGTAACAGCGTTGTGTTTTTGGTGCCTGATTCTCTGCTTCTGTTAAATCTGATTGTTAATGTGGATGCATGACTCTTTGGATGAAAGCGTCAGTCGTTCTCGCCAAGCTTATAATAAAGAAAGAACTGTAGCAGCATTCCTGGGGAGTTGGCCTTTGTCTCAAATTGCCATTGCAATTTAAAAACACGTATGTAATGATGTCATAGGGCTGGAGTCTACGTATTGAGCTCATGTTTGAGTGTATTTAAGACTTTTACTTTCAAGTCCTGTAGTACAAGTCCAGTTTAACTGCTGCAGTGCTGATGACACCAGTGCCAGAATAAAACCTTCTGTTTTAACAGGTTTTCCTTTAAACCATTTTCTCACACAATAGAAGAAGCTTTTGATTTCCAATGTAATTTGATGTTTACTGAAACAGCCAAATTCAGAGCTCTCTTATCAATGAATTACCTAAAACTGATAAACCTGACCACACGTTGGTATGTACTTCTTAGTTTTTGTTGTCAACAGTTACCGTACGTGGCTACACAAGTCACTTTCACCATTTCACTTCACTTACTTTGGATCATTTTAGTCTGTGAGCCGTTTCTCTTGTCCAGGCTACTGTCAGTGATATGAAGGTGGTGGGACAGGATGAGAATCTTAGTACAACTCAACACAATTTTGATACATTTTCCACCAATGATAAACAAACAAACAAAAACCTGTTGCAACACATCCAGACGCAAAGGACTGAAGCGCAAATGTAAGGGTGTGGCGTACACACACACACACCATGGTCTTCCAGACATTGAACAGCTCATACTAGACTTGAATTAAATATTTTTGTTCTGTATCACCTCAGTGAGACACCTGATGCTTTAATCCAACAAATTAGGGTTGAACCAACCAACAGCCTGACAAACATTCTGCTGTAGAGTAAATGCAGGTAGTAATGCACTGTCCTATTGTACAATATAGCTATGTATGAAGCAGTTAAACAAGTTGCAACAATGAGGAACTTCTTACAGAATCATGTCTAATCATGGGTTTGTGTTTGATAGCTTTACATTTTGCCGTCAGTGTTTTTCCATCCTGACCTGGTGTTATGTTTGTGTAGCTGTGCTGTTTGTCACTAAACCCCCGTTGTCCCAGTGAAAAGTCTCCAGTTCTTGAATGTGTTGCCATAGAATTTGGTATATTGGACATTGAGGACGCCAAACAGATGAACATCACACACACATCCAACATCTGTCTGCTTGAAATGTCACATCAACACTGTCACTCTGTGCTGTTTGGATCCTGTGTGTGTGTGTGTGTGTGTGTGTGTGTGTGTGTGTGTGTGTGTGTGTGTGTGTGTGTGTGTGTGTGTGTGTGTGTGTGTGTGTGTGTGTGTGTGTGTGTGTGTGTGTGTGTGTGTGTGTGTGTGTGTGTGTGTGTGTGTGTGTGTGTGTGTGTGTGTGATGATTATTGAGGTTAGTCTGTGGGGTGAAGGCCAGTTTTTGTAACTTCTGGGTCGTTTCACTTAACAATTGAAGATGAACCCGGTTCAGTTTCTGCTCTGACTCTTACCACTTGGCTGGATTCGGCCTGTCTCTAATATGTCAGCAATGGAAGATGAGAGCAAAAGCACCATCTGTTCTCCGCATCACATCCTGACATTGATTTTCATCAGGTGGTTTGTTTTACTAACTATGGATCTCAAGTCGAGGACACATGCACGAACACACAACCAGTGTCTGAGAAGCTCCTCTAACCGAGTGATAACTGGGGTGCTAGTGTGAATGGAAACCCTCAGTGTGGAGCTGAGGCACCAATGTCCTCGCTCTGCAGGGGTTAGGGCTGATTCCCAGTTTCCATCTTGTATATAGATCAGGTGAATGTCGATGTCCAGGTTAGGTTGATAATTGTGAAAGCTGTATGTTTTCTCATACGGTTATCAATAAGTATATTGTTCTGTAAGGTGTTTTTCAAGTCCTGGAGCCAGCAGCCAGTCATGTTAGTGGAAACAGGAAGACAGGCGTGGAAATCTGCCAGCCTGCCTGTCTGTGCTCACACACACGTTTTGTTTAAACCACAAAAAAAACGAAAGTGGGAATATCACATTGTGTTTCAGCTTTATCCCTCTCTCTGCTATTAAAGTCAGAGATGGTCCCTTTTACATTAAACTCCAACGTCATAACAAACATCCAAGATATTTGCTGTTACTGTAGTTTCCTCTGACACCAGACAAAACCTCATGTTCTTTGACCCACATGTCTCCAATGCGACTGTTTTTTTTTTTCTGCCATGCAGTGAGAGTCTCGGCCTTAAGGGGGCTCTGGTCTTAAATGGTACTGGATTAATTTAAGGTATAGTGGGGACATCTCAATGTATCACAGGAGAAGTAGGAATACAACTTCTACTACTACTGCGACTATTAATAAGACAAAGAGATTAATAATTGATGATGATGATGACAGGTTCTGCAGTTCTCTCTGCATGAGCCCAGTTATCAACCACCATCCTTCCTTCCTTCCTTCCTTCCTGCCTTCACCCAGCCCACTTTCAGACGGACTTCTTTATATCTCCCTCCAACATTATGTGCGCCCCCCTCGTCCGCCGCTGATAAGCAGCATAACGAGGAGGAGCTTTCTTCTAGCGGGGCTCCTCCTTCCAGTGCCTCCGTTTTTTTCCAGCTTCCCCCGCAAATACTCGTCTGCACCTCCTCCTGCTCCTTGAAGCCTTCCTGAGAGGGAGATAGGGAAGATGAAAAAGAAGTAAAAAAAGGAGAGAGCCGGGGGGATCGTATTTTCTTACGAGCGGAAAAAGCGTCACGGCGGGTGCAGAGCGCAGCACAGGAAAAAAGGAGACGCATCAGGAGGGAGGCGGCGACAACGGGTCGTAAACACGACAGAAAACGGCGAATAGGACAGCAGACAGCGGCGATCACCCCCCACCGCCACCCCGTGCCCCTCATCTCTCCATCTCCATCCCTTTCTGCGCCGTTTGGCACATCCCTTTGCGCTCCGAAGAGGCTCAGGGCTTTTTGTCTTTTTTTTTTCTTTTTTAACCTTTTCTGGGCAAACCGCTGTTAAGTGATTGGTAGAATAAACATCGGAGGCAGGAGAAGAGACTGAGCCATCACCACGACCGACAGGATCCACCGTAGCTCTTGCTCGGGACGACGTATCCGATCCGGCGGATAAAAGCAGAGTAAGCGGGGAAACACTGCGAGAGGACCGTAGAGTAACCCTGCACCAACAGAGACCGAGAGAGAGCCCGGCTCACCGAGTCTCCAGCATCACCAATGCCATGGCATAGCGGCTTCTGCTGCGAAACTGCCAGACCAGACTCAGATCAGCAGGGTTGTCATCCACCATGAACCTCTGAGAGACCGGGCACAGATGGGTAAGATGATGCGCTGCTGTTTTTTCCAGGATATGGAGGTTAGGGCTGTGTGAGGGGAGCTGAAAGGCTTGTGACACGAAAACCCTTACACTTAGTTAACAGTGTGTGCAGCGTGTGTGTGTGTGTGTGTGTGTGTGTGTGTGTGTGTGTGACACAAGGAGGCAGGCTGGTGGAGGTGAACAGCGTTTTGCTACTGATCAGGCTGGGAATATATTTAGACTGTGTTATGTTGAGTTTTGGTGAGTCTTCTGCTATTAGTATTCTGGATGGATTATTGAACAGGCCTACTGGGCACAAGCCCATGGGCCCAAGGGTGCAGGGGCCAAAATGTCACTAAAATAGAGGCTGAACCAAACCAACCACAAAGACATAACAAGTGCCTGCAAAGGAAACAGCTGTGTACTTCAAATGCAGACTCATAGTTTGAAGCTGTTTTGTGTTTCCCTCACTCTGTGTCTTTGTGTAATATAGTGGTGATGGTGGGATGGGAAGCTTTTTCATGTGTCCATGACCTGGACTTTAGATGAGTTTAGGCCGAGCTTATAATCCACATTCAGTTCCTGTGTGGCTTCATACTGCAGTAATGTTCCAGGAATTTGGGTTTGATTCCCATTTTGGCTGCACATCACTGACTGAATCTTTGTCTACTGATGCAGGCATGTTGTACAGAGTTCACAGCATTACACATCCCCAGCCCAGTCCCAAACACCTGAGCTGATGGAAGCATTCAGTCTTGTCACAGCTGCATCTTGCAGCCCAGAGGAAAGACCTGCTACACATCACCTCGTGTCTGAATCACGCCGCTCTGGGCGACTGTCTTCTGTGAGCAGCAACTGCAAGCCTTGCTGCCCGAAAACACTTTCATCTTCCATCTAGTCAAAACAACATCAAACCCCATCGCCATCACCTTCTAGATCCATTTCTAATTTCCCACAAGAGCAAGTCGGGCTCCCTGGTCACCGCTGTGGGGTCAGATATTGATCTGGGGGCCCAGCTGGTTTTGAGTATATGAGGGTGCTTAAGTAAGATGGTCCCTGATATGTGGTTTAGGCAGATGGTGCAAATGAATGAGTGGGCGGAGGCAGCCTAAAGTTTGTAGAGATATAAATGAAATCTGACTGTGGACAGTAAACAAGAGTCTCCTTCCCTTGACATGTTGCCCTTGAGCAAGACAATTAGTCAGCAATAAGTCTATTAGAGCAGCTCCATGGTGCAACAATCACAGACTAGCTGTACCTGGCAGCTCCCAGGTGCAAATGTGTGAAGCAGGGCATTACTGATGATCATGCTCAGTCTGATCCCTCAGGATGAGTGCAGGTTTTTAAAGATGCATGTTGGGTAGACGTAATGATTCGAGAATGTACGGTTGCTCCAAGGGGGATCATTGTATGTGTGCTTTCTCTTCATTTGGCCCAGTTTAACACAGAACCAGCCTTTTCTTTTTAACTTGTCTGGACAGCAATTTGGTCTGGGATATTTACCTTCCTGGCAGTAAAGACAGCAGACAAGGACAGAATTTCAGCTGGCGAACAGCAGGAAATGTGAGACTGTGCTTTCAGCAGCCTAAACAGAGGCATAGAACTGCTGGATCCTCTGCTCAAATGGTTTGACACTTTCCCGACCAACATCCCAGTTCCCCACATTTCAAAACATCAACAAAGAGCAGATCTCATGGGGATGCTGGCCTTTTTTGCTTCACAGTGATACTGATGCTGAGAGACAGGGCAGTGGGTGGGTGTGGGGTCGGAGGGAGTGGGGGGGTTGCAGAAGAAGAAATAATGTTTTTGGGTGGATATGATGCCAGATGGAGAGCAGACACAGCTGCCCCATCGGAATATGTTGTGTGATAAATTAGAGCAACACAATGAGTGAGGTGAATATATGTAATATAATATATATACTGTAGCTGCAGTGTGAAATGCAAAGATGGACAGGTTCATGGATGAGAACTGAAAAGAACAAGAACAGAGAGAACAGAGAACACAGAGGCTGCAGGGAGGGATGGAGGGATGGCGGGATGTTATTCAGTCATTTGCCTGAGTGACTGTGTGGACTCTAGAGATCCACCTGAGCCCCACAGCTCAAGCTCACTTCTTTTGCCAGATTTGATTAATAACACACTCCTGTGATTTCTCCCCCTCTCTCACACTCAGTTTCACTTCCAATTGGCCTTATTGGTGTGACACAAATACATCTGTTTTGCAAAAGTATATAGAGAAGAAAAACAAGGATAAAGGCGACAAAAACAAAAAGAGGTCCCAAGTAAACTAGTTCTATAAATGGAGGCTCCGCTGGCTCTGTGCAATGGGAATGTACCAGCTCACAGTTGAACACGTTATATCTTTTGTTTCATCTCTTCAAAAACAAAAGGTGGACAAGAACAAATCAGTGTTTCGGGGGAGCTATGTTCTAGGATATTTCTTGGCCAGGGACTATTACATTTTCCCTCTGTCTGCAGTCCCAAAGCTTTAGAAATGGCTTTATAACCTTTTCCAGACTGATCGACCTCAGTTACTTTCTTTCTCATTTGTTTTTGAATTTCTCTGGATCTCGGCATGATGTCTAGCTTTTGAGGATCTTTTGCTCTACTTCACTTTGTCAGGCAGGTCCTATTTAAGTGATTTCTTGATTGAGAACAGGTGTGGCAGTAATCAGGCCTGGGTGTGGCTAGAGGACTTGATCTCAGGTGTGATAAACCACAGTTTAACATGTTTTAACAGGGGGGCAAACACTTTTTCACACAGGGCCATGTAGTTTTGGATTTTGTTTTCCCTTAATAATAAAAACCTTCATTTAAAAACTGCATGATGCATTTACTTGTCATCTTTGACTAATATTTAAGTTTGTTTGATGATCTGAAACAAAGTGTGACAAACATGCAAAGAAATAAGAAATCAGGTAGGAGGCCAACACTTTTTCACACCACTGTATAAGGTCTGCTATAGATGAACAGATTAATCATTTTACTGGCAGTGTGTTTTTTCCCCACATGAACCACTGTATCTGATTAGCAAACGGACAGATTCCTCTTTACACTCATCTTGTTGCTTCTTCAGTGCATAGCATCTCACACAGCCCCTTCATTATGTTGCTCCCTCTTTTCACTGCCCATGACTCAAGTTGCAAGACTGAAACAAATGGCTTTGCTGGCACACAGAGATGCTGTCAGTTAATATTGCCTGAGGTCATCTGGGTGTGCAGAGATCAGCAGCCTCGTCCTCTTACATAGTATCCTGCTTGCAGATTTCCATCTAAAAGATGGCCATAATTTTTATTTATTTATTTATTTTTAGGAAATCAGATGTTAGCTTTGAGTCATCCACTGGTTAAATATCCTCAAGTCATAGCACACTGATTTCAAACACTCAGGCAGCAATCGGATCAGGAATGTTTGTTGATTTGTAGGCCTGTGGTGTCGGTAGGTGAAAATATTCCCAGTTTACGATGCCAGTGAAGGCATCGGTCTTCTCTCAAGTCAAACGTATTGCGTTTTGTAAGAAGTGAGAATGTAAGTCTGCAGGAAATGACCACAAACCAGACTTGTTGTTATAAGCAGATGGATGCAGACATCTGATATCTTGCAGTGTGTGAACACCCATGAAGGACAGCAAAGACTATTTTTGCATATCTTCAGTAAATTTCTGACATAATAAGGAAACGTGTGGGAATTAGTGAGTTTGTTTCTAAATCTTAGTTTGTTGAAAATGGGGCAAGTTGGATGTAAATAAACTGAAATTAAGAAAAAAAAAGAAATTGCCAGTATGAGTAGGCCATGACTTAGATATGTTTCACAACCCGCACCGTATTAAATGACACATAAAAGCATCAGAACAAGGATTTATGAGACAATTGTGCATCAAAAATAAGAGTTTAAATATCTGCCATCAGCCGTAAATATCTGTGCCAGATTCTACAGTGAAATGTGTGTTGCAGAGGAGTTGTTGTTGTCTGTGGCTGCAAATTGATTTCTGCTGTATATTTTATGAAGCAGGAATCTCCTCCTGGCAGAAACAGAAGGCATTTTGCTTTCAGGACTTTCAGATTTTGCACAAAACCTTTTTCCTGCAGACTCCGGGAGGTGGAAGATTGTGGCCTGTAGCAGCGGCAGTTGTACAGAAACACGAATGTATCCTGGTTACACTCACTTGTTTATTTGAACCTGTTGAGCAGGCTTAAAATGGAGCAGCAGGAACATAATCCTCAAGAAAATGTAAAGGGTAGATGGCTAACAGTAATTCTTGATTACCTTCGTCTCCACTTGAATGCCGGGTAGGGGAAACTAGAGCAAAGGTTGAGTGAAGCCGATCGATGTGGGACTCCTTATTTGTCCTAGCGTCTAGTGTTACTCTCCACATGAGGTGGTCTTTAGCATTACTATGCTCCTTATACCTCTGGATGTCAGTGGGACAAAGGGATGTTTTCACTGCTGAGACAGGCAACAACCCTGGTGAGCGCTGAAGTAATTACAAGACACAGCTCAGCAGAGTGAAAGGAGAGAAAAAAGACACACAACAACATGACACAATGGATAATAATCCCTTTTCTCTTCAGGTTTCTCCTTCATGTGCCTCATTGCCTGTTGTGTTTCCACTGACCTGAATCACAGAGTACAACCAGTCTCTTATGTGCATCACTTCTCTGCATGTGTAATATCTGCACTGGAGATGAGGTCACCCAGGCTCCAAGATCTCCCAACAGCACCGTACTAAACCCACAACAGGTTCTGCATGTCCGAGCACAGCCTGCTGCTGCTGCTGCTGGGTGCTATGGAAATACTTTCCTTAGTTTCTAAGTAGGATGAGAAAATGAACATTCAGTCAATCTGTTTTTGGCTTTTATTGATCAGAATATTAAAGCTGAAAGTTCAAAGGTCCACGCAAACTAGAATCATCAGAGAACTGTTGTGACAGCTTATGAGTTACATATTTAAAAAAAAAAAAAAACATTTTCTGTTACACTGGGGGAAAGTAAGCTGTGTTCCAGCTCTGACCTGGCATCTGTAAACACATAGCCATACCCACTGCTCAGCACCTGGCTGTGTTTACACTGTTCTTGAAGAGAGAATCCGACACACATGCGTCGCTTCTCTTTTGTTGACATCCATTTAATACAGTGTGTATATAATTTTCCTTGACTTCTTGGTCTTCCAGTGAAGTTCTCCATTGTCCTTTCTCTGCCTACACAGCTTGTATACATCCGTGTTTAAATGCACAACCCATACCTGCATTATGAGCGTCCCTCTGCCCACACATGCTGCCGATCTCGTGTTCCATTTGAGCACGGTGCAGAGAAAGATGGAGGAGGGAAACATGAGGAAAGAGGTCTCAGAAAATGCACGTTTCTTGGCCCTTCTGTGACGAGGCTCAAAGTTCAGAGGCCTCGTTAGTTGATCAGAGAACACTTGATGGTTCAATGCGTGACCGGCTCAAAGGTTTTCCCCCTCACTAACCTGCTGTTGCATGACAAGCTGCAGAGATGAAAATATCCTCCTAGAGCTCAGCGCATGGAAGGTAGCACCCTGGTGTTCTACCCTGAAAGCTCATGTTGCTGTGGACTGTGGTGCTGATATTTTGGGTGCACACGCATATAGTATATCACTCTCCTATGTCAGCTACATCCTTGACCAAGGGCTTTAATATAAATATAATGTAACTGGTGACAGAAGTGTTTCTTGACGGTCATAGACCTCCAGGTCAGACCTGCATGTTCGTTGTTTGTTATACTTACTGAAGAATAGGCCGACTCCTCACGCTGTATTGCTCTTGCAGCTGCTTTTAGCGTCCTGTAGACTAACCATCACCTGGCTCATGTGCCATCTGCCAGCTTATAAAGATTACTATCAGAGCCATTTATTACACAAACAGCTTAACAAGGATCTCGTAAAAGGTCCTATAGTTACCCACCGCACTTATGTTTCAGGTCGGCATGTAAACAGTGGACTTTGGTTCATTTGCTTGAAAAACAAGTTTACAGCACCAGTTGTAGATGGTGAGATATGGGCTCTATTGGGGTTTCCATACAGCAAAGACTTGTAATGCAGTGTTAGCCCCACTCAGTAACCCCTCCATAGCCTCTCATACACAAACAGTCTGTCTTTCAGGCGGGTTCCTGAGGGGGCAGCCATTGTGATGATGAAGTATGGATTTCTGCTGTAGCAGGTCAAACTGAGTGTGTCTGAGCCTTATGTGGGGGTGGAAGAAGAGCACTCTGCACTGCTGCTGTTTGTCAAGGACAGGGCTGACTGAAGGATTAGCATCACTACTTTTTCCCTTCCCTGCTCGTCCCATCTCTTCACTTCTTCTTAGCTGTTGTTTTTCTCTCTCCTTCCTATCTCACCCCCCCCCCCTTCCCTTGCTGCTTGCAGGGTGCTCCCCTTTTCTAAAAAAGGCAGTTTCTCCCTGCATCTCCTCACCCCCTCCACACGCACACACACACACATACACACAGCCGTTGTGTTGTGCACTTGTCAGACAGCCAAGCCGAGTTTACCACTGGGCCAAAATAGAAGTTGCCTGTCCTTGAGGATGCCCCCCCCCCCCCTCTCTCTTTCTTTCTCCTTCTCTCTCTCTCTCTCTCTCTCTCTCTCTTTATGTCCTGTGTTCTTTCACCCACTCTTTATTTCTTTCACCCAGCTGGTCACTTCAGTGTCACCTTACAGTCATGTCTCATAGTAGAAACCTCAGGAGACCCACCTAGCAGGGAGAGAAAATGGTCCTGACCTATGCTCGACCCAGCATGTGTGTTTATTGAGGCTACAGGGCTGGGACGTACCACCTCTGCACAATTTATAGGGGGTGTTCTGGTGCCATTTGGAAATATAGCCCAAGTGTTTTGTCTGTGTGGCGTAACAGTGGGTTTGAGAATGTGTGTAGTTTTGCTGGTTTTCAGGTCATAATATATCTTTGCATTTCAGGGTTTTATTCACCTGCTTTATACACTTTCAAAAGCATTTTAATCCTTAATTACTTTGAAAAAATGGTTGATGTCTGTAAAAGACTCACTGTATCAACAACCTTGTCTTCATGATGTAAATTGAATATTTAAGGTTGGCGAAGACAAAGAATTATTTCAAATGCTGTTTAATGGCAGCTCTGTGTATTAGCCCCACAGGTTAGAAGAAGCATTTTTTTTTTTTTTTTTGAACTGTGACTGCTTGTTTTAAACAACCAGCCGTGGAGGAGCTCTCAGCAGCTGAAAGTCTGAAACAGTAGGTGTGAAACCAGAGAGACCATGAGAGAGCGTGGGACAAAGAAAGAGCAGAATCCAGCATTAACATAGAGACATAATGTGGAGTTAAAAGCATCCAGAGCCTTGAGAGTCAATGCACATGTGGCATCTTTCTTCTAAGTATCTCAAGCTAACTTGTTTGTTTTTGTAACATTAGCAGCCTACCATGGTCATTATTTAACCTTTTGTATTGAATGAATATGCTTTTTGTATGCGTGTAACCTCACATCAACAGGAACCAGAGCCTTCTTACATGGCTGCCAAATGTGCTGGGTAGTGAGCAAACACTAGCTTTGGACTGGAGGCTGTCTGTCGTGCAGTTTGTCACAACCAGGTATCTGTAGTTCACATCACAGCTAAGAAACAGGCAGGATGGGAGGGCAAAGGGTGTTTTCCTGTCAGTGTGTGGTGTGTCTAGTTACACCCTTGTGCTGAAACGAAGTAAATGTACAGCCCAAAAGTAGAAGCAGCAGCAAGGAAGTCAGTGTGACGTTGTGGCAGATAGTGATAACCACTGAGGGGGGTTATTTGAGGTGGCGTGTTTTGTTTTTGTTGTTTTTTTCAAATGTGTGAACATAGTTGGCTTGAAGGTCATTTCTCTGCAACATGCACTCACTTTTGATGCACTTGTGTTTTATTGCCTGCAGTATTTCACAAAATGACTCCGTACAACTGCTTTGCAGTAGCATGCGATGCTGTTTCCACAATGACGACAAAAGAATATGCACTGTTATAATGTTAAGTCCCGCTAGGTGTTTATTTTATTAAAAGCCCTGGCATATGGTTTCAGTGATGAGGAGATTCTTGTCATTTTATCAGCATAAAGTCTTTCATTACAACCACTCAAATGTTTTCAAGATGGAAAGCACAGTGAGCAGAAAAAGAATGTGGAAAGATCAATGGCGGCCAAGGTGAAAGCTTACAGACAGTAGATGAACAGGAAGAAGGTCAGGCTGTGCTCATGATTCATTTTAAGCAACAAAAGCAGCTAGACTGTTTGGCCTGTTGTATAAGAGCGACAATGACGCACAGTCATCGCATTACTTTTCTCTCTAACTGTTGAGAGATCCCTACGTCAATGAGGAGCCTGTCACTGGTAGTGCGAGGGAGGTGAGACGTGAACAAAGGTGGGAGAGGAAGGGTGAGGGTGGCTAGCCAGCTGTTTGTCTGCCGATGGACATATGGATGGATGGAGAGAACAAACGAGGGAGAGGAAGTGGAAAGACATTTTCATCAGGATTATCCTGCAGCAGAGAATCTCATCTGGGAAAGTGGCCCAGTGCTTACTGAACCCCCCCCCACCCCAAACACACACACACACACACACACACACACACACTCTCTCAACACGCACACAATCACACAGTGCCTCAGGAGACTGCAAAAACGGAAAAGCTTTGCTTCACCTCAATTTGCCCAGGAAAACCCCTCCCTTAGACATCTTGCTACACCGTGGCGCCTTCAGATAGACTCTGCTGCCGTTGGATCTTAATATAATGCTGTCAAGTGTGTGTGTGTATGTGTGTGTGCGTGCTCCATCTGTCTGTTCTTCTTGTTGAATTTCAGTAGATTTCCTCCCACGTGATTAAAACTGTTTATTTGCCGTGTGTCGCCTAACTCCTGCCCACCCGCCAACAGGCTGCACACAGGAGGAAGTCTTGATAGCAGTGCGCTGCTTTGTTTTCCTGTAGTTACACATGGAGACGTTTGACCAGATGCATAATCTTCTGTGATGTTTCAAGACTAAAAGAGTGAGTACAGGCAAAGGCAGATAATTGATCTCACAACAGATCTGATAATTGAATCTTTGTTTTTTTTTGGCAAGAATACCAGAGATTGATCAGCTTCCAGCTTCTCAAATGTGACATTTGTTGTTTTTATTTATTTAGTTGTTCTCTTATATTATTGTAAATTGATTTCCTTTTTTGGTTCGGGATTGTTGGTTAGATAAAAAACAAGAGGGTTCTGGGACATTCATCATAGATATTTTTTGTATATTCTCAAGCATTTTTTGCTTTTATTGGACAATGTACAGCAGAAACTAACAGGAAATGAGAGGACAGAGGGAGGGAACGTAGCTGGACTTGAACCAGGGACCTTGTGTGGCATCAAATACCCTAAATCTTCAGGATGCTTCAGTTTCTGACACTTGCTAAAGTTATTAAAAGTATAAAAAGCCAGACTTGGACACGGTTCTATATGTCAGCTCCCACAGTAAATGCATATGAATTCCTCCATCAACAGCATCTTTATACCTGAAAACACTAGAAAAGGAAGAAAATTAGTGTTTTACAAATGACGGTTACACATGGCGCGTATTTATTGCACCAGCAGTATCACCATGGCAACGTACACTCAGTTGGCAGTTTATTAGGTACACCTAGCTAAAGTGCAGCCAGCTAATGCAATGCAAAAAAAAACAGTTTGAGAGCTGTATGATCATTTTTGTGGATGTAGATTGTGCTGCTGTTGATTTGCATTAGACACAGGAGAGTGTTTGTGTTTTCAGCCGAGCTTCACAGATAGAAAGATGGTGACCAACACGCTCTGTCTCAACTCTTTGATCAGCAGATGCAGATGCTTCCAGCAGTAAAGATTAAAACATACAGAAGCTTTGGTTGTCTTGTAGCTGACAGTAGATAAACTGTTAAAGACAATGTCATGCTCCGTGTAACATGAGCCAGCTGACACAGAAGAAACTTTAGAGATGTGTTATGGGGTTTGGGTTTCGGTGTTTTGCCTAATGCAGCTGTCTCCCCATAGAAAATGCTGCAACTATGCAGACAGATTGGAAGCCAAGATAACTTTTCTCTTGTAGTACGATGGGAAGGGATTGAGGGTTTTCTGCTTAGCAGCAGGAGCTCAGGATCGAACTCCGAGGATCAATGTCTCTTTAGACATCAGTAATACCTGCTGTATTATGGATTTTTAATTTGTAACAATAATCGGATTAAATGCTTGATATCATCATCAGTGTTGGCTGCTACCTTCCACGTGGCCAATAATCACTGTTAATTGAGTCTGAAACCCTGCAGTGGATCAAACTCTGCCTTTTTAACTTTATATACTATATTAAAATAAAAACCAATTCCAACAGCCGTGAAATTTAAAGTAGTACAAGATATCTGAGGTTTTGCTCAAACAGTCAAATTATTTTGTGATATTTTCTTGCAAATTATTTCCTAGCTCTATCTTCCAGCTTCTTTTCACCCTATTTGTTGCAATCACCTGAGGCTTGGACTGTATTTTGTCTTTAGGACACAAATGGAGGCGACGTGAACAAATTCTGCAATGTATTGTGGGAATATTTATCATATGACCCCTTGCTGTGTCCTCATGGTATCATCTTATTAACATAGCTACATGTCAGTAGTTGTGTGTCAGTGTGTGCTGCCAGAAAACACACAGAACCCTAGCTGTCTTCTTTGACATAATATTTATTAAGTAAAATTAAAATGAAATTTAAATTAAACACATGCTCAAGATTTTCCAATAGGCACAAAGCCAGGAAGACGTTGCATAACCTAAACCTGATGTTATCATTTTCCAAACATTACCCAGGAGTTTGGAGCTAATTCTGTAGTTGGTTATCATATAATTGTCCGTCACTAAATATCTTTGTTCACTTGGTTTGGGTTTTAAACGGCTCTGTGCATTCCTGGCATAACAGTAATATAAGAACAGAGCATCTCCCTAAAGACAAACACTGGACAGTGTGTTTTTTTTTTTTCTTTTTTCTTTTTTTTTTACTCATAGTTTCAGTCTTGTGTTGGTTTATTGTTCTGTTAGGGTTGTGTAAGCAGACACCGCTCCCAGTGGTGCTGTGTCTATTGTAGATACCTGCTGGACAATGGAGAGCTGAATAGGTGTGACTGGGCCACTGTCATTGTCCTGCAGGAGCTAAACACAGATGGATTGTAAAGAAAGGTCATACAAGAAGATCAGGTATGTTCAGGACATGTCTGTAGTATCTAGGTCGCACCACAAATACAAGTGGCTGTTTCAGATAACAGGTCACTTTTACAAACCTTGTATTTTCAGACGGTAACCAATGAAACGCTTTTAGGTTAGTGAATATTTAGACGGTATACACACACATTGAATTCATCCATCTATTATTTATATCAAGCCTCACAGGAGGGTGGAGAGAGCTGAAACTGGGCGACAGGCAGGGTGCACCCTGGACACATCACACTATCACAGGGATGACACAGAGAAAGACACTCACATTCACACCTACGGGCAATTTAGAGTCGGCAGTCGACCTGACTGCATGTGTTTGGACTGTGGGATAAAAATCGGAGTACCCATAGAAAACCCACACAGGCATATGGAGAACATGCAGACTCAGCACAGAAAGGGGTCAGATTTGAATGGGGTTCTCTGGTGCCTTCACTGCTGTGAGGTGACTGCCAAATGGATTTGTTAATGTTTTATAAAGTCACTAGGTTATTGTGCGATCCAAATATAACAGCTTTTTCAATGGAAAATAGTTGAGACTTTTCATCCTTTAGTAAATCTACTAGATATTTTCACTACTCTTTGATAATCCAAATGTCATAATGAAGCATTACGATTAGCAAAGTGTTTTTTTCCTCTAACAGAATTATTGGACATGAATGCACCATTGCTTTTGATTTCTTCACATGCTTGTGAAATGCAGAAGTAAATACAGGAAATATGGGTGGGAGCAAATCTATTTGTATGATCTGCCAAAAAAAAAAAACCTTTATGAGAAACACTGCGTGCTCTTACAAAATGACTGCTTATGTGGAAGGAATATTTTATCGGTTCCTGCTATAAATCATGTGAAGATGTTTAGGAACAATCTGTAAGACATACAGAGATAATATAGACCTCTGGGGTTGACTTCATCTTAACTATGGACCTTTGCTGATGATAACAGCTCAGTGTTGAATTGGAAATGTTGACTTTTGGGTTTGAGATCAGATAACGGACGGAAGTAGTGTAATGACTCGAGCCTTTTTCTTACGCTTCTACCTGGTTCTGCTCCTCAAACATGTAGTATCGGTGAAAATAATGTACCCATATATCATGTTGTCACAGGAGATTACAGCTCTGTCCTTGCAGTGGAGCATGTTTCATATCTCCGTTGTGTCTTCAGTGTAAGAAAACAGGTTTTTCTGTTGTTATTACCCATCACTGATAAGTGTTAAGGCCTATTAGTTTTGCCTGTGTGGGTTTAACATGCAACATGATGAACAGCTTTTTATAAAGTACTTCGTGCTTTGCTGTTACATGACAAAGGTCTGACACGCTACACCGTCATCATATTTGCTCATGATGGTATTACATCAACATAATGGCAATTCAAAGATGGCTTTATGAAGGAGTGTGTGTGTGTGTGTGTGTGTGTGTGTGTGTGTGTGTGTGTGTGTGTGTGTGTGTGTGTGTGTGTGTGTGTGTGTGTGTGTGTGTGTGTGTGTGTGTGTGTGTGTGTGTGTGTGTGACCATCACAAGCTGTGATACAGCACTATTCTAGGAGGTGGTGCAACACTGAATGGGCTTCATTGTGTTCCAACAGCACTATCTTGGAGACAGACTGGCGAGCCAGTAAACACGCACACACACACACGCACACACACACACATACATACGTACACATACTGAATTCTGAGCCCAGGCCTAAACTTGACCCCACAATGCTCTCTCTCATTTTCTGTTTCTCTCTCTCACACACAGATTCACACAGACACACACATACACATAGTGAGAGCCACTGTACAGGACTCAGCAGCAGCCTTGTTCTTTAATAACCTTTAACATATGAACACTATTTGTCCACATTAGCTTCTGCTTGAATCTAAACTTTCTTCTACTGCAGCCATTTTGGAAACGTGGTGTCCAAATATTGTTTAGAAAGTTACATTTCTTCCTTTATGTATATGGAGAAAATGGCTCGTTGTAAACCAGGCTACAGATGAGTGGACTTTGGTTGCTTACAGTAGGGGTAAGCAGTAGATGGTAAATCGCTAAATAAGTTTTGGACCAACATACTGATTTTATGTTGTTAGATTCACTTTAAGACCTAAGTGCTGTAAAATCTCTTTTGCCCAGTGAGCTCACAAAGGTAGATGCTGTGATGACAGATTGCACCCTGGGTGTGGGTCACATGCTTCACTGGTCTGTCTGCATATCTTTTATTTCTATTTTGAAGACTATGAAGGGTTAAACTGTACCCCTGCCTTAGCATGGCTCTGCTGTCCAACCAATGAACAGCGTGTTCAGACGGTCGACCACTGCTGTGTAGAAGGAAGTATCTCATCTGATGTGGGTCAACTGGAACGAGGTTTGATAAACAAATTCAGGCTCCCTGGAGGATTTGTTCTAACGTCCTTAATTTCCAGGCTTTTTTTCTAGTGACATCATCGGGTCCAAATTTAACACAATTCCCATCATTTTAGCTTTACTTTGTGTTTAGCTTTCAATTAGCAGTGTGACCCGCCGTGTAAACCATGTCTGTCACAGAGAATAAATACAAAAAGGCAGCACTTCTGTAACAGAAGAGCATTTTGTTGCTGTTACTGTTACTGTTGGGTTGATAAATTTCAGGTAATAACTGAGTTTCCATCCAAATTTACCATAAACACTATCTACATTTTATGAGAACCACAAAGTCTCCTAACCTGCATTGTTTATTTGTCCCTGTCGGCTGTGGCAGCGTGAGTAGTGGCAGCAGGTGTCCCAGAAACCTCATCATCATTACAGTTTAAAAATAAACAAAGAGCGACGACAAACACAATGTAGCTCCAAGGAAAGATCAGTCTTCATTTAAGATACTTACACACTCCACGCAGACAGAACGCCACATGTCACCACAGTGCGAATGGGTTTGTCCGTACTCCAGGGTGGTCCCGTTGTGTTCTCTTCATCAGAGAATAAGACGAGATTTAATAATCGGGTACAGTCTTTGTGCTGCACCGAGGAACTCTCTACATTGGGAAACAGCACGACCTCTACTGGATGTACCGTATAATGAATAACTAAACTACAGCTTTAAAGCGTTTTAGAAGGCCTTGTCATTATATTGGTGAAAGTAACACATTATAATTCAGAGACAGTAGTAGTGTAAGTAATTAAATAGTTACTAGTTAAATGTAACTAGTAATGTATTTTGGAAGTAACGTGTCCAACAGTTTATGTTTGGTTAAAAGAGGTGTTGGTTACAATTATTACCAGAATAAACAGTTTAGTTTATAAAACTGCGGCGGTCATCCTGAACCTCCATCCCATTGTGATTATTACACCTATGAGAGGATGCCTACCAAAACAAAAGCTAACTCTGTAATAAGCTGCTGCACAAATGACCTATAGTGTTATTTGTTTTATGGGAGGACATATAATCTTGTTTGTAGTTGAGTACCATGACTTGGCACCGTGGATTAGAGATTAAACGATTAAACATTTTAGTGCTTTAATTTTTACAGCATGAATTATCCATGACCCTCTGTTTTACACTGGCTGTAATTAAAAGCAGTGGATCGTTGTTTTCCTCAATCAACACACGGCACTGTTCTGTTTAATTCAGTGGAACAAAACTAAAGACTGGATGCTGACGGTGATGACGAGCAGGAAAGAGGGGCTTATGAAATTTTCAGCATTGCACTGATGGTGGAGGAGACGTTGGGCTGGTACAGACACTGCTGTTTGACACTTGTGTACATGCATGCTATTAGAGCTGCCCTCTCTCTAACACACATATGCACACTGATATTTTATCTGTCACACAAAAGCACAAACTCTATTGTACTGACTGCACAGTGCAATCAGTGGATATGACACAGTAAAACATGACTGGAGTAGAAACCCAGCATCAGGAGATAAGAGTCTGAGACAGGTAGATGCATTCGTGCGGACGGTGTTGACATGTTAAGATAAGATAAGATGAACCTTTATTTGTCCCGCAGTGGGGAAATTGCGTAAAATGACTCACGCATGTTTGTGGACACAGTTCATGTGGGAAAATATCAAATATATTATTTACTTCACATACAAACAACTCAAAAGGTCTGAGATCAACCTTGTTTTGAGTTGCTCCTTGGATTCTTGTAACACCTTTTGCTTTTTTTTTGACCTGCACCACTTTCCAACAATAACATCTTCTCTAATCCTTCTTCAATAACAGAAGCGTCATCTGTGTCTGGTTGATAATTAACGGGCAAGATTCTTCTTGCATTAACACAAACTTGTCTAAGGTTCACAATGGAGCCACAATGAGAATGTGTAAGCAGACACCGCAGGAATTTTCAGAGACTGCTTAAATTAAATTGGCCAGTCAAGTTATAGACGCTGTTGGGAATCTTGTGCTCACAGTGTATCTAAGCAGTTCATTCATATTGCATCATCACACTTTGTTTTTTTTTAGCTGACAAACAGAAAATCTAAATAAAATGTTTCCCAGTATTACACACAGTACGATTAACAGGCAATAACTGGAGATTATATTTAAAAACACCGCAGCAATAAGGCCTGAGCTCCAAAGACGACAACCTCAAAGCAGATCACAGGCCTACTCTGTTTCATTTGGAGCAGCTAATGTGTTTAATCATAAGGTTCTAGTCTTTGTTCAGTTTTACACATGGATGCCCCTCAGCAGGCGGTCAGTGAGCTGTTTCAGCAGGCCTGTTATGGTGGTTAATGCCTTGCCAAAGGGCAGCTTGACTCCAGTTACTAAGGGAGAGCTGGTAAACCATGTCTGGTCATCCGTTGCCTTACGGTGACGCACACCTGTCACCACACTCGTTGACATAATGGATTACAACATGAACCCTAAAAACCAAGGCTTCAAAGAGCCAGTGAAGTGGCCAACAATGGTCTTCAATTAAAATGTATCTACGAACCCACATAGAATATGCGCACAGTCGCACAGTTTCATTTCTCAGTTCATGTCACCCCCTACCTCGCACTACCTATTTTTGTCTCCTTCCCCTTCTCTGAGCCCGACTTTGGTGCAGTGTCACGCTGCCTTTCTCCCGACCGCCTGCCATTACTGTCAATCTGCCACTCCGGTGTTTTTCCTCATTGTGATAGACTGTGTTGGAAGGCAGGGGAAAGGAAGTTCTAATTATATACAGTGGTGTATCACTGCAGGAAATAAACATAAATAAATGCTGCTTCTATATATATATACGTAAAGGAAAGTAAGATCTAATTAACAGGTCGTCTTTAAATATACCAAATACGTTTTTATTCCCACACTGTCCTTTTCTGTTACCAGCCTCAGGCCAGACTTTGTGCCCCAAATAATTTTATGAGCCATCTTTGAAGTCATGCTCTTAAAGGTAAACACAGCTGATTTTAGTGCCTTCCCTGTAGTGACGCACTTTAGTACAAACGTGCATTGTTAGTGCTGATATTGTACTTCTGAGTATTGCAGCAGTTTTAAAAAGTACAACAAATTTAATCACTTTAAATTTTTGTTTCTTGTCATTTTTCTTTTTTTTTCTATTTGCAGTACATCGGTCAATGCTTGCTGCTAATACTATGCTACATAAAACCTGTGTTTTACAGTGGAGGTGGTCCATCACACCCGGACAAATCGGCTCCTGCTAACGTAATAAGAAAATCACCTTAACTTATTGTGGGAATACAGGCATTATGTCAGACAGATGCCAGATATTTAATGGATGTGGTGAGTGTTCGGGCCGTAATTCACAGACTAAATGGATCACTGAGATTTGTCAAGATCTGGCTGGTTTGCCATCACATGTTGAAGCAGTTTGGTGGGAAAGTCTTGTCAACAGTAACTTAAGAAAAATAATCTACAAAGATTTACATAAAACTCAGCATCCTCTGTCATGCTCCCAGCAGTTATTGATTTTATTTTCTTGACTGACAGTGATTGTGTTTGGTTGAAAGCGATGCTGTTGTGTTGGCTGAATTATTTAGAGACATGTTTGCAGGCTCTGGCATATTTTTGGCATTAAATGAACAGTTGTACAGACTCATGCCTCTAAAGAGCCTCTGTGTGAAGTGTGGAAAACTGCTCTTTATATGGGAAAATGACTGCTATTTATTCTTGAGAAACAAGATTTGATGTGAAGTGGTACGTTGGTGTGTTCGTGCTGGTGTGTGTGCACATTTGAACGTCCATAATTTTCTCTTAAAGACTCTCTGACGAACCGTGGTGTAAGGGAAAGCTACCCACCCCCCCGCTGTTCTGTACCCTCACTGTTTCAGGGACATAATGCAGCTTTTTATCAGAACAGAGCTGCATCTGTGTTCAAACTGTACCACAGTTTAACCAGATGGACTGCTGCACCATTGTTAGCTTAATTCAGGAATTTGTTGTTCTGTTTTGGTTCAAGACTTTCTTTGTCCTTAACAAGAAACTTAATTAACAGAAAACTGAAGAATGCAATACACACTCACACACACGCACAACATATGCCGTACATGAATAGGAAAAATAAAAAATTAACCGTGGTGGTGTGGAGACCTTGTTGTCATGCTAATTATTCTCCTTCTTCCTCTTGTGTCACGTGTTTGCCCTGCATTTTCTCGAGCAAGATCCTTTTTAAAGTTGCAGAATTTAGTTTTTCCTTTCTGAGACTTCCCCTCCTGTTCTTGTTATAGTTGTTTGATTGAAACAGAAGTGGTTCAGGAAATGACCCTTATTCTGCTCCTGATGCCAAAAAATGTCAAATGTAAGCACCACAAAGAGAAGAAAAATGTATGTGCTGTGAAGTGGAAGATCATTTCAGCTGTACAGCTTTCATTGGTGGAGATTTAGTGTAGTTTAGAGGCCACTTCACCTTTTTTTTTTTTTTTGGGTGTGAGCCCTCAGTCGGAGGATTATGTCAATGAGCTGAGAGCAAATAAAAGTGTGTTCTCATCTCAAATACTTTTAATTTGAATTCTTTTTTGAAAAGCTTTACTCAGTTATGTGTAGTAGATTTATGTTGAGTTTCCTTTCATTTCAAACCAGTGGACTCCTGACTGCAGCGTTTCAGGATCTTTGTTCAGTTTTCAGTGTATCTGTGTGGCTGAGGGCATACTCAGGGTTTTGGATTTGAGATGCAGCAAACAGCCTCTCTGCCTGAGACAAACCTCCAGGCACAGAGAGTAGCTGTGAAACAGATGGAATACAGATGGCAGAAAGAAAATGTGTAAGAATAGTCTGGGAATCAGAGGCAGGTGTTTGGTTTCTGGGAAGAGGTAACTCAAGCTGATTGACATTTATTCAGTATTTTTTGTAAAATAAAAGCTCAAATCTTGGCAGGAAGTCAACGAAAACATTGATATTGACTTTATAGTCATTGTGCTGATAACTGTATTGTTGGTGTTGGTGCAGACACGGTTTATCCACTGAATTGATTCATGTAATTATACAATACAGATTTGACATTTCTGAGCTGAGCTGAGAGACGAAGTCGAGAAATTTCCTATTCTGTTTGACAATTGAATTTTTATGGTGCTAGAACAGTGACTTGGCACTGAGAAAGAAACTCAGTTATGCTGAAGAGAAAAACTTTGGCATTGAAAACAGTGTTACAATACTGAAAAAAATTACAATCTTCAGTTTTTTTTTTTTTTGTTCAATGCCAAAGTAATTTTATTTTCAAAGACGATCTTCTGATTTTCAGTCGATGTCTGTTTTTCAGTGCAAAAGTTGTTTTGTTTTTTTGTTTTTTTTCAGTTGCGGATTTCTGTTGCTGTTTTGGCGTGGAGAGGAGGGCTCAGGGTCTGATCTCGTCCACCTGCTGCTGTGTACTTGCTCCAGTGGACCTCTGCCAAAACCAATATAACATTATTAAGCTGGATGAAATCTACTGTTCCCTTCATATCAGCTCGATTCTGTGTGGAAAAGCAGGTTAGAGACACACTTACTGTTTGGGAGCTGCAGCTGAATTCGTGCTGGTCAACAGCCATTTTATCATTTTATCATGTAAAGGAACTACGCTACTCCCTAATATACAAATTATATGCAGAACATGTGGTAACCATGTCCCTTAGCCCTCCCCTAAACACAAAATGACAGAAATCTGAAAACTGAAACTGGAAAAAAAACAAAACTTCGGCATTAAAAAAAAAAAACATTGGGGGTAAAAAACAACTTAGAGCAACAAAAACTGAGAAGATTGAAGTTATTTTCAGTACTAACACCTGTGTCAATGCCAATGTTTTTCTTTTCGGTGCAAATGTTTCAGTCCCAGTGTTTTATTTTTCAGTTTTGATTATGTTTTCAGTGCCAAAGTTTAACTGTCACTGTTTCTGGCTCCATAAATTATGGGTCTCATCTGACTGAATGTTACTGTTTGCGCTGTTCAAAGAGCAAACTTGCAAACTTGCATTGGCAGTAAAGTTGAATCTATCTTCTATCTATCCATTATCTATCTATCTATAAGGATATTAGTTTTTTAATAGTCTGAAATAACCATATTAGTAAACAGTGTATCTTCTTGCTGTCAGTGTCTATTTTTGTTGCTTGTGTTGTCATTTATTTGCCTATGTGAGTTTGTGCATACGTCTTTATGTCATCCCTTGCCATCTAATAGAGCGCTAAAGGTCCTGGCTGAGCGTTGCACACCATTAACAGGTTGTCTTCCAGGGTTTAATGAGCTGCCAGTCGCCGCTCCTACCTCTCACATTTCCCTCCACAGACAGCCAGAGCAGCCCGATGGGACAGGTGCCGATTGTGCTAATTTTTAAAGTTTTTTGCAAAGGAAAAAACAGCCTTTATTTATCTTGGGGTCAGTTAGTGTAGTGACCATGTGACATCCTGCATGTATCATCCTGGGCCTTTATTTACAGGTGGCAGGTAGTGATTAGAGACACCTTATCATCTCTTCTCACGGTGCTGCAGTGTTTGTGTGACTTACAATCAAATGGAATGCCTTTTACTGGAAAGTTGGGTGTGATACACACAATGGCATCCTGTTTTGACCAGGGCTGCTTGGGGAAATATTAGTTTTGGTTATGTACCATTAGGAAATGGAAATGACCAACTAATGATGAAGCATTTCCTAGATCAGCAGCATTTGCCTGCGGTCCTGCTTTTACATGAGCCATGTGCAAAGTAACTAGCTTATATTTCTGTGGAACACATTTGCGTTAGGCAAACTACAGTTGTTAAATGTTTACCCTCCTGTGACCTGATCCACCTTACTTTAGTATAACTGAAACACTTCTGAATGGGGCCTATTGTGTATTGTGGAAATATAATTGTTGCTCTCAGTGAGCACAGTTTGCTCTAACCTTGACTATTTGATAAGGGCCCAGATATCTTTGTGTGAAATCACCTCCCTTTTGTATTACCATGATGTTAGGCTGCAAGCAGCCAGTGATCCTCATGCTGTACCAAGGTGCTGTGTGACTGTTACTCCTTGCAAGTATAAAACTTTTATATAATCTTACCGAAGTTCGTCCTCTGAGTCTATGTGTTAAGGAATTTACCTAACTACAGTGGTTGGGAGTCATGTGGTGACCAAAGAGTGCAGCATTTGATTTCAAGCAGCTGAGCATCACTGCCTCTCTGAGTGACGTTACACTCATCAGTGGGTTTGTCTGCTGCGTGGTAATGAAAGCCAGAAAGACAGCCACATACTATGTTGTTAAAAGCCCGATTTGTTTGACAAATAATAATAATTAGTCTTTGTCCAGTACTAAGATTTACATTTCCCCTGAAAGGACATTACGTGATGCTGCTGAAGCTACTTTCTGTTTAGCAGCGAGGGGAAAACCTCAGACACATCTGCAGTTTCACCCAAAGATGCATTATGTTTATTTAAATGAAGCCCGCTGTCTTCTTCTACTCTTCCAGTCACTCCACTAATGTAGAAAAATAGTCAGATTGTTTACATTTTTTTTTTTTTTTTTTTTTTTTAAGTTTACCATCAAACAATCAGGCACAGGAGCAGCCCCAAGTGGTTCATCAAACCGCTGCGACCCATCTGCTCGAGTTTGACTTTGGAGAATCAACATAAAAAGTAGCAGCAGATGTGTCATTCTGCATGTTTTTATTTTGGAGGGTACTGTCAAAAATAGGCTGTGTTAATCCATGAGGAAAAGGTCATTCGTAACACAAGCTATTGTTGTCAGTGTGAGGACACATTAATCTAGTGCTGACTTTTGTGCTGATTAACAAGAAGAAAATGACTTGACTTCAGTATGTTATGACACGTTTTGTACCCTGGAGTGTAAACTCTGGCCAAGAATAGCAGGTGCCTCAAGGCCGCATATCAGCCCATGTTTACATGACAGTATTTGTGCTTTCACAATGTGACATGACCAGAGTCTGTCAACCAGTGATCACTCTTTTTTTGTTTTGTTAAATTAATTTAACGTGTTTATTTAGGTCTCTTTTTAAAAATTAGATTGAAAATGGAAATGATATCATTTGACACAATAAAATTAGTTGTTTCTTGGTGTCAGGTTCATTACTGCGCTCGCTGAATCAGATCTTCCCTCCTCATTGAATCATTATTTTGTCACTGTATTAATACAATGTGCTACAGTGTTTATCAGGTCTGTCAACTACTCCAACCTTCCTAAAGGCCTATTGTGCTCTACTGATGGAAGCCTTTTGTAGTTTCTCATGGTGTTGTCACCTCCAGTGATTTGTCATAATAGTAATGAATAATACATTATGTTGATGAGATGGGACTCTTTCCAAGGAGCTTAGAGAATCTGGCTGTGCAGAATGTGAGTAGCTCTGTGCTCGAGTACATTGTGAAGGAGCGCATCACCTTTTCAAATGTCAGCAAACTGTCCCCCTCTTCTGTCTTTGTAGGTGCAATCTGACAAGGCAGGCAAACCTTGTTAGAATCGTATATTTGTTTTTAAAGGCCCAGAGCAGAGATGGAAAATAAAGACAAAGACTGAAGGACAAGACCGGAGGGGAGAAAGAGAATGACAATGAGGTGTCAGCTAGGAGAAGATTGAAAATGGTGATGATAGCTTTAATTTGTGTGTGTGTGTGCACATACGTGACTGTGTGCTGGCAGGAGAGGGAGCACAGCAAACAGCCCAGGGTTATTTACCCAGCTCTCAGGGCGATCAGACATGTTGCCTTCTCTCTCGAACACACGTCCTGCTGACCTGTGTTAGCTGCTGACACGCTGCTTTTTTTTCTCCAGTTTTCTTTACGACTGAATTCCTGACTTTTCCAGTTAGCACTGTGACTGCAACTGGGGCTTATGCTGTGCAAAAGGAAGAGGGGTCAGCAGAGATAAGAGCACTTGAGATGCTAGTCAGTTAGCGGTGCTGCCAGACCACCAAGGTGGAAAACGCTGGCAAGGAACACGTCCTGAATGTAGAGCTACAGTGCACAAATGAATCTGAATGAACAGCAGCCTCAATGATTCGATCAGACTTTGTTCACCCATTTCACAAATCACTTTTTTTTTTACTACCTTTGTTGGTATCCATAGATTTAGTTTGGGCTTTATTTGGGCAGATTTCTGTGATCTGTATTTGAGATTTGTTCTTACATCTCAATCAGTAAGATCTCAATATGTAGGCAGAAGGAAGTGGTGACACTAACAGTTTGCACAGGGTCTATTTCTTTCTCTGGGAGAACTGTTCACAGCAGATTAGTGGATTATCCAGAGTTATGGGGATTTCATTCTCACAAGCATGTTGCTTTTTTCATTTCATGTCTTTTTTAAGATACACCAGTGGATATTTTAATACTAGCAATGTCAACCAATGGCTGTGAATTGTGCAGGGGTCGCTTGTGTTGACAAACCAATGCAGAACTGTCACCTGCGGGTTCCCTCAGCTATTTCAGAATCATTCACATTCACTTGCTGTTTTCATTGGCTCTGCTCAATCTTGCTTCCAGCAGCAAAAGCTGTAATAAAGCCAGCTATGCTCCCTAACAGTCAGAGCCACTGACTGTTAGGGAGCATAGCTGGTCATTTAGCAGGCTTAAGATCCAGCTATTTTCCTCAGGAGTTAAATGAGCTAAAGGAAAAGTGAGTATCAGGTTTTTCATTTGCCAGATGGGCCAGAACACACAACCTAAAGACTAATGTTGTTACATGTTTGCTGGATGTGTAGAGGCCAATCGTGTTATGGTAATTAGGTAAGATATTAATATGCAATGTTGTGTTTATAGCTTGTTCTACTGCTCCCAAGTGGCCACAGGAAGGTGCAGGTGTATCTTTTCACGTTTTTATTCACCTCCATTGTATGAGGCTGGCAGCAGAACTCGTTAAGAGGCAGATGTCTCGAAGCATGGCCAAATAAATCCAAAAATACAGTATTTGCTCCAAGTGAGAGAAAAAGAACGTTTTTTAATGAAGCAGCCCTTTGACATTGAAAATGGCGAAGTCAGTAAGAGAGGAATTCTCTTTTCTGAGACTCTGAGTGAAGCATTGGGCGGATATGGCAGCTGCAAACCTTTAAAGAAGTGCATCTGTCAGTCTGTCTCTTCCATTTTCCCTCACTGGCCTTATTGCTGTAATGCCACTATCTCAGACAGAGGGGCTCTGATTCTGACAGCGACTGGTGGCGACAGGCTGCAGCCACCATGACCTCTGTGTCAGCCAAGAGAATAATAGAGTTTTTCTGCTCTGGGGGTGTGTAGTACTCCATCTGCAGTACCCTGTCTTTTAATCTTTTTATCTCAATCTCCTGCTATGTCATTTCACATTTTTATACATTCTCTATCATTTTGTCTTGTACTGATATATTGTTGTGCCTTTTAGCTCGTTTATCATCTCTGTTCTTTCAGACATAGCGGCAGTATAATCAAAACTTTCACTCTAAAAAAAAAAAAAAAAAAGAAAAACATTTCTCTCATTGTCGGGAATGTTGAGATGATTATTTAGTTTGAGATTGTACATGCACTATATCATCTACAGTAATTATCTACCCCCCCCCTCGCTGTGCAGCCTTTTGGTTATATAACAACACAGAGGTCGAGCACTAAAGCATTCATTTTTTGCTGCACAGTACTGCAATTAACCACCTCTTCATCAATAGCACTCCCATCCAACAGTAACTGTTCTCAGGACAGTCAGAACTGCACAGCTCTACACCAAAGTGCCTCTTCTCCACCAGCCAACAGTCTAGCGAAAGAGCCGATTTTAAATTTACTTTATCATTTATTTCAGCCGCCTCCACATCTTTGGCATCCTCTAGCTGAAGTCTGCATGGAACAGAGCCTGATTTTAAAAACATTCCTGAAGTTTATTTGGCTCAAAATAGGTCAGCGGTCAGTGTATTTCCAGAAACCTTATTAGATCCACAGATGATTCTCCTTAATTAAGAACAGAGCGGACGCTTTGTCGTGTGTCATATTACCTTTGGAAGTAATAGCCCCAAGCTACTTCCCAAGCAGATATCTTTAAAATGACATCTCCTTTTTCTTCTCAGACGGGTCAAAGAGAGGTTAAAGGATTTTTTGCCACAGGGGAGTCATGGATCATGGAAAAAGGAATGAAGTTAAAGTTTAAGTTGTATTTCCTGGCATTTTTATTCTGGGCCCATGGAACTTCATTTGCTTACCATTTGTTTTGATTCTTAGTTCTGTTCTGTGCTTTTTATAAAATGAATTTCCCAAATGTCAAGTCTGAACATGCTAGAGGGTGTGGAGGCTTAGAGTGTTACGTTGGTAGTAACTCAACACAAAGTGCTGTAGACATGTATTCATTCACACAACAAAAACACACAAAATACTTTTTCTTTTCTACTTATACTCAAATATACATTCTACTTCACAAAGACACACAGTGAAAGCCAACTACTGTGTATTCCCAGTGTGCACAGCGCCTCCTGAACTGTGCCTATAACAGATAAGTGAGCTGTGGAGTCCAGAGACAGGTCCTGTGATCGCAGTTGGCACTGGACTCAAGTCTGGACAACACTGTGGCTGCAGAAATCTGCCAAACCCAATCGGATGCCATCGCTCCAACACGTGCACCAGCAAATGCTGTTCAATCTGTCACACTGCTTGAAAACACTCCTTCAGGCTTTGGGCAGTGTGAGGACCTGGCAACACAGAAGTTTTTGTGATGGTGTGTGTGTCAGCAACGATGGTCTGTGCATGTTTTTCAGGATTGCGTGAGGTGGGTTGTGGTATGAATCAACAAATGGAGTCAGCTGGCCCACTGCAGCTTATACAATGTGAATGCAAACCTACAGCTGAATTTGTTCACTGATGTTGCAGTTTAAAGTAACTTGTATCTCGTAGTGAGCCCACAGTGTAATAGGAACATCACAAGACAGAAAGGTCTTAACTTTGAAGTAATTAAACTGCAATTACAAGTTTCACAGGAGAGTTATTAGGATTATGTGGATGAAGGCTAATTAGCTGCCTGTGTCAACGTTTTGAAGAGTGTTTTTTAATAAACACTTTTATGTGATTTTGTAAGGCTGCATACCAGAAATATAAAAGTTAAAAGAAACCAAGTTCATGGATGAGCCAAGAAGAGAAAATAAGATGAAAACTTCATTTTCAAAAACCTAGAATTGCATCCTTGTTTTTGTACACGTGCTGACGAAACAGCACTTCAGCTACTGCCAGCTGTTAAACACTATAATGGATCTGTAATATAAGATGAACTACATTTCAGTGAGGTTTCTCCTACACATGTGGTGTTGATGTTGTCTTTCTTCATCCCACAATAAACTGCAGGTAGATTTGACTACAATCTGTGGATTTTTAAGTGACACTGTTTTTACCATACTTTTCACTTTTAACCTCCATGGGTGCTTAAAGTCTTAGCCTCTTCCTCTGGTTGCAGTGTTTGTAGCTTGATATATATATATATAAGGATAAATAAAGATGAGCTTTATTTGTCACATGCTGAGTTATACATAGTACAATGTACATGAATGTATTTTTGTACCTACGGCCAGTAGCTAGAAATTCTACACGAAAGTATAGAAGATAGAAATACATATTTATATTTTTATCTAAAACCATCTAAAGGTGGATAAGATGGGTAGCTCATGTTTTGGAGCTAATACCTGGAAAATATATTTAGTGTATGTTATAAATAAACCAGCCAGGTCAAGTGACACATTAATAACATCACACCTCTGCCACTCACATCTTTCACATCAAAACCTTATCGCTTTCCCTCAGTTCACACACAGCTGCACTTTTTATACACATTTTTGCAGAGCTGAGATGATTAAATATGCTTCAGTGTTATTCTGCTGCTTAGACCCCACCATCTGCAGTGCACTAATGAAAGAAATCAACCTTAAAGAAGACAGGAAAGTAGTACCATCTACATAAAGTGGGCATAGTTAGTGAAATATTGTCATCTGTGCATGTATGTCGAGGCTCATTTTTGCAAATATGGAGCTCTGTTTGCTGTCTTCAAGGTTCCTGGTAACTATATATGTGAGAGTCTTCCTGCATAATTTGTTGTTTTGTATTCATGAGGCATTTTGGCTTCATATAAACCCAGAGGTGATGTGTTGTAATATCATTTCCAAAATGAGGCTTTAAACTTCAAGCTATTTCTGGATGTCTGTGCTGTTTTCATTATCATTGAAATCCTTTGGTGCTAACCACTCCATATGTTTGGCTGTCCTGTTGATGAACGTTGTGGTGCTCGTGCTGTGTCTGTTTATTCCAAGCAAACCAAACCTTTGCCCAGAAAATAAAATGGAAATATACTGAATCACTGCACTGATATAAAGCAGCTGATAGAAAGAAGCAAATTAGACATATATGATGCAGTTTACACTTTTTTTTTTTTTTTTTTGCTAACCTTTATCAAACTCTGCGTCCTCCTCTGATGAAAGCACACACCTCCAGTGTATGATAGAGAGGAAGGGAGGAAACGGGTGCCAAGTACATTCAGGCCTAAAACTGGTCATTTTTTCAGTGGGAGAAGAGCAGATTACAGCAGACTCAGGAAGTGTTTGGCTGAGAGTTTTACTGCAGCTTTGTGCTTTTTCAAAATCACACAGCTGACAGGAATCACCTGATTCATCTGCTCCTGCAGCTCTTTCCAACTTCGCTTCTCTGATGTACCACTCTGCGACCACCCTTCCCTCACCTGCCTTGCTTTTCTCTGTCACTCTCTGTTTACATGCACTCTGTTAATTTGATTAGAGCCAGTAGGGTAATATTGCAACTGCCAGAAAAACCCCTTTAGAGTTATCTGACTCGCATTAAGGTTGTAATCGCAGAAGCAGAACTCGATTAACCCAGCCGGATTACTCAAATTCCTCTTGGCACCTATACAGCTTAGTGATTTTCTTCTTGAGAAAAAGTGTAGTTTCTAGCAAAACAGCCTGAATTTTTAACACTGGCAGTAACTGAGCTTGTGCTAGGGTGCTATTTCATCATCTGGTAGGAAAAGCACTAAAGGAGTCCATCCATTGTTAGATTCCTACTGTTAATCTTTCCTCAGTCACCCAACCTGATTATCAAGCACGTCTGACTGAACAGAGCCAGTATTACTGGCTGATTGTAGTGGAGGTTTCTTCAGGGCATATTTCAGGTAATATGGAAGAAAGAATTGCAGTAGAGGAGGATACTTTCACAAAGGGGCTTGTCTGATTGGAGTTTCATTTGTTTTATTTGGGTCTTTCAACTTAATGCTGTGGTAGTATTTGTGTTGTGCCATGTTTAAAAACAGTTTATGATGGGCTGATCATATGGAGACATCATGTTACCGCAGAGTGTGTTTCCTCACTCAAACTGTTGAAACTTCCTTATGTATTTGCACAGTAGTGCAGTTTGTGTGCATGTGAATGCACCAAATGTTTCCTCTCTGTTGAACTTCTAGTTGTGCTTCCCTCCCATCAGCTCTCTCCCTCCCTACGATCT
The DNA here is from genome assembly GCF_900324485.2 of Mastacembelus armatus. Taxonomy (NCBI): domain Eukaryota; kingdom Metazoa; phylum Chordata; class Actinopteri; order Synbranchiformes; family Mastacembelidae; genus Mastacembelus; species Mastacembelus armatus. The sequence continues at coordinate 2,594,753 of NC_046633.1, forward strand.
CATCTACAGTCACACACAGTCACACACACAGCTTGTAGCTTTTTCCTTATTCTGCTCTTTCACTTTCAATCTTTTTATTTTGTTTCTTTTTCTTCCTCCCTTCTTTCTTCTCCCACATCCTTCTGCTGCATTCACTCCAACCTTCTTCTGTTTTTTTTTTCACCCATCTTTTTCTCTTTTGGCTCTCTAATCACCGTCTATTGCATGCTCTCTTCGAGTGCCTACATCAACCTCTAATTGAAAACAGTTGCTGAGGCTGAACGAGCTTTGTTCAGGTGTATCGCCTGGATCCTGCTGTCCTGCTATTTGTCAGAGCTGAGTTGCTGCAGCAGATTATTAACTGCAATAAACAACCTATTTGCCTTGTCGCATGAGAGAGGGGAGTAAATTGAGCAACTGCTGCAACAGAACTGAATGTATGTTTGTAAGTTTCATGAATGTAGGAATTTTTAAAATTGTGGCCATATTTCAGCAGTGAGTATCCTGTTATGACACTGCAACAGTACTGGACACAATGGCACCATTCTCTGTTTCCATCAGGCCTAATTCTGTGCCTTCAGCAATTACTGCCTGGACTTTAGACTAATGCAAAGACCATAAGGCTTAACCAGAGCCAAAATGGAACCTTTTGTAATAGCTTCCATCTTCCTGTCTCTGCAATAACAATGGTAGCCACGCAGACAATATGAGTGTGTTATTGAATCCCACGGCATTTTTTGGGTGTTGACCTACTTTAGCTAACCCCAGGCCTTTTTCTTTTTCTTTTTTTTTTTTTTTGCTTGGAGTGTGAATGACGAGGAGTAGACTGGTGCCCTGACCTTGCTCATTGACCAGATCATTAGCCAGCCGGCTGATTTTGTGAAATGTAACACCAACTCCTTTCATCTTGAGTGGATGGAGCAGATTTAAGGTGGCAGCAAAAACAGATGAAAGGATGTGGCGAGTACAAGCAGGTGCGCTTTTCACAAAGGCTGACTCACACTGAGCTGTGTGCTCACATGGGTAAACAAGTAGAAGCAGGAAATCAGCTGTAAACCCACTTGTGCCTGCTGCCCTTTCATTTTTCTCTCTCATGGACAGACACAGCAAGGCCCCTATGTTCAGTCGGTAGAGCTTATACCCACACAGATCTGCTGCAGATGTCACCGTCACCCCTCCAACTTTCTTTCATATTCTCACACACACAAACTGAACTAATGCCTTCAATTCTTCAGGCACAAACAGAAGCAGTGGTCCTTCCAGCAGCCAATTCTCACTTCAGCAGGCATCTGAGAGGGAGGACAGCAAGGTGAAAGAAAAAAAAACAGAGAGAGAGAATTGGTGTTTTCATCCTGTCCTGAAAATAATGACATACCTGGGGAAAGCATGGCAACAAAGAAAGCATTTCTGTTTACTGTCAAGATGATTTGCAGAAGCCTGTCATTACTACCAGTGTTATGCAAACACTAGCACGAGTCAGTCCATCATACAGTGGCGAAGCAGAGCAGTATTGAATTCACAGTAGCTGAGATGTAGCAGTTAGCCGCCTAGCTTTCATTAGAGGAAGAGTTGGTGGGTGTGGTAAAACGAGAAGAGTAGATGCTGCAGTCAACTAAAGGAGTGAATCACTGCAGTGAAGATTGCTTTTTGAGACAGATGTGTTCATTAGCAGAACTCCACAGAGGAAATTGGCAAGATCAATGGTAAAGTTTTGCAGTGGAGGGAAGTTCACCCATAAGTCACAGATATTTAATTACTTATTTATTAATGTGGCTCAGTCAACATGGAAGGAGACAGACAGCTGAGCTGACATCAGTGGCTGCAGGGACCTTTACAGCATAGAGAATATTCTGGAGACTGAGTGAGGGAAACTGAACCCAGGTAAGAAGATGATGATGATGATGATGATAATGAGAGGACACTAAAGTGGGAATTTTATTGTATGGTACAGTCTGTTCCCCGTGCACACTACAGCAATGCTTTAACATCTCTGAAAAATATCATTTTACTTGTGCTTATAATCATAGATGGCTTCACTGATGTGTAACACATCTTATGAAAGACTTTTAGCATTAGCTGAATAGGCTGCACGACAGAATTCCAAGCCTTGTTTAATGTTACACTATAGGCCATGTCAAATTTAAAACACAGGAATGAAACCTGACTTTATTCTTCAGTTTATTCATGGTTTGACGATAAAATTAAGCATTAAACTTAATTATTGAGTTTGTAGTTTCAAAATAACTCTCCAACTCATGTCAGTGGATGGAGTTTAGTTACACAAGGGTTTGAAGCTATTAAAAGTTAAGGTTGTTGAAGGTTGGTTTAAATCTGCAATAGGAATGACTCCATGAGCCTAGAGTCATATATAATTATTCACTGGCATTTGAAGGAGGGATCAAGGATTTCTGCTCTTACTACTGACTACAACTCCCACAAAAACTGGAAGTGAACTAAATTTACTTGACAATATTACTATAAACTAGTGGATGAGAGACTGGCTCTCTGTTACGCAAACTGATATATTTGTAATCACGAAGGATGGATGGTAGGTTGTTGCAACAATTGTCATCCAACTGAAACTAGATGTTTCATAGAAATAACTGTAATGTTAAAAACTTGCCAAACCACACACTGAAGCCTTCTGGCCAACAAACCATCTACACCGACTGAAGTGCTGCTGCAGTTACAATGGCTGCTACTGCTGCTAAAAATAACTGGCTTAATAATAAATCATAATAATAACTTGACAGGCTTTTGAACTGTGCGTGAAGGCTTTACTCAACATAAGTGACATCATTGCAGTCGAAGGAACATGAAATGGAAGCGGAGAGTGTGTGTGAGAGGAGCATGATCTACCATCACAATAGAGCCACATTCTTTACTGGGATAAGAAACAAAGCAGAAAAGGCCATGAGCAGAGGAAATGTTAGCATGCAGCTGCCTCTGTGAAATACTGGTGACAGAACATTTTAACCGAGAATCAGAGAGAACTGGAATGAAAAGAAGGAAGTGAAGGAAGGGAGGGGCTGATTCAGCCTCGACAGAGGAAAAGAGTTCAGCTGAGGGAGACTTTATTGTCCCTGAGATACAATGACTGTGTAACGTCTACAGTTAGAAACAAAAAATATAGTAGAACATAAAATCAAAACAGAGACAGACTGTCAGTCAGTTCCTTCCTCTACAGCTGTTGTTGGTGTTACAGTTATTGGGATAATTACTAGAATGTTCAACTTATTGCAGTAATATTGTTTGTGGTGGAAATGTTGTCTTTTTTTATTAGGCTCATTTCTGTTAAAGCTGCATTTTGCTGATTTTTTTTTTTTTTTTTTTTTTTTTTATGACAGGGGCAGCTTACTAGTCATGACTGACACCTCTGAAGTCATGTCTACATTGACATTTAAATTCTACAAACATAGACAGCCATCAAGGATGCTATTGTGTTGCATTATGGGGAATGACGGTTCAAGGGTTTCTGGAGCATAACCCAAACTACTGGAGACCAAAAGCCAGAAAATGTCAGCCTTCCTTTTTCTAAATCTGTCTCGATCAAATTCTTCAGCCCTGCTGAAGTGTTGCATGTACTGTATATAGTGCAAGTCCATTTGTTGCTCATACTACGTGTATTATTTTATACTTTTAGACTTCAGGTAGAGCATTTTTTTTGCTGAAGATCCAAATAAAGACTAAGCAGCAAAAAGGCAAAGGATGCACCAAGAGGTAATAGTCAACAGAATGGGTTGTATCTTTTGATTATAGTTTAAAATTATGCATTATTGGTTTTCATCGTTTAAAAAAAAAAAAAAAAAAAAAAAAAAAAATCAATGTTTATTGGGGTGGAGTAATACATGGACAAAAAGATTATGGGCAAGATTTAAAGCTTAGTCATGAAAAGACGTGTCCAGTTTAATTATGTAACAACATAAATGCATTGTAACTTGATTTTAAAGCTGGGACATCTTACATCATCCATTTTAGCATGTTCTGCATGTTCTGCAACATCTTCATTCAGTGAAATTCGCGGAGCTGTGGCTCACAGCTGCTCTGCAGACAGTGAAATGTACCGTTGAACACTTGTCTTCACCTTCAGTGCAGAAAGTGAACGGGAGGAACAAGAGAAAGACCTCACAGACCACTACAGCTGAATTATAGATGAGGTTGGAGGAACGAGGCACTCCACTGGTTTTTCCCATCCTCCCACCTCAAATTCATGGTCTCTCACGCAGGCACACCCTCAGAATCACACCACTACACCCAACAATATTCCTTGCATGCACACATTCCTTGCAAGTCTCTCAGGGGGAGCACACAGTTCAAACTACAGCTTTTTTCATCCCAGTACTCATGTCCACCTAAACCCTCTTTTAACATATACTGTTTCTCAAACACACACACACACATGCACACACTTAGGACCTCTCCATGCCTCTATTATTGAAACCCACTTAGCATGCTGCCTTTCTCCTGACATCTGACTCACCAAACCAGTGACCCATAAGCCCAGAGAAGAAGAGCTCAGTTCTCTGATTCTGCTGCAAGTGCTGCAATGTGATCCAGGAAAAGCTGCATTCTCATACTGCAGTCGGACTGGGAAAAAAGAGAAGAACTGCAAACTGACATTAGAGCAGTTTCCAAACCACTTCATCTTAACAAATATGAAGTATGTTTAGAAATGCCCGAAACACCTGCCTTTTGGGTTGACATGGACACTGTTACACCCCAATTTAACATTCCCAGTAGAAGGTTTAGGTTGGTCAACGTGCAACACTAGTCCAGAAACAACTGCTTGAACCATCGCATATACTCAAAAACAACTTTTTAAAATTCAAACAAATATAGCAGGTCCTTTATGACTTCAACTTTCCAGTCAAGTCTGTCAATCTGCCAAATGCAGTAAACCTTTTTTTTAAATCCAATAAATCAATCATAATTGAATAGAAAGGGTTGCAGTGCCGGCTAAGTGGCTAAACTTGGTGCTTCTGGTCATGTGACACTTATGGACCCAGAGAGCTTATCTGGCCTCAACCCAAAAAACTGTATCACACAGATTGGAAAAACTGCTTATCCCAGCTTTATCCAAACATAGTAGATGCAGTGTGAGGTATCAGTCGTATATGCTAGTTAGCCAGAGAGAGACGGGTGAACTTGCATTACAGCTAAGATGTCTGCTGAAAACAAGTGTCAGGTGTGACATTTAGAGATGCTTTTATCTCACAAATCAATCCCAGCACAAGAGAAGCCAATGAGCCTGCAGTTTGTGTGGTGGCCAAACTGTAATCTCTATGTCACATGATGCACTCAGGCCTAGAAAGGCTATGTGGCATCCACCCAAAAGCAACAGCTCAAAGCATCACTTTGTTTCAAGAACTGCTTATTTGAACCGATACAGTAGGTCCAATATGGCTCAGAAGCCACCAATCCAGCATGGTGTAGTGAGCCAAGTGGATTCAGATCAGGTTTCTAATGTGCATGAATTATGGGTTCATAAGCCAAACACTTTTTCAGTACATACACTAAAAGAACAGCTGTAACTGGCATGAATGGGTATCCATGTTCTGATAAAGTATCCAATGTAAAATACATCCACTGCAGCCAGTCCTGGCCAGTTTTCCACAGTTGCAGTTTAACATCTCTCATCATATAGTCAAGGCAATTGCCTGTCCTGGAAAATTATTGAAGTGCATTATTTTACCGTGTAAATGCCTATTCTATAGCACTTTTCATTTTGTTGGGCGACTGAAGTTTAGCTTGTTCAAATTTAACCTAATTTAGCTTAAATTTAGCTGGAGAGGTAAACGAGTGGAGGCCAGTGAAAGGAAATGCCAAATGTTGGGGAAATGGAATCTGTTATTACAAGAGAAATGAAAAAGAGGAAATATATTTTATAGTCCAGCATCCTGAAGGGACAATGAAGCCTTTCGCCTGTCTCCAGTGGTACAGGAGGAACAGCCAACAAAGCCAGCAGTGGTACAGTGGAGCTAGAACACGTTTTGACTGGGTTGGCAGATGGAAATCTAACTGTGAAGTAACAGATACATGACTAGAAACTTCAGAACAGAAGCCTGTGTGGCTTCTTGCAGTTGAGGATGTGCAGATGAGGAAGAGCAATAACGACTGGTGACTGTTCTGGGTGAAGTTTCATCTTCTCACAGCAGACAAACATGCCTGTTTGCTAATAAGGAGACCCACCTATGAGAAAGCCAACTGAGCAGGTGTTGAAAGTAGGAACAGGAGGGGAAACTGCGAGTCAGCGGCGCATGGTCAGAGATTTATTCTATACTTTAGCAGTGGAAGGATCAGGCCAATAAAACTTTATGGCTGAAGCGTTTCATTGTGAAACTCATCCATCTTGGGATGAGTTACTGCCTGATGCTCAAGATTTAATATAAAAATGTAAGACTTTTTTCATATTCAGTAAGTTTCAATTTCATGCCATTGCTTGTTTATCAGATTAGGAGTTGCACTTTTCAAATTGGTTTTGGAACAAAACCCTACACACGTCTGTATCAGCATGATAATTGGATTTTAGGTTTTAGCCCATTTTAAATGAAATGCTTATGGCTGCAGCTGCTGATTATTTTGATTACGGAATAACTGAATAGTAATTTTGTCTTTAAGATGTGAAAAATAATGACAAATACTCCAACTGGATTATTTTTGATTGGCCAATAGTAAAAAAAAAAAAAAAAACCCCAAAGGTAAAATTCATTTAGCAGAAGCATGATTAGAGGTTTTACTTGATAAAATACCATGGATTCATTCATTCTTCTGATACTAGGCCTATGTATATTCCATGTTTGGGAAAAAACTGACTTTTTCAGTCTCTTCAGCTCATCAAATGATCACGACTGGTCAGGTGCACTCAGTAGTAACAACGTATTTACTGTAGCAGTAAAATCCAGGTCAGATGCTTGCGAAATGGCTGCTTCTTTGTTTCTCTGCATGTTTATTGGACGTTAATGGCCACCTCTTTGACGCAGATAGAAACAAACAGATAAAATGTGTTGAGCTGTGGTCAATTAGAGGGCGTGCTGTTCTGTTCCTGACCTTCAGCATGTAAAGAGATATGAGATAATAGGCTGTGGCTGTTAGTCAACATGCCCCTTTTGTGTCCATGTCAAACCACACATCATACCTCCGCTTTCCAGGTGATGTTGACACTCTTCTGTTGTCTTCCCCCCCCAGGTGCTTGTTAGGTGAGTTCAGCAGACTGGTCAGAGACTGTGGGTGATGCTGATTAAGCCAAGAGACACTTTGCAGTCCAGATGAGACAATGCCAAAGCCTTTCCCATGTGGAAAGATGTTTGAGAGTTTTCTTGTGCAGCGAGAGAAGAAAAGGAGATTTAGGTGAGGTGGCTCGCTTTTCATATAGGGCACTGTCACACAGACACACACACACACACTCACACTCACACACAGAAACACACACTGAGGAGTTTTACTGCCTTGAGGTCTTGTAAAACAAAGGCCTTTAAACGCTGTGGAGAGACAGTACATCATTTATCATTCCACCTATGAAACTGTTTAGCTGATGTGGCAAAAATTATAAAGCCACCAACCACTTTTTCTGTAACCTGGTCTAGGGCTGAATATTGAGTCAGCACTTCCAGTGTTAGAGACAGTTACAGTGGTTGAGTTGCACATTTTACATTTCTAATATTCAGGGTTTTACTATTTAATATTATTGTAAGATTGACTTTATGTGACTTCCTCTGTTTTGTAATAAATTATTAGCTAAATATTACTGCATTTATCTTTTTAAAGAGTAGAACATTTTGAACAAAAGATGCATTTGAACATTTGACAATGGTGAAATTTGGTGCTTGTTCAGAAACACCTGCATCCTCCCACTGCTGCCATGACCTCAGACAGACAGACAGACAGACAGACCACTGCTCTGCCTTCCACTCTAAACTACTGAGAGCAGGTCAAGGTAGCACATCACATTTCACAGGTTGAAATCAGAGAAGTTAAGTGGGAGAACACCAGCACAGAGTCTCTTCTCCCTGTGGTTGTCCATCATTTGGTTGTTTACGCTGTGTTTGACAACCAGCAGGTGAGGCATTTCAAAACTGTGGGAAGGAGCATGTAGCAATGCCAAAACTTTTTTAAGTTGCATTAAAAGAGAGAGAAACACAGAGAGGAGTTTTGTTTTGGAAGAGAGGAGAGGTGTAAAATAAAAAGTAAAAGCAGTTTGAGAAGATAAGCTGTGTGAAGAGAAGAGCGGCCATTTCTGCACACTCTGCTTTCTCTGATAACACACTGTCCACAAATAAAAGATTTCAGTTGTATAAACACAGGAACCCACATCGGCCTGAAATAAAACACACAAAGGAGTTTTCTAAAAATCTCCTCCTCCCTCATCCCAGGCCTGAAGACGTGCCAGGAGACGGGTGTTGCCCTGCTCATGGGCTGGCTGTCTCAGCTTTGATCAAACTAATTTGTCCCTTTTATTTTTTTAACAACAGAAAGGAATGTAAATTTAGATTAAAACAAGAACAACAAAACTACAGGACGTGTTCAGGTATGGGGCCATGGCTACGTGTGTGTGTGTGTGTGTGTGTGTGTGTGTGTGTGTGTGTGTGTGTGTGTGTGTGTGTGTGTGTGTGCGCGCGCGCGTGTGCGCGCGTGCGTGCGTGCGTGCGTGCGTGTGTACTCTGTGAGGCCTCAGCTTGAAAAAGCAAGTGCCCATAATGTAACTGGGTTTAAGGTTAGGCTTAGGAAATGAATGTAAGTCAATATAAAATCTCTAAAGATTAAAGATAAGTATTATAATACTGGTCATTACTTTATTACATCAATCACAAGATTTACATCTTACAGCTAAAATGTACTTCACATGACCTTAGAAAGCAAATGCATAAAAAGTCTCTGTGGTTTCTCTTGTCTCTCAGGTGTTGACTGTTGTGTGATTTATACCAGGGTGTAGCATGGAACCAGTCCTGTTCCAGGAAGCAGTTTTACTGATGTATAAAGATAAAATTCTTCACAGCATAGTTGAACGATGTCCAGATTACGTAGCAATCTGTGTTTAGACATTCATGGGATTTTGTCCTGCCCCATGTTCTTGTAGTATTATTTTGTAGTGTCATGTAGAGAAAATAGCTGTAACTTATCAGGCTCTGAAGACATTTCTAAAGTCTGACAAAAATTACGTTGTCTCAGTTTGGGCTTAGAGCAAGAAAAGACCTCCAATATGGGTTGAAAAGATGTGGGTGTTTAACAGGCTCACCAGGAAATGTCTCAAAAAGATGCTAATTATTTGCATTATGGAAAACTTAGTATCAAAGGTTTTAAAATCTCGAGCCATTGTGGGGACTACATTTCAGAATATACAGTACAGTGCTGCAGCCCCTGTAGCATCAATTTAGACCGTTTCTTTTGTCCCTGCAACCATTGTGCAAGTGCAGTATTAAACACCTGTGAGCTACATTCACATTGTCACCAGATTCATCAACAGCCCTATAAGGTCACTCATATTCTCTTTCAGCCTCCTGCCATTTCTCAGTGCACTCTCCAAAAGCAGGTTCAGTGAGTTTCATCCTAACTCAAAGTAAAACACACGACAGCTCAGTCGGCTTGGTAAGACCCAAAGTGAGCTGAGAAGCATCCATGCATGTAGTTCACAGTGAATAAACAAAAACTGAGAAACTAAGAAACTGACAGAAACAGAAGGCTTTACTTTCCTCCACCCGTGTGCCACTGCCCTGAACCTTCACACCACAGTGATAGCCTACTGCACAGGGTTAAAAATGGCCTCCCAAATCTGAACATGTGTGAATGAAATTCATTAAAACATTATTTAGGAGAAAATCATCTTTTCATCTCCTCGCTGTCACCTTATTTTCTCTGTGTACTGGGGGAAAGGGAGATGATGCGTTTGTTCACCCCTCACTTACTCCTCTTTGAATTTTATGTCAGGCGATATGGGAAGCAGAGTAGAGCCAAGTGAAGGAGGGAAAGAATGAACGTGAAGGGGAATTAGAGATGACAGATAATAGTGGGGAATTGAGAGAGTTGTGGAGAGGATGTGGCAGAAGAGGACGAGGTGGCGCAGTGCTTCAGTACTACACCGAAACCCCACCAGCTTCCAGCTTGTCTCCTTTTGTACTTCTGCTCCCATCACGTCCTCTCTCACTTCCTCTCCTCTTGTCTCTCTCTTTCATGATTGTTTTTGAGTTTTATGAGCAGAATATATGTTTTGGAAAAAGAAGTATCTCAATGACACACTGGTATTTGTACAATTGCAACCATTGCACCACTGTCATTGTTTATGGTTTTTGTAAAATCAGTTATATTTGGTGAAGATTTAAGCAGGAGGGACAGTGACAGGACAGACCAGCAGGCAGGCAGCTGGTGACTTGTTTGATAGTTTAAGGCTTGTTTTGTTCTTGACTTGCACGTTAACTGACTTTTCTCAGGTCTCGAGATTTATTGTGACTTGCACCGCAGTGGCTTTATTCCACTGTGAGTAATACATTTTGAGATATCAGGACCCAGAAAGGGCTTAGTATTTGAGTGCGGAGATATGATCTCTGTGTCGCTGTACATGTGAATATTATGAGACTCTGACCAGGGTCCTCAACAACTTTTGAAGCTGCACGAGAACATAAATCCCCAAAGACGACTTTCACCGCTTCTGAACTCGTCTTTCACATTCGCTCCTCTGCGCTTCATCTCTTGCCTCATTCATTCGACTCCTCCTTCCATTGGACCACATCACCTCCTCCCATCCTCTTCCTTTCCCCCAACTTCAGCTGGACCTGCCTGCCCCTCTGCTCCTCTTCACACTCCTCTCCACTCTTCGCCTTTTGTTTCATTTGCAGTAATCAAGACCTTGGGGGGCCTGTGCTGAACAAGCTCCTTCAAATTTGTGTAATGTTGGGCAGTCACTGGGAAAGCTGGCTCATTCAAATGTCCAACATGTTTTTGAAAATAGTTTAGACTGTACGAATAAATTTAGCTGCGTAAACTGTCCACTTCCTGTGTTTAGCAAAGTAAGGAGATCCCATTCAGTCAAAACCAAATCTGGACTCTCATTCAGATTCTAGCTGAATCCATTTTTATTGCAAGTGAGAGAAGATGTAGGTGAGATGTATCAGGCAGATGTGTACAAACAGGACCAGATTAGGATCATGGATAATGTGTTTTTGTCACCTTGTATTTTTGAATTTCATGACCATTGCTTAATAAGGAGTAATTTATAATGAATACTGATCCAGAGGCAGCTTTCATTGGTTGTTTCCTTTCTGTATAGGCTTGCTTTTCCTCTTTCCTGTATCTTCACTGAAACAAAGCTACAAGATGTAAATTAAAGCACATCATTTAATCAGCGTGGTTATCAGAATAAATTATGTACAGCTCACTGGCCAGAGCCAGGCACAGTACTGCCACAAACAGGTTTTTGATTTTCAGTGTGGCTAATTGGAGGAACTCACTTTTCCAAGTTCTGACTGAACATGATTGTGAATAAACCTGCACTGACTGATTTTTGGCCCCTTGGGGAAAGTGCAAAAAGCTGTGAAGACAAAGCATCACCCTTTGAATCTGACATGGTGAACATTTTACCCAGTAGTTGTTTATTTACAGAGATGTTATGGTAAAATAGCAAATACCTGTTACTTAGACTTGTGTTCCAGTCATCTGATGAGTGTAACTCTATCAGTCCCCCTTGTGCTAGCTCTGTTTCTGTTAAATTGGGATTTTGCAGGAGGAGGAGGAGGCCTCATCTGTATTACATCTGTGAAAATTCAGACACTCATATCTCAAAGCTACCAAAATGAAACTAGGGAGGAGCATAAAAACTGTATTAGTTTATTATTTTTTTAAAGGCACTTATTAAGACAATCATGCAACACATAGGTAATTTAATCCTGCTGTGTTATTGTATATTTGATTGACTTCTGTTATTAGATAGGTTACTACATTTAAGTAGCAAAACTTAAAAACTCCCTGTAATAAGCCAAGCAAAAGTCCTGTCTTTCTTCACTAGAAACAGTATTTGTATTTTTGCTGAAAACAAACATGCAGCAACAGCTTTAATGGTGCTGAACTAATCCTGAACACAACACCTGTGTTTTCACTATATTGTTGTGCACATTGTGTCAATGCACAGACACAGAAGTGTGAGTGTGTTCAATGATGCTGATGGAGAGACAGAGCTGAGCTCCAGCAATGTGCCATTTGGATGCCAAGAGGCAAAGCTCAGCTCAGTTGGGCTCCGCTCCAGTTTAGGTTTTTTTAGTCCAGAAATAAACACAGAGTGTGAGACTGAGTCAGAGTAGTGAGGGTGAGGCTTGGAAAGGCAAAACAAAAAGCTCAAAGAAGCTAAAAGGCTCTTCAGATCTGAGAGCTTCAGAGGTCTTCATAGGTTACTGCGAGCAACTCCAGTCACTTCATATTGTATCACCACCGTACATTAACATGAATATTGATTAGAGTGGCTTTAAAGGATTTTCTGCCCATATAAAAAGAAGAGTCTGTATCCTTGAGGTCATTTTCATCTACATCATAAAATAAGATTTCCACTTTCAATCTTTTTTACTTTTTGAAAAGTGTTTTATGCTCTTTTTTTGTAATTAGAGAAGAAAACAACCACTGAGGCACTGAAGGGTAAAATGCAGGTTCATGCTCCATATACTCCACATACTGCACCGAACCTCCTGGTCTTTGGACTGTTGCACTTACCAACGACAGCAGATGATGAATGTTTTTATTTTTATTTTGGCTTGTTTTTAAACAACGTTGGAAGCCCATGTGTGGGATGGGAATAAAGAGATTATTACAACATGGAAATAGTTTTTTGATGCTATTAGTCAGACTCACTTCATTTCGCACTTCATTTATCTCCGACCCCACCCGCCCCCTCCTTTCTCTATTTCAGGATGAAAATGAGGCGGCACAGGGTGTTCTTGTTGTGCACGGTGGGCCTGTGTGTCATCTCTTTCCTCCACTACTACAAGGCCCTGCACTACGTCTCCCTGCTGCGCGAGCTATCTGCCCCGTACCCCAACATCAAGTCCTTCATCATGGTCACTGGCTTCTTCTGGAGGGAAAAAGGTTTGTCCACCACCCCTCTCAGCCCTGCCTCACCCGAAGAGGCCCCTGATCTCCCCCACTCAGACACCAAAGCCAGAGTGGTGTCAGGTGTTGTGGGAGTAAGAGGAATGGGGATCGAAGATGTCATGGGTGGGGGTGCTGGGCTCATTGCCAATGCAGCTCTGGAGATGAGGCCGAGGGCGGAGCCAGCGCCCCCTCATCCGTGGGAGAAACCAGAGGAGAACCAGCGGGGACATGCTCCAAATCAGGTAAGCTGCTTACAGTGAGTGACCTGTACAGTCATTGTAATACAAGAGCTCTTTCCCAAAGACTGACTACTAATTCTATAGTGTTTATTTAAATTTGTATGTTATTGTATTGGACTTTTACCTCCAAAGAACTTGCATCTCTGTAAAATAAGTGGTGCTGTTCTATCATACTTTTCTAGTTAGAACGTCCGACCTCTAACGTGGATCGACATATCGGCATCAGGCCTGATCTTGGCACAGTTTAATGGATCAGTATCTGCTAAAGTACCCTAAGCCTTTCTTAACTGAACTTCATCTCAGCTTGCTAAGACTGGCAGCACTGAGCGCCTTATGACAGCTGATCAAACTGTTGCTGATTAATATTAATTCTGAGAAACTTGATGACAGGCTAAAATTAAACTGCACTCCAAAACACTGTAACACCGCTGTACAGTCAGAGTGGACCGACTGTTCCTGTAGTTCCAGCTGCAACGTTCTTTGGAATAAGTAACTTTAATCAACATCAGATTCAATTCTGTAACGTGAGATAAAGGATTCTGATCAGGACTGGAGCCAAACAAAACATGACTGAGACATCCCTAACTTCTATGCAGTAAAGTGTGTAAAACAGCTAAATGTAGTACACATTAAGAGGAAACAAAAGAACAGAAAGTAATAAGGTGCTCTCTTTGAGGCGTCTTATTGATCTTTCATCTTTCTCTATTACTGTATTTTATCCTGCTGTGTTGCAGATACTGTGCTGTCTTTTATCACTGTGCAAATCATCTCCAACATTCAGCAAGTTCCCACATTCATTATCATGGTGCTTTTGTGATTTAGTGTAAGAAGCAATAAACCTTCCAACATTTAAACTGTGTTTCTGAAGTAGCAAATTGCTTTCATTATGAAGATGTAATGATTTGGTGTCATTGTTGAGCTGTGATTATCGCAGCTGCACTTTTATTAATGTGCGTTTCCAAACATTAACTGTAGACCGTTAACCTTTATTTCATTCACCTACATGTTTGCATAAGGAGCTGCAACTCGGGATTAATCAACAAAAAGGAAATATAATTTTGACTAGTGCTTATATTGTAGGATATGGCTTTCTCAAGATTTTAATTTCATGGGTCATATATACAGGTATGTGTCATTATCCTGAATAGGTTTCATTACTGTGTTACATTCTAACAGGCTAATTTTTATTGTCCACTAACACATTTTCAGCAGAGAGAATCAGATCAGTTTTAGTTTGTCGTTGCTGTGTTGACCCACAATGACATGGAACTGTTGTTGTTTTCCTTTATGTGCCATCATCAGATTATCTTTTGAGTTACTCTCAAATTGCCAAGAGCACGTTTCACTGTTTCATAGCAACTGGTACAACTCATAAACCTTTGTTACTGCATGGCTTCAACTTGTTTAAAGGTCCAGAATATAAACCTTTAGAAGTTAATGGAGGAGTCCCAACTAAAAAATACTTTTGTTTTGTTATAAACATGTAGTGCAACTATCAATTCAAATTGAGCTTTGTATTTAGGTTTTCCATTCCCCATGTCCGTTTTTCTCTCCAGGAGGGAGCTGAAGATCACTTGAAGCCACAGAATTCCTTAAAAATCAGCTTCCAGCGTCAAGTTGCTGGGCCTTCCATCACACACACTCCACTGAATGAAAAAAAGCACCATGTGCAAGACCCCTTGGAATCCATAGGTGACCTGCACACCCGCACTCACCAGCTTCAAGATGACAAAACACCTTACTTTGTCCGAACCAAAGCTGGAGCCCTTTGCTTTAGGCAGGGGACAGAGGTGGCTACCCCAAAGGAGTACTCTGGGAAATCAGGAGGTGGTGGGGCAAATGGAGCTGGGGAAGGTGCTCAAGTTGGAGCTGCTGTGCAACGTAAACCTCTGGAAGTCCATCTGCAGCCCTCCATAGCTCCAAAAGCTAAGTCGAGGTCCAGGGGTAATGGTAAGCGACTGGTTAAGTGTGTATGTCGGCCAGGATGGCATGGACCTTACTGTGGGGTTCCCACCATGGTGTACCACTCCAATCTGCCCACCAAGGATCGGCTGACACCCAGAGAAATCCCACGGAGGGTGATCAACGCCATCAATGTTAACCATGAGTTTGACCTGCTGCATGTGCGCTTTCATGAGCTCGCCCAAGCCGTTGATCTGTTCCTTGTATGTGAATCCAACTTCACTGCCTATGGAGAGAGACGCCATCTGAGGTAAGACACACTTCTGGACTGGTGTGTGTATGGAAATCATACAAGCCATGCCCCTAAGGTCAAGTTTTATCTAGTCAAGATGTGTAATCCTCAACTGAGCTCCTCTGAGGCAAAGTCATGAAAGGGGTTTAAATATTATAAAACCGTAACTATAGTAAAATCCGAATGTAGCGTCTATTTGATGTGCTCTCTATACTGAAGATGCCCAATTTATCCTCGTTTCATAAATATTCATCAGTACAAAATTAATAAGTTGCACAAAATCCCAACTTTTACCAAATTGTGACACTTAGCAGCGCAATGAATAGCTAGTGTTTACAGCTCACAGTCTTTGTTTGCAGCCAGCCTTCACGCTTTTTCAGTATCAGTGTGCTGAATAACAATTTTCAGTAAAGTTCCTTTGGCAACAGCATGAAATACCCAGGGAGCAATTTTACAGCAGATTATGACAAGAGCAACGTGATTGACTCTGCGTGCAGCCTTGGAGGGAGAGATTGGTGTGTTCAATCATAGAATGTGACACAGCATGAAAGCGGCTACATTCACTGAACAATCTCTCTCGCAATGCATATCAACAGGTTAATTGAGCTGTTCTTCCAGTCAGTTTGGTGCATAGACACTGGGATTTCTGTACTGAAAGACATAATTTGTCAGACAAGGACCTTTGTTGCCCTTATCATGTACTTCGATGTATTTCAACTTTCTTGCCATTGTTTTTGAAATTCCTGCTACTGTTTTTAGATCATTCTTTCCAGTAGGGAAAACAATTGACTTATGACACTTGCTTGAGTTGTGCAGTCAACACAAATCAAGTCTGCATTTATTTTCCTCCAAGTCACATGGTTCCATGGTAACATGATTTATGTTTGTCATCAGTATTTCTTCACCAAAATGTTATAGTTTCCTCAGTGATGCCCAACAAATGTGTGTGTTAAATGCATCTGTCATCACATAACACGTTTGCATTACATTTGTTTATTAATTTTGAAAACCTTGTGTCCTGACTTTTGGTAGTGCACCATGTCTTAGCACTAACTGCCAATAAGTGCCAATAACTCACTCATGAACAGCACTGATCCAAAGTGCCACCAGTGGTCAAAAACTGGACAAAATAGATTTTTGAATTTGAAGTGTCTGCACTGTTTTACCTCACAACAAGTACAGTACATGATGTTGTGAAAAAATGCAAACATAATGAGGATGACATAAACATGCAGAACCACTGACGGTCATTTGAATATATCAGTGCATGAACAAATGGCTATTTAAGGTTCTTGTGAAATTATCCACTAAACTGCAAACTTAATGTGTGTGTCCTCTCCAGTTTTCTGCAGCTGCTCCTCAATGGTACATACAACTACATACGTCACAAGATCCTGTACGTCTTCCTCGACCATTTCCCAGATGGGGGTCGGCAAGATGGCTGGATTGCTGACGATTACTTGCGTACCTTTTTGACACGCAACGGTATGTCCAGGGTAGTGGGAACCAGGTCGGACGATGTCTTCATTATCAATGATGCTGATGAAATCCCGGCACATGAAGGCATCCTTTTCCTCAAACTGTTTGATGGCTGGACAGAACCTTTCGCCATCCACATGCGCAAGGTAGTAGCAATATGTCATTTACACTTTCTATCAGGCTCTGAATTGTTCTGCACTGTGTTCTTGTAATAGCTTTCTGTTGTTCTGATGTTTAGAAAGTGTCAACAAAATGAATCATATTCAATGTTATTTCTTTTCCTCTCTCCACATGCAGTCACTGTATGGATTTTTCTGGAAGCAGTTTGGCTCTCTAGAGGTGGTAGCAGGAAGCACGGTGGGAATGCTCCGCGATGTCTACGATGGTGATGGTATCAAACTGCGCCGGCGGGAATACTACACAATGCCAGGTTTCCGCAAGTATGAGAACGACACAGGTCACATCTTGGTGCAGTGGTCGGTGGGCAGCCCTGTCCATTTCGCTGGGTGGCACTGCTCCTGGTGCTTTACACCAGAGGGGATCTACTATAAGCTGGTGTCAGCACAGAATGGAGACTTCCCGCGTTGGGGCGACTATGAGGAAAAGAAAGACCTTAAGTACATCCGCAAACTGATTGAGACCGGAGGCTGGTTTGATGGCTCCCTGCAGGAATATCCTCCTGTGGACCCCAAAGAGCACATGTATGCCCCAAAATACATGCTAGAGCACTATGACAGGTACCACTACCTCCTGGAGAACCCTTACAACGAAATGTCCAACAAAGTTGAGGGCTAGGAGTTCAGCTGGGAAAAATCTACATAAAATTACTACTAGGGCCCACGTGAGGCCTTGGCACTGAGTTCAGGGGGCTGAAACTATACTGATGAACTACATCTCTCACTGGAGCAATACTAAATGTATCTCCACCAGGCAGCACTGATGTTGCAGGGATTTAAAGTCTCTTAAAAATCATTTTGGGGTCAAAAAAGGGAACACTGAATCACATCCACCATGGATTTCCAGAAAGAGCATTGATAGGATACAACCACTGGATACACAAAATCATAGATTTTTTTCATTCTACTCTTGGGGGTGTACCCACACTGTCAGTCTTTTTGTCACCCTGCCCTTGTCCTCCCTTCTCCTCACCCTGCTGACACACCTGTTGTCTGAGAGAAAGGGGCTGCTTCAAAGAAAAACAAGGGATTTTTGTAGGCATGTGAAACCTGTGGAAAGGAGACACTTGGAAGTGAAGGACTGTGCTTGTTGTTTCTGTCTGTGTTTGCTAAAGTTTACAGACTGGTTTGATGTTCCCGCTTCACTCTACACCTTCAGACGTCTTCCTGTTAATATTTGGTGACCTCCTTCCAGAAAAACATACACATTCAGATATTAAATTTGGCGTTTTCTTCAGTAGAAAATGACTCATTCTAGTTAAACCCCACTGGCGTTACCTACTCAGTGGGGTTTAACTAGGTAGGTGGGGAAAGATGTTTCAGCTCATTGACATACTCACTTATCCAGATGCACCTTAGACCTTGTCTGTGTGTTTGTCAAAAAAAAAATTAAAAAAAGTATGTGTGGCTTGTCTTCGCATCATATTGTGAGGTGTTAGGCTGTGAAAGGGGGCGGGGGGTAAAATAATCAAGAGGCAAGAAGGAAATATCAGGCAGGGCTGAGGAAGAAAGACTGTGATATGAAACCAGAGAGCGAATACAGGAGAAAATTTTGGGGATAATGAGGGAGGAAGAGAGCAGTGATGAAAAGGAGGCTCTCTCGTCATTTCCTTTCCCACAGGCTCTGCTGATGCATGAGTGTTGCAGAATGTGTGTGAATGTATGTCAATGCAATCCAAGACAGATGAAACTTTCCGTTAGAGTAGTTGAGGAAAGACCAACCTTTGCTTTTTTTTTCTGTCTGTCCAGCAGCAACTGAGATGACTTTGTCTCCTTGGAAACTAAAGTGTGTGAAAAAGGGATACAGGATGGGTATTGTTAGGATGAGTGGGTGGGTTCACATCAGGCGAGGAGCTGCAGCATTCAGACTAGGTCAACGCCGTCTGTAGGTCCCCCTGGTTAAATATTCCTTTCTCCATAGCCAGAATCACCCACTTTCTAAAAATGACTCCTCTAAGCTTTTTCTGTTCTTCTCCTGCTCTTTTATGTTTTACACCACTAAGTGTCTTTTTTCCATCTTTAGTGTGTGTTTTCTCATAATTCTCATTAACAACACATTTTTTCTTTCACACGTTCCTCCTTCTGTCGAAAATGGCACTTTCCCTCTCCCACACACACACACACACACACACACACACTTTGGGTGAAGGCATGTAAGGCCTTGGGTGTGTGTGTACCTGTTTCCTCTTAGTTCTACGTTTCATTAATGGGGATGTATTTCTCTTCTCCCTGCCTCATTTCTCTCCCTGTCTCTACAGGACAGGGCAGCCGTTACCATGGCGATACCTTCCTTCTGCCCACAGATCACTATCATGTGAAAATTAGGCACATGCGCTCATGCCTCTTGCTTTCTCCCTATCGTAGACCACTTTCGATATGGCTGGATGCATAAATCCCCACCTTGAATTGCTTGGCAGAAAGTAGTGATTTGGATGATTTTGACAGCATATGCTTTCTGTGGGTGTGTGTCAAGTGGGCTGAGGCCAGCAGAGAGCTGCTCAAGATAAAGATGTCATAGCAGCAGTATTAACAAAGGTAGGGAGAAATTGTGGAAGCTAAACATGTAGCAGAGAAGTACTGGTCAAAAATCAGTAAATGCACTGATTTTTTTTTTTTTTTTTTTTTTTTTTTTAAATGCAGGTAGATCATATCCACCACCTGCTGTTTAAACGTTTCTCTGGGTTTTTGCAGATGCTGTTTGAAGGTGCAGTCAAGAGGCATAACAAATTTTAGGGAGGACACTAGAGAAGTTACAAAGAGGGAAGGGCAGATAAAATCCAAAGGCACAATTTGATGTTTCACACCGAACATCTTAATAAAGAATATCTCAGGTGCTGTTTTGTCCACCTGTTTTGTCCTGCTAAAAGTGTCACTTGGGAGTCTTGGGATGATAATTGAATTAGTAGCAGTACTGGGGTTTTGCAAGTCTCTGTGTCCCTCACTATATGACCATGGCTGTGAGCTCGTGGTGGGAAAAGCAGATTAGCCACTGACAGTTGTGTCGGGTCTGTACTGCTGCCTCCATTGCAGCACGGTCTGCGGCAGCAGCTGTTAGGGGTTTGGTGTTGCTGTTCAGAGCCAACTCCCATTCAAACCCAGAGGGGCTGCAGAGAAATGAGCTTTAAATAGGATTTGACATGAGGCGACCAAACAGATGACAACAATGTTGGATGATACTTTTTGTTCATGAATTAGAGTTTTGCCTTTTGAAAGGTACTGATATTCAATCAGTGAAATAAAAACAATTGCTGACTTTGCTCTGATTTTATGGCCTTGAACAATTTGCGCTATTCCTCCGTTGGCCTGTCTAGAAAAAAGTAAAAAAGTTAATCTTCTGTTACACAAGAAAAAAGAAAACATGCAACTTTATAGCCAAACGTCATCTCTGAAATGGGACCTCAGGGATGTTGGTTCAATCTCATCAAGGGCTGGGTGTGTGTTTGTGTTTAAGCTCTGCCAAGAGGCATTTAACCCGAGTTTACTCATCAACTCTCACACTGCTGCAGTGAGGCGGCACATCTGGTGAACAGTGTTTGCATGTTAGTACGTATGGGCCACGCTTTAAAAATGATGCGTGTGTGTGTGTGTGCGTGTGTGTGTGCGTGTGTGTGTGCGTGTGTGTGTGTGTGTGTGCGGTGACTCATGTCCGATAACGTCTGCCCTGCTGAAAGACAAGCCACAGTTACTGGGCTTGGCTTGTTGCCCCAGTATCGCCATGGCAACGATCCTCCTGATGAATTCCTGAGATCCCTAGCAGCCTGAGGTCACCAACTAAGATAGCAGACCAATCGGATAAGGGGTGAGGAGAGGAGAGCAGAGGGAGGATGACTGGAGGAATCTTGGCAACCTGACCTGGGTAAAAAATGCTAAACTTTTTATTGCTCAGTCACTTTCAGTGAAGGTAATTTTGTGCTTTTCATTGGTTTGGCTGACTCATCACAGCAAACTGACACTTTTTATGAAGAGCACATAAGGTAGATAGGAGAAAGACTTTTTTTAAAACATAAGCCAGGAATAAAACATGAGCAGGAAAACGAGAGAGAGAGAGAGAGACAGAGTTCTGTTTCAAACACAGCCAAGATTTGATGAATGGAGACTCAGATCCAAAAGGAGATATTTTGGAAACAGTCCTGTCGTTGTATTGTACTGTCAGTCCCAGTGACAGTAATATCGAATGAAGCATGGTTATAACATGAGGGAGAGGAGGGAGGCAATAAACGGGACTGAACAGCTTTGATTTTTCCACTTTGATGAGGGAACGTCGTTGTGGCGATGAAATGAAAACCATCCAAACGAGGGGAGCAGCTCATCATCCCTGTAAGAAATCTATAAACCAGTGACAGTTTAAGTAAAGAAGAGGTTGTGATGTTGAAGGGTTGGAGCTGCGTTTGTGCCACCTCACTGCACCTGATAGTTGTCTTGCTTAGAGACGCCTCTGCAGATGTTAAAGCACTTAAACACACCTGACATTTGTGCACAGTCTGTCTAAGAGCAGCACTGATCTGGGGCCACCCATCTTTTTTTTTTTTTTTTTTTTTTTTTTTCTCTTGATCAATCATCAGCAAAGCAAGTAATATACAGGCAAGTAAAGAGCTGTGGCCTATAAACATTATCCAGCCTTGAGAATATTAGAGGTTATTTGTAGAATTCAACATTTTTAGAGCATTGTCAAACATTTTTTCCGAAGAGACAAGGTTTGACTTTTAATTTGATCGGGTTTTCCCAGGCACAGCTGCAGTAAACATGGCTGCTGGCTTCAAGTAATTGGAACAGAGGGAATAAGTTGTATAAACGCAAAACTAACTGAGACCGTGTGAAGCTGCTGCAGGTTGGTGTGGAGTTTTGTTGCTAGGAAACAGCTCAGTGCCGCCCTGGTTTCCTTTGATTTATTACTATTAGCAAGAGGAAGCAAACTTGGAGCGATTAACATTTGAAACTGGATAGGTCTAAACCCTGTATTTACATGCTATCATCTAAAGAAATGTTTACATTGTGGTCCGCCACACATACTGTTTTTATTAAGTATATCGAGAAGTTTTTCCTTTACTTTTCCTTAAAGTAACATAAATCTGTTAAAAATGTTTCATTTACTGACATTACTGAGGATTTATCTTGCCCATGATTTAGTGTTTAGTATTAGACTTCTAAAACGTTAAGATTTAAATCTGTAAAGCAAAATAACCGGCACAGCCAAGGGGGAGATATCAGATATCCTGCCCATGGCACCACAGATTTCCCATAATGTGATTCAGTAGCATCTTTTTTGCTTTAATTTCACCATATTCACATCATTCAGACGCCATGACACCAGGTTATAGCACAAATTGGAAATTTCTAGTCTCCAAACTCGATCTGAGATGATACACGATGAGCCACGGAGGATATTATACAACAGGTCATATGCTGAGCAGAACTAACCATGCCTGGTAAATTGATCTTTATGTGTAAAATTCTTGGTGACCTTGTAATGTGTCCCAAAACCAGACAGCTGTGAAGATCACTACCAAAAGGGAAAAACAAAGAAAATGACATAAATCATCAGTCTAAAAAGATCACTATCAGCCTTCAATTCTCCCAACTGTTCTTTCAGCACACACTAACTATCAACACATGTTTGTGGCATTCAGCAAGTGTTATCCTGTACAGATGTGTTTCTGCAGGGCTGTTGCCTCCCCTAACACCCCCGTCTGTCACTGTGCTTGTACAGCGGCTGCCTGTCCAAGGGCCTTACATGCCTTCACAGCTCTGGCCCTCTGCCAGGCCTGTGGCTTCCACAATTGATCTTTTCCAAGAAACGGGCCGGAAATCAAGGAAGGGGGGGATGTGGATAAAAGAGGGTCATTTTACCAGGGCTCCTTTTTGACTGATGGATCCTACATGGGCCTGGAAACTGTAAAGACATTTAGATATGTATGAAAAAGTACCAGTGTACTGTTCTGGTACAAGAAAGACTACTTTTGTCGGATTTCCTTGAATTGGACCCGTCAACATATCTATTTCAAAGTTTATCACTAACACATTTTCAAATCAAGAAATGAAATGATATTTTGTGCCCATGTCTCTTTGCCAGACCACAGCAGCCGAAAGCTGCTGTTGTCATCATCTTGGCTCTAAACATGTTGTCATTCTCATCATAGAAGTTACAGAAGTCATTCATATTCCACAAGCTGATCCACCACAGTAAATCCAACAGTAGCAGTGAGGTGACTGGAAAGCACCAGCCCTTTAAAGCATTTAACAGTGCTGCAAGGTGAACAAGAAGCCTTACAATGCTGGATCTTTTTTCTTTGACCATTAAAATCTTCCTGTTGTTTATAGGTTTGTGATTTTTAACGAGTAAATCAATTGGTGAATTGGGTGCAGTTCAGTTCTGTTCAGAAAAGCAGCCAACTCAAACATTGCATAGGAAATAATGTGCCCTATGACACCTTTGATTTCAGCTTCGATTCTGCAGAAAAACACATCAAATAAAGTAGCAGTTTAGAATCTGAACGAGTGGAAACATTTATAACGATGGCTGGGAAATTTCTCCTCTGTTAACATATCACATTTTATCTGATGAACGTGGTTGGTATTTATAACAGCAAGACAGGAGAGATGTGCGAGTCTGTGTGTTTATCAGGACTCATAACACGTCTGAATGTTTCAGGTCAGACTGTTGGCTTTGGGGTGGGCGCTGGATGAATCTGGTCCAGCGCTCCATATGTTTTGACACCGTAGATCAAAAAGACGAAAGTCAAGAGTTGCACAGCAGAGGCAGATGGACGCAGTGACACATATGTGCATGAAAAGTCAGGCGAGCAGACAGGCCAACACCTGGCTGCAGATCAAATGCCGTCAGAGGGAAAGGACGAGTGTTGAATGTGTGTCTGTGTGTGACTGCTACTGTATATAGTCATAAGTATGTGGACAGCCCTGTCAGTGTACCTTTAGTTTGATATGGTGTGAAAAATCTGGTTCAAATCCTATTTCTAACTTTAAATATTGACACAGTCAAGTGCATAACACCCATAAAACAGTAAAATTTGCACTTTGAATGTTATTCATGAACTGAATTGACAAAATAGCACATGATAGTTAGTGAGCCCTAAAGGAGGCGGTAGGCAGGTGTGTTACCTTTAGTAGGCTCCCCTCACTCATACGAGGCTGCCTGTGTATATGGGTTTTCAGGGTCTTTAACTTTACAGCATTTTCCAGTTTTGGTTTGGAAAGGGCCTCTCTTGTTTCAATATGACAATGCTACCGTATACTGTGTGTGTGTGTGTGTGTGTGTGTGTGTGTGTGTGTGTGTGTGTGTGTGTGTGTGTGTGTGTGTGTGTGTGTGTGTGTGTGTTTGTTGTGTGCATGTGAATGAATGCTGTCCCTCAGCAGCCACACCTGAGCTGATGCAGAGAAAGAGGGTGACAGGGTTAGAAAAGGCTAAATGAAGGGTTAGGAGAGTGTGAGTGAGAATCTGAAGGTGTTTGAAATCCTCACAGTCAGACGCAGAGATGAAATAAGAGACTGATTCTTAGAACCACAGTCTTTTCACGTTAATATTCTCGACCCTTTTCTGGTTGGTTCTGTTTTGCACTTATGCTTTTATGTGAAGTCAGTTTTTTTTTTTTTTCCTTCAGGGGTTTTGTTTTACAAGTTTAATATTATTTTTGGTGGACGTCTGAAAAAACAGAGGGAGGAGCGATGAGTGTCCCTGGATCTCTGTTTTTCTGTTTAACTTTGTTTTTGTACTTTTTTTTGGAACTTCATCCAGTTGGCAGCTCTATATTTAATGTCTTTTTAATGCAGTGTGTGTGTGTGTGTGTGTGTGCGTGCGTGTGTGTGTGTGTGTGTGTGCGCGCGTGCGCGCACGCTTGTATGGCTGTACAGTGTGAGGACCACTCTGGCGTGTTATACTGTGCTAGTGAGGACATTTTGGCCTGCCCTCACTTTCTGACCTTCAAAAAGCTGTTTGAGGGTTGAGACATGTTTATAGGTTTCAGGTCAGGGCTAGGTTAGAGTTGGGTTTAGGCATTTAGCTGTGATGGTTAAGATAAGCTAAGGAGCTAGCCCTGCTTATGCCAATGAGTGTCCTCACAAAAATAGCTGTACAAATGCGTGTGTAAGCCTACTACTAGAACTGCCTTCTACTACACCTCACTGATCTTTTACCTCCTTTGATGACGTGAAGGGGACTTTTTATCGGGGCAGTTTGCTGTCTGCTTTGTTTTGGTGATCATCTTTGCCTTGTGACTTTAACACCACAAACTGTGTTTGTGTTTTGTTTTTTGAATTTTTTTTAAATGTTTTCTTTAAGGGTTTTAATTGTAATCTAATTTTTCTATCTTCACATTGCTCCCACACACAAACATCCAGTCTATGTGTTTGACTGTGGTCTGACTGTGGCCGTGTCCTTTGATTCAAACAGTCAGACTACTGTAGCCGCTCTGTTTGTGCCCTTGCTGTTATGTGATCGCTATGAAGGCTTGCCATTGTGTGACCAAAAACCATTTTTGTTGTTGCATTAGCTATTCAGAACCAGTTTGGGCTGGCGTCCCAACCTGAGAAAAAACCCAGGATGTGAAAAAACCATTTTCCCTTTTGTCCAATGATCTGTGTCTGTCACACAACAAAGTGGTGCTGGTTCAGTGCTTTTGTTTTCTTTTTCCTCATTAATCACTGATATTTTCAGTTTTTTGTTTCCTTCAAAAAGACAAAGATGTCAAAAACAAAAATGAGATGGTTATCTCTTTTGGAAAAAAGCTTTTTATTTGAGTTGCATGCTGACATACAGACATTTCCTCTGCCTGTAAGACTTTAAATTGCACCTTATTTGAGGGAGTTTGTTTTTGTATGTATACATAACTATATATATGGGGGGATGTATACTGATTCTTTGGTTATTTTTCATTTTGATAAAGATGTAACCTGTAGTCAGGCAGTGTATGTATTCTAAACAGGGTTATGATTTTTTATTGTTTGTCACTTGTTGTGGAGCAGCTTCATTAAGCAGCATGGCAAGAAGTATGCAAGAAGCCTCACAGCTTTCCAAAAATAGATCCTGACACTGATTTTAAAACAACAAACAAATTTCTGAATGCTCACTCCATAAAACTGGAGCACAGACCTCATAACTAGGCTTCAGAAATTATTTTCTTCCTAAAATAAGTTCTTCACTACTTAAAAAAGTAAACATGCAGAAGCAGTTTTCTCTTGTTGATCCAAACTAGAAAAAAATGCTGCTGCTTAGTGAAGCCTTGCCTGCACACACACACACACACACACACACACACCTGTCTGTCCTCATACTATGACCACTAGGAGGCGTCCTGCTCATCCTGTCACTTATCACACAAAACACAAGCACTTCCACCTTCCGTCCATCTTGACCTTGAAAAAGGACAAATGAATGAAAAACATGCAAAAGATGCCATGTCCCTCAGACACACACACGTTTTCACACTCACAAACAATGCGGCCTTGGCAGATGACTGGCACAAGGCATGGTGCAGCCACCCAGTCTCATGTCCCTGGGGCAGAGTGCTGTCTGCTGCCAATTAGCCAACGGGGCCGGTTGCCAGGTCCATAGCCGTCTAATCCTCTCCATTCTCCTATTGGGCTGCACATTTAGTCCTCTGCTCTTTATGCAGACTTTGTTGTGTTTAAAAAAAAAAAATAAAGGTTTACAAAGTGAGAGTCATAATGAAAGTAGGTTACAGGATGCAGCTTGGATGTTTTTTTTATTGGATAAATCCTGGTGAGATCAAGTGGGTTGCAGCATTTTGTGCTTTTTCAGTTGACCTAAATGAAAAGGGAAACATTAGGAACCCGTCATGCTCACAGTTCTAGTTTATCTTTGTGTACCAGTGCAAAGACCTTTCACACACACCTGAGTGTCTTTCAGCCAGATTCACATGTAGCCTGTAAAAATCTCAAAAACGAGACGGTCCTCGTCAAGCATCTGAAACACATTTGCAAAACAAATGAAGGAAATTATATTTTTTTCTTCTTATTTTTGACACAGTGGCTGCACAAGAGCATATTGTGATTATTGTACAAGAACAGCCTCTGTCCCCTGCCTTCCTCTGTCCTCATGCACTGATAATGATTGTATGGTTGCATAGTTTTATTTTTTATATCATTGTTAGGGCTTCATTTTATTTTCTGCAGTTGTTTATTATGTGTTGCTGTCATATTGAAATGGTTTTGATGGGTCTCTAATCATTGTGCAGGAGAGTGTGTGTTTGTGTGAAAGTGTATAAAATGTGTGTGAGAGTTTAGAAAGTGATTGGGAGTGTTGTGTAGTGGCTCAATGTAAAGCTCCCAGTGCACATCAGCCCTTTGCCTGTGTTCATTATTGTGCCAGTGAGTTCAGGTGTTCCCTTGCCTTTGCATCCATTCATCCAAATGAAAGAGAGAGCAGGAGGTGAAGAGGAGAAGGAGGCCCTTTTCCTTTAGTGGGACAAATGCTAATGAGAAAGATACTTTTGAAAAAAATATTTTTGTCCTCTGTGGGATCACAAAGAAAAGTGTACATTTCTAAGTGAACTGAAAATGATAAATGAAAAACTCATTTCTCTATATGAATGGCTGTATGTTAACCACAAACAAAAAGTAATGAGTTCTATGACAGACATAATAAATTAATTTTAAAATTTTAACTATGCCGTCTGTCTGACTTCAAGGCAGTGTGTTGTGTGCTGATGTTGAAGCGTGTGTGTAAATGACATTTTGGCCTGTACTCACAACTGCTTGAAGGATTACAACTCGGTTTTAGGGTTGAGTGTAGAACTAGGATTAGGTATTCAGTCGAGGTTAGGGTAAGGAACTAGAGAATGCATCATGTCAATAAATGCCCTCTCAACTATAGAAAAACCCGTGTGTGTAAGTGCAGATGTTCCTCAGTGTTATTAGATTGCAATGATTTGCATCACCCAGTTGTGATCTCACTAGAGGGCAGCACTGTAGCACACATCATTACGGCTCATTAGGATACATAACTCTGTACACTTCGCCTAGCTTCTGATTATTTTTAACAGCAGACTTTAAAACTCCTAATGGAAAGAGAAATATTTTATTACACCAAAGGCAGTGCATTCATGCAAAATACCAGCATAAATCTAACACAAATTCTACGGTGTAAGCAAATATATCCTGCAGACATATTGATCATTAGTTTAATTTAGTTTTGCACAATTAAGTATGTCCTGTCACTTTAGGAACTCCTCCCAGGTTAGAAGCACTTACACATAGATTCTAATCATGGTGAAATGAACCTGTTAGTGGGCTTCTGAGCCAATTTCTGTTGTGAGTCCCCTGATTGACTCTACATCTGGTGCTCTACGTATTGTATGTTGATGAAATCAAAAGTTGTTTTAGGGTTTTATGCTTTTAAATTCAAGCTTTTATAAGAACGACGTCACGTGTGTGTGTCCTGCAAACAAGTCCCATACATAGAAAAGCAGCCCACACACTAACAAAGCAGCGAAGAGGCTCTCTAAATGCCAAAAGGTAAATTCATTACATATGCAGGAAGTGATATGTGAAAAAACACGTCAGACGTTTAGACTTGCAGGCTAAAACAGACTAATCAGACTAATCAAAGAACAATCAGGGCAGGAGATGCCAGGACAATAAGGTGTTCCACAATTCTCATCAACCACCTGCTGGTCTGATAACACAACCTGCAGGAAGCGTAAAATATTAACGCTCACTAAATGTTTCTGTGCGTGCAACACACCAAAACTTAGGTGGAATGACTGGTTTCTTTCTCTGCTGTGCAACTGTATGGCATGAGAGAGTTCCCCTGCTTCCTGCCGGTTAGCTTATGCTAATCGGGTATAGTTTCATATTTATTATACAGACATATCAAACTTCTCTCAGGTACAACATGAATCAGAATAGTTCCCACTATACCAGTGCAATTTTTCTTTCAAATTTTACCAAAAGCAATTGACATGCAGTTGAATCTGGGCTTTTATGGCCTCTGGGGGCCTAGTGTTATATCCCCACCCGCACCCTTGTTTCTAATCACTGATATAAAGTTGTAAAAATGGATCCAAGGTGACTGTAATGGCCTCCAGGGACATATCTGCACCTAGACGTTTTGCTAAAATCATATGGTTAGTAACCCTCTATAAAAACCAAAAGGTAATCACTGTCTGTGGATATGACCATCAACCACACCAAAAGTACAATGCAACAAAAGAGAGAAAATAACACCCATGCTCCCCTGAAATATCTACAAATGCAGCCACAGCACTCCATCTTTGGAAACATCAAAAGAGCAAAAGTGTCATTTGGGGCCATGACACGTCCAACTGGGAAGGGGGAGGACAACTTTATGTCTAAACATCCAGTTAATGTCCATTTCAAGTGCCAACTCAGCCACGGAGGACCAGGATGGAACAGCTCCCAGCCCCACCACACACACAGGAATGCACCACTGTCGTTTCACTCTGAAGTACAGACTGGGAGCCGCGAACAAAAAGTCTTTAAGTGTCTGAGGACACTCGTGCATAGAGTAACTGCAAACATCTGAATGCACCACAGAGACAGGTGGTTGAGATGCATCAACATGGGAACATTAGGGTTGCATGATGATCGCAAAAAAAGTTCCCTCTATACCTACACACTTCCTAACAGATGCCTGTGTGTACAATGTTCCATGACATGTACTGTATAAATGAGTCAGATTATTCATATTGTTATTATTGTTGTTATTTTCCACTGACACACACCCTCATAAGGCCAGAACTATAAGTTGCCATGAATCATTCAGCACGGCTGCTTTGTGCAATGAGACTCAGTGTTCCTCTCAAAGAACTGACAGCAGCTGCCTTCACTGGTAGCATTTGAATAATAGTAGAAAGCAGTGGTGGTGCATTATTAAACTGATGTTTGAGTCATATTTCACAAAGACTGGGTGATTGAGTGGAGCAACAGTCACACAGATTTTCACACCTCTTCCATTTGTTTTCTCTGTTTTTTGATTAATCAGTTTCCTATCCTGATGATTTTTGTCATTGATTATAAATCCATACATTCAAACAAAAGAAATCAAAATTTTCTGTCAGAAAAAAAAACTAGCATCAATCAACAACGTGACACTTTTTTAGGTACGACCTTACAAGCTTTAAATCGCTTTTCTGACGATCTTTATTCACCAGTAAAAAATGGATTTCTTTGCTGCCCTAATGCCATTTTCATCCAGCTTCCATCAGCAAAGATATCTCATCACTGTCTAATATCCTCAGTTTTTCCTATTGCTGCCTACTGACACCAACAGCTCAGCAGTTAATGACCATTCAATTAAAAAGCTTTTCTCCAAAATTGCAGTAACCAAGAGACATATGGGGAACAGACAGAAAATTAAATGGAATGTAAATGTAAATTAAACTGAAAATGAATATGAAGTAGGAAATGACTTCAAAGTGGCAAAAATAACAACATTATGCTCCCTACAGGACAAACAGTGGCCATGTAACGTTATGTGACGTTCTGTACTGTGAATATGCAATTTGCTCTAATACAAGAAAACGTATGTGAAATGACGCGTTGATCGTTTGCAGTGATGGCATGAGAGAGTCTTCGTTCGTGCTTCCTCCACAGAGTTTATGCTGAGAATCCTGAGACACATCATTTGCTTTTAGTTACTGTACCGTTTCTTAACTGCTCGTATTTCTCGCAATGCTGGTCAATTCCACATTGACTGCCCTCCCACATTACCTTGATGAGGCAGCAAATTTGAATACGGTACATGATAGTTGGCAGTATATCTTCACTATTACTTTTCTATAGTATAGCAAATAAGAGTATAGAAAATAAATGAAGTGATTAAGTTAGTGATCCCCTTTTTCCTGCAGTTCCTGTTCTGCAAATATCCATAATTGACTATAAAATTGGCAAAAAATGAAAAAGAAAAATCCAGCTGGTGAGAGCCACAGGCCCTGTGTGTCAGCATTAATAACAACTCATAAACCTTCTGCAAATGGAAAACTGGTGCAGAATTGGATGGCAGGGATTATAAACAGCCTCAGGCTGAATGGATGGGTATTGCTCCTGTATTGCATGGTACTGTGTGTGTGTGTGAGTCAATCTGCTTCTCAGTACAGTTTCGGGTGGGGGGTGTTAGGCTAACTAGGGCAAACCACTCTGTAATTTGAGGGGAAAAATGGAGCCAGACAGGCAGTCATTTTGTGTGTCAGTGGGTGTGTAAGTGTAAATGAGTACCTGCGGGCTTTTGTGTATTTACTCTGTGTTTGTTATTGCAGACAGAGCCATTGTTGAGGGTGGTGCAGCTCGGTGACAGCATCAGCAGGCCACTTCGCTATAGCTGCTTATCTGCATCTTCTATGGCCCTATATTTGTCCCATGTTGCTGAGCACACCATGGGACATTCTGAGTACAGGAAAACACTTTTTACACACACTAATTATATTTTAAAGAGACATTATTATCACTCATAATTTAATTTAAGCAAACAAAAATACACTGTATTCTATGCTCAATAAATATATTGGCATGTTTGCTAATATCCACAGAAATGTGCATTTATAAACTCTGTGGCTCAGCTCTATTTATTGGCCCTCACAAATTACTACTCCCATTCTCCTCTCTGTGCATGCCCAAGCTCATGCTTTGCCTTTACTCAGCTCTGGCACAGTGTTTGTTACACGTGCCAAAAAATGTAAACTCTATGCCATATTTGGCTTCTCATATACAGTGTGAGATTTAAAGTATTCCTCTCTCTAAAGAACTCTGTAAAAAAAAAAATCAATACAGATGCAGTATAATAACATCTGGATGGGTTAAAAATAATTGTCTGCATTGTACTACAAGTTCTTAGGGACTTACTGTAGTATAGGAATGATATTGAGCACTGTGTTACTTTAGGGACTTTAGGGAGAACTAACATTGACTGATTGGCATCAGCTGCATCATCCATGCTTTACAATCAGTGGCTGAATCATTGGCTGTTTTGTTAACAGCTGGCTATTAACATCAAATCATATTCAAAAAGGTGAAGCGCTCTCAAGAGGCACCTCTGCTTATAAGCTGGTGTCATGTATACAGAAAACGTTCATTGCTGTTGTCTGACTAAACTCTGATTCCTACATTTACAGGTTTAAAAATGCATATTACAAATTGTGTATATTTAGTTATATAAAAGAAAAGAAAATTCAGAAGAAATCTTCAATAATCAGCCAGAGAATCTGCTCACTGTTTCCACAGCTCAACAGGTAAGACCTCTCCACCTTTGTTTTGTGGTATGCATTTAGTTCTTCAGCCCAGAAAGAGCATGGGGGCAGATCAGGACCTGGAGGATCGCCCTGTCAGCTGCCTTCTCTGGCTCAGAAGTCAAATGTCTAAATTAGCGTCTGATAGAGCGATAAGTCAGGATGTCTGGTTGTACATCTGCTGGGGAACTTATGTTCTCCTGAAAAGCTTGGTCTCATTTTCGCTGCAGTTGCTAAAAGGATTTTTACAGAATTACTGGCAGTGTAGGCTTGCACCGTGTTGTTTAGCAGTAGAATATATAGGGTGAACCCCACCTCACCCCTAATGTCAGCTGAGCTTCAGCTTTTCATCTTACTTCTCAGAGACCTATTGTATGTTTCATATTATAAACCATAGTCTATTAGAATAAGAAACAATACAGACACAATAACACCTAGAAAAGTGAACATTAGTCATTAAAAGCTTAACTCGTGTTACGAACAACTTGGTCTGCTTGCTACTGACCAGCCTGCAGGTTCAAAAAAATTTTTACCTCATTTGCACAGACGTGAATCTGCTTGTCTTTGCTTGTCATGACATTCACTGCAAGCTCAAATAAAGCCAGCAGAGCATGGAGCCGTGTGTGGAAGGTCCTCACACCTCCTCCCCTGCCTCATATCTGACTCACCCAGCAGCACTCTGCAACGATCTCTTAAGAGCCATTACCCAATTATTAGGTGGTGAGGCTTTAACAAGGGAAACAGAGAACAGTGGGTGATAGACAGGAGAAAATGTGAAAAGGAGACAATGAGACAACAGTTAGATCCTGAAATACTTCAGTGTACTTCAGTCAGTGTTTTCTTGTAAAGGATTACATTCACCTTGGTTGCAATGAGTTGATTAAAAATCAGGCGTATCTAGAAATTAAGTTATGTTTAAGAGGACACTTGTTTGACTACTCTGGTTCAGTTTGATTGCACGATCTACAGTATGTCTCACACAACTCAAATAAATTGCCATTAATTTTGCGTTTCTCACAAAAGTCAATGTGAAGTCTCCAACAAGCAGTTTCTGTAATGGATTCAGGTTACCCATTCTGTGGTCATATTATATTCAGAATTTAATTGAAAACATTTCCAATATCTGTAATGTATTATAGATATCTAGAATAAATTATGCATCCAGTACAACACATGCCATAATTCATTATGCTGGTTTATAGTGCAGCAACTCTTGCGATGCATAATGTGCTAATGCAAATATATACTGTAACACATAGCATTCCCCATAGCATTCCCCTGGCAACTAGCTCTAACTCTTTAGCTCCTCACTCATAGGAATAAAAGTGCTGATTTGCCAGTTTATCAATTAAGTTCAGACTGAAAAACCCTAAATCACTTAATAAATTGAGGTGAAATTTTGCTCAGACATTCATGGACCCCAGAGGACGTGGCCTACTGACTTTTTTGGCTCAACATTTCCTCTGTCTCCATGAGCTTAGTGCATTCCCCCCAGAACAGCAGCAGATACTTAATTTAATGGAGAATTTAAGTCCAGTAAATAGGCCCGTGACAGCTGAGTGTGGTCCAACATCAAACACAGGAAAGCTGGGCTTCTATCCAGCTGGCATCATGACCCTGTGACTTATTGAAAAGCAGCAGATCACAGCGCAGGACACGGGGTGCACCGTGATCACTTGAGTTTTTAATCACATTGAAACAAGAAGTTCAGGCAGTGTCAGGTCAGCTACAGCTGCAACACTCCTGGGATAAACACTGTAATCAGAGTATAACAGAGTGGAAGTGTCAGCTTATAATTTCCACCCTGTACACCTAACCAAATCTGATTGGATGTTACTATAGCAACACAGGTGCGAGTGAGCCAATCAATGTGAAGCACACTGCAAAGAGCTGCTGCCAGTCAGCCAATACAAATGTGGCTTCAGGACTCTGCTAACGCTACGGTTCATTTTTCATAAATTACTGGGTTCATTTTTTTATTACTGGCGCAGCTCTCTCTCTTTGTGCGCTTAAAATTCACCCACATAAACAAACACGTCAGACTTTTTCTTTCTTTACTAACTAAAGCTGAAGCTCTGAATGACCTCTAAATATATTGCCATTAGTTAACACACACTGTAGCTTCCTGGTATGTAAACGGCATAAATGCAGAAATGACTTATTGAATGTCTTACTTACTCTAGAGAGGATATGCAAGGTTGTTTGGCTCTCACACAGCATGCCCTCCTGTCTGCTCTAGTTATTGAACAGTGGTAGATTATAGCTCTAGAAACCGTAGATTTATTTCTTAGGGCTTTCTGATTTGAAGAGCTGTAATTTTGTGATTTAAAGACACTGGGTTGTGCCCTTTGATCTGCCTTTCATGTTTTAATTTCACAACCACTGTCATTATTGTTTTTTTTATCTATTCACTTTCCAGGCTCTCATTTGCCCCTACCTGTTTTCCTCTACCTCCTCCCTTCCTCTCGTTTCTCTCCATCTACCTCTCAGGCCTGTCTCCCTCTGACAGATGAGTGTGGTCAGAGGTCATGTGGTTGTGATCAGGAGTACACTGCCTCAGCACTCTGTCCTGCTTGCTGCGTCTAATCTATGAGAAAACAGGCTACAGCTTGGTCGGACCTGGAAACAGCTGTTCGCCTCCAGGCTCAGCCTTCAAACTCGTCAACCTATAGAAAACTGTCTTCGTAGTCTCAGAACATTTCCCCCTCAACACACAGCTCCACCCTCCAATGTCCCTTCTGCTTGATCGGGTATATAACTGCAGAACCACAGCAGAATAGGAATGCAAAGGCCTTACATAGCACTCATACTTCGACTAATGATACCAATTGTAAATCAAGATGTAAATTTGGTCCATGGCGTCTTACACAAGAATATTATTAGTCTGTTAGTTTGTGATTATTAGAAAAGATCAAGTGCTATGATTGTGTGTTACATTCTGATCTGTTTTCAAGTTGCATGTTTAATGAGTTGTGACTTATGGTCCTCTGGTAGTTTAAGTAGGTAAATATGAAGGTATTCCATAGAGCAGCATTTATGTATGATGGTGTGTTGTGGTTAAGGATGAGTTTCACTTCGTATTTGATTGTCCTGTCAAGTACTTTGTCAAGATCTAGTAAAAATGTATGGCAAGTGACACTAAGACACTGTGAGTCCTTCATAATGGCTCATGTTGATTATTTCCTGAATATCCGTGGGAATGTTTTATTATTCGTGTCATGTGGCCATGTTAAGTGGTGATGATGAGTGACTCTTGTAAGAGTGCATGACAAATATTAAGTCAAACTCTTTAAACTTTCTTTTTTTCTTTTCTTAAACTTTTCAAATTTGGCCTTCCTGTGCCTCTGCCACTACTGGTCCCAGTGCTGGATGAAAAACGAGGAAAGTTGGGGGTCAGGCAACTGCTGGCACTGAGTGATTGGACTGGAGCATTTGCAAGAGGCCACCATCAGTGGGCAGGGGGGGGCTTGTCGCCCTCCACAGCACAGGCTGGACTCCACTCCGCTCTCCGGATCTTCCCCTGACTCTCCTCTGCACCCTTGCCTCCCATTTCCTTGTTGCCCAGTCCTAGATGCCACACCCACTACACTTCTCTCCACTTACCTGATTAGCTTCTTGCTATATTTACTGGTCTGCTTCTTTTGTTTTGTTTTTATCTATCAGTTTGATGAGCTATCATAGCTGTTGCACTTACCACTCCCAGAGCCTGTTTTAGCACCTGTTTCCCTGAGGAACCTGTTTGTTTGGGGTTTCCTGTGTTTGGACTGTGACTGCTTCATGAATTCTGCTTTTTGTCTGTTCCCCTGGACTCCACCTGTGTTATACTGAACTACCTGTATTTGGACTCTGCTTTTCTTGGCCTTTTATTGGATTACTCATGTGTTTTGGACTCCGGTTTCTCCCTTCCTGGTTTGGCTGCTTCAGTCTCAAGTAAGTCTGCTTTTGCCTTGTTAAATAAGCTGCACCTGCCAGTTTGCCTCCATCTGCATTTGGACCCTTCCTCTGCCTCCCTGGTGAACAGCCTCATGGTGCGTTTCTCTTTGCAACGTTTCCTCACATCACTTCTCTTGGATTTTCTTCTTAAAGTAACACAGTTTAATCTGTCATACACAATTAAATGCTGCAGAAAGATATGCAATCCCCTATGATATTTATGTTTGAGATATGTCACATTGCTATTTCTTTTGTTTAAAAAAAAAAAGCATTGAAATGGCTCAACCTTAGAAATTCTTTCAGCCATATACATAATTTATCCACTGAACAAATGCTGTAATAATGAGGCAGTGTGGTGCTTTTGAGACCAGCCTTACAACAACTTCTAGTAAAAAAACATTACTAGAGACTGGATTCATTAATAATAAATCAAACTTCCTCAAAAGGGAAAAAGATTTGGTGTTTTTTTTTTACATTTGCATATAATATATATAATAATAGGTTGTGAATAATGTTGCTAAGAGATGTCAAAAATGTTAAAACCTCAAGCTTTGCAGTTGACAGAATGTTAGTTATACCTGGATGTGATTCATACTGGCTAATTTTGGTTGGATATTGACTGAATCTATCTTCATAACAGTAAGATATACAGAGCGTATGTTGCTTGCAAATCTTGACCAGGCCCCAGTGATCCCTCTGTATTGGTCCAGTCTTAAACACTATGCTGTTTAACAGAAATGCATGTGAGAAACTAGGACCGTATCCTTCCACTCACTTTGTCAGCTGGTGCTTTAGCCCAAGCAGGGATAATTGGAAGTGAATTTATGCACTGGTTTGTTTATTGTTTAACAGAAAATTGAGTTAATTGAGCTGATCACTGTGAGGGCATTTTTAATGGGCAACGAAGTGAGTGCAATTATGTGTAAAGTGTTTTGGACAAAACTGTTTTCCAGTAAATGTTGTTATAAGGTTCAGTTGTAATTTATTCCCCTTATTTGGCTTTAAGGTATTTGTGTTGCTGCTTTTCACGTTTCAGGCTGTTGTTGAATATTGTCATATTCCTTTTAATCCTTTTGTAAAAGTAGCATGTGAAGTTTCAGTTTTAATAACAAAAACTAAGTTGGACAAAACCAAACTAGGTCAAATTAAATGCAAAAGTGAACTAAATCAACCAGGGCTCATTCTAAGTAACAGCTTGACTGCTGTGTATGTTGGCACATCCTCAACTAGTATGGGCTGATGATCCCGAAACTGTTCATATGTCCTGTTTTGTTTCCCAATAGCACTTCTCAGATCTCCACTCAAGGCTTAAAGTATTTACAATTCTGCAGTCTGCTTTTCCTCCAGCAGAGTGTCTCTGAGGATGGTATTATAGCTAATGGGACAGATATGGCAGAACAGATGGGGCTGGCATGCTGCAGAGACCAATCCGCTGTTTCATGAGAGTTTCAGACTAGTTTGTGAGTGCTAGTTTGTTTGTTTGTTGTCGTGCTGCCCATTTTTTTGGGTGATATCTCAAATACAATGCTCTTCAAAGGATTGAGTCGCTTAATTGTGAGCCAGGTCTTAAACTGGATGGTGTCATTTGTCAATAATTAGAAGGGTGAAGACATTTTCTCAGCAGAAATGTGGACTTTGACAATGTGCAGGTGCTTCATGGGTTTAAAACAAGGTGTTTTAATAAAATAAACAGGCTCCTCACTTCATGTAAAATTATGAAGACTTTTAATTTCCCATGAACAAGTGTTTGTTTTTTTTTTGTTTGTGTGTGATACAGAACAAATAAACACTTTGGTTAGTGAAGAAGAAAATGTTAACAAATACTTACACACATAAACAGTCCCACCCCAACAGCATGAGTGTATAGCACAGACTTACTGTGGGCTCTAAAGACAGTTATTTATACAGCTATTTACAAACACTGCTCTGCAGTCCAACCTTTCTTTGTGAATACATGGGATTTGATGAGAATCATCAAAAATCTAATGCATCCCTGCATTTAATTAAAAAGCACCATACTTTGTCATTGTTTTTGATAAGCTGAGATATACAGTAACTAGTACATGTCATTGTGCAAAAAGGACAGTTCAACAATACAGAAAGATATTATTTTCACACCCAATTTCTAGGCAGATAGTTTTGATTTTAGAGGGTCCACTCTGGACATTGTTCACTGAGACTATTTATTTCAGCCCACATCACTTTCTGCTACATTTTAATACTTGGGGCACCACAAACACAATGTGATTCATCTCTATATGAAATATTTTAATATGGTGGATTGAGGCTTGTGTACAAAGAGATTCTAGTGCTGGCAAATGAGGGGCAGGAGGCACCTACAAGACACCAGGAAGCAATGGTGGAGATGTTCAGGTGTACCTTTCTGAGGTGACACCATCCTCACACCTACCCCTAGGAGGGATAATCGGAACAAATAGGATGCAGCATGTAATGTGTTTGTCAGATAGAAGGAATGTTTTCCGATTTCGTGCAGTCCTAGTAAATCACGGTGTATCACTTTGGAAATTCATTATGCCAGGGTGGTGACTCTTTCAGCTTCAGCAAATCAAATTTACACTGTGTGCATGACTAAACACCCTCAGCTTTAAATGGGATGTTTGTTTTGCGATTAGGGTGAACTGACCTTTGAAAGTGTTCTTCTGAAAGGCACAAAGTCTTCTTTAAAGCATGACAGCAGTCTGTATGAAAACTTTTAAATCTGACAGATACTGTGTCAATGTCTAGAAGCGTCACAACACAACTACAGGAAATAATAGATTGCACAGGTTTATGGTTCCTTGTAAGTCATACTCTTGTGTTTATACACAAAGTCCCTGAAAGGAGTAATCCAAGAAGAGAATTAGCACAGCAAGGAATCAGGACAAACTGATTTACTTTTGTACAAAAGTGTATTTGTAGTGCAAAGGAAGTAATTCAATATTCTTTCCTAATCGTGTGCTGTGCTACCTTTCCCTTTTGCATTGCTCCTTTTGATTCAAAGTTTTTGGGCAGTCTACATTTACTATAAGAAAGAAGCACATCATCTTCCTCTCCAGACTCAAAGGAAAGCACCAACATGTAATGTTCTCTATTTAGTTCTTCTTGCTTGGCATAAAGCAGAGTCCATGACAAAAAAAACAAACAAAAACAACTAAATAATCCGACCCAGAGATTCTACCAATCCTCCTATTATCCCCTCGTTATATTTTCATTGGATACTAGGTGCCACCAGGTATCCATTAAAGGTGATGTAAACATCCACATCGTCACTGTAAATGGCGTTCTCTCTTTCCCTCTTGTAGAGTCGGACCCAGACCTCATCATTCAGAGCCAGATCCAGCATGACACTCTGACTCTGCATGATGGACCTCTCACTGGGCTGAGCGTACAGGATCACCTGCTCCTTGTCGTTGTGCATGAGGTGTAGATAGGTCTCCTTAAAGTTCCAGGTATGGATGTTGAGGTTGAAGAAGTAGATCCCTGGCACGTAGCAGTAGAACTTGCCCTTGAACATATTGAAGTGCTCGTGGAGGTTGACGAACACCGTGTCAAAAACTAGTGCCTGGTAGTAGTCCACACTGTGCAGGGACTTACGACGTCCCACCGAGAAAGAAGAGTGAGGGATCTTGCAGGCATCTCCAGGGGCACCTGCCTGGCCTTTGCTGCCTTTAGGGCCCATGGGTCCACGATAGCCAGGAGGGCCGTCCAGACCTGGTTTTCCAGGTGTGCCTTTGTCTCCTTTGTCTCCTTTATCACCTGGCGGTGCAAACAAAATCATCAGGAGCCCAATATGGACTGTTTTCTCTTTTGAACTACGTACAATACATAATCATATTCCAGATTTATAGAACTTCATTTCATTTCCACTTACCCAAGAGAAAACAACAGTTCCATTGTCCATTTTGTCATGCACACAATGGCATTAAGCTTTGTGCCTTTCATACCGTTTGCAGATTGAAATCAGCAGCAAGACTTGAACATGATCTTTTAAATCCTCATTATAAATCTGAAGGATTTTTGTTAAACCCATGCATTTCTTAATGTTGGACCGTAACACAAGACGTGTGTAAGGATTGGCTGTCTGGAAAATGTGAACTGTCGTCAGTATCTGCAAGTTGTAAAAGCCACAACTGAGACCTCAAAGTAATCTCTGACCTTTGTTTTGTATTTTTTATGACCCTCACTTTGTTATCCTGGCTCCTTGTTGCTCTGCTGACACCACAGTGAATTTAAGTTTATAAGCAC
Source organism: Mastacembelus armatus (assembly GCF_900324485.2). Taxonomy (NCBI): domain Eukaryota; kingdom Metazoa; phylum Chordata; class Actinopteri; order Synbranchiformes; family Mastacembelidae; genus Mastacembelus; species Mastacembelus armatus. Next base: position 2,635,278 of record NC_046633.1, read on the forward strand.
CTTGTCAACAAAATCTGAAAATTACTGAGCTTAAACATCCTTTCACCACTTCTTACTGAAAACAGACTATTTTGAATTTCCCCATTGTTCCCAGTACATACAAACCTGTTTGCCATCAAATCCTCTCACCATATTATCATAAAGCAGCTGTTTAAAAAGACATTCCTTAGTCAGTAAACAGAGACAAACGCATGGAGGAACAAAAGAGCTTACTGAAATTGCTGACGAAAGGTTAATGATAGTTTTAGTGATTTCCACATTAATGTATGGGGTGGCATGCTCCTTTACTGACGGGTAAAGAAACATCTTCAAACCATTTTGGTAAAGTCGAAATTGCATGCTTGTCAAGCTTCAAAAAAACTTTTGTAAATATATGTAGTTCTATGAAGCTCTGAAGCCTGCGAGTCATAAAGAAAGCTATAAATAACAGATTTTGTTCAAATCATGCTGTGCTCTCTCTGGGATGTTGCTGCTAGATCCCCTCAGGCAGGTCCTAATGTGGTCATGAGTTAAACTCGTCTGGGTTGGATAAACCACACAGGAAGAAGGCACAGCGCTGCCCTCGCTCACCATTACCTAAAACTTCCTGGAGACTTAAAGTAAACACAGCTCATCCTCTGCACACATCCACACTGATCTGTCCAGCTGTGACCAGCGTCCACATAAAAAGCCCTGAGGAAAATCACACTGGTGTCCACGAACAGCAGCTTAGCGGCACCCTATAAGGGACTGATCCTTTATCCTGAAATCACATAACTACATGGCCACTTGTAGTTATGGCCCCTGTGGGCATTTCTTCTTAGTTAGATATTTAGATTGTTAGATGTAAAATTCTAATTAGTACAGTACAATCCCTTTATTGGAGTACGTTTGAAAGTAAATGTTGTAAATTCCTTTCCCCTCTGTTTAGATGCTGTTGCAAAATAGCTTATGTTTAAATAAACGTGGTGGGCCTTGCAGTTCTGGAAATATACTATAAAAGTGCTGTTATGTAAATTTACTATTGTAGGTTTTAAAGGAATCCTTCTATGAATATCCTCCTTTATCTGGCTTCTTTTGAGACATTTTGCAGGCTGAGCTGGTTGACTGATTGTGGGTTACACTGTTTAAATCCAGTCACTGCAGCTCTGTGGGACTGTGCACATATACAACATTCAAACATATAATCAAGCAGAATAACAGACTGAGACGAGTTTCAGAGGCTGATTCTCAAAATGAATTTCTCAGGATTTTTTTTTTTCTCCAAAATGAAGAACATTTTCCTTTTAAAACACTCTGTAAATCCAAGATGTTGCTTCCTACCAATGAATAATTTGACCTGAGTGCCCAGTGTGGATGAAGTGCTTGTGTGCAAGTCTTAATTCAACTTTCACTGAGCTGTACATATCTTGGTCTGTGTGCGTCTACATTCTTTCAATTAATTTTCAGAACAGCTCCCGAAGTTTGTAGCCCAGTGGAAAAAACAGCTTTAGTCCCAGAGGGTAAAAACAATTTCCAAGAAATTCAAATTTGGCCTTTTAGAAGAAGTTCACAAGTTCTTCTGTGGTTAGAAAATGGCCTCAGTTGCCCCTAATTATGTGTGTGCATGGATTGTGTTTTCATTCATGTGTGTGTTTAACTGACAAGAGACAGAGTTTTCTTGTTTGTGGTTGAGCAGTTGGACTAGCTTTGGGGGTTGACAGTGGGTCAGAACAGCCCTGGCATGTCCACTTATCAAAGGGCCAGCGGATAAAACAACTGAGTGATGACACATCTTTTGGACTGCTCTGGTAGAGTTGGCTGCTATTGCTCTGATATTAGATACACATGTTCACCCAGTCCTCACTCCAGCTGTGATTGTGTAGTTCTAGGATATTATAGAAACCCTGTATTTTCGATCTCTCCTTCCCTTCTTCAAGTTTCTGTCTCCTTCTGCTTCCCCCAGGTTTAAACACAAACCTGCACAAATGCATCACAAAGAAACACACATTCACCGTTAGCCTTTCTCGCTGTCATAACTCACATAAGCTATCACAAACTTGACTGTGACAGGGCTCACTGTGACCGTATGGAACTGAGTTAATCATGTGTAACAAATGGATTCACATGGGTCTACGCTGCTTCTAGTATAGACTAGAAGACTCTAGGCTCTGGTCTTAGTCAGACTGGGTCCAAAGTACATTCTTTCTAATCAGATTTGGCCTCCTCCAACTGAAGAAGCCCTGATCTAGGGCTCTAGGGATCCTTTAGGGTATATAACTGTATGTGCCATCTAGTGATATGTAGCACATGGGGTTCTGGGGAACGTGTTTCGTTCACCTGTGCACTGTACCAATGTATATAGCTGGAATGACAAATCAAACCTCTTAACCTTATATTCTAAGATAAAGGCTTAAGTACTGCACTGTAGAGGCCACTTTAAGGTCTGCTAATTTCCAGGGTTTATTCTAATTTAATGGCCACAAAGTAATTGGATAGAAATAGCAGTAATTTCCACACGCAGCCTCAGGTTTTTAGGTCCTCCTGAGGGTTAGAGGCTCCAGGGCAGCAGATCACTTTTCTGAGTTGTTAATCATGCTGCTTCTGGTAGCAGCATTTTTTCTGTATGTGGGTCACCTCAGTTTTGGACTGGGGATAATTATCTTTTAGTCGACTTCAGGCTGAGTGTGACTGGACTCCGATCTCCTTCAGATCAGCTCTGGTTTTGAAAGTTATGTACAATATGTATGATTTGGTCTTCCACAGATCCACTCACTGTATCAAGTCCAAAAAGTGTAATCCACAGGTGTGAAGAACAGCATCAGTCGATCTGACATTAGACATTATCATTTTCTTCACTTCACTTACTTCCCACTTCCACTTGCAAGAGACATAAGAGACATGGTGATATGCTTCTTATGCTAAAAACAGATTCAATGACTTAGATGCATTTTACATGAGATGTTTCTTCCAAGCTTAAATTGATATGTCAGTATACATTTACTGTGACACACACTGTCAGAAGCAATTAAAGTCCCTGTTTCTTGGCAGCCTGGTTCTTTCACAGAGCATTTCCTTCTCAAAGACAGACTCAGTTCCACAGATCCAGCAGATCTCTTCCATAATCAATACGTGATTACTCTTATGATTAAATAGTAGCCTTGCCAGACATAGAGCTATCTGGGAGGTGCAGAAGTGGTGATTGTGTAAAGGTAGTTTGTAGCAGGGAGATTCAAACGTCCATACAAACAGATGTTAAGGCTATGGTACCTTTGAGGATGGTCATGTTGATGACAGTTCGGACCTCTGGCATCTGATATTGAGCCACGGCCGCTTGCTGGTCTGTGTTGTCACAGCACCGCTTGCAGAGTCTGGAAGGGGGTTTGGAGAGGGAAGGGACACAGCAAACCAGGGGGAGGAGGAGAAGCAGCCTCATGCACACCACCAACATGGCTGCAACAACCTGAGGGTGAAAAACAAGAAGTTTAAAAAAAAAAATATGTACATGCATGTCAAACCAAAGCAAAGGAAGATCTACAGTAAGACATTAGCAGTTTCAAACTCTTAAACAGATCATATAGGTCACATTATTGCTGTAATAAGGCTCTGGATTACTCCGTTCTCCAGAGGAACTTCTAAAAAGTTACACAAGCTGACCACAAGCTAAACACTGGAAAATCACTAAATCAAAACCAACATTTTTGGGTCACTTTATTTTCTGGTTTATCTTCTATATTCCTGTGGACAACTGGCCATGTGTCAAGTTGTTTCCATAACAAACACAGTTGGGATCGAGGGATACCTCAACACTGACAGTAATCCTCAAGACTTTTTCTGGATTTCGCACTCATGCTTGGTCCACCAGGGAGTTTTGTTTTGTTGCAGAGAATCTTCTCCACAGCTGCCTCAGTACCAGTGTGCAGTACAGACCAGACACATGGCTTGAGTAGATGACACAGCCAAAAGCAGGGGTATATCCCAGCGTTCTCAGAGTACTTACCCAACCATCATCAAATTCATCATTGATAAGCACAAACACTTCAACTTTCTCTGGTAGCTGCCGACACACACACACACACTCTCACACACTGGCCTGCATATGAAAACATCAGCAGCATTTGGATTCTCATCTCACAGATGTATAGCATTAATTCCTGAGGACATGCACTGTCAAAACTGTGAAGGAACGCAGCTGTGATGTGCACGTGAATACATAGTTGAAAGCAAGAACATAAGGAGGAAAAAAAACAACTTGGTTTAGGAACAACTCAACTCAATCAGCTTTAGTATTTCTTTAAGTATTTTTACTACATGTTACTTGAATTATACAACCTGCACGTTAAGATATTGTAATTTGTAATAACAGTATGTTTTCAAACAATGTGGGATCCAACTGTCAGCTCAGGGCCATCCCAAATGAAAGGCGAAGACCAGTTTCAACAACCAAATGACATTTCTGAAGTGACATTACATGATTTTAGTGAAACAGGTTGCTCATAGTGAGATTATCACCCAACTCTGCAGCTCTACTGAGAATTTTAGCATCTTTCAACTCATCGCTTTGGTTTTAAGAGCCAGTAGCTTTACTGTTTAGGTTCACTTTCACTGGCCTCATCAGGCAGACAGCTGTTTCCAGTAAACAGACCCACTGTATACAGCATGTCCGGCATCAAACGGTACAAAGACAAGGTTAGTGTTTGGATGGTAAACACAGAGGAACATCTGTCAGCTAAAGACCAAGATATTTCCCTCAGCGGCTGGTGGAGTCAAAAAAAAAAAAGAGCTAGTGAGTTGGACTTGTATTCCTTAGGCGGAAAGAAACCTGACTCACAATGAATGCAAAAAATTCTCTGGATGTAGAAATAAACTGTTTGCTAGTGTGACTGTCTAAAGCATGCCTTAGTATTTCATTTTGCTCTCCACCATTTAGCTCCTCCATGCAAGAATTGTAATTGGTCACTTAAAGCTACCTTGTAATTTACTCCTGTGTGTTTCCTGTGCCAGTAGTAATGCTCATTCAAAGAAAAAAGACTACAACTATTTTCTTTACTTGACAACTTGGACATTTTGGGCATATTTCTATCCATCTTTCTCAGTCCGTCTTTTTCTCTATCCCTGAATTTGTCATCATCGTTCCCAGAGTTCACCCTCTGAATTCTAATCCTCTGTAAACCAAAATAGTATGAAATGAACGAGAGATGTGGGAGAAAACACACACACACAAAACAAATTAAACGGAGGAGAATGATGAGTGAGATAATAGTGAGAGTCTCAGGGGTTTTGCAGTGATGGATGAAAGTTAACAGGATTTAACATTATGGACACAGCATGACTGGGAGAAAATAAAATGACTGGAGCTCTGCCTCCACATTTATTAATAGAAAATATAAACAGTTTTATGAATCTGCCTCACACCTACAGCCAGTCACACAGCCAAGGATACTTTTCTCCTCACTTTCACAATATGTGTGAAAAATTATTCACTTTATCACTTTAATTTAGATTTGTGTTATTTACATTTAAAACACTGAGCACAATGCAGCCATTCAGTTGGTGAGGCTGAGACATTCTGCGTGTTTTACAAGGATTTTATTTTTTCCATTGGACGAAAAGAAGAAGTAGTTGGGTTGTCAGTTGGTCACTGCTCTGGGCCAAACTGAAATACCTCCGCAACCACTGGGAATTTCATTCAGACAGTCATGTTTTTTTCATATAGAGACAACATCAGGTCAAAGATTTTAATTGTCAGACACTTTGGTTTATGATCAAATGCCTGTACAACAAAATGACATTCTCAGCTATATTCTGTGCTTTGTGCACATTAGCGATTGTTAGCATGCTAATGGTCAACATGGTAAACAGCATGTCTGTTCACTATTAACATGTTACACCTGTCACCTGAGTGTGTGTGTTCAAGTTCACTCTGGTTTGTGTTAATACTAGAAATAACTTCACTAGTTACTTCACTCAAATATCCAACGATGGTAGTACGGTGTGTTTGAATACAGCCACACAGTTACAGATATAGTCAAATAGTTCCAGTAGTTTTATTCATCAGTCAGTGCTGTTGTTTAACCAAAGTCAGTGTGGTGCTTCAGCAGCTCTGAATTCAGAGTGGGTTGTGTCAAACATGTGCTTTGAGATATTTAATGATGTGTTTGTAAAACTGTCATGAGGAAAGTGTCACATGCTGCAAAATATCACAAAATCTAATACAGCATAGATGTGTAGGCAATGAATACTGATACAGGCTAGTGCCACTTGAGAAATATATCTACAGTATCGTACTAAAAAACGCTGAGACACCAAATATGTGGCAGAAAGTTTTTGTCCACTGTCCACTGTGTTTAGAGCCTTCTGCTGTGCTTTGACATCATCACACAGCAGGGATGAAATATATGATGCATTAACCTATTGTCATTCATCAGTAATGAGAAGCCAGAAGCCTTGATCTCCAATATTTTTGCTGTATGTAGCTAAAGAAGGTTGGCTGCTTGTATAAAATGAAGAATGTAACAAAACAAATATATAAGTCATGCAAACATAAGTGTAAAGCAGTTTGGGCACATATCATCATGCAAGGTGACATTTTCCACACATCCTTTGTGTTACAGGAGCTAAGCTGATGAACTTTAATCTATTAGATATAAACCTTATAACCTTATTCTACCTCATCCTCCCCCTCCCTCACCATCAGGACACCCCACCCCCTCCCTTGCACCCAGACCTGTGTGCACAATTTGCAGCAACATGCTGCCAATAAACCGGACACACACGGCTGGATGCGAACCCAACCACAACACACATGCAACACTCATAATGAATTCATTTAAGAAGCCACGTCTACAGCGCCAGAGCATCAGTTTGGCATGCAACTGCAGTCCAGATAAACCATTCACACAAGCCATGACACAAACACATAAACACAAGACGCACTTAAAGAAACGTGTCAGGCTGTGGCAGCGTGCACGGGGATGCTGGAGGTAAGTTTAAAGCAAATTGCTGCTGAGTTGGCGACTTGTGAATAACTTCTCCAGTCCTGGACGCTTCTGCAAGCTCGCAAACGCGCCGCTGGGTGTTTCTTCTCTTTTTCATTGATTTCTTTCAAACTCCGGAGGATTATTATGCAGAGTCGCGTCGGCTGTGAGGGGATTGTCACGAAGTCACTGTCACATCGTGTCTGTGTCTGATCGCTTATTCTTACCTGGTGAAGTTTAACCACAGCGGAGGAGGAAGAAAAGACTGCTGGTGTCAGACCGAGAGGAGGCACTACTGAGGAGAAACCTCTCTCTCTGGCTCTCCCTCCCATGCGCTCTCCCTCCTTCTTCTGTCTCACACAGAAATGGACACACACCTTTACTCCCTCCTTTCTTCATCAAACATCAAAAGTCAAGTCTTTTCCCCTCACGACCCATTAATGTGCCCCCCCTCCTTGTTCTCCTGATGCATTTTCCTCCTGTGATCATCTGCTGTTCGACCCCCCTCCTCAGAATTTACATCCATCCCTGTCACAGTGGAGCTGAACCTTCATCCAGAGTTTCATAACAGAAAGCTAAAAGTGGCACAGAGGAACTGTCACCACCCAAACACAAATTTAGGTCATGTCTGCTTCTCCATCCTATTTTCCACTCTACAGTGTCTGAGTCAGCAACAAGCCCCTTTCTTTTGATTTGCCCCATGATATCCAGCTCTGCATGCTGAAATAAACAGCAACATTATTCCCCCCCTCTCATAAACTCAAAGTGTAGTAGGAGCTTCTTTAATATCATTTACATAAACCTGTCATCTCTTCTCCACGCTCATCTATCACTGTGTTGTAATGTCAAGAGAATATGGCTGCAATCATTTAAGAAAAGCATAAGAATAATGTCCCTGTAGAATAACACAGATAAAGTTCTTCAGATGCAGAATCCAAAACTGTCTGTTGTTCCTGTCACGCAGCTTTTAAGTCAGTGTCAGTCAGTGTCCCGTACACTAAGCTTAAGGAACAGACCATTTTAAAACATCTGAATGATATTTTCCAGATGTGCAATGAAATGGCTCGAGGGGCCATTACCATATCTAACATCTGTGTGTCCTTGGTGGCCTGAGAACCAGCCTGCCAGGGGACCAGGGGTGTGCACAGAAGAAATAAAAATTAGTTGGCAAACTAGAGGCATGAAATATAAAATCTGCAGCACAGAGCACTCTATAGGATGAAGAAAAAAGACAAAGCAGCTGTGAAGCACACATTTTCTGAGCATCACACTGAAATGTGGACAGAGTTAGGTCCGTTCGACCATAAAAGTCGTACAGTTCAGTAAATTATTTCATGGCATTCATGTGTCTGAGGACTCAGTTCAGCTAGAGGTCCAGGATGTACATACTCCATAGGCCCACATAGACCTGAAATACATTTTTGGCGTCGGCTCCCAGTGAAAAATCTGCCTCTGCGATTGCTTGTGTGACATCTCAAAACATGGTATCCAGTTTTTTGTTTTTTTTTTATATACACAACCTGACCCAAAAACCTCCTTTTAAAAAATGAAACAAATCTGAGGTTTGTTGGAAATCTGCAGTGAGCTGAGGGAATTAGCAGCAAAGTAAAAGAAGAAGAATAAAAGAATTAAAAAACATCACAACAGCCATCATAAAATACTTCTTGATGATAAATTATAGTCTGAGATCAAGTGAGGAGGGAAATTCCATTTGATAAGCAGACATCTTAAGGCAAACTGGAACAAAATCACTCACTCACTCTTTTTTTTTTTTTTTTTTTTTTTTTTTAGTGGCCTTGGCCTGGAGCCAACTTGCACTTAGCTTTTTCACTGGTTGAAAGCCACATGGAAAGATGGCTGAGATGGTAAAATCAGCTAATTATATGGCAGGCAATCTCATTCTGCCTCATAAAGCTCATCTGTTACCAGCTGCAGTTCCCCAACCCACTGCCTCAGTGAATTCCTGCAGGAGGCGTCAGAACAGGGTCGTTCGGCCTGGAAACAACTCCCTCAGGTCCGTCTACAGAGCCTAATGGACTTTGGCATGAGGTCAAGGGTTGTTTGGGGTGGACACTAACCATATGTATGCCATCTATGTCTCTTCTCCAGTTTAGAAATGTTACAGCTCTTGTTTCCTCCATTTCCCATGACTTTTCTTTATGCTACTTCCACAGTCCCCCCCCTCTCTTCAGTCCAGCTATACATCAGCTGGGTTTCCTCCTTTCCATTTCTGGCTGCTTGCTCTCTCTTGTCAGCCTGTTTAGCTTCATGAGCAGTGAGCCAAACAGATGCCTCAGAGGTGAAATGATAAACTAGAGCAAACGTGAAAAGAGGTGTGTAGTAGGAGGTTGTATTTAAAGTCAAAATGTACTAACACAGCTTGAAAGATTTTTGTCTTCTCCTCACTGCTTTCAAGAATAAGTGTCCAAGAAGCTGCCCTGAGGTCCCACAACCCCAAAAGTCATTATCTGCAATTTCTGCAGATTAGCTTATATACTACTGAAGCAGAATCAACTAAAATGTTTTATAGTGCCACATTTTAGCTATGCCATTACCAACCTTTTACATATGACAGCTGGCATTTATGTAATAATTTAGAGCAGCACAGTATTACTGGAATTTGTAGAAATCTGCGTTATTGCAGTACATGCCTAACCATATAATATGGTGCTAATAGCTGCTGGTGGAAAGGGTTTTGATCCTTAGTGCAAGCTGAATTTTCTCTGCCTGAGAGGCTGGGCTCATATGGCCTAAAGTGAAGCAATGCAAAGGGGCTGCACTGGGTGGAGGCGTGCTTTATGTCCTAGTGCAACAATGAAATGTGATCCTTGAATTCTTCATGGAGGAACTTTGTTTAAAGCCTGTTAGATGCCAAAGCACAGCACAGTGAGCAAAGTTAGAGCTGTGGTCGCGACGATCTGGAGGTGAACAGCAGAAATGCCCATTTGCATGTACAATATGTGATTCTGCAGCATTGCACCTTGTGGGATGATGTCATGTTTCATTGCAGTAAAGTTCAAAGTGAAGGTCAGGCCTGTGATGATAGGATTACTTTAAGTGATTGATAACTGTATTGATGTACTGATGATTATATTGACTGCATGGCACTGTGTGTCATTCTCCTTGAGCCTTAAAGGGCTATCTAAAAAGGATTATGTATTTGCATATATCGATTCAGAAAAATAAAATACACATATCTCACAATATGAATTTACTGTAGATTGTACACTACTACATGCAACACAGGTTCCAAAAACTCAAAAGTTTCCCTGGATAAGAATTCAGTATGTAAACATCTTCATTTTTGCAGCTTTGCTGAGCATACAAGCTCAAATGTTCAGTGCTTGATTTGTGCCAAACTGGAAACCTGGGTGTAGAAAGTAATAAAACATCACACATAATCACGCTAAGGAGGTAAAATCCAGTCAGACTCACTATAAAGTGCAGATAACAACCAACAAAGTGAGAGCATGAAGTTAAGTCCGTCTGTCCATCCCAGCCCGGCATTTTGCCAGGAATTGGAAATGGGATATTAATGCTATTTTTTTAGCTTGTTGGTGCCATAACCTGTGATGTGCATGGAGGGACTCATGAACCTGGACTTTGAAAGTGCACATTCACAGATATAATCTTTTTTCTTTTTTTTTTTTTTTAGCCTTGATTCATGTTGTGAGTTCAACCTATAATCTTCCAATCTTCAGAGAGTGTTTTTTACATTTTCTTAACAGAGGATTTGAGTTTATTTTCTATCTTAGTCTGCAATCATTGTTCCTTACTGCTGTTGGTCCCCATATGTTCCAAGTTAGTCCATACTTCCTCTAAGTCCCTGTTTTACTCACTGGCCTCCAGCTATTCTCTGTATAGTATGTGTGCATGCTTGCCATTAACAGCAGGCCAAGCAGGATCAGGGTGTTGCATGACTTGGCTGCAGATGTGAGTTTCCATGTCTTTGTTCATCTGATCTGAAGTTTGTTGCTGTTCACTTCATTGTAAGAGCAGAGAAGGGAGTAAATCAGGAGGCTTTATAGGAGGGGGGAGGACACCACTGTTTCTTCTTGACAAATGGGGTGAAAATGGTGTCTCAATAGTGGTAGAGAAATAATAGATATTCCCAACTGTACCCCTCAATATGTTTGGTGTGTTGTGCCTAAAAGAACAACTTTAAAGCTGCTGCAATCAACATTTCTGTATCAAATCATTCTGTGACTTGCCAGTTACTGTACCATGTAATTCTGCAGGTTCCCCATCGGCATTTCAGCATCTCTCCACTGTTTTTGTTTCTTCACCACAGCTTCACTGCTTTGGTTCAGTCAACCTGACTTCTACCCCAAGCAGTCAGATGTTTCACTGAGCCAGACAAGCAAAGTTAGCAATTAGCTGATGAACAGGGTGGAGCATTTAGCAGCCACAAGGCCAGATGTTGACCTGATTAAGTGGGAAGCAAAATAGACCTTAAAGGAGAATGAGTATTGGAGTAGTCTGTATCCGCTGGATGCTGAAATAAGTAACTCTATATGTTGATATATCAGCTTTAAAAGGGAAAATAAATAAGCTGTAAGTAGAGCCAGGCACACTGACTGATGCTGATAAACAGATTTGAATTTATCTTAATTTTATTCATATCCAGTAACTAAAGTTATGATTGTAGATTAAAAAAAATAAGTAGCTCTTCAATAGAAAATGCCTCAGCATGAACAAATAGATATTAAAAAACTAGTCTACTTTGATCCTATAGATGTTTTTATTTGATCAGAACCATCAAAGTTATAAAACTTAAATGAGTTTTTCCTCTGGGACTTTGCTCACCTCGTTTCATCTACATAGATAAAATGCAGCATGTTTTGAAGCAAATTTAAAATCAGTTTGAATTGTTGAAACCTGCCTGTATTGGCTAATTAAAAACAGGTGTACTCTTCCTTTAACCCTTGTAAAAATGAATGTGAGCTACAGTGGGAAAAAAATCACTGTGGAGAAACTGTATTGTAATAATAGGTCAGAGGCTGAATACTGTTTTGTTTTTCCAAGCTTATCCAGATGCCAGAACTATTCACAATCCACTGGTACTGTATTATATGAATATAAAACTTTTATAATACTGTCTGTCGCTGTGTCATATTGTCTTTTGTTCTCTGTATGCCTCTGTCTCTCTGCTCCTCTTTGTCTCTCCAGCCTTTTTTTTTTTTTTTGTGGAATTGCATCAGCTCCCAGCTCTGTGTGACACCTTTGGGTCCCATCTGTGGAAGTTAAACATGGAAGAAAATGAGACAGATGGTGGAAGAGAGAAGGGGAGTTTGCAGTGCGTGTGGATGTGGTTGAGAGTAATGCATTAGTCAAAAGCTAAGGACCACCTCTGTGGACTGGAAAGCTCATTGCAGCAGCAGATATGAATGTGTACGTACAGTTATACATACACAGCAAAACACAAACACATGACTTTACAGTGATTGCTTTTAAAACTGTGTGATACATAAAACTCAGTATCTATTTTTCTCGAGCTTTTGTAACAAAAAGCAGAACAGATGGTCGGCTTTAAGGGGGATGATTTTAAAATACAGAATGAATACAGATACACACATTTAAAGTTTTGCTTGATAAAAGCAAAATATGACCAATTGAAACAAAAAGCTGCTCATTGTCAATATGTCAATATGTCTGTCAGTTTTTCCATTTCTTTGCTCGACCTTCTGTTTCTTTATGACTCCCATCACTTCTTTCTTCTCTTCTCTTTACATCAGCCCGGCTCTAAGAACTACATTTATTATTTAACCATGTTGATACTGAATGTTTAAAAATGTCACCGAACGTATTCCAGGCTTTTTCAGCTGAACTTCAGTCACTGACCATGACACTAAATGTTTTTATGGCAGATCTGGCCTTAACTGTATACAATAAGTTTTCTCCTAGTGTGCTTTTGTTGAGTTTACTGTGACTCAGCAAGTTCCACTTTGACTCATATCTGTTTTGTCATTTCAGCAGCTTTATCATTTCACACAGCAGTAGATTCCTGCAGTTAGTCTCCCTCAAGTCGAAGCAGAGCAGGTTCTGCACGATCAGCCCAGTAAGTGTTCGCTATGAAAGGGCAGATATTCCTAAACCACCGAGCTCTCCGTCCTGCAAATCTTGTAGAACCACATGTCTTCATTTGGGTGATTTTTGCTTTGCCATTTTAAAAAAAAAAAAAAAAAGTCACATTTAAATGCACTAGTACAAAACATGAGATCAGATTGTGCATCTCATTTTCATCGTGATTTGTTTAAACTGCCTGTCTGCGCATGTTTCCATAACCCTTCGCTCTCTGACTAATTTCATTTGAGACAGGGAGATGTTTTGCAGGGCCCCTGTCTCCAATAACTCTGGTTTATGAGTCATAAACCTTGAAACAACCTTCTGCAGCTCACTCTGCTACAACTCAGTTATATCAGGCCAAATCTGCCCTTTACCCTTTCACTATAGTTTTAATTAAACTGCAGTTCATGCAGGAATGTGCTCTGTAATCCAGTGGGAGTGAACAGGGCTGAAACCAAGCATGTCAGCCAAAGAAAACACTGAATGAGTATGTATTATTGAGGTTTCTATTCCATGTACCATGTTTCTTCAGGGTTTCGTTTAATCTGGCTCTCTCACCCTCCATCTTGTTGTCTTTTTGTACTACCATTTTCCTTTTTCCATCTCTTTTCCACGCTAATGTCTTCCTCACTTTTTCAATCCAATTTTCTGCTCTTCCTTCCTTCTGTCAACACTTGTCCTCCTCCCTCTCCACCTCCACTCACTCACATCATCTACTTCTTTTCATCTCCTGGGCTGCCTATTGAAGCAGGCTTATATAGATATTTCCATTTTGTGGCTTTGGGGTTATTTTCTGTCTCTTTCATTTCCATATCCTCCATTTATTTTCTTCATTCTCACCTTTTTTTTTAAATAACTTTGAATCCATTTCCCTCCAGTTGACCCTCTGTCTCATCTTTCTCTCAGATTAACTCCCTGCTATTCCATTATATTATCTACCTTGTCCGTTTTACTGTGCTCTCACCTTCTCTTCTTTCTTGTATTGTTCTGACTCACACTTAGAACCTCTAGCAGCTGAAAGGATATTTGGTTGACTACTGAAAAGAATAAAAGCAACAATTTTGTTGTGACACCTTTTCAGTTCACTTACTGTTTTATGCGTTTCAGTTTCCATGCACTGCACAGCCTATGTTTTAAAAGCTCGCTATGGGGTTTGACTGTAGGTCACAAAAACAATGAGTGCCGTGTAATTTTACTCTTTACTATGGAGTTCAAGCTGTTTCACACAAACCAAGTCTTTTTCCTTCTCCTGCTCTGCTTCCTTTTATAACAGTAAACTAGGGGCAGTTGCTTCGGAGTTTGATTAAATGTTTCAGATTGAGTGGAGACAGGTCATCAGTGCACTTCGTTCATTCTCTCAAAAGGCAGGAACATATAATGATGTTTCTCCATCTTTATTATTGGCTCTCACTTTTTCTGTTTAGTCCGCATTTCTCTTTTCTTTTGGTTTTCTTGTTTCGCAACCTGAAACAAATTGCTTCCATATATATAAACAGTATAGAAATGTGTTTATGTCCTTCATCTTTTCACTGCTGCACACAAACAAAGCTACAGCACACACTTTTTATGATGACTCATCTATTTGCTTGTGTACCTCTGAGTGTGTTTAATGTCAGACTGGTTTCCTATAATGCAGGGTTTATGTATTTGGTAAAAACTTACTTCAAGACTCTCAAGCAAAGCATCCATTTCTTTTTTTTTTTTTTTTGTGATGTTTCACTGTTGTCTTTGCTGGCCTGCTTTATTTCCTTGCTTGTATTGTTAGTATCCTGACATATTTTTTCATTATTGAAACTCCCTTTTCTCTTGCATACTTTCTCTGTCTTAGGATAAATCCCCAAAGCTTAGTGAACGCCGTGATAGACAGCAAGATGGGGATCTGGTACCAGTTAGTAGGCAGAGAGCCATAAGTGTATATCAGCAGGAAAAGGAACACACCTGATCCCCATTAACCCAGACATATATATATATATATATATATATATATATATATATATATATATACACACAATCAGTGTCACATTTCAGGGGCTAGTCTACTTTCCTCAAGGCTGAAGATGTCAGAATGGTTTGACAGGGTTTTCCCCATATACCAATGGATCCTCCCAATACTCCTGGAAAAAATCTTGTTTTGAAAAAATCTAGTCTTGTTTTGAATTTGCAGAAAAATATAAAGTATTCTGGCAAAAGGTGTGGATTGATTCAAACTACTGAACCTGGAGCTGTGCAAAGCTGCAGTTATGTTACCTGGTAGTTAGAGGTTTTTGTGACCACATGAGAATAACATTGAAAGTCTGAACCAAAGAGTTTCACATTAAAGCCTGATGAAAACAGATATAGAGGCTGGAGTGTTAAGGATTACATGGGGTTGGGCCATGTTCAGACCAGCCATGCAGACAACTCTAACTAAAAAATATACTGGGGGCACCAACACTAAGTGCTGCAGCAAAACAACATGGGCAAAAATAATAATAGAAAACAACAATCAGCATTTAAACGGTTTAACTAAACATTCTGGATCAAATCCCTATCAACACATTTTCAAAGTGAACTGAACAGAGCTCTTCACTGGTGACTGAGGGCTGAGCTCTGATTCACAGTATGTGTTTTTGGACCTGATATAGCTGTGGTGCATCGGTAGGTGGTTGGATAGACGATGTGATAACTTAAACTAGCAACACACTAGACTGAAACGGACTGAAAATAGTTAAGGAAAACTGCAGTCACTGATTATGACCTGAAATCAACACTGTGATTCCAATCAGCAAAATGATTTAGGGTTTCTCTAACCTTGAGTGTTTGTGTCACGCATGCTGAACAGGTTTCACTTAGGATTTCTAAAAGGCTGTTCTTTTCTAGGACTACTGACCCTGCTTTACCTCTAGCTTTAGTGGATTTTTATTATTCATGGTTTCTTCGTCTTTCTGAAGAGCTAAAACCTCTTCCTGAGGTTTTCTGGGAATATAAATGGTCATTTTATTGCAATAACTAATACAATTTGACTCCCACATCATTTTAAGATGTTTTGTCAGCAACATCCAACAACATGCTGTGTCTCATGAATCTTTCAAGCCAGATTTTTGTTTGATGCAAGAGGTTAACAACAGTTCTCCACCAGGTTTTGAAACGGCTTTGCTTTGCTATTGCAAACGTGACGATTACTGAGGTTTTCTTCAACTTGTTTAATCTTGTCTTTACTCAGCAAGCTCAGCAGGCCCCAGTGTGCAAAACACAGGCAGCCAAAGCTGACCGAACTATTCCTTCTTGCAGTCTGCATGTCATATATTCTCAGCTCCAACCATCAATGTGTAAATGTATTTTTTTCACTCGGTGTAAAATACAGTGTAGGTGGTGCAGGCTGTATATATGCTGTAATCCCACTCCCCAGTGCACAAATATATATCTCCCTTCAGCCATTGGCATGATGATGATGATGATGATGAAAATGGTGATTAAGATTTAATCTAAATACACGTTTATTACCGCTTTTGTTATATCACTTTTGATATAATAGTAAAGACTCATATATAAAACCTTTAAGAACTTATAGCGGTTGAGATCTTGCTGGAGGCAAAAACAGGGGTTAGTATTTCATTTGCATAAAAACTGTACATACTGTAGCCTTCAAAAATACATGCTGCTTCTTTTTTTCCATCCAGTAATTGTTTTGTGCCTCCTCCTCTCATCCTGCTTCCTACTGGACCTCTGCATATTCTCAACGTCCTCCTCCCACATCCTCCTCCTCTCCCAGTTTAACCGCTGGTCCCAAGACAAATCTCAACCACAATGAAAACACTCACAGGCTTCAGCTGGTTAAACCATCATTGCAGAGAAGCAGAGGAGCCCAGGGGAGCAATGGAGATATGGACAAGTAGAAAAGATGCTTTTTTGTCATGGTGGCTCGACACTGCAGCTGTGTGCAAATTATCCACAATTTTAAATCTAGCAAATCTTATTAGAATGTGGAGCTTATAACATCTAAGAGCGTCATTTAGATGAGTTCAATTGGAAAGATTCAGTGTCTTATGGATTTTTAAATCCTTAAGACACAATACATCACATCATCTAATCTTAAGAACCCATTCAGTTGTGTTTGTTCCATTACTAAACGGAGCTGCTTTTGTCGATTGATTTCTGAATAGTTCTTTTAGTTTGATTTTCAGACAGAGATGAGTGAGCATCCGTGACTGAGCAGAGTTATTTTCTGCCCGTGAGGTTTTACAGCTGTCAGTTATGGACAGGACTGCGAACCTTCAACAGTCAAGGGAAAGTTAAATGTGCAAGCAGCTGTTTTATCTACCACATGAGTTTGGCTTCATGGGTCCAATGTCAGTTGGTCAGTTTGTTTTTCCGGCACTCTGTCCACAGTATTACATGTTTATAAGTTCTGGTTGACTGGGCCCCATCTTTTATCCATGGGATCCACACATGATGTCCCCATTCAGCCCAGAACTGGTATCTGGACTGATAGTGAAGATTACTGAGATTATTTTCTGTCACAGGCTGGTGCAATTGCGTAACTTTAATAATGAAAATAAAGATGACTCTGTCTTGCAAGCAGACAGGCAGTGAGAGAACAGGACAAGTACAACTAGAACTGGTGTGACCAAATGGACAATCTGACAAGGAGCTGGTGGAAATGGGAAGAGGTGTTTAGAGGTGAGCAGAGAGGGTCAGGTGATGTGGAGACAGGTACAGTGACATCTGGTGGCTCAATTCAAAATGACAGGAGCATCTGATATGAATGCAGGGGTCCACAAAGAGAATAATGCACTGAGCTCCTGTAAATTATACAACAGAACCAAGGTTGTGTTACTGATCGGTTTAATCTCTGAGTTAAATTACATTTGTAGGTTATATCTCTGCTCTGTTTTTCTTCTTCTGATTGTAAAAATCGTTTGAATCCACACTTGGCAAATATTAACACCTAGGATCATGAAGTTGCCGTACCCCTTTTCTTTCTATAGAGCTTTATTAAGAAATAAATAACTTGAAAATTAAAAAAATAGTGTACCTTTTACTATTTTCTTCTTAGCCTGTAGTCTTCTTGATTCAAAAACAGCTTAACCTTCAGCTTTATCAAGCTCATATAGCCTGTATCCATGGCTTGTACTTAGTTAGTCCATACCTGTGAAAACTGGTTTGTAAAGCCTACTGTGTGCAAGGACTCTGTGTACAGTCCTACAAAGGCCAGTGTTTATGTTTCAGTGGGTTCAGTGAAGATGTTTTAATCTAGCAGCCTTGAGGACAGCAAATAAACTACTGGATGGAGATTAAGTGGATCTCATTCTGGTGTAGACAAACTTATTACCCCACACGCCCACACATGCTTTGGCTAAACCTTCAGTGATATTACAGAGTGAATAGATTGCATTTTGTGATTTGACCCTATTAATGAAGATGCATGTGATGTGTTAACCTCTAATGGTAGGTCTATGGACATGTCCGTGGTCGCCACATATAACAGCCTACACATGCATGTTGATCCAGTCGAGATGAAAACACTATGCACTGGATATTTCACAGAGCATGGATGGGAATGTTCATTTATACAAAGAGATGATTAAAATACCAGTTTTTAATTCCCCTTGAAGCCCTTAAGAGGTTTTTTTTTGTACTTTGAGGAGCTGGTCACGATGTGATGTGATTGTTCAGCTGTGCAATGTTCCAGTGAATACGACATACTTGGTTGAGGTTTTGAGATCAGAGAGGCTGTTTGGAAATGCTGAATTATACTGTCTCAGGGTGTTTTCATACTTGGCCTAAATACATCTCATCTAGGGTCATTTCTTTGGAAGAGGGGGGTCATTGTGAGAAGCTGGTTATCACGGCATAGAAACTGTGTTTTCTGAAACAAAGTTCTCCTTATACTAATGTTGGGGTATGGGCTATGTGATGTTTTTAGAAAGCATCTCAAAGTACTTATTGTTTATACACTGACACTGATCCCCCCCCAACACAATTATTATACCACTTATGTAATCCTCCAGGATTATCATGGTGGTAAATTCCTTCATTAGATGTCCCTGTGTGATTGATTTCTTGTGGCCAAAGAGATTTTGTCTTTTACACCATGTCCAACCAACATCCACTCAGTCACCTTATGTCCATTTATTTCCCAGTCGAGTGACCACAGAAAAACATCTGGGGTGAATCACTGTAGCCAAGAATAGTCAGCCACAGCTTTTTTTTTTGTTTTTGTTTTTCCAATCGTCAACTTTCAGTTTCCGCTGGCAATCACTTCTCTCTCCCTAGTTTCCTACTGATATCATTTGTTTTCCACAAACACCAGTTTTGTCAGTTGAGAAATGGGAGAGATGCTGATGCCCATCATTCATTTCCAAACTGTTTTAGTCCAGTAATAAAAATCATAAAACACTACTTAGACATCGGCTCTGTCTATTTCTGTTGTTTTTTTCTTCTTCTTCATTTTGGTTTTTGCTACTTGATTTAAGCCAGTGAAAGTATGTAGCTGCAGATTGTGGCTCTAGATTATTAAAAACATATTTCCCATATTTCATGTGGCTGATGGTCTAATATTGCAGGCACTGCAGTCACTGTCAAATAATATTTGAGTTAAGACAACACATATTCTGTCATTCTATCTGTCTCCTTAGCTGTTTTACACAATATAAAGCAAAACCATAGAGCTTTCCTTCTGGTTCTGTCCTCTGCACAAAACTGCTAAACAGTCTTCTGTTTTGGATCCACTCATTTTCCTGATAAATATCCCGACTGATTGTTTGGTCGATCTTGGAGCAGCAGGTCACCTCCTAAACTCAGTCATTGTCTGTTTACCTTTTCTGTCTGGCCCTCTCCTCTGTGCTGTTACAGTAAAAACAGGTCATTATGCAGAAAAGCGTACTGCGCTTTTTCCTCTTCCCAGGGAAACAACATTTGTTCTTTCATATCTTAGATAGTTGATAGAGCCACATATTTTAAGAAAAGCATCATATTTTTAGAGGATGAACAGACCACATTCTTTTTTGGGGACCTCTGAGGAATTGTGTGGAAATTTATGTGGGAGGCTGAATATGGATTTTCTTTTTCTTTTTGTTTTTATTTCTTCTCTAGCATTTTGACCTAATTTGGTGGCAATGATTTTATTTTTTGTTGATCTTAGCAGAGTGAGCTTCTTTACCCTGTGGCCCAGTGGCCTAATGGATAAGGCATCAGCCTCCGGAGCTGGGGATTGTGGGTTCAAGTCCCACCTGGGTCGTGGCAGGTGTTGATCATGTTTGAGTAAGTTACATCAATCAGCTGCTGAAAATGGGGGAAATCTGCTTTGTCCTACCTCATTTGTCAGTTAATGCGCAGTGAGGGCCTGTATTCAAAGGTGCCCTCTGATGTTTGCCAGAAGAAGAAATGTAAAAATTGCTTGAGTTCAACAACCCAGAAATGCTTTAATCTTTTGTCCTTTACAAATAGCAATAAGAAATCTTCTCTTTTAAAGATGAGGATGTCCTCTGTAGGAAGCTGTGAATGCCATTCATAACCACTGAACAGTGCCATATAGGCAACTGCCATGATAAATGGCTTCTATGGCCCCTGGAGGGCAGTTTGAGCACTGTAGTTATGCTTCATTGAGCAGAACTGTCATTATGCTTTGCACCCTAATAAAATACCAATTACACTCAAAATGGGAACTTCCAAATATTGAAAAATCCCCAAGGATTAGGGCTCATTTCCAAAATGAAAAAGATGAGTGTGTGAGAGAGGAGAAGTTAATGAGACATAGAGGAGTGGGACCAGGTAGAAAAATAGATTTTGTCTGCCTTTCATTCAGCAGGATCTAATCAGACTTCTGAGAACAAACCCTCTTCATCCTAGGTTTGTTGAATCACAATGACTCATGAGCATCCACTATCAGGGAGGGATGCCAAGCCCTGACACCTGCTGCCAGTCCCACTGAGAATATTGTTGTTGTTAAAAATAAAATCAACTGAAAAAAGTTGCAGGTCCTTGGATGCGTTGATGCATAAACCCCAAAATATCCACTTACATTGCAAAATGGGCTTGTAAAAGTCCCCATTAAACCTTAGACCAGAAAACAGCATCTTATGAAATCAGATGGCAGAGGATAAAATATTACTTCAGGTGTAAGGGCATGTGTTTCCACTAGAGGGAGGTGTTGATCAGAGACTGAGGCACTGTGTAAATGGAACAGTTTTTAGTCTCGCTGGTAGCCTGCACTAGTGATGGTCATTTGATCCAGGCTGAAATATCCATCCATCCATTTTCTATACCCGCTTTTTCCTGAAAGCCAGGGTCACGGGGATCTGCTGGAGCCTATCCCAGCTCTCTTTGGGTGAAAGGCAGGGGTACACCCTGGACAGGTCCCCAGTCCATCACAGGGCCACATAGAGACAAACAACCTCACACACTCACACTCACTCCTATGGGCAATTTAGAGTCACCAATCAACCTGACATACATGTTTTTGGACTGTGGGAGGAAACCAGAGTACCCGGAGTAAACCCACGCAAACTGCCCCACTGCCTAAATACCACGGCTAAATACAGTCGCTAACATGGCTCATCATATTCACAACCAGTGAAACATGCAAACAATTTGATTATAAAACAGGGGAGGTGTTTTATTATGTTGTCTTTGAAATATACAAGATTAGGCCAGTAAGAGAGTAAATAATAAAAGAAGTACTAACATGAACTTTTACACAGTACTTTAAACCTTTCTGTCTGGACTATCATTACATTATAATCACTTTGAAAAAACAGCACCATTCTAAAAATAACATATTGCCTATTATTATTTTGCTATTTTGGCATGTTTTGTAATATCTGTTCTAAAAGTCATCTCCATCATTTTATAAAATTTGAAAAAAAACAGACTCACTTTTCTGTTTGGCTGAGACACAATATCAAATCATGTATTGCTTCATCCACTATTGCATTTTTTGAATTTGCACCCATTGGTGATGTAAGGATGATGATTATCTGCAGTGACTCAGGGACTGTTGATGACCTGCTTAATCCAGCTGGTGAGCCTGGTGATGCGCGTGTAGACTCCATAGTAGTCTGGACGCCCGCAGCCTTTGCCCCAGCTCACCACACCAGCCAGAAACCAGCGACCTGATGGCTCCTGACAAACCAAGGGACCCCCAGAGTCTCCCTGATAGAGAAAGACAAGGTTAATGGGGAAGGGGGGAGATTTGAGTCTCCAACACAAAATGACTCAACAACAGTTTCAAAGTATTATATCAACTCTGAAATATTCCATGAATATTAAACTGTTGTATGTGGTGCAAAATAAAAAAAAAATTCCTAAAGCTACATTAACATTAAACTACATTCTTGGAAACTAGGAGTGCACCATGACAACTTCTAAACACAATGCTGACATACAGTATTAATGCCTTTTAAAGGTGACATGGTCAGTGTCTATGCAAACATATTATGTTACATTAGTTACCCTAGCTTAAATATCTGGCTGCTAAATTCTCCCATATGTTCTTTAGCTAGTTGCTAACTGTGTTTAGACTTTGGTGCTGGGAAAGTAGTGTACAGGGTTTTTTTTTTTTTTTCATTTTCACTTGAAACAAAAAACAAAAATAAAGTTCATGAGAACTGTGACTGAACCAAAACAGTAGGCCTAAAGGTGAAGGCTGTGCAAAGCAAAACAAAAAAAAATAAAAACCCTGGTAGATCAGAGGGAAATAACAGAGTTAGTTGATGATTCTCCGTGTTCACATTGAGTGTCACCTTTAATTTCACATCATGATTTGACATTTTGTTTTATATACATGTGTGTTTTATAGTTATAGTGCTGCTTTAATTTCAATTTGTGAAAAAAGAACGTTATAGCATGTTTTTTTTTTGTTTTTTTTTTATTTACATGTTTTTCTTCTTAGTACCTGACAGGCATCTTTTAGTCCACTGCGGTATCCAGCACAAAGCATTCTGGGAGTGACCAGGTGGCCATAAGTGCGAACACAGGCTTCCTCGCTGACCAGGCGGACATCCACCTTCTGAAGCACATTACTGGCAGTGCCTGGATAGGGTCAGATAGAAAAGCTATTCCAGTGAGGCCGAAAGAATCTTATCTTGATTTAAATGTAATGCACAAACAATATTTTCAGGATTATGCAAGTCTGCATTCACCTCTGCTTCCCTGTGTTACTGTTTGTACTATTTGGCCATACTGAAAGAAAACTCTTTCTCTGGTCTGCAGAAGTGACATCTTCACCACACAGCTTACCTGTTGGGTGGAGTGAAATTTCTCTCCTTTTTTGGAAGTAGAGTCCTGCACAGCATTGCAACTGCACTTTAATATATGTAAATCTACCACAGTTTCTTAGCACAAAAGCCAGGTCAATTCTTAAGAACCTTGTGTGGTGGAAAATGGTTTCCAACGCCTTCTTTCTCAAACTCTCTTCATTAGGTTCATCATGATAACAGAAACCACAACCCAAACACATCCACCCACGTCACCCTATTTTTTCATGTTGCTTTAAATCTGACACATTCATTTCATGTGTTTGCTTTGTTATCATGGTGACATACCCACCATGCTTAACATCTCATTGCTTTCACAGTGACACTGAGAAAATTTAGTTTTTAAAGTTAGCAGAAGTTACATGTAGTCACTTTCTGTAAAAATAATGCATAATATAGCCTAATACAAAAACCAATGGAAAAAAGCTTACTGATTAGCTTGGTAAAGGAATAAAATAACTTTATCACAAAAACATTATACTGTGCTTGGACAACAGTGTTCATAAAACAAACCGCACCAAATAACATGTCAGTCTAATTTGTCAGGTCAAATTTAATTGACTAGAGTGCAGGATGCCGCAACCCAATCCTGTTCTTTACTTCAGTCCATTTTGTTTTGATTGAGACTTTTGAAATTACTCAAATAAAGGTTCTCAAAGAATTTGAGGGGGAAATTACTGTCTTGTAAACATGTAAGCAGGAGTGAGGGGTGGCAGACATTTCTCCAGTTTAACTCTGCTTATAAGCCACTACACAAGTGTATACCAACTGCAGTGGTTCTGTGACCAGTATTTCAACCTTTATCTTCTCTCCAGATGCCCCTCTTCCCTTCTCACCTCCTTCTCGGAGAGCCCCCCAGCCGGTGACCCAGCAGAGCAGGCCCGGCTCCAGCTGGTGGGTCGGTGGGGGCAGGCAGGCAGGTCGAGCATGTCCAGCCAGCAGCACGGAGGCGGGCCGGTCCAGCTTCAGCAGGGCTAGGTCATAGTCATGCAACTCATCATTGTAGTACTGGTGAAGAAGGATCTGCTGAACTCGCGCCACCTCCTCTGTGGGGCTGCTGCGGCTGAGGAGGAGTTTACCCAGGTACACCGTCCACACCGAGGGGGAGTAGAGTCTGCAGGAGCAGGAGGAGGGAAAAAAAGTTGTTACAGAGTCTGTTACATGAGCAACTGTTTCTATATTTCAAACCCTGAAGGGGGTCTTCTCTCCCTTCTCACAAGCATTTAGTTACTGTACCAGGAACATTTAGAGAAACTAATTCTTAATTCTCTGCAGGATGTTGCAGCTACAGCCTGCAGGTTCTGTTTTTGAAAGACATATATAAGTACCTACACTGGTTTTGACTCAGACAGGTGTTACAGCTGGACGAAATGTAAGAAACACAAAGGTAAACAAGACTTATAAAAAGTGCGTCATCAAATTCAATGAACGAAGGGTCTCAGGTCTCTTGCTGCACTTACCGGTCGTCATTGAAACAGTGGGCAGCGGACACCACCCACTGGCTGGAGATCAGTGCCCCCCCACAGAGGTGGGTACCCCGCACCTGCAAGCTGGCCTGCCATGGCCACTCCCCCTCTGTGGCGTTGGCCCCTCCTACAATACGACTGGAGAACTGCCTCAGGCCACAGTCTGAATACACAGAAAATATTTCAAAGCTAAATAGAAAATAGATGCAGCAAGATGCTAAATACGTTTATAAAATGTAAATAAAGTTTGCGTGTTTGCAGTGTGTGTGTGTGTGTGTGTGTGTGTGTGTGTGTGTGCATGCTCACCACACTGTTTTTCATCTGAGACATCTGGGCAGTCAGCAACAGAGTCACACTCTGGGTTTGGTTTCTTCAGACATGTTCCATCAGCACACATGTAGGTCGTATCTGTACAGTGCACACCTGGGCACACACACAGATGTGTAACAGATAAGTACTAGGCTTTGGTTTCAAATATCAAAGAGTTTAGAAATTATGTTTTAGGTTAAAGTGAAAAACAGAAAACAGGTGAACTGACTGCGTGTCCCATTCTTTACCCATAAATGTCATGACCCCCAGTCAGTGTTCTGAGTACTAAAACTTCATAAAGCATGCAGCATGTGGTCATTACTGTTAGTGCAGTTCATCTCGTCTGTGGCTTCAGGGCAGTCTGGGTGTTGGTCACACACTTTGTAGTAGTCCACGCACCGACTTCTGTCTTCTGGACACTGAAACTGAGCCACACACACTGTGACACACACACAAAAGAAATGTATCAGGCCATGTGCATTATATGTGTCAATGTATGTAATAACACTGAGTCCTATGAACTACAGTTTAGGGAAAAGTTGTGTGTCTAATATTTTGATTATTGTATAAAACAATAAAGTCATTTTAAATAATTGGAAAAGTTAGAAAATAATATGGAGCTATTAAAAAGGTAGTCTGCTGTGCTTCCCATTCAAAGTTTGAAACAAATCTTGAGACCTGAATATTTTAGGTGCAGTTATGGGTTAAGCAGATGCAGATGCAAGTTGTCACATCTGGTGATATTTGGTTACGGGAAATGGGAGAGTGAAAAGGTGGAGTTTAACTTTTATGCTCTTTGCCTTCAGGCTGCAGAAAATTCTCCATATATCATTTATTTAGCAAACAACATTGCTATTTACAGCATTTTACTGTAATGTCCATCCATATTAACTAGTATCTCATTTGTGAGAACTTAATGACCAACCAAACCTAAATAGCATTGTCGCCTAAAAACCTGCCGGATCTCATGGGTGCTTACATTGGGAGACACTGTCTGGTACACAGGTAGTTTGAGAAGATTCAGAAAGAAAAGGCCAAACAGATCAACATCACACTTTGTTTAAGCCAGCTTATTACATGAACAACAGCACACTGATGAGGCTTATGCTTAAACAATAATGCCCTCAAATTCATTTATTCTGAAGTTGTATTGCAATAGGGCAGATCCTGTGTTGCTGCATCCCAGCAGCTACAATTCCTTCATTTCAACTAATTTGTAATTAGCTCAGAATCATGTGACAGCTTTAGGTAATGCACCAATCCACCCACTTTTGTTGTTCTTCCTGTGCTGGGTCAATTTCCTGCATCAACAGGAACAGTAACGTATGTGTGAATTCATAAATTTAAAACATGAATCATATACCACAGTTTCTCTCATCCAGTCCGTTGGGACAGTCCTTGAGTCCATCACAGGCAGGAACACACAGGCCATTAACAGTGCACAGAAATTTGCCTGGGCAGGCTATAAAACACAGACAGAAACAAATGCACACACAAAATTCAAAATGACTCTCAAAAACCTACGTGAAACAGAGTGCAAAGGTTATTTATCCATTAATTTATCCACAGGCCTTTTCTCTGCTGCAGCCACAACTTACGATCTGATAAGTTGAAAACGCGGTAATAGAACTGGAGGCCCGGCCCTGTGAGTGGCACCTCGGATGTCATGACAACAGTGGTTGTTGTGGAGAGCAGGAAGATGCGTTCGCTGTATGGCTGCAGGCCTCTGGTACCACACAGTCTGAAATTAAAAGGAAAGTCCAGTTATGCTTCCCTGCAGCAGACAATAGATATATTTCATGCTCAGGAGGAAAACTACAGGTTGAGGTGAGCTGCTTAAATTGACTAGAAAGTGCCCTTCAGCAAGTGACTGACTCAGTCTGCTCAAGACACTAATAATACATCTTCACCAGCTAAATACTTCTTAGAAAAAGACTGAATATAAATAGAAATAAAATATGCCTCTAGATAAAAAAAAGGGTTTCTGCTGCCCTCTGTTGTTCAGAGCAGAATAGAATAATGTGACGGCACTGACAAAACATTTTTAATTTGGTTCATTTTTGTACTTTATTTAATAAGAAACCAAGTAAAACCAAACCAACCATCATGTCTTGTGTGTTTACAGGCACCAACAAGTCTTGTCAAACACCAAACCACACACAGTTGCCAACAGGATGTTGAGCTTTTTCTGATCTCTCTTCGTTATTGCACCAGGAGCGTCTTTACAGGCTATTATGTCTATGAATTGTTGCCACCTGCAAGTGGTTTGGTGTCTGAAAATAAGCCTTGTGAAGAGGAAGTATGGCTCAACCTAAAATGTCGGTGCATAGGTTTTTTTTATAACATAAGGTGTGGTCTGCAGAGTTTTCAGTTGTTTGCTTTTAAATTTCTAACACATCTGTTCTACACAGATAAAAAGCATTAAAAAGCCTTTATATGTGTCCATTTTGGGGAAAAAACGCTAATAAAAAATAGAGGTCTGTTCTCAAAAAACATGTTTTGCCAAGAGAATAAAGTAAAGAATTTTGTTGAAGATTTTGTAACTCTATCAGTTAATATATTTTATATATCATATATTTTATATAAGCTCTGTTATTAATGGAGGTAAGACAGCTGGAGCTGCAGATCTCTACTGATGTAGACTGACTGCTCTAAACTGCTTTGCTTTCCTCTCCAGCACACGCTGAGGTTTTATAATCAGATTGCATCAGCCCAATCAAACGTAATATCTTGCTGGTGTCTGTAGTCTTGGATCAATTGTCACTGCAGATGAATTTGATCATCAAGGCAGAGTCGGCCTCACTCACCACGGAGCAGTGAGACTCACTGTGGCAGAGCATACCTGCGGTTCTGGATGATCCACTGTCCCTGGGTACAGGCCTGGTTGTAGCTGGCTCTGCTCAGCTCGTAGCCCTCAAACTCCAGAGTCAGGCCCAAGCCTGTGCTGGGCATCTGAGCACATACACAGGACAGTCAATTCAAAAACCTACATCTCAACTCCTATAAAATGAACACATTATACTGTGGACACAGGGATGAATGTGTCTTACAATAAAACTCCAGCTGCAGTTGGTGTCAGGGGGGTAGTAGCTGGGGAAGAAAGGCGTTCTCAGTGTTCCCTGGACCCCTAACTCTGCCTTCAATTTTATAATGGCGTTACAATCTGGAAAAGCCAGAGACAGATAGAAATATTCCAGCCCACTAAACAAACATGTTACTTTGGGCCTCAGAGAATTTCATCTACAAAACATAGGATAAAGTTTCTCTAGAATTCTTTGGCATTAAGGCCTGTACTTGACAGATGTCCACGTGTTTCAGATCAGATCCAAAGCAGTAAAAAAATTTGCTTTGTTTGGATGCTTGACTAGGCTGTATAGTTGTTGTCCAGACAATATTTAGCACAGTTTATTGCCAGGCCTCAGTACAGCCTCACAGAGCCTATGCGTGGAACTTCCTCATCTTCTCTCTTCTTTCATTTCAGTACTTCTAAACTAAGATTCTGGACTGGACTGGATTCACATGGCCTCACCCTGCTTGCCCCAGGTCTGTGCAGCAAGAGAGAAGGGATCCTTGTAGTTGTAAAGACCCTGTTTCCAAACCACCGTCATCCACTCTCCTGATGAGAGGACCCGCACCACACGCTCATGTCTGCTGCAGCCATACACACTGGGAGGACAGAAAGACGGAGGCAATGACTAATGGGGGTGAGAGAATCTCTCTTTTTATATAGATGGACAATATATTTGTCAATTTCTGTGAATAAAACTCACGATGTGATGAGATGACTATCAGTGGGGCTGAGGGAGTCGTACACCACTAGCCTGTCCCGGCACTCTGGCAGCAGCCACTCCATGTGCAGCTCCAGCTGGGAGCCAGGGGCAGCCTGGAGGTGCCACAGGCAGGAGGAGTGCTGTGTGTCTGGGCCACGGAGAGCCTCGAGGCTGCTGGACGCCACTTTCTTATAGCGGTAACAGTCTTGGGGGAAAATGAGAGGTAGAGCTAGTCCGGTCTTGTGTGGTATTCAAGATGAGGTAAATTGGGTTAGAAGGATTTGGAAGAATTTTTACTGCGATTCCAAAATCAAAAACACAAGAGTGCAAGGAATTAAATTGTGTCTGCTCAAACCTAAGATTTGAATTTTAGCATTCCCACCTAACCACCTTAATACTACAGTACAAACCTGTATTTACTTACATTTCTTCCAGGCCAGGAGCTAGTACATCATTATCAGTGATTAGCTAAATTATTATTGTTCAAATTCTGAATTTTACATTAGAAAAATACTCTTTTGACACATCCACTCCACATCAGCTACAGTGCTTACTTTAGTAACCCCATTCACCATTACTTATTACTCATTACCCAATACAATTTTAATGTTGCCTCAAAATATTTTCTCTTGAACAGAACTGCCCCATCTCATCTATTATTAAAATAAACCCTGTCATAATGATACCAGATGACGAGATAGTCTCTTGGGGCTTTTTTGTTGGTAAGTTAGATTTTCTCCTCTCTTGCCTCATAATTGAATGATCATACATTTCTAATATTACATTAAAAAACATTCGTGGAAATGGCTTCCATGTATATTATCCCGCATGCTAATTACAGATAAATAAAAATGAAAAATGAAAAATAATAAGTAATGAAAGAGCAAATGAAAATAAATTGCGATACCAAATGAAGCTTTCAAAAGTTCTATAACTTTGGAGTCAGTTTCTGTAGAGAGAAGAGCAAAAAGACAGGAGAAATTAAAGCAAAAAACCCCAAAAATTCAAGCAGTAGTTCTTTCACTTGTCCATCTTCCTCTTTGACGTATCATTTAGTTTCTGTCCTACACACTGTCTCTCTCTTTCTGCTTTCTTTTTCTCACCACTGACAGACAGCGAGGGAAGGTGGAAGAGATATCCATCGAAACTGGCCGTCTCCTGACTGTAGCCTTTCAGGCCCTCCTCCAGGCTCGTGGTCACCTTGTTCAGCGTGACCCTCCCAACGTGGCTACTCGGAACAGACATCACTATCCAGAAGTAGACCACAACACTGCCCTCTCTGCAGGAGCAAAGCACAATTACACTCACAATTAAATAAATGTATCTAAGTGACAAAAGAGGAAGCATAAGTGACGTAAATGATTGTGAAATGGAAGGGAAATGAAAACCATACTGAAACACCTGTCGGTAAAGTGGAGTGACATTAAACAGCACCACAAACTACATCTTCCAAAGCATTCACACAGTTAAATGCAAACTAAAAGCTAAAAGTGATCCTCCTTTCATGAATGTTATAATGTTCACTTTTCACACGCAAACAGGATGCATGGCAGTAACATTTGGAATTAGGCCCACATGCACAAAGCTGGATGCACAAGAGTTTACAGGTCCAATTTCCAAACATACCTGTTTGAATGGTAAAATAATCCACACCAGATTTTAATTAGGCTTCAGACTTATCTAACTATAAGACCAAGGTAGGAGACACTCAGATCTGAACTCTACCACTGAGCTATACCTCCTTTGAAATAATGCAAATTATATCCCCCAATGACATGAATGTGAGCTGTCTTAGTGTCACAACACTTCACTCCTTTACTCTTCTCCCTCTGGGTTAAAGAATCCATAGTAAGGCAGGATGGTAAGCAGTACTGTATGCAGGTTCTGTCACACCTGTTCTAGTACTGTTCTCCACATGATTATTATTATTATTATTACTGTACTGTGCATGAAAAAGTGTGAGCGACAGACCCAAAGCCGAACACTGTGGTGTAGTTGAAATATCGAGAAAGACTTGAGCCTCTCATTATCTTCAGTACCTGAAAAACGGTAAAAGACAACATCACCTTTCATGTAAGTGTATTTGACCACATACACACTGATGAATTATTTTCAGCATGTTATAAAACATGTTGACTTGATTTCCATAACCTTTGTTTATCTAGAGCTTCAAACAAATGCTGCTCTTCTGGGCAGTGCAATTACATTTATTTACAGGGTTAAAGCTTCCATCACTCTAAAGTCCCTGAGGATGTGAACCAAGTTATTCTGGTGTACTTCAGTGTCAGAGGAATCCTTGGTCCCTGCTCACCACGTTCTGTACTGCCTTGGCCTCTTTCTTGAACACAGGGCTGTTGTGAGAGGATAGGTCATCAGTGAAGTTCCTGTTGAGGATGGTCAGGTAGGCCATGTACTGCTGCTCCACACGAGGTTGCAACTCCCAGACCTGGCATTCTGTTAAAGACACATGAAAATGAACACAGCATAAATAAACAGAGCTAAGACTCTGTAGTCATTCCAGGTCCTCTGTCAGGCTGCACTTTGTTTAGAGTTTAACAATGCAAACAAGCTAATACTTATCCCCATCCCCACTGGTCCCCATCTTAGTTTAGTGTCTTAGCACAATAACATTGTAATTAGCAGTTAATACAGCCTATAGTACAGCTATTTAGCAATCAACCAAAATGATGGAAAATTAAACAGAACCAAAGAGATGAAGTTATGTCATTAAAAATATATAAATGTCCCGTGCTGGAGGAAAAGTCAGAGGGTTGGTATATGAGTCATCCTCTGAGGACGGTGATATTGGAATAGTTTAGTACGGACCAAACTGAGTGGCTGAGCAGTGTTGCTCTACATAGTCAAGTTAATGGTTTGGCTAAGAGTGTATTAATAAATAAAGACAGGAAACTGCTCACCCAGGAAGTACCAGGCCATTGTGGCTCCCACAACAATGAGGATAATGATGAGGATGATGAGAAAGGCCAGTAAACACTTGAAACACCGAGTTTTCCTGATAAGTGGAACCACAGCTTTTGTACCTGCTTCTACCTGTGGCGAACAGACAAAAACTCTCCATGGTCACCAGAGAGTCATCTTTCTTCAGCCAAACACTTAGATGAAATTTCTTTGGGTTTAAAAATATGAAATTTGCAATCAGAAATCCAGTCAGAGTTGTTTTCATGCCTTGTGAGAGACATCAGGGCATGTG
This sequence comes from Mastacembelus armatus, assembly GCF_900324485.2. Lineage (NCBI taxonomy): Eukaryota > Metazoa > Chordata > Actinopteri > Synbranchiformes > Mastacembelidae > Mastacembelus > Mastacembelus armatus. Next base: position 2,667,270 of record NC_046633.1, read on the forward strand.
GAGTACTCACAGTATGTTATGCCTCTTGCTTGTCTTAATGATAATCATATGGATAAATGAGTTTTCTCTAATTTTAGCCTCCCAACATAACGTAAATATTGTTTCAGATCATATTTCCACCATTGGTACATTTGCAAATTCACAACATTGCAATAAAAATCAGCAGTTTCCCTTAAATGCTTCTGTTACTGTTAACCATCATAAATTTAAAAAAAACTATTTTTAATGAAAAGAAATATACCTGAGAAAGTTTGATTTGCAAAAATGTCACAGTTTTTTGTAAAAGTTAAGTTTTGAAGACTCTTGAATGATACAGGGCATTCTGTAAACCCTAGAAAGACTCTCCACACGAGAACAGGTGACAGAGAAAACCAAAATATAAGCCATTTTGGTTTAGGTGCAGGAAAATACCAAACCACACATTTTTTAGCTGCAACGATTAGCTTTGCACTAACAACTTTTAGCCTTTGTTTTATTTTGTTTTAGTCTCTGAATCTTTAGTCTGTGAAGCCAGATGACTTGTGTATGCCGTGTAGAGATTTCTGTCTCTATTCTTGTCTATTCCCTGTACGTTTCATAAAAGGCCTAAATTAGTTCTGGTAGATGTTGTTTTGCAGTGACACCTCCACAGGTTTGTTATACAGAACAGTTAGCTGAAAGTACAGGGTGGTAAATGTTAGACAACAAATGTATGTCTGAATTTGTATTACTGACCCCACTGTTCAGAGAAGCAGGTGTGACCTCCTGGTCACATGAAACCGATTTCTTAGAGCCATGCCCGAGTGCCATTGCCTCAGTCCACGTCCTCTGCACCTTGAGAAACCATTTCATTGTCCATGGGAGCTCATCGATGTCTGGATGTTGAATTTATCAGCTTTTATTTAGCAATTCTGAAAGTCACATAACCAGACATGTTGTTCTGACAGACATAGAACGGCTCCCTCTCTGTTTGCAAGTCCAAAGGTTAAAAAAAAAAAAAAAGTCAATAGTTCCCAAATCTCATGTGGATCTGCACATTGCTTAGAGAGGCTGATTTATGACAGCAGACCTAGACCACATTGCATCCACAAAATCATAACTGCTGGCTTCAACTGTAACTACTCCTCCACGTTCACATCTGCAGAGTGAAACAGGTAGGCACAGGTACACTGATGTGAGGAATCATCGCCTAGCAACGGTGATGCGCCACTGCACAGGTAAATCTGATGGGAATAACTCAGGGTTAGGCTCTGTACATACTCATTTCCCATGGTTAATTTAGTCCAGAAAGTGTGCCAGAGAGTGCAGAGGGAGAAACGTCTAAGGCAGAGGCAGAGTTTATACATGATATCTGCAGACAGAAAAACAGGACACTTCCTGTCCCTGACTGTCAAAATGTATTAAATTGTATTCTCTGCTATATTAAGGTTTTAAAAAGTCTTAAGGTCTTAGAAGCACTGATTTATTTAGCTCATGCACTAATGATTCAGCAATTTCAGAGACTGTTTCTTTTCAAAACTGAGGTACATTGTTTATTGCCATGTCTGTTAAATTTAATACTTTCTAATATCAATATCAAGATCTAGAACATTGACCTAAGCTCATTTTAATGTTGTGGATAAATGTGGAAATTAATATTCAGGATCACACTTCTAAAAGATCTGCTCACATTTAGTTTATTAGGCATTTCCAGCAGTTGTGTATCTTTGAAAACAGCATTCTCTATTACTGGATACAGAGCAACAACAAGTAACATGTAACATGGTACATCCATTGGTATAACTGGTTATTCAACCAGGAAAATCTTTAGTACATTTTTATTAGTCTCATAATAACAATAAAAACTTTTACAGACCTTTACAGACCTTAACAACCCATAACATTCAGAACTTAGTCAGCTTTGCTGTCAGTGGATTTTATTATAGCTGCCACTCAGATACCATAATACATAATACTCATATACTGATATGTGAGGTCACACCATTAACATTTTCCTTTCGTACTAGAGAACAAAATTTCAAATGGATTAATATGTCTGTCCTGTATGACCAGCAGGAAACAAACACAAGCTATAAGCTCTGGTGAGACTCAATAAATATTTCGGTTGACTGCATCTGGTATAACAAGAATGCAACACTAAAAGAAAGCAAAGGCTTCATGAGGCATGATACAATAATCACAATTTGGAAAAAATACAAAATCTTTCCAAATTTTAAAAAAAGTTTACAGGACAAAAACAGCCAAATTGAATTTAAAAAAATATAAGCAGCTATTATATATATATATATATTTTCTCTTGTTGTTTTTGTTCCTAATATTGCCATTGTTCTGGTTTTTATTTACCTTTAGGTTTTGTCATCATGTAACGGAACAGTGAACACATATAGATGTGATAAATGATAAATAGATAAATATATAAAACTTGACATAGATAAAATACATTCTTTAAATGTTCATAAACTGTTACGCAGCGACAATAAGGAAGAAGAAGCATGTGTTACCTGCACATGTTATATATAAAATTGGACAGCATTTACTACTGAAGAGATTTCTCTGTTTCTTAATTTGTATCTTGTCTCACTGGCATATATCCATCACCAGAGGGCTCTACTGACTTGGATGGTGACAAAGCTATCCTCGCCAGTATCTGACTTGGCAGAGGTAATAAAGCTGGATCAGGCCCAGAGAACTTTAAAGGCAGTTGTGGAAAAGAGGGCATGGAGCAGGGTAAAGGACAGAAAGGAGGAGGAGGAGGAAACAGGAATCTTGTCGATTCTGTTGCCTTATCGACATCCTCCAGGCTCACCTGCTCCTCCCCACTGCTAACACCTGAATCCAGGCTAGGAAGCTCAGGGCTGTCAGGCTGCAGCTTCTGGACACACTCATAGTCAGAGCAAACCTGAATAGACCCTTTACCAATAATGCCTCCACTGCCTCCAAACAGGTTCTGAAATTCTTGTTCTATTCCATTTGTTATCTTTTCCTTCTCCTCCTCTTTCTTTCTTTCAGGTCCCTCATCATGGCTATGCATCACACTGATGCTGTCTGTTTCCAGACTCTCTTCACTGACCTCTTCACCACTGCACACACCGGAATCTAGACTCTGGAGCCTGAAGCGCTCAATCTGAGACTTCTCCACTTTCTCATAGTCTGAAATCATCTGCACTGGCTCATTGTTTCTGCTGCATTTAGAAAGTAACGCCAGGATCTCAGTTTCTTTCCTTCCGTCTTCCTCCTTATCCTGTTCAGTATTTTCAGCTTCACTAGCCTTACCAACAGGCCCATAAGGTGTATCAGCAGCACAGGGCTCCAGATTCCCAGCAGTGAGTGAGGAGATGGGAGGAGGAGGACACAGGTGGGAGTAACTGGGGTTGGAAAAGCTGGAGCTGGTTGACTCGTAGCTGTTTTCACATCTCATCTTCTCCAGAAGTGCCACCTCTGCTTTGCAGGGCGCAACAACATCCACTTTGGAGGTCACCTCAACAGAGGCGAATTCCACAGGTTTCAAGAAGGATTGAAAGGATTCGCTGCTGAAGTGAGGACTAAACCAGTCCTGAAGGAGAAAAGACCAAAGGTGGGGAAACATGAGTAGGATTGAAAAGATTAAGATTAAGTCTAATCTGAATCAGATTTTTTTAAAAATCTGATAAATAGATAACATCAAAAGTTTGTAAAGATGTGTAAATAACCTGTAAATAACTTTTGCAGTGTTTATGGTGTTCATTCTCTGCTGCAAGGGTTTGGTTCATAAAGGTCATATGTCTTTTGACTGATGATTAGTTTGGTTATGCCTGGTTTCACATCCTACACAGTTTGAGCATCTTGCTCTTTTGTATCATGCCCTGTGCCTTTTCAAAATGTGTTGTCCTGTTCTATCTTGAGCTGCAGAAATTGATATGTTTTATATCAACAAAAGATCAAATGGATATGTGTAATCTCAAAGGTTTTACTGGTAATGACCGACACATTCAGATTTCCCATCAGCTTTATGGGGCGTTATAGTTGCTTTTAGCTCATAGTTTAGCATCTAAAGAACCAGACACTTTTCTAGTTAGTGGAAACCAAATACTGATGTTATACATTTACAGGAGCTGATGCACAACACCAGATAAATGCTAATGACGCCATGCATTTGTCAAACATGTAAATCAGCATTTTTTTCCTAACATGCCCGCCACTATAATGCATCAGTGTTGTGTATATAGTTTATTCTATAGCCCACTATTGACTGTTTGTATTAAAACTAAAATGCACCCAGTTAAAACAAGTGAGTAACACTGTGAAAAAGAAATTTCATAAGCTCACCTGGAAATTTCCATCCTGTAAGAAGGAGCTAGCTGGGTTAGGTATGGGTGGACCCCTGATCTTCTTTACTATGTAAACCCTAAACAGAATGAAAATCTTTGAGAAGATTTGTACATATACATAACACATATATCTTCTAAATACAAGCAACCAGAATTTACCACAGGTTTGCAACACAATCGACATCTAATTATGTAATTATACATTTTTTTCTCCATTTTATTTTATTTTATTTTATTTATTTATGTATTTATGTTGTGGCTGTCTGCTTACCAGGTGGTTTTGTCAGCCTTAAGGAATACAACAGCCAGAATCAAGGTGAATGTCACAGCTACAGTGATGACGATGCCCGAAACACCCACAACAACGTCTGAAGAACAGGGGAAAGAGCACACACATTAGATCCGAGGTAAGAGTACTAAGGTTATCCTGTAACAACCAGACTTGCATATCATACACAATTTCCAGTCACCCCAGCATTTACTTCTTTATCTGGATATTTCAAGCAAGAGCTGGTTGGGTGATCAGTGTATTGGAGCATGACCATTTAAGGACTGTATGTCTATGAAGTGTATACAGTTATCCTGATATGCAGTGACAGTTTAATCAGTACGTTATCCAGGTCTAAGCAGGTGAACATACTGTAGTTCAACAAAAGAAGTGTCCAAATGTTATTGCTGCATGTGACCAGCTAAAAGAAACATGAATGTGACTTTAAAAGATAGGAAATAGTAAAATGTCGCTTTCAATTGGCTGCATTTTTTTAAATTAAGCAAATTAGCTTTGTCCATGTTGAGCAGCCTTTACCTGATGGTGGTGGTTTTGGTTTTCCTATGGGTGACACCCATAATGCAGAGGGGCTCCAGTCACTCGGGATTGAATAATCACCAGTCTGCACTCGAGTTCGTGCTTCATATCTTTCTCCCTTTATAAGCATATCTGGATCCAGCTCTGCTTTGTTGTTTGCATCACCTTGTATTGTTTTTTTCTGCACAGACAAATCCTGAAAAAGAAAAAGATAAAGGTGTTTTCCTGTTAGTTAACTGTTTCTTAGATTCCCTACAATGGAGCCTTTGCAAAAAATCTTTTAACCTTTACTGTTAAAATCACAACATACACAAACTCATTGATGTGTTTGACTATTAACACAGACACAAAATATATACACACACTCCATGGGAGATTCTCTTGTTTCCACTCCAGTTCGAATCTGAAAATTGATATATCACGAGAGCTGTCTCGAAGTAACAAGGAAACGGTGGTAAAATTGACTTCTGGTTTCTCTGGGGGATTCAGCTTAACTGTGGGATCATAGACACATAGTTTGTTTTAGTTCTTGGTGAAAAGCTCACAAGGTAAATCAATGTGCTATTCTTTATACTCACTCTGGCAGTGTGGCTTGAAGGGAATGGTGAAAGAAATGTTTAGGCTTGGCTTTACAGGGTCACATCTCAGATTAATGGACCACATGTCGGAGGTCTGAAACTAAGTTTTTAAAAAAAGAACACTGCTCTTAGAAAACATTTGAAAGAACAATACAAAAACTCTAAATCAGTGTAGGAACTTTGAAGGTTAAGATGTTTTCTGGTAGGAGAGGTAACGATTCGATGGGTAAGATGTTCTGATTAAACATCTGGCTAATACTCTTAACTAAGCTGATCTTCCCAGCTGTGTAGCCTTATGTTTAACAGACATGAGAGTCGTACTGTGATTTCTTGTCTAACTCTTGGCAAGAGTGCCAGTCGGTGTATTACTCATAATGTTGTGCTGTCTCTGAAAGTCCACAGACCCATTCTTCTCTAATTTGATGACATTAAACTGAGTTTTGAAAAATGATAATAAAAAACTTTGTGACTTACTGCACTACGTTTATTCAGGTCCATGGAGCACTTCTTTAGAGCTGGGGTGGTGTCGTCAAAAGGCTTTAGGTCACACTCTCTCTTTGCAAATTTACTGTAAAAAAAAAAAAAAAAAAAAAAAATCATTTTTCGTTCATCCATCATCTATACCCGCTTATTCCTTAACCAGGGTCCCAGGGATCTGCTGGAGCCTATCCCAGCTCTCTTTGGGTGGAAGGCAGGGGTCCACCCTGGACAGGTCACCAGTCCATCACAGGGCTCATTTCATTTACCTGTATTCAAATGTTATCTGGGTTGATATAATTGCATCACCTATAGTAAATAGCAGTCTATATTTCTTTTTGGTAAATATATTATATTCTTACCTGTTTTTCCTAGCACCCTTCTTCTGGGCATATATTTTGCACACTTCATGCTCAGCGACATATGTGCTGTTCCACACACAGGTGATGATATGATTATAGTCAGTGTAGCAAGTGAGATCTGTGTGAGGCAATGGAGAGTAAATTAAAAGAATGACACTTGGGTGTAATAAATGATGTTGGAGAATATAGCAATATAAATAAAAAATGAAAAAATCATTACTGTTATCTGGAAGTTTGGGACAATCCATTCTGACAGCAGAAACATGAACCAGCGTAAGAAGAAAAAACACATGGGTTTTCTTATTTCTCTCCATTATTTTGTCATCTGTCTTCTACTTAGTCCTTTAAAGCGGTGAGTGGTAGATGCAGGGTTGGTTTTGTTTCAGTGTAACTCACTGCTTCCTTCTTCTTCTCATCCTGCAGAGATAAAAAAGACACAACTGTTGACAGGATATGGCAGGATCCTACTCTGCTTCCTCACATATACCTGTGTTTATTTCTGCATCTGGACACACACCTACACCAACCCCTGAGCACAGATATAGCAGGAAACATCAAAAAAAAAAAAAAAAAAAGAAATGTTTCCGATCCTGTCTCAGTTTGACTGTGCTGGTTCCACTGACCCCCGACTGATAAAACTCTGATACATACCCAAAGTGATGGAGAAATAATGCATTATAAGACAATCCATCTTAGCTTAACTTTTAAAAACAGGCATCAGCACCAATTATATGTATATAGTTATATTTTGTCTATTTATCTATATACTGTATTTGATCTTGTTTTTATGTATTTCATTGCTCAACAGTAATTAAAGGAATGAATGAATTAAAGTAATTAGAAAAGCAAAGTAACAGCAGCAGTGTTTTGGTGTGTCAACTCTGTTTCACCTCAAACCACAGCCTGCATTAATGATCTTACAAGTTGAGAGGTTAAACCCCTGAAGGTCAACAAAAACAGGAGTTTTAGCAGTGTGTAGTTTTTCTTTAAGTGTGTCTGTTTTTGAGGTTATTTTTTGATGGCGTCCCCAGTGACTGTGTCCCCCAGGATGCCAAACTCAGAAATCTTCAAATATTCCGCTTCACATTCTGAGTCATGTCTCAAAGAAATACACTTACAAGTGGTAACTTCTCTAAAATTTGAATCAGGCTTATGCTGATTTGATTTATCGACCTCTAGTGGGCTCCTGTATCTTTGATAGCTTTACACCAACTACCAAAATGCAAGTCATAGTTGTTCATACTTGATGTCCTTATGTGATTTAAAGTCACTTCTACAGTTTTAACCTGATATTTATTTCTCCCTAAAATCTTGTCCAGCTGCCAAAATCCAAATGAGAAAAGAATGGAGTTGGTAAAAAAGTGGATAGGTACATCTCAGTCGTCTTCCATTATTACTGTGCAGTCACAGCGATTAGCTTAACAAGCGGAAAGTTTTGTCTCTCAGGCTACATGCAGGTTTTCCTTCTTAGTGGAAGCTGCCGGGGCACTACTGCCTGTCACAGACGCTGATAGATGAAATTTTCGATGTGGGCATAGAGCTGTGCAGACTAACTAATCCGTGATAAAAACCTAGAATAATAACCTACAATAAAGCATTTCAGTAATGATCTCTATAATCATGCAGCCATAATAGGAGTTTTTTTTTTTTATTAAAGAAGAAGCCCTCATGTTTAAGCAAAGCAGCTGTCTGCTCATGTATCACATCCTCTCTTACCGTCTGATGATCTGTAACCATATGTGGTATACCACCTCTCACATGTTAGATATTAACACGCCAAATCTTAAAAAAAAGCATGAAATGTGAACTCCACATGGGCTTTGTCTTACCTGTTGGTGAAGCTCCTCAGGATTTGGCTCACAGTACTGGTATCATTTCTTCTGATGCTCTGTGAAAAACATCAGACAAAAAAAGATTTTTCCTATCAGATAAAACAGGCAAACACCACCCATACAAAGAAAAGAGATAAGGTATTCAACCTTTGAAGGTCATGACTCTTAGTCATTTATCAGTTTGAATCCACCCCTGCACATTATTAACACACACAAGGTGTGAATATTGTGTATCTTCACCTACTTCATTGCAGTTTCCTCTTTTACATACTCTTACTGTGTATTCTGACAGCAATTCTTGTTATGTACCTAACTAGAAATTGTAGTAATAGTAATAGTAGTTATGTGTTGATGCTGCAGTTTTTATGCCCCATCTCCTTCACTTCCTTGCAGCCACTTCCACAGTTGTGTGTATTTGCTCTCCACACAGTAGACACAAACACGATATAGTGTTTAATACCAGCAATTTGATGTGCATTTCTCCTTTTTCCATGTTTGCCAGTTAAACATTGAACATATTTAACAATTGCTGTTTTTGTATTTGAACCGCACTGACATTTAAACCATGTCAAAAACAGGATGAAAAGTATGCTTCTGTGTTTCAGGTGCAATTTGTGGTGTGTGGTTATTACAGCCCACTGCAAGCACACCCACAGACCCAAATACAAAAACAAACTTTCAGTAGTACCAACAGTGCAATATCTTTTTAAGGACTAGTGTTCTTACAAATGTAAGATATTCTATTTGTAAGAATATATTTCTATTAAAGACAGCTTTTCTTTTTTCTAGTGTGCACACACAAAACATATATATCTTTTTTTCCATGCACAGAGGAAGGCACAGGTTCCTGCTGACTACCTGGTCACCTGCGTATGTGGGTTAATAAAGGTCAGAGTGTTTTTTCTGAGAATCAAAATTTTCCATTATAACAGGTGCACTTTCTGCTAACAGCACATCCTGTTCCTGTCATTGGCTTATAATCGTTAACTTATCGTCACAATGAGCAATTTAAAAAGCTGAAATGTATCAAACCATGAGTATGGCTTACAGGAAACATGCAAATATGTCAGGAATTAGGAAGTAAGTTCCTTTTTTTTAAAGTTCAGAAAAATTGACAAAGGGGAAGAGGATCTGTTCAGTATACCACTGTGCTAGTTTCAGGCCTCTCTGTTATAGGTGCTGCATATAGGGTCCAAAATGTTTAAAACTAATATCAATAAAAAATCTATAGTTTATTATAATTGTGGTAACAGATGGTCCAACTGTTAAGGGGAAACAATGAGCCCATTCTCCTGCACAGATGCTTAATACGGCAAGTTAGTATCCTGTAGTTTAACAAGATCAAGAATCTTAAACTGTACAGAAACACCAAATGCAAAAACGTCTGAATTAAAAGGCAGAGCCCACTGCTATGGTTCACATTAATTTGACAAGATGTTGTCACAGATGGGGAATAGAGGGCAGAGCTTACTGTGATCTTACATCCCACATGGGACAAGGAGGAATAACTCTGTCTCATCAATAACAGATCACATGTGCCACTTGCTGCGTTACCTTCAGTGTCCATGTACAAACGTGTGTTCTGTATAAATACACCAACCTGGCACTACTAATCCACTATTAGTCCTCAGCAGTTTCTACTCTGACTGACCTTTCAAAACTTCAGTTTTTATGTAACACAATCACAGCGATCTGTTGTAGACTGGTGAAACTAAATACACTCGCCTATAGGATATCTGAGGTGGGTGTGTTATACTTGTGCCTGCTGAGTGAAAACAAGCTGGCTGTGTTCAAATCATTATCCAATTTTCAGTCTGTCAGCTTAACTGAAAGTAAAGTTAGTTTCAGTGAGAGTTATATGATAAAAAAAAACAATAAGCTGAAGTTATGTTGCTGTGGTTAGCCACATGTTAATACACTTTCTGATCCAAGTTGTTAAGTGACTTTGCATAAAGTTTCTTTATATACATTAACGGCCACAGTAATGACATGTAGCTTTTATAATGAAACATATGCATGTAAGGAAATCCACAGAATTTTGTTCTTGAGAATCACATTCATAATCAAACTCATAAAATTTGGGTTTTGAGTCACCAATTTTAAAGAGGGAGTGCACAAATTTTACACATCCAAAAGTCAATTTAGTAGTCATGGGGTGTATTGAGCAGACTGTGGCTCTGAAGAAGCTTTGTCTTAGGCTGGGTTTCAAATTAGATGCATGAGGTTTGAGGTGCAAAAAGAAGAGGAGGAAAGAAGCGGAAGCTGCAAAATGGGAAATAAAAGACCCCGAGTTTTATTTTGGAGCATGATTCAAACTAACTGTTAATAATCAGAATATGTCTTCTCCTCCTACATCAGGTCCAATTTTAATCTGCTTTTTTCCTGTTGAGTCAACTACCCTTTCAATGTAATTTCAAAGTGGACACTCCCTGTTTTGGTAAAGTTTCAATGCTCCAAATCTGAATATTATTTTCTGTAAGCTCCAGTCGGATTAGAAGCGGGACAAGCCACATTCAATGCAACATGTGATTATTTATCTTCATAACATGGTACCAATTGTTTGTGAGCCAGGATTCTTCTGCTTTGGTGAAGATGTCAAGGTTTTAGCTCCCAAGACCTAAGTCAAATCAGGTCTGATGTCATGAGGTCAGTGGCTTAATTTGAAGTCCTGCTGCCCAGTCCCGTAAATTTCCCAATAAAGTCTGTATCAGTCCAACATTTCCTAAGTGATCATAAGATAAGTGACTCATTTCAGTCAGCACATTGCATGATTATCAGCTGAAAGTGGAAAAAACATCATTGCGGAGGCAACACACTAAATCACGTAAATCAAGAACTCTTTCTAGTCTCTCTTTATGAGGCACTGTCTACTGCTTTCTGACTTTTTTTACTAAGATGTGTTTTTGCTCAGTTTATATCTGCCTTTTTTGACACTTGGACTTCCCCTAACCTGCTCCAACGGTGAAATGAAAGAGCTGACACTCTGTCTCTCTCTTTCCTCTGTTTCTTTCTTTTCTCCATTTCGTAAAGACATGGAGACCGAATCAACCACAAAATACATGTGCACAATAAACACGCGCACAAACCACTTCCTAGCCCCCTTTCTTCCCAGAAAGCTCTTCTTGTTTCCAATAAAAAAAAAACAAAAAACGTCTTTTTCACAGTTTTCTTGAAAATATGATAGTACTGGTGTGCACCAACTACTCAACTACTGAAGGTTGAGCTGCAGTCACATCAAAAACAGCAAAGCCTCATCTTCTTATCTTGTGGGATAAACTGAACTGATACTGATACACACATCAGTAGCTGCTCATTATATTTGTTATAAGGGCTATTTGAATTTTTTTCATTACCTACTTACTTTGGCGAAGACTGTTAACTGGGTTGCCAGAGTTTAATCACATCTCAGCTGACTTTTGTCCTGAGTGAAAAAAGCAGAGCTTGGACATAATGAGACCAGTCTGGGGATGCAGTGGCGTACACCTGAGTACACCTGAACTCATCGTCATCTGGCAACCACCGTAATCTGAACACTACATTTCTGATTATTTACCTCATGGCCACTACTTTGAAAAAGTTGCTGTAATAGCAGATGGAAACTGAGTTGTAAAAACCTGCCTCAGAGTATTATAAACCACAGTGCAGTGATTTTTGTGGATGATAAACCGTCAAACTCCATCGTATGTTAATCAGTCTGGGCTTCCTCGGTTTCATGTCTCAGCAATATCTGAAGCTGCCACCAACACGCATAGACACTTGAGTTGTTTTAATCCACGGCTCTTTTCTGTGTTGACCTACAGTTGTCAAATGTTTAACGTGTGGTTACATGTGGGTACATGCATGTATTTTTTGGCAGGGAATAAACCAAGCAGGGCCAGTATACATCCCGTCATGTTCCCTTATTAGATTTCACCTAAGCTCTCCTGTTTTGAAGAGCTCAGTTGAAACAGGTTCCTAGTTACTAGAAATTGGCCCAGTTTGTCTGGTGCAGGAAAAAGACAGTTTGACTAAATGGTGATGTACGTTATCTCCACAACCCATCCGTTCATTATCACATATCCTGATAACTAGAGACCATCCTGGACTAACCGACTAAGCTCACTGCGCTGCAGGATAGAACAGTACAGGAGATCCTGCACCCCCCCAGTCACCAGTCAATCACATGGCTGACACATATAAACATGTTGTACAAAACCACAGCCCAACAGATGTATTTCAGTTAAAAATACAGCAAAACATGTGCTCAGAGAAAGAACTGCCATTGCTCTTTGGTTATAAAGTTATAACTTCATAAGTGTGGGGTGTTGGTTGTGAAATTAGCATAGCTCTAACGTAGTCCTAGTGTGTAGGAGTAAGCAACATGACCTGAAACTGCAGCAACAATGTGACTGATTAGCAGAATGATAAGCGTGAGCTTCTCAGATATTGTTTATTCAACATTTACGGGATATGGTATTTAAAAATAGGTACAGACGTTCACGCTTTAGAGGATGTAGCCCAGTAAATGTGGCCACAAATCCCCTGATATTTATCTGTTTACTTCTGAACTGTCATGAGCACCTTGGGATAGATTGCTTTGAAATGTGGTGCTGAAATTCATGTTCCCTACAGAAACTTTTTTTTTTCCCAACTTTGCTACTAGCATCAATTTGTTATTCAATTTGTTCACTTCAGTGGAAGCGTCAGCATGTTAGCATCATCAGTGTGAGCGCATAAACATGGCGACATTGGGATTAAACTTAAAAGCACCGGGCCACACAGCTGATGGTCTGACTGCAGATTCTTATTAGCCAAAACATGTATATTTGTTTTATGGCTTTTAAAAATGCCCAGTTAAGTGTTATTTGTTTGCATTTCTCTGTCTCTCACTTCCTCCACCTTTGCTCACCTTCCCACATATACCACATTTCTCACTTTCAAACACTCTTTCCCCTTATTTACCTGTCTTTCTCTTTCTATTTTATGTTAAGATCCCTTTCATGATGCATGAAAGCTGTGTGTATGTGTGTGTATGTGTGGAAGAATGTCATAGTTTATTTTAGAGCATTGTAAATTCTCAGCTCTCCCTTTAATACAGACAACGTGTAGGATTCATGCTGAGGTACTTTCTTGAGTCCGTTTAAAAAAACACAAAGTTAAATGGTTGAAATGAATACTCCTCAAATAGATGAGTTCACATGGCATTACTTGTAAAATGCCTCTAAGAGGCGACCAAGGTTCAGCCTGCTCTGTCTAGTCATTTTTCAGTGTGTAGTCGTCATTGTGATATAGCTAAAAGTTAGTTTCATCATCCTGTTTTATGCCCTTATCATCATCATAATCATCATAGTCACTGAGACACACACACACACACACACACACATAGAAACAGACATAACGTAGTAAAAAACTTCTGACTTCAAAAACACATGAACCAAACAAACTCGACTTTATCGTTCTCTCCATCGTCACCATCACTTCTACTATAACATTGTTTCCTGCCACAGACTCATTCATTACACTGAAAAAGAGGTTTCAGCTACATCAGAAAATATCTTTCGACCAAAGTTTATTCATAGAAGAACCTACCCGTCTAGTGTCGCCCTGTAGACTGCTCGTCTTCCCCTTTCATGACAGGTTGTGATCATTCACATTAAAAATTGTTGATCAGTCATTTCCATGTCAAAAAACACTCGGGCTACACTGAAGGCTTGTTTCTCTTGTAAAACAAGACTGTGTCTTGTCAGGATCTAAGATGATGTATATGAAAACGTTCTGAGTAAAGAGGGGAAAAAAAAGTAGCGGTTACTGTGGTTTCCCTAACGGTAGTATCTTGGTGATGCTATTCATGTTTCAAGAAGTGTGAAACAGCATGGTGGAAACCCCTTTTTAGTGTTAGAACTTTACTTCTTCTTGGCCTGCTTTGTTACTTTCCGCTCTCATTTTGAACATTTTACAGGCATAGTAGTAACAGTGTGTGATTCCCCAAACTACACCTCAAGATGCCTTTAAAACATCCTTCAAGTCTACACTCTAACCAAAAACTACCCAGAATTTAAACTGAAAAGTTCTTCATTTAATCAATTTAATTCATTAGTTTCCTATTTTAGATTAACAGTTTGACACAACGTTGGATTATTTTGCCACTCCCATGTCTGAAGCTAGAAATAGTGGATGATTAGCTGAGCTTAGCATAAAGACTGTCCAAAGGCAGCAAACGTTGCTGGTAGGCAGCTTTCCACTGATAACCACACACCATGTTGGCTATGTCAGCGATAAACAACGAGCTGTGGTTTCATGAGGGAGGCTTAATATGTCCATTAATGAATGAGCTACATACAGGTCTTACTAGAGGTTGTTTGATACCAGTGATCACAGAGGGCTGGCTGCTTCCATCTGTCTCCAGTACCTATAATGAGCTAAGCTAACCAGCTGCTGCCTGTGGCTTCAGAGTTATTGTGTTCAAATACGAGTGTTATCAGTCTTCTCCTGTAATCTTACTCAATATCCATATGATCATTGAAAGACTACACACTTGGATACTATAATCATTTCTCCTGTCCATACTGGCCAAGAGTTGGGGGCACAATCCACAGTCCATAAAGTTCTGTGCTAAAACCAGACCCAAAACTAATATGAGGACCAGAATAAGAGCTAACAAATCTTCAAAATTCTCAGCCGTTTAAAAATTTAGGATCTAAATGCAGACGAATCCTTCCTGATACGTACTATGACAAGTCCACATATTGCTAGAACAAGCTTATACCACAAATTACAAGCAAAGTAAGTGATGATCCTGAAGAGACCGCTGCCTTGTACCCTACAGCCCAATACTTCAGCTGAACTTTGAAATGCATGGCTGCACAGAACAGCACTTATGGATTCTGTCCCCAGGTAGACATGCCACAAAGGAATTTTTATGCCCAATAACTTTTTTACCATACTTATGGGCATGTCTGTATTCTCTTTAAAAAAAAAGCAAAGCAAAAGCTGTGGCAGTGAACATTACACAATGCTAAGCTAAATGCTGCACATATTTTTACTACAGTCACTAAATCATTTTTCTGTTAGACTGATTTCCATTCATTGCCTGAATGAAGTTAATCAGCTGTTTCAGTTGCAGACTTACATTTACTGAGAATTTGTTTCTTCTGAGTTGTGAGTGAAAATGTTAGAGCTATTTGTGCTACATCATATTTAACTTCAGCTTTTTGTAAACCAACATACACAAATGAAACCTATGCCCTTAAAAAGCGACTCTCACATCCCTGTTTGTTTGCATGATGTGGGTTATGTCAATCCAAGTCCAGTAGTTTCATACAACAGCTGTACTCTATGCTGTGGTTAAAATCTGCTTTGGTGTTTTGCTGCTCTCAAGTGGAAACTGATTGAATCTACTATCAACAATCTGATTCATTTTAAAATTGCTGTTACCTGTTTCTAGGCCTGTTCTTATCCATTTAAAATGAGACATGAACTGATTTTATAGTTATAAAATCAATACAATATTGGCTAAGGATTTTTCATTAGAGTACTGAGTACATATGTCAGTAAAACAAAACAAATTGCCAAAAGTGTAAATAAGACAGTGAGAAACTACATGTTTGTCTAAAAATTACCTGAGTTTTTTAAATTAAGAAAGTATTTATTTAGATCTGAACCACTGGATAAAATCGACTTTTGGCTGAGTACTGTCCCTTTAAACTCCAACAACTGTTCCTATGGACTTCCTGTTCACAACAAGATAACAGAAATCGTTTCTTTATCAGATCCACACACTCACCCACTAGGGCCAGGACAACACGGCTACTCCCTTCAGGATGATAGATGAAGACTCGGGTTAACTCCTTTTGTGTTATCTGTAGAAAAAGAGAGTAGCTCTGGCTACGCTACTCAGAAATGATCTTTACTTGAGAAGTGACACATTTAAACAAAAGGGGGAAGACAAATTTTAGAAGTCTCACTTCCCTTTCCCTTCCCTTCCCTAGTTATCTTTTGGAACTGATGTCATGGGTTGTTTTAGGTCACCACAGTCACTTGACTTTGTTCTCGCTGCCTATAGCGAAATATTAAATCTTCCTAAATAACAGCCATATTTATATGTGTGAGCAGGTCACATAAGCAATAACATATAATAGATTCATGAAGTGTTCAGCCCTCTTGACTTTGAACTCACTTAACTGTGTTGTAATTTTAAACTGACACAATTTGCATTTAATAGCTCATAATAACAAAGTGAAAAAAAATCTGAAACGAAGACATAGATAAAACCAGTGTTCCCAGGAGCACAGTGGCCTCAATAATTGTGAAATGGTAGAAGTCTGGAACCACCATGACTCTTCCAAGAGCAGGCTGTCTGGCTTATTAAGACATTAATCCTGTCTAATGTGGAGGTTAGCAGACTTTCAGCATGTAGTTCATTGCACAGTCCTTCAAATCTGTGTCTGACCTTGTGTTCAGTATTCAATTCAATTCAGTTCAATTTATATAAAGGTGCTGCATCACAAGAAAAATCATCTCCAGACACATTACATAAAAACCCTAAGAATCCCTATGAGCAGCACTTGGCAACAGTGGAGAGGAAAAACTCCCTTTAACAGAAAAAACCTCCAGCAGAACCAGGCTCAGTTTGGGCGGCCATCTGCCTCGACAGGTTGTGGTGAGTGGATAGAGGAGAGAGAAAAGAACAGCAACAATAAACAACAAATAAACTGTCGCTCCAGGAAGCTCCAGGACCAGGGACACCTGAAGAAGGTACAGAGAGAGAGAGAGAGAGAGGGAGAGAGCACAAACTAGGGGAGAGAGAGAGAGCACAAGGTTAGTGACATTCAATGGAGGAATATACATGTGAGGGAGAGGAGAGCTTGGTGCATGATGGGAAGTCCCCCCGCAGTCTAGGCCTAAAACACCATAACTAAGGTCAGGGTCACCTGAGCCAGCCCTAACTATAAGCTTTGTCAAAAAGGAAATAGACAGGTTGTCTCAAAAAGAGAGTGAGGAGTCAGTATAGAAAACTAAATTAAAATACAGAAAACACTGCTGACATTTTATTCAAGACTCAAATTGTTTGTTTCCCTGGTGGACATCTTATTTTGAAAGGAAAAGACGTGTGTATCTAATCAGCATTCTGGATATTCAGATATTCAGACAGGTTCAAAGTCCAATGGTCAAACCAAAGTGCACTTTTCCACCAGCTTGCCAAACGATTTTATTGTCAGGCCAGTTTTTGTTCTTTTTAACAAGACAAATAAACATCCTCACATATATTTCACACAGACTGTCTGCACATGACATTTCAAGAATTTCAGAGTCAGGGTGATTCAAAGTGTAGATCTATTTTAATGCAGATGGGAGCATTAGAGCTGTAAACAAGCTTTTCCCGTTTCAATCAAATTCTTAACCAATCACAAATGTTTCCCTCGTCCTTCAGATATGACATGTTCTGGCACGGCACGGGTGTACCACTCTGACCAGCCACCGTCATACACAGACACCCCTGGGTGCCCGCACTCATGGGCCGCTAGGGCCACATGACACGCAGTCACAGCTGAGCCACACAAGACACAGATAGGGCGGCTGAGGTCAACACCAGCTTGGGCAAACAGAGCCTGGAGTTGCTCCCTGGGTAGGATGTGACCCGATGAGGCCAGGAAGGAGTGGAAGGGGATGCTGATGGAGCCGGGAATGTGGCCTGGCTCTGTGTCTGTCAATCAGAAAGACCGAAATGAGAGCGAGTAAGATATGTGAGAATGCGTTTATGCTTCAGGACAATTGACATGTCCTCTCAGTTAAATAGCAACAGATTAACAGAAACATCTCAAATACACAAATAAAATATTATTTTGAAAGTTCAGGATTGGATCATTTAGCTTGACATATTACCACATTCAAAATTTAATGTGCTAACATGCTAATAAATAGTGTTTGTGAACAATGTAAACAAGCCTCTTAAGACAACCAATAAAACAAAAAATAAGTTGAATATTTAGAGCTAATCTGCCATCAATCTGGATCAATAGCAGGGTCAGTAGTACGTGCAGTCTTAATTCTGGTAATAGATTGAAAATTTGGACTGAAGACGGGACTTTTTGACAGAAGATGTGACATATGACAGTGCGTGAGAAACGTATATTATTGGAAATAAAAAATAATGGTGGTTTCAGGTTCCTGGTTTTGTGTGTGCTGTCATTGTTACACTTTACTGGAAGACTTCAAAATAACAGATCAATTGTTAATCAGCAACAGATCTGCTTTTTCTACAGTAAAATGTCTCAAAATGCTGCGAAGATAATTGCACCAGAAGCCTGAGAAAGCAAGTGTGATGTAATTGGGTTATTTGTTGTTATTTCCTCACCAAAATTTTCTCAAGCAGTTCCTCTTAGAATAGAGATATTAAGATCCAACGTCACAGCAAAATCATGCATGTGTGCAGCTGTCAGCACTGCATGCATCAGCAACACTAAGAGCTCAGAGGACATAAGTAATGTTATGTAATTGCAGCTCCACTAGAAACCGATAAGCTTGTTTGGAATACAAACAGACAAGACATAGTTGTGACAAGTGAAGGTGAGAAGACCACACCAAGAGGAAAAAAGACAAAAATGTGCATGTGCATTAACTAGAGCAAGAAATATTCAGCAAGAATACGTGAACTGTTGACAAGCTTTACATAAGCTCCTGTTCAGGAGCGTTTTCTAAATTAAATACTACCTATAACTGCTTCTGTTCTAATTTGACTCTGTTAATATGTGGCTGAAATATGACTGAGCAAAGGCTCAATAACATCTTTGGTACTTACTTACATTTAAAAGCATGTGAAGGTCTGATACCAACTCCTAATTACCGAGAATATTCTTTGGACAAATGTAACAAAAATAGACAGTTCTGCACCAAACTAATAAAGCAGATTCATGCTACATACAACAGAGGCTCATATTGGCCCCATTCATGCCTCCCTAAACTCTAAACTGCATAGAAAATATCTCAATGGCAACAGTCAGTCTGCTTGTGGTCAAGGTTCACTGCTGAGACTGCTGTAACAAATGAAGTTTCACTTGTGAATGGGCATTTTATATGAATGTGTTTGTTACTAGAGTCTGTCAATGTGCATGTGACAGAAGTCAAAAGAATAAGATAAGACACGTACTACACTGTCTGTAAAACTCAACAAAGACTAATGTTGGACAACAAATGATTCAGTTTATGTCTTACCGCCGTCAAACTGCACTGTGCTGCAACGTGTGTGTCCGTGTGAGCATATGGGCCTGTGAGTTTGGATAAAGGGGTTGGTTAAGTTAGTATGTGTTGTATACTCACTAACACTGTTTGTGTTCAGTGAGACAGGTCCACGCTGCTGCCTGTGTGTTTGTACAGAGTAAACTCTACAAAAAGCGGAGGAAGTCATGGCCTCAGGGAAGCGTTATGGTTTTTCCACTGCATGTCTGTGTCATGCACTGTCAAAGACGGCCATGTTTTGTTGAGATAATTTCACACGGGTGCAATGATTTCCATTTCTCTTCATTGATTTGTGTGCTACAACTGTCTTTTCTATGTGATATTAAAATGACCTTAATCAGATTTGAATCAAAATCAAACCATTAATAACAGATGTAGAAGTGACAGGAGTCATCGTATCACCTGTCTTGCTAGTTCCTGTTTACCCCTGCCCATGGCTGAGTGATCAGCTTTCATCATTGTGATTATACAAACATATGATGTTCCTGCAGAACTTTAAGAAATTACAATCAAATGATCCAATGATGCACAATATTTGTTTTTAGTTTTGTGTGATGTTACAATTTTAACAGATTCTTCCTATGTGCTTTATACATATTATAATACATATCTTTAGAATATGCAATTGAAAGGATTAATCAGAGTTATCAATCTATTAATATTTTTTCTTTAGGACTTTAAAGTCTTTGAAAAATTCTAATAGGCATCTTCAATAAATCTTACATTTTAGTGAGAAAACCTGTGATACTGATTACAACCAGGTTAGCAAGCACCTTAAAACTTCTCAAGGACAAACACGCTGATAACTCCTTGACAGCTCCAGGAATTCAACAGACTTGACAGCCACTGGGTTAAATAAAGTGATGTAGTCTGCCTAATTTCCTCTGTGCCTCAATATTGACAGTCTGATCATCATATCTGCTCTTATTTCACTGCTCCTGGTCTAATCAATGAATGAACAGTGTCCGATCATCATATCTGCTCTTGTTTCACTTCTCCTGGTCTAATCAATGAATGAACAGTGTCTGATCAGTGAGCACATGACTGGATTAATGTAATCAGCAAGGTTGATCTGACAACCATTAAATTATATGTGTTTTTTAAAGTAAAACGTGACGTGATCATGTAAAATGATATGGCAGGTGTGAATGTCTAATAAACTTGGTCTTTCCTGGCGCCGTGGCCTAATGTCTGGATTTGCACGTGATTAGGAATATTTCAGGAACACAACCGTACAAGACAGAATACAATGTTCCAATATTTTTTTCACACTGACTGACTTATATTTGGAAAAAGGCATGTGTAGAAAAATGTTTTGACCAAAGAAGACCCCCATTGTCTTCTTCGAACTACAGAACATGATTTTTGGTTCCTACAGCAGTGGTTTGTTTGATTTTTTTTTTTGTTTTTACAAAAATATTTTCTTCTGAAGGACCCAATATGATAAAACACTTCAGTTGGGTTAAATGTTAACAGATTTCTATATTTTAATGTGTATTTTTTAGCTTTAGACTAATTGAACTCTAAACTATTTTCCCTGCAGATGGTGAAGCGCTGTCACCTTGGCTGCTGTTTTGGTTGCAAGAAACCTAAACAGAAAGGTGCAATCATCATCATCATCAGGACCTTATGGCAGACCACTTACTGTCTCTGGGTTCAGGGTCCAGCCCTCTGAACCTTCCTCTCGGTCTAGCGTCCACCAACTGGAACGTCTTAGTTTCGATGTTATCCAGGATATCCTCATACGTTTTGATCCAAGAGTGGTTCAGTGAGGCCTTGAACTCGGTCGGTGTGGGTCTGGCGTACTTGTCACTTACAGGTCGACCCTCCAGCTCCCAGTTCCTGAGCCCCCCGTTGAGCAACGACACCGCACTGTGCCCGAACACCCGGAACATCCACCACACTCGGGGCGCAGAGAACGCGCCGAACTCGCTGGCGTCGTACACCACGACGTGCGTGTCTCTGCCTATTCCCAGATTCCCAACATAATCTGAAAAAAACCTCTCTGACGGTAGCATGTGGTCCAGGGGGGAGGTTTTATCACAGCACTGGTCTATGTCAAAGAAAGCTGCACCTGGTATGTGTCTCTTCTTGAACTCGCTCTTGGCAGTGCGGCGCAGTTTGGGCAAATACCAAGAAGTGTCCAGGATGCGCATTTTCCCTTGGATCTTAAGAGCGTCTGCAAGCCATTTAGAGCTGACCAAAGCTCTCGACTGTAGCGCCATGGTTGGGGTTAATCAGGTTTCAGTGTTTACTGCAGTTTAATGACATCGACCTATTCCCATGCCAAAGTTGCAGAGCGGTAGAGGGAGCAGGGTTATTAATGGTGGAGAGAGAGAGAGAGAGAGACAGGGATAGAGAGAGAGAGCCACAACGAACACGCCTACAGTTCACCGTGCAACAGCTGGAAGTGAATGGAGGCGGTGACTCGTTACAGCAATGGGATTAGTTTGTGATGATCCGTGGATTAAGTGGGCCTACGGGCCACTGCTTCCCCACATGCCACATAAACCTGCTGCCTAACACAAACCTGATTCATCAGTCCAGATGATATTTCAGTCTCATGTATTCCAAACACACGTCTGCTCCTTTCTCCATTCACTGGGTTAATGTGTAAACACCAGGCACATGCGCAATCTCTTGGCTGGTGCCACCGTCCACATTGTGATACTGCAGGTCTGCACGGCTCCCATTGGGTTAATGCGCTCAGAAGAGTTGGCAGGTTATTTATTTAAGATTTTAATGGCCACTAGAGGAGAAACATTATGTTTAACAGCACTTCAGTATCTCAGAGATGTAGCTGGTTATAGCTTCTCTATGGAATAAGTGTTAACACATTTGGGACAACTTTATTATTCTTATGAGCTTCTAATTTAATCTCGGCCTATATTTTTTAAATAGCACAAGTCTGACTCATTTCTATTGGACATAAAACCTTTTTTGCCCAGGTGCACTACAGCTGCTGATATCTTAATATATGACATATATGTTTAATACTTTTTAAATACTTTTTTCTCAACACATTTTTATGTGGAGGTGATTTTCACGTATTATAATTATTTATTATTTATTTTACCTGATTGTGTTTTTATGCCTTATTGTCATTTGAATTGTACCAGCCTGTATAAAAGATGCTATAAATCAACACTGATTCGACACAGGCCTATTATTTTTATATGCTGAAGGACACTAGTGATCCTAGTGAGTCTCCTCAACTTAGTTAAATTTGATATTGTTGTTGTTGTTGTTTTTTGTTACCAGTATGGATAATAGCCGCAGAGACAGCTAGGAACACTTGTGCAGCTTCGACAGTTTTCTCATCGGTTGCTTTAAATCGACGCACAGGAGTAGCTCACCGGATGTTGATAGACTCACATGTTCCTGATCAGTAGTATACCTTTTGATCGATTCTGATCGATGTAGCTCGTAGACACTTCACAAAACCTAATATCAAAATGTCGGCGTCGTTGATCAGGAGAGGACTGGAGCTGCTGAGCGACGATATTAAAGGTTTGTTTAGCCTCTTAGCTTGTTAGCTATAGGTTCTTTAGATGGTTAGCTGACGTTACCAGCGCACACAGATGAGCAGTCCTAGCTAATGTTAAAGATATTTTACTGTTGCACTGTGGTGTTAACAGCTACTGTCTAAAATTTGCTGCTTATTCTCCCTTTGCTTTAGTTGACGCATTTTTGACGCACAGTTTTAGTGCACTTTCAGCACACGGTGTCATTTATCAGCGCATATTTCTTCATATCCCCCCCCCCCACCTTGCCAGGTGTCAGTAAAGAGAAGGCCAAGCAGCAGCAGACCCCCAGCTTGGCCACCGTGATGGAGCTGGTGAGCACCAAGCGGAAGGGAGTCACCAAACAGGTCAAGCGGCTGCAGGGTCGCCTGGGGCCCGGCAAGAGCAAAGCTACAGTCAAAGACAAGAGGATCAAGTCTGCAGTGGGTCAGTCCTCAAGAGGAATAACATAATGATTGTCATTGTGTTAGAATAGACGGTGCTGCCAGTTCTTGCTGTCTCTAGAACCACCAGGTGTCTCTCTATTATAACATCCAAAAGCTTTCAGGGCGTTGTCTTGTGTAGAAACGATAACATTGCTGTCAGTTTGCTAAACAAATGTTATCTTAGCAGCACTGATAGTTGATGTGATTGTGCAGCTGCAGCCCCCAGGTGTTTGTAGCTGTCACTAAACTTGATGTGTGTTGTAGAGGAGTTCAGGAAGAAGCAGGGGGAGAAGAGTCAGATGAGCACTAACCTCAAGTACTTCATGAAAACTGGCTACAAAACAGCTGATTCTGAAACTCTGAAGGTAAAAAATGTGGAGGTCCCACTCATTTTACCATCATCAGTAGTGACTTCAAGTACAATTACAATACATTGCTTTGAAAGTCATTTATATATTGTTAAGTGCAGTTGAATTGAATTTTTAGTATATTATTTATTGATACAGTTTGTCTATTCGTGGAATTTTTTAAAAAATATATTATTTATTTGGTAATAAATTTTGTGTTACCTGATCATTTGAATTACTTTCATGTTATGTTTCTGTCAGCTTCTGTCTCTTCGAGTGAGTTGACTTGGTCTCTGTCTCATTAGATATTGAGTCACAATCTAGGGAGACAGTCCAGGAATCACCCAGAACGACCTGCCAAGAAAGCCAAAGAGCCACAGTCGTCGTTCACAGAGGAGGAGTTCCAGCAGTTCCAGAAGGAATACTTTGGCAGGACTGTAGAGGAGAAGAAATGAAGTGCACCCAAACACAAAGACACTGCTGTGGCAGCAGGAACACCAGGGCTACATTTTTATGGATGAAAGTGAATTTCTGGACCAGACTATATTCTGAAAGTTGATTCCAGTTCAATGGAAAAAGACACTTTGAGAAGACATGATTGTAAAGAATGAATCTGCTGGTGTTAGTCCTTCAAAAACACATAGGGAACATTTAATTTATACGATTTATACATGGTTTGATGCAGATGTTTGTTCTGGTTTTCAATATCAAGAGTTTAATTCCAAAATATGCCAATTTGAAAATATTGTGACTTAAAGGGCTTGTGGATCAAAACATCTGTCTCAAGACTTATAGTAGTTACCAGTTATATGCAGCTAGTAATGAACTTATGCTTGAACAAAGATGAAATGTGGGAGGAATGTGTTTTCAATATCAACAGTCAGGTTTGGTTTGTTGTTCATGGTTTCATTCTGGCAATAAAGTTATGTAGAAAAAGACTAATGATCTTCTAGTTATAATTACATCTCCTTAGAGCAAAGTTGGGCAACCCGTGTTCCTTGAGGGCCACCGTCCCTGCCCTACCCACTGCTGATCACCTGGAGCAAGTGTGTTCATTCAGTCAGAAGCTGAAAGATACCAGCTCACTTTGTCTTCTCCCCCTTTGCCACAAGGAGGCAGAAGTAAAAGTAAAGTAAAATCTCTCAGTATGTGTGATGGATAGTCATCAGCTTGTTATCTTCAGGACATGGACTTGACTTCAGAGAATATTTTTCATTCCAAAAATGGCAGAATGTTAACCAAGTGTGTAGGATGTCAACGATTTGAAAAATTTCCATGTCTTTGTTATTTGACAATTGATAGAGATCAACATTCGTTAGGATGAGAACACAAAATTTGGCTTTAGGCAGATGCCAAGTAATGCCAGGGCAGGATCACCAATACCAGTACCCGTACTGAGTCTTTTTACTGTTGGAAACAGCCGAAATGCAGCCAAGCAAGGGAGAGGAATATGGGCAGCAGCATTATTATTAGGCTCTTTCACAACATGTATGTCACCATTGCATAATTTGCAAAACATTGATTTTTTTTATACTTTAATTATTAATTCTTTAATTATCAATGCCATTATCAAGACGTTTGTCAGTTAATTTATAGATTCCAGTCTTGTATTTTGAAGTAGGCTTGATGTTATATCAGCCTCTCAGAGAATTTTAGTCAACGTGTCTTGTTCTCATCTGGCCCCGATCCACTTTCTATCTCTTTGTCTCCTTCATGTTTTTCTTTACATCTTGAATAACTTTCACTTTTACTTTCTCCATATCTCCAGTGCTGGAGCCTGAGTTGATGACACATGTGATCAGAATCTGAGAGAGCAAGTTCAGTTTGTAGGGCAACAGGTGGATGGATCCACCCACCCCTAAAATTTACAACTCAGTGGTCAGAGACAGTGTGAGTGCAGCAAAGAAGAGTGCTTACAGAACAATTTAAATACTGCAACAGTTACACCATGCCTCAGGTAAGAAATAAAGCTAATTTCATTGAATGTTATTTAATATTAAGAGATTAGGAACCTGAACTGTTGTACTGCTTGTCTATAAATGTTAATACTAATGGCCCCTGTTAAAAAAAATACAGACATTTTGATAGAGGCAGATTTAAAGATTCCATTTAGCCACAGCACAAACATGTTTCTGCAGGTAGTATCCTGCCGTGCAGCTAGTTTTGGTTTGAGATCTTGTGATCAACAACGTTTCTCTCCAGAAACTGTTTATTTGAATAATCCACAGACTAAACTGAACTTTTTTGCTGTTTCCAATGTGCTGAGCACCACATACACAATAATATTTGCCTGTGTTGCATTGTGGACATTTCAGACATTGCTATGGCAAATTATATTAATATCTGGTAGACACCAGTGGGGACAAATCACAAAATAATGCATTGTTATATGAGTCAACTAGTGATTGGGTTAGGGACCTTATTTTTATTATTATATAGCCAGCAAAACCTGACAAGACACCATTTCTCACTTGGGTGCACAGACATTTGTCATTTACATTTGCAATCAAACGTTTATTTACAAATCTGCACACTGAACAACTTATTCATAGTCATATTGATTATGATGATTATGATTATTTATTCCGTCTCATTCAGCCGCTTCTTACATTGCAAAGAACAATTCATCGGTCAGTTCGTTCTAACATCCCATTATACACACTGAGGTGCTTTGATAAGCAATTTGTTTGACATTGTTGCTTTAATAAGTAAAGAAATTAGTTCCATTTCTCTTGTAAGATTTCTGGTCCACTTTGAGATAAATAAATGAAAGTACTTGAGGTTCTAGTGCAACGTTAAAGTCAAACCAGTAAACATGATATAATCAACCTCGTCTGACTCGCTTGAATCAATTAACCATTTGTTTGCCTTTGTCTACCATGATAAATACTGTAGTATGAATGGGTGGTTTAGATTTCAAATGCAGATTACCTGGGTATTATCTTCATCTTATTTATGAATAGATTGATAAGAAGAGCTGCTTTTTGTTCATATCTACGTAGGAGTGGCTGGATCCCAGCTCTGATAGAGTCAGTTGGGAATCTGAGTCTAGTTAGCATTTTGTTAATCCAGATACATGTACTCCTGCATTCTAAGGTGTTAATGTAGGCACAATATTTGTAAATATTCCACAACTTTTAAAACATTATCACTGAGTATATCTACATCTTTTGGGCTCGTAAATAAATGACCTTTCATCTTGTACCAGAATGCTGGCTCTCTGGTGGTTTGGTGGAAGGAAGTGGAACAATCTGCTGGATCTGATTATGGAAAGTGTAAGAAAACCATTTTGAAAAGATTCATGTTTAAGTGTGTGTGTGTGTGTGTGTGTGTGTGTGTGTGTGTGTGTGTGCGAGATCTTGTTGGTAAACTACAGTTTCTCTGCCTCACAGACTTGAATTCACTGTGCAAAGACCTCAAACTTAAAGGTGAAAGAGAAACAAAGTAAGTCTTTACTTCATCTTTACATTACTGAACATTTCTGTTTCCTTAGCTGAGGCACAGCAGTGTTTTATGCTAAATGCTAACATCAGCATGCTAACATGCTCAAAATAAAACTGCTGACATGCAGAAGTTAAGCACTTAATGTTAGTCTTAGTTTAGCATATTGGCATCCAAAGATTTTCTAATTAGCATTGAACACAGGAGTGGCTGATGGGAGTGTTTTTGGTTTAGCTGAATGGCCTACACTCATTAAAGTTGAGTTATGAAATCTAATCGTAATAAATTCCAGAATCGTTGACACTAAAGCTGAACAGGTTGATAAAGCAATCAAGCTTTACATCCACCTGCTGTCTGAACGTGATGGTGCCCTGAGTGGACACATTTCTGAACTGCTCTGCATCGCTGACAAACTAGACAAGGTAGCAACCTTATATGAGACCTGTGTGATACTGCATTCAGTAAATCATAAGGCTGATTTCATTACATTTGATGAACAGAACCAGTTTCTTGATACCAAATAAATGCCCTCCAACCTTAAGGTTTCAAAGGGGACAAAGATAGCTGGCATCACAGGAGGGGCTACGAGTGTAGCAGGAGGAGTAGCAGCAGCAGCTGGTGTGATATTGTCTCCGTTCACACTGGGAGCCTCACTGGCCCTCACTGTAATCGGGGTAGGAGTGGCTGCAGCCGGCGGCGTCACTGGTGCATCAGCAGTCATTGCCAACAAGGTGGGACAAACTTTTCTGATGGATGCAGCATTTGTCATTTATAGAGTAGGTTTTCCTTTTTTTTTAAACTTTTTAAATCTGTTGCACCTTCCTGTACTATAACTTATGGTAATCTGCTGAAAAACAGTTTGGCAGTCAGCAATGTCTGTGCTGACCAGGCTCACATAAGTGACACATACTGTAGGCTGAGAAACATGATAGCTATACCATCATTTGTTTACAATTGCTGTTTTTAACAGATTATGAAATCTGTTCTTTTAGGTGAATGTCGCTCAGGACCAGAAAAAAATTGACAGGATTTTCCATGAGTACGAGCAACTCATGGTGGATATTCAGAACTGCCTTAAATTCCTCAACAAGAGCATGGAGCAGCTAAAGCAGCATGACCAGTCTGTTCTGAATGAAGCCATAAAGGAATCTGAGAGGGCAGACAGGGTAGTGAAGTTGGCTACTACAGGAGGAGCAAGTGCCAAAGCCCTAGAGGTAAACAGCAAGGCGTCTGGGTTGATACAAGGCTTTGCAATTGGCATGGATATGTACTTCACCCAAGGAAAGAATGGGCAGAAGCTGAAGAAGGGCCTTGAGTCAAAGTTTGCAATGAAAATCCGCACTCTAGCAGAGGAGCTGAATAAGGGATTGGATGAGCTTAGGCAAATGAAGACCTTGTTCCTAAACATTTATCAGAAAAATTCATTTTAGTTTGTAAAACTGATTTTGTGTTTATATTTACTATAGCGCCATGTGTTTAAGAATGTGAAAACAATGGTGGTGAACAAATCCAAACAGCACAAAGGGCAAAGATTTGAAAACTACTTCTTTGATCTAATCTAAGGTAATCTTTAAGAAATACCTTTAATTTAGTTTGTTTTTATGATATGTTATACATTTTACTGTCTGCTACTTAAAAGCATTATGACTTACAGCTTCATGGTGTTTAATTTGATACGATTATATTGTATATTACCTGTGACCCTGGTTAGGAATAAGCGGATATAGATAATGGATGGAAGGATGGATATTGTATATAAATGAGATTATGAATAACTCTCCTCTTTTAAATATCTTGTGTTCTTTGTTACTTTGCATAAACATACTATTACTAAGATCCTTTCTTAATCAAACTATTAATTCATGAATAAAACATTTTACTGGCTCTCTAGCCTAACACTAATCTGTTCTTCACCCACACAAATATACAATGATATTCATGAACGACTGTAAAAACAAGAACTAAATAGGTTTTAATATCTAAAGCTGACCACCAGGTGGCAGTGAAAGTCTTAGCCCTGTTAACTGTTAATCAAGTTTAACCAGTAGTACAGCTAATATTGATTCCGCACGAGCTTGGACAGCTCCTTAATACTATAACTCATAGTCACACGGCTGATTGATATCATTTACAACATGTTACTCATAACGTCTAACTCTAATTGACCTGTTAGCTTCACTTAGTATCGACAGTCACTTGATGTTAACTTAAGAGAATGGTTAATTATTCATTCATTAGTAATAGTAATAAATCAAGTTAAACATGTTTGACTAACATATTGTAACATCAACCTAAAACAGGCAACATTTAACTATATTAAATTAGAGATTGGCTTCTCAAGTGTGTGAGCACTGGAAATACAATATGAAATATATCTAAAATAAAATGTGTTTGTAAACATTTGGAACATATGGAGTTTGCATTATGTGATTTGTTTTTGTTGTCATTACCAGTCACTGACATTTGTAAAAAACAAAAAAAAATAAAACTAAAAACTAAACAAAAAAGCTCAGAAACTACTTCTCACTTCAATGTTTACATTTTTTGCATCTGACCTACATATGACGTAGGAACGCATGCTCCATATGGAACTAGTCTCCAATATATGGAGATATGCATCTAGCCAATTAAAAACAAGACTCAAAAAGTGCGACAACAACAGTGTGCGTACATTAGTCACTAGGATTTTCCGGGTGGGAGGGGCTTGCATCGGTATTTGTAAATTCCCTTTCTCGAGCGGAAACTCCTCTCGCCCGCGCTGCTGATTGAATAGAAAACAAACGTCTCCGTGGAGTGATACTGCGGAGGAATACGGTCGGCGGTGCGTAGGCCCTTTATAAAGTAATGTGACCGTGTCTCACCCTTCTTCATTTCCACAACAGTAAAAGACATCATCGGTAGCCACTGGAAGCTCTCCCGCGCTAAAATGGCAGTGTAAAGGCGTGCGGCAGCGATCTTTGCAGCGGCAACAACCGGCAGTGCAACGGCTAACTGCACTGGCAATTTCTGGCAAAATGGCGTAAGTATTTTTTTGTCGAAATGTGAACGTCTGTGTTCAAGTATAGCTAGCTGTCAAGTAACCGGTAGTTGACTAAGTTAACTTAGCTATTGAGTACGGTTACGTGAGCTGTAAGTTATATAGTACTTATGACTACGAGATGGGATTAAAAGTGTATTGGGCTTTCTGGTTTAGGGGATTGGTGTGTGTCGTTAAAGTCTGTCTGAAGTTAGTCCCAGACATCCCGACAGCATATGTTTTGTGTTGAGTTACGGGGGGCGCGTTTGTTTGGTTTGACTTAAAGTTCCTACGCGCTCCACAGCAACAGTAACCCTCACTCAAAGTATTTGCCAGGTTGGTAACGTTAGTGTTTGTGTGTACTAAACCCTGACAACGTGGCGTGTCCAAAATGGCGCGCACTGCCCTCCACACAAACGGCTCTGTTGTGAAAATGGCGCTTACCCGCCCACATCTCCATGGTGACTCACGGAGGAGGGCGGGGTTACCGGCCAAATCATGACCAAATTAGGTAATCTTATCCCCCCCGCCCCCTTCGGTGCAGCGGGGTGTTTCCCGTCAACATTGCACTGACACTTCAAGGGAACAGATTAGCCAAAATTAGCCTCCCCTCCCTTATGTGAGAGACAACCTCAGCCTTCATGCCCCAAGCCGCCCCATCAAGAGCGTTAAACACTTTTCTTTGTTACTGGTCAATAAAGCAAAGTTTTAAGACACTATGGGGAAGTTTTCTGGTGTACAGATAAGGTTGGCCTGCTCAGGATTTGTCAACCATGTGGTATATTTGAATGCAGTTTGAATATATTTATTTGGCCTCTGTGTTCTTTTAAGATTGAAGTGTTGTTTGTTTTGGGTGTTTAGTTGTAGGCATCCAGCTCCCTAAATGTTTCCACACACAAGAAATTTATATGAAATGTCACGGAAGTCATTTTGTTTCTATAACATGCATCTCTTTACCCAGGTCTCTCTCGGCAACCACCCTCAGCCTTGCTGCCGTCGACAGCATTACCGAACCCCTCGACTCGCTACCATCATCAGACTTGACTTTGTTTTTATTCACCCGGCTACCACTGACCAGCAGCAGCCATGATTCTCTCCCAGCTAGCCTTGGAGGACGTGGAGGCCCTGTGCTTAGGTTGGTGTTGCGATGACGCATGTTCTCAAAGCAGCAGTGCAAACATTGCTCAATGCAGATCGCAGATAGTTTGGATAAAAAGCTGTGAAGTCTGGCAAACTGAAGTTTAGCTTCCAGAATCAACATTTGGAATCAGAGGAAAGTTATGTTTTGCTTGGTCTCAAAGCAGATTATTTGGCCTGTATCTTGTGGTAAACATCATTCATTCATTTGTTACACTTGTAATTTATTGAAACTTTTGATGGTGTCCCTGATAAAGTAATTGAGGGCAACTTTAGGTAGCTGTTCCTGGTCGAGATGTGACCTGAAATAGCATTTTGGCTTTTCAGCCTTAAATAAGTGCAGTATTATACTTTTTTTGTATTTTATGCAGATTATTAGGTATTTATTGAGGTTCTTGTCCACAGAGCCCTCGTTTCTGACGGCTGACCCCATGGGGCCCCTTCTGGACCAAGATGTAGATGAAGCTCTTTCTCCCTCCTCCTCTCTAGAGGGGAAGGCGCCAGCTTCGCCCTCCCTCTCTTTCTCTCCCTACCGGACCCTGTCATCCTCCCCGCTCTCTTCTGCCTCTCCACCTCCCTCCCCCTCTCCCACCAATACCTCCCTGTTCCTGGGAACCAAGGCCGGAGCAGACTTGATGTCCTTCACCTGGCTGGGTGCCAGCGGGCTGCTCGATGACCATGTTGGAGCAGACGATCGCAAAGGTGAGAGTGATTTTCTGTTTATTCGAAACTTGATCAGGGTAAATCTTAATTTCCAAAAGGACCAATCAATTAGCACATTTGATGTCTGGGACAGGAAAAAAAAGCTTCCACTGCTGTTTGTGGAGTTGTTGGCTGACAGTAAATATTTTGCCTCAATGGTGAGTCAAAGCATTTCAACTTGCCCTGCAAACAAGGAGACCCGGCAAACTGAGGACTTAGTAAATACGTATAGATAAAAAGTCTTTCTGCTGTCTAGCACCAGACGTAGAAGCAAAATGTGGCAGAAGCAAAATGTGGTGGGTATTGATCAACTTTAATTGGCTGGTAGCTGGCAGGTGTGGCTCTGTAGTTGACTAGCTCTGACTGGCTTTAAGTGTTTTCAGTGACACATCTTGGGTGCGATATCCTCATTCCATTCATTGTGGTTTTGGCGTCAGAGAAAATTGTTCCTTGTGTTCATATACCGGTACCTCTCGGGGGGGGGGGGTATTCTAATGACGTTTAAAACAATTCCATAAAGTTTTATTCCCTTTTACGTTCACAGAAACACTGATAACGAGAGAGGGCTCCTAAAATATTTTACATTGTTTTTATATCACAGTTTCTGGCTTATTATTTTGTATTTTAATATTGTTAAATGTTTTTGTCAGCAGATGATGCTTTGTCAGGCATGGATTGGATGTCAGAGAAAATCGATCTAAGTGAATTTGACCTGGATTCCCTCATTGGCTCTTGCTCATCCGATGATTCTCCCAGCTCCCCTGAGGATTTCCTGGCCTCTCTTGATTCCCACATGGATCTGGATTTAGACCCGTTCGACACAAACATCCCCACCCCACAAGACAACATGGAGCTGGGTCTGCCACTGGCCAACATCCCCTCCATCCCTCTGGAGCTCCCTCTTACTGTAGCAACTGAGGCCAAGAAAACAGAGGTGGTTCTTCATAAGGGACCCGTTATGAAGTCTGAGCCTCCCTCCCCAGATCCCTCTCCGTCTCCCACCTCCCCAGCCTATACATTGGAGCTTGAAAGTGAAGTGGATGTGTTGGATGCAGAGAAAATGGTCACATCGCTTACTGCCACCATCATACCTGATCCCAGTGGAAACATTCAGACCACCAGTCCCATCATGTTTTCCCTTCCCACCACTGGTCACCTTGTGCTGGTGCTTCCTGACCCAGTTGTCAAAACCTCTTCTCCATCAAGTGACTGTGACAGTGACTCTGGCATCGAATCACTTGGCAGCTCATCCCCACGCCTGGCCTCTAGTCCGCCTCCCACACCCTCCCCTACAGCTGGTTCCTCTAGGACCAAACCTTACTGCAAGCCGGAGCCCAAAGCTGCTTCCGCGGCCAAGGCCTCAAGGGTCAAATCAGTGTCTGGTGCTCCCAAGGTGGTGGAGAAGAAACTGAAGAAGATGGAGCAGAACAAGACAGCGGCCACTCGCTACAGGCAGAAGAAGAGGGTTGAGCAGGAGCAGTTGAAGACAGAATGTGACGAGCTGGAGAAGAGGAACCACGAGTTGATGGAAAAGGCGGAGTCCATCAGCCGAGAGATTCAATATCTCAAGGATCTGATGGAGGAAGTTCGTAAGCATCGACGTGGCAAGACCAGTTCAGTGGCTTAAATACCATAAGTTTCGTGTGGTACAATCTCACTGTTGCAGAGAGATTGGGCTGTTTCTGCTCCAACGCTCACATGCCTTAAAGAAATTCAATTTTGCGTCATACGCAGGGCTCCAAATTGTGACCATTTTAGTTACACATGACTTTTAAGTCAGTGTGACTTCAAAATATATTTGGTAGCATAGACAACTTCAGCAGTTGTGCTGGATAGTGGTCTGGTGGGTGTTGAGGCTGATGTTGATCCCACAGCATTAAAAAAAAAAAAAAAAAAAGTTTGGTCCTACCATGTAAAAAAAGTAAATTTCTAGCCCCGATTATGCTCATGTTTTCAGTGATTAAATTATCGGCATGTGATGGTGGATGTATGAAACTTGCCACTGAACAGCGAAGAGAGATCCCTATATAAAAAGTGGAAAATCTGTCAAATCTGATGAGATTACTAGTGTAGAGTGGGGGGGCTGGGAGGTAGTCAGGTGAAGCATCTGTACATGCTTGGCTCTCAGTCCCCTGTTAGAGCCCGACATATACGCTCTGCCTTACTAGCAGCACATGTACCAACAGGCAGAGTGTGTATTTGTTTTCGTAGGTTAGGCATGAGTCACCGTAGTTCCCAGTAGTGTTGTAAACTGAAATTTGGCATCATATTCCCTCACACTCCCAGCTCATTGTCAAAAATACATCAATCGGTGTAGTCAGGTACCGCTCCTCCCCTAGTACACCTACTTCTTTCTAACCCCAAGTCCCTCCCCTCATTTTCACGTTTCACAACATTCTCAAGTCCAGAAAGGGGCCTCGGCCTATTCATGAAATCTCTTACACTGTCGATCTTTTTTGTATATAGTTTTATTTTCTTTTGCTTGCTGATTGTGGGGTTTGTTATTTAATGCTGGACAAAACTTGATCATGTTTTCAGTAGCTCCTAGTGCAGCTGTTTGGGCCTGTAAAAAGAAAACTTTTGCTGTTCTTTTTTTCTAATAAATATCTGTCAGTACTCATGTGACGTGTAATGTGCTTTTTACAGTGACAAATTTACTAAAAGAATGAAAGTGGTTGGCT
Organism: Mastacembelus armatus; assembly: GCF_900324485.2. Classification (NCBI taxonomy): domain Eukaryota; kingdom Metazoa; phylum Chordata; class Actinopteri; order Synbranchiformes; family Mastacembelidae; genus Mastacembelus; species Mastacembelus armatus. Next base: position 2,702,097 of record NC_046633.1, read on the forward strand.
AATTTTCTTTGAGCTTATTAAAACTCAGTGATGAAAGTGAAATGTCAAGACTGCCCTTGATGTCAATTTTTGAAAATACATCAGGATGTTAAGGTTGCTCTTGTTTTAGTTTTTATTCTAAAATGAAATGTCAGTTTCAGAGCTCAGGTATTGGGTCACTTATGTGTCTGCAGTAGAAGAAGAAAGAAGTGCAAATGTTCCAACTTCTCAGTACTTACAAACTGGATAAATGCAGTATTAGAAAGATTTTGTTACTGTGACAAAGTATTTGGACAATACAGCACAGGAGGTAGAATTTTGCAGTTAAAATGGTGATGAAAAAGACAAAGGGATTCAGGATAATGACCCAAAAACTACTTCCAGGCTTTAAGACAAGAGCTAGTCAATGGCATGACCTGCACAGACTCCACACTCCAGGTGAAGGGTGGAAGCAAGGAAGCAGCAGGGTGATGTATTTATAAAACACGTTTGGTTTTCACTGCCTACAATAGAGCAGGGTACACTGACTGCAAATATAACTGCTTAGTTTGCGTAAGTCAACCTTGTCAGATGAGTAAGTTTACAGCTCACGTGCATTAGACCAGAAGAATGACTGAGGCTTAAAAAGTCATTTATGAAAATGTCAGTGATGAGAAATCCTGTTGCAGACAAGTTCAAACTGGAAGTTCAGCTGCAGAACCCTGAAGTGAAGTTTTTGACTGCCTGAAACTAAAACTTTGTATCAGGAAGTAAGAAACAAGAAGAAAGCTAAAAACAGATGTGCAAATGTTTTATGGGAAGGTCCTTGTAACTGTGAAACCAGACTAACCAGTCTCACAGGTGGTTGACAGGTGGGAGGGGGAAGGGAAAAAGAAGAAACAACATGCAAGCTGAGCCACACATGTCTCTGCACAGTTTAGGCCAAAGCTTGGACTCCACACATGTTTATATCTCCCACCCTGGGAGTATTATGTGTGTGCTCACATTTGAGGCCGTATTTTGGAACTCAGAGCAGTGGGTTGAGGATGGCCTGATGCATGGGGCCTGAGTTAACACAGTTTCTGTCTTCAGCAGTCTTTAGGATAGTATGACTTATGATTAAAGTTATGTCTCCTGGCCTTGAAAGAAGTCAGTGTAGCATCTCAGAAAGCGACAGTAATGTTCAGACTTAGCCCAGTGGGCTGACTAGTGTCAAGCAGCTGAGTAAATTTAGTCTTGGCAGTAAAACCACTTTGGCACACACACACATCTCCTTCATAGATTCCACAGTAGTGAGGTCCTGCCCTCCTGACAAGCCACAGATAAGAGCAAAGACCAAACAGTGAGACCAGAGATTACAAAGCTGGCTCCATTGTGACTTAGATACACAGGCTTCAAATAAATGAGTTAATCAGAAGCTGTATCATGGTAAAAAAAATATTTTTTTCTTGCTACAATTAGAAAGTAATATTTGTTATTGTTAAAGATAAAACACTATTATGTTTAAAAAAATGTAACTTCTTGTTTTTCAGTATTATATTTTTTCTCACTCAGCATAAACAGTCTGATAATGTGATTGTGCCACACACTTCTCAGTGATACCCCACCCTGCACCGTTTTCATACCAAACATTTCACCTTCTTCATAGCAGGAAAAGCCCAGGTATAACTAATTCAAGTGATATCAGATGATAGATGATATCTCAAATCTTATCTCTGTACTGACCCAAGTGTGTGGGTTTTATGTGAGAGGGTAAGTAGGGAGAACATGCTTTATTTGTATGTTTGTCCTAAGAACCTGAGGTTTATGTATGTGGAGTCTAGTTACTGTAAACGATGTGTTGAATATGCTTCGCACCTGAAAGCTTCATTCTAAAGCGCCACATCCATCCATCCATTAACTTTATCCGCTTATTCCTATTTAGGGTCATGGGGATCTGCTGGAACCTCTCTAAAGAACCACGTTAGTAAAAACTGGTCTTTCTTTTTCACAGAACATGGGTGTGGTGGCTCCCAGCAATTAGGCAGCACAGATTATTCTTGTCCTGTCACATTCCTCTGCAAAATCCTAACAATTATAAATAATAAAACAAAAATAGATTTATTCCATTCATCTATCACACAACGACACTGCATCACTGCTGTTTCCATGATTAATTAAGTCAGATAACGACCGTCAGACCAGACATGTTTGTGTGCAGTCATGTCTTCGTTTGTGAGCTCTGCATGACTGAATTGGCCTGACTGACTCTTTCATTTAACAAGATTAAAAGCCGAGCCTTCAGTAAGTTATTTACTAAGACTAGAGGACCTGGAGCGACACTCTTGAAATTATCTGTAGCGCGTGGTTTTGTTTTCACACATATTTGGTAAAGGGCAAACCAGTTCATATTCAAATGGACCCATAAAAACTCACAAAGCAGACCTTGTGTGCTAAACTGTGGTAGCCTCTGCTCTGACATTGCTACTGTTATGAAGGGTAACTAACTTTCTTCAATTGCATCTACAGATAGTACAGATAGCAGTATTTTTTAATCATACCAACTGGCCTTTAATGCAAACCCTTCGGTAGGACGCCTGAGGCAGAGTAATTGCTTCTCCAGCATCAGTGTAGAGCTGAAAGAAGCTGTAAGCCCTTGAAGATCCAATCATCAGTAAATCACGTCATGCTAGAAGGTCAATAGAAACAAATGGAATAGTCTGTTGTTATATTAAAATTTAATATGTTTTGATTGAATTATGTCAACGTCGAGTAAATGCAAGAAAACATTCCACCTTAAACACTGCTGATTACTACTGAACTGGTATATAAGTGTACTGGGTAATCCCCTATTTTTTCCGACCATGGAAACACATTAGAAAACACATTTTCTTATTTATTTTTCTTTGTAATGACTTGTAGTCTCATGTATTCTGTTGAAAAATCTGTAACTATATTTTACATGACATTACAAGGCCTGATGGCATTTGGCTCACCAATACGGTGAAACCTAGTAAGGCTGTGTGGCTATTCATAGTTTGCAAACTGTACTGTAAGTCAGCAATAGCCAAGTAATCTGGCACATTCTGCTATTCTAACCTTGGGCTGTTTGCAAGTCTATTCCTGGCTTACACTGAATGAACTCCGCCTGCGAATGCTGTCACACTGTCAGAATTGTAAGTGGAGGATGATGTCTTAGAGCAACAACCTGAAGACTTGAAATTGTGTCATCTAACATTAACTGAGTGGACAGCTGGACTTATCTCACACTGCAAGTGGTTACAACTGGAGTTTGCTACAAAGCACTAACTAAACTAATACTACAGATTACAAGGTTCTCTTTGAATAAGTTGAATTTGGATAATAGCCTTGACATTATTCAATACAGATAGTCGTGAACATTTTAACAAAAGTTTTCACTTTAGCTGTCTTTAACTTTGTTGTTGATGATAACTTCTTTGGACCATCACCCATATGGGTTTGGCACAATTTGTGACTAAATACTGTGGCCAATCACCCTATGTATTGTGTTGCAAAGATTATTAAGAACCTTAGCCCAACTCTAACCATAACCTTAGGCCAATCATGAACCTAACACTAGCCCTAAGCATTACCCTAAACCTAGCCTAAGTCCAACCCTAGCCTAAGCATAACCTAACCCTGGTCAAAACCTAACCCATCCCAACCCTAACCCTTATGCATAACACTAAGCCTAACCCTAACGCTAGCCTAAACCTAACTATAACCCTGGTCCAAACCTAGCCCTAACTATAACGTTAGTCCAACTTTAAACCTAGGCTAAACCTAACCCATCCCAACCCTAACCCTTATGCCTAACCCTAACGCTAGCCTAAACCTAACTATAACTCTAGTCCAACCTAGCCCTAACTATAACCTTAGTCCAACTTTAAACCTAGCCTAAACCTAACCCATCCCAACCCTAACCCTTATGCATAACCCTAACCCTAGACTAAGCCTAACCCCAACGCTAGCCTAAACCTAACTACAACTCTAGTCCAAACCTATCCCTAACGATAACCTTAGTCCAACTTTAAACCTAGCCTAAACCTAACCCATCCCAACCCTAACCCTAACCCTAGCCTATAAAACACTATAATTTAAAAAGGAGATTAGAGGACAGTCCTTTTATGTCCCTTGTTGCCCAGGGGGTCTCCTCACCCCTGGACAGTGGAGGAGTGCAGGAGTCGGGGCTTGAACGTGGGCCGCTCACCTTATGGGCGGCTGTCCTCTCCCCCCCACAATAATACACGCAAAGCGCAATAACCATACCACACTTGAGACCACAATACATTTATTTAATTAATTAAAGCTGAATAAATATGGAAGCCCAACTGTTTTTGCATTTTAATGCAGAAGGGCACTAATCAGTATAGTTTTTAGAATCCCCTTTGTCACAGATCAAGCTTCCTCCAGGATAAGTCTCTATATGCTTTGCACACCTGGATTTGGGCAGTTTATCCAGTTCTTTCCAGCAGATCCTCTCAAAATGTGGCAATTTGGATAGGAAGTGCTTGTAAACTGCCACCTTCATGCTATGTGTTTTGAGTCTGTCCATGGGCCCCTCATGAACAGACTTATCCAAAGCCACTCAAGCATTGTCTTGGTGAGAGATCACCTAGTCTCAGGTCACATACAGAAAATTTCCTCCAAGGTGGAAGTGATGAACATTATCACTTCATTCACACATACTAATGGGAGTTTAAACTTGATTAACATATGCCATGTAATATTTTAGAGGTGCTTCATGACCCAGGTGGGACTTGAACCCACAATCCCCAGCTCCGGAGGCTGATGCCTTATCCATTAGGCCACTGGGCCTCTGATATGATATTGAATTTCAACTCGAAGGCTGATGATTTACTCCAGTACACTAACAACAATGACTGAAGAAGTTTTATGTGGTTTTTGGTTGTTGGTTCTTTTAGAGATGCCAAGTTTACCAAACTGGGCCACTGCAACAGAGCCAAAAAAACAGACAGATGTTTGAAAATGTTTTCTAAAACTATGTTCCTCTATCAAACTATGCAAGATTATAAATATTATTATACTAACTATACAGCAATTAATCCATATACTCTGTTTATCTTTGTGAGGAGTAATGTAAGGACCTTTTGGTCATTTTGTCTGGTCCTCACTTACTCAAAGTGGTGTTGAAATCCAGGCCTTAGAATCAGACCTGTGATGGATCGTGACAGATTTAACACCAGAAAAGCACAAGTCTGTCTGTCTGTCTGTGTCTGTGTGTGGTGAGTCATTTCAGGCTGTGATGAAAAGGGCAGAGGAAAGAAGAAGCATGTTCAAAGGTTTACGCTGGGGTTTTTTTTTGAGTTGACATTGTGAAGAAAGAGGAAGTGAACATTCTCTTATTTCGAGGAAGCCATGTGTGATGCAGTGTGTGATAAACTGTTGAAAATACAGGCAGACCAGCACAGGAATAAAAACTGAACAAGTAGTAAGAATGAAAATAAGATACATATATGTATAAATACACACACAGCTGTTCACATAGACACATATACAGATGCATACAGACACTCTTTTCATCCATATACATAAGATACAAAGGTAAGAGAACACTGTCTATAAAAATGGGCTTTAAGAAGTGACTCAAAACAAGACTGACTCAAGAAGAAGACTATGGCTCAAAAGGTTTTATTGCATCAATGGCAATGAAAATTTTTATTTTGTTTTTTAGCCTTTTTTTCTAAGTGAGAAATTTCCTCATCTCTTCCTGCAGTTCACAGTTGCCCTCTGGTGTCCTTTCTTAAAACTGCAGGCAAAGATTTTCTATGCACAATTAAAGGGAAATTGTTTCCTTCTGCCTCATAGCCTACACAAGTCTGTCCTCTGATATTTCTCTCGCACAGAACCGAGTCTCAAAAGTGCGGAACAGAACTGGTTCCATACGGAACAGGTCTATAACTTTCCATTACGGGACTAATACACGGCATCCCTTTGTTTTCTGTCGAAGTGGACTAACTACTGGTCTACACTCCAGCCCGTAGATGGCGGTAATGCGCCTTCATGTTGGTTTGCCACCCGCCAATAAAGTGAGTAAAGTAAGTAAAGTAGGAAACGTGTTGAACCGGTATGTTCCGGCTTAGGGCGTCTTTACGCGATATTTTCCTCTCAACGTTGATGCTGTTTCTCGCTTCGAGGTTTTTTATTAGAAGGTAGGTCCTCTGAATTTAAAACATAAAGCCTGTTCGAGTGGACTGACCTTTACGGCCAAACTCCGTTCAAAAAGCAAGTGTTTTAAAGTTGGACCGTCATTTTTCACCGTGAAACACTTTCACCACTACGTCAAGTTCTCTCTGAGTTGGTTTAAAGTCCAGGAGGTTCCGTCTGCTTTAAGATTCATTTAGTAACATTAGCTTGTGTTACAGAGCCATGTTGGTAATGCATCACAACCGGGTTGTTTTTTTTAGATGTAACTAATGAAACTGATAGTGAGTGGCCTTCACCCTGAGGTCAGAAGGTCAGAGGTCAGATGATGCTAAATCAGGTAAATGCATTAACTAATAAGTCTTACATGGTTAATATTGTAACTGGTATCCCATTATCATCTGCCTGAGTCAGATAGGCCATATATATATAGTCACTCAATTCAATATTAGTTCAAAACAAAAAAGTAACTCCCACTTGGTTTACCTGTGCAGGATGTCTGGTGTTGTGTAGGTGTTGCAGCAGTCCGACAATTTAGAATCTGCACATATTGTCTGTTTATTATTGTGATTAGGAAAATAAAACCTGTGAGGGACTTAAAAACCAAGAGTAGATAGTGAAATGTAAGAAAATATTCCACATTTCTCCTCTTGCCTCTGCAGAATGTCCTCCACTCTCCACCGTCATATCATCTGGGAGTCAGATGGGTTGGTGGCCTACCTGCACCCCCGTCCCTGGACCCCAGGCTCTGTTATCTTGGAGCGCAGCACCTCTGGCAGCCCAGGAGGAAGCATCTTCCACCTGCAGGAGTCAGAGTACTTGTCCTGGATGTTGGGGGCAAGAACTGTTGCAAAGCTGCTGTGTGACAGGTTGGGGGTTCGGAGGTGTGCTCTGGTCAGCAGACCCCACAGAGACAGACCTGCCCAGGTGAGTTTTCAATTCAGTTCAGTTCAATTTTATTTGTATAGTGGCATGTCACAATACAGTCATGAGCAGCACTTGGCGACAGTGGAGAGTCAAAACTCTTTAACTGAAGACAGGTCCAGCAGAACAGGACTCAGTTTGGGCAGCATCTGCCTCGACCTGTTGGAGTGCAGCTACTCTTTATTCTGGCTACTTATTTCTTCTAAAATGTCTGTGGGAATGTGAGACTTCACCCATTCTGTGTGGTTCCCAGTTGTCTTGATGAAAGTTGTTTTGGATTTCTGTTTTCACCCATTCATCAATGGAGACTACGACTCCTGAGCTTTCCTCCCAACAAGCCCAACACAGCTGTCATCTGTACACACAACACAGGCATGATAATAGTTTTAATACCAAGACAGATGCATTTTGTCCCTCTCCCAGAGTGTACCTGAACTGCTCAGCAGGAACACTGCCATGAACATGATTTAAACAATTTGCCAGTATCATCTTGGCAGCCAGATGTTTAATACTTTTTGAAACTGCCTTGAGATGATTGTGTTGTGATTTGGCGCTATACAAAAAGTTGAATTAAATATATTTCATTAATTAAATATATATTTTCTTTTATTACGGTCACAACAGATCCGTGTCCTCCCCTTACATGGGCTAGATGCAGAATGGCGCCCTCACCTGGCGGGAGAAGAGGAGTACAATGCCCATGACCCAGCTTACTGCACTTCCAAGTCTGCCCCCCGATGGAACGACTCCAGCCTGACTGAAATCCAGAACAAGATTCGTGCCAAGCTTCCTTCACCTGATGCTCCTCCAAATCTGACTTTCTTGGGGGTCGATCCGACACACCCTGGTCTGTTCTCACGCATTGTTCGTGGAGAGGAGCAGCAGTGGCGAGTGTGGGATGACGAAGGTCATGTGGCCTTTCTTACACCCTTTCCTAACTCCCCTGGCTTTACTGTGTTGGTCCCCCGCCGACCTTTAACCTCGGATATATTCAAACTAGATAAAGAGGACTATGAAGGACTGGTACTGGCGACCTGGAAGGTGTCACAGCTTCTCGAGAAGGGGTTGGGTGCCTGGGGCATAGGGCTTATTTTTGAGGGTTTTGAGATTGACTATGCTCATGCCAAGTTGATACCACTGTTTCTACCTCCCTCGGGAGTAGAAGGTGACATCACTACGCCACCATCTCCCCAGTTTTGTGCTACTTACCCAGGATATGTGACCTCGGAAGACGGACCTGAAGCCAGCCTGGAAAACCTAAAGGAGATGCACATCAAAATTACTCTGATTTAGAAATAATTTAAAGTCGATTCCTGTTCTTGTGTTCATCAGTCACCAGCATTCCTCCCTCCTTTGGGAAATTACACAAATACCCCAAATTAAAAAATGACATCTGAACCAAGAACCATTGCATAACCTTCACATTAGAGCAGCTCTGAAGCTGTTATACAATGTGTCTCCATCAGTTATGAGGAATACTGAAAAAATATTTATGAAGCTGTATGTAATAAAGTGATTCAAACTCAGATTTGAAGAACTGATGAAATGTTCTTTGTGCCACTAAGAAACTGTCTGACCTGAAATATGAGATACCACATAAAGTGATTTTAGCTTATAGATTTGTACATTTATTCTGAAATTTAATCTACAGATACCAAATGACTGACATGAATATGTGTATTTTAAATAATATTCAGTTTTCTAGTATAGGACATATTACATTACAGACATTCAGTTTTTATAACCAAAATATGAAATGCAAAAAACAATTCTTTTACAGGCTGACCAACACAGATACAGACTAAAATATGTTCAGTTTTAAAATCAAAATAAAGACTTTATCACATATGAACATTGTAAAGCGAAAATGTCAACTATAGACATAAACAGCATATTTTGCATTACATGCATTCATTTTGATGATATGCATCTGTACGTCAACACTGCTGCTAATTGGGCCCACAGTGTGTTTCTGTCTATGAGGCTTAATTAATGACTGGCTAAGTGCTTCTTCAGTGCTCTGTAATTCAGGCGCTGCCCCAGGCTGTCATTAATGTGTACAAAAAGATATCCGTCAACAAGGGATTTCCATTACCAGTTAACACAGATGATGTAAAGAATGAACTCAACACTTGAAGTACTTTAACCAGCAGCCTCATTGGCTTTTCTTGTTAATTTCTATTTCCTGCAACAACTTTGGGACTGCTGTGAACTTCATGGATTTCAGCTGCTGGTTGCAGGTGTAGAGGGGGAAGGCAATAACCAGTAAACAGTGTAACAGAAAGGTCTAACAGTTAGCTGTTAAAAATGTAATTTTACGCAGTTGTAGACAAATTATTTTACTGACAAATCAGACACTGTACACTTCTTTTGGAAAATATACTAATAAAGTATCAAACAGTATATTATTGTACAATATCTTTAACTAGTTTGTTTTGGATAATAAACTATCGTTTATATTCTATATTATATAAAAGGATGGTATTTCAATATGAGATGTGCTTAAAAGAAGCCTAAAAACCTGCTTTTGGAAGGATTTTAGTTTTCACAGCCGTGCTGAATTAAAAAAAAGTTAATCAAAATATAGGTTTTCTACACGTAACTAGGGAAAAAACAGTTTAATTTCAGCTAAGACTAAGCTTTAACTCTTTTGCTAGTTGCTGCAGCTGTAGTTTTGTTACCATGCAGCTTAGATCAGTTTTATATTTACTCCAAATTTGACATGATACATTTCTATGAGATAATAAAATTCTATATGTCAGATGGTGATAAAAACATCTTGGCTCTTGTCAGACAGATCTGTAGCATTAACAGTGATAACAATGGGAATATTCATGGAATTATTTCATCAAATAACAAAATGTGGTACAGGCAGGGTCCTCTTAGCTTTTTTAAAAATAATTTTCTGAGGCAGGATTTACTCATCATTGGTGGCTTGATTACACCTTGACATCACCCACAGCACCTACCACCCACCCTCTCCATTTTCGTGATGTAGAGGAGAGGCTCAACGCTACAGCTCAGGTCCATGATGGAGAACAAGCTGATGCTGATCTGACAATTGAAAGCCACAAATGAGTAGTAGGACGCAAAGGGCATGAGAGCCACCGGCGGCAAGTAGTTGACCACAATGATGGCGAGAATAATCAGCACCATCTTAAAGGCCTTCTTCTTCACTGGGTGAATTTCCTCCTTTCCTGCTACAGAGCGGCGAAGGACCCAGATGATGGCAATGTTGCAGAAGACCATGACCACAAAGGCAAAGAGGATAACGCCGCTGAAGACCTCATTGACACTTGCAGCTCCCAGGATGCACTTAGCGAGGCCATAAGCCAGGACAAAACACCAGACCACCACCAAAATGCTAAAGCGGATCTTGTCACGGATGCTGGTGAACAGCACTGGGTGGACCACCGCTACGTAACGGTCCAGACAGATGCACACCTGGAACAGCAAAGCAGAAGAGGAATCATGCAACAGTTTACTCTGACTCAAGAGTATAATGTGATTTGAGATTGTGTCTGGACAGAGAAACAAAATTACTGGACTACGACTTTGATGAAGAAACTGAAGAAGCTTTTCAGATGCTAGAACATCAGTCCAAAATTATCCAGTGACTTGAACTTCCTGACTGACATGGGCTTTCATTTATGTCTTTTGTTTAAGAGAAAAGTTCTGCACTCAACCTTCTGGCCTTTGTCATAATTATAGACAACCTTGTATTTTTGGTGTTAAAGAGTAGAAAGCAAACCACAAAGAAATTAACAAAAAAGGTCATAAGGTGATGATGGTACAATTGGAATCAATTTAATACTACTGTATTGAAATATTGTATACAGTGAAATGCAGGTACTCGACTATATTTATCTGTGTAGTGGTGTACAAAATCAGTACTAAAACTCACCAGAAAGAGGGGTGCTAAATCCTTGATTCCATATGCGAACCTCTGAAAGTACCAAATGCGACTGTCACCCAGCAGCATTCGGTTCACGATGTCTATGGGCGTCATCACACAGAAATAAGCATCCAGGGCGGCCAGGTTAAGGATGAAGATGTCAGAGGTGGACATGTTACTTTTCTTGGTGGTGATATGCCAGATGACCAGGATGTTACTGGGTGTCCCCAGTGCCAGGTTGAACACCTTGACCCCAAAGTAGAAAACGAAGCCGTAAGGAGCCACAGCACATGCAGGTAACTCGTACCATAGTGGAGGTCCACAGGTGGCTCCAGGGCTGCTACAGTTCATGTTGAAGCCAGTGGCCGGTTTTAATGTGGTGTTGAACATTGCTGGGAAGAATTGCTGAATCTGGATGAAGAGGTTGAAATGTTATTAAAAAAGAAAAGGTAATATGTGGTCACTTGTATTATCCACATTTAATGTTTGTATCAAAAGTCTAAACGTTGCAGTGAAAAATCAAACCAACCATTTTGTCTCTGCTTGTCATCTAAAAATGTGTAAAATAAAATCGAAAACCTTCTGATGTAATGCCACACTCATACATAAGCATACAGAACACCTCACAGAGGTCTACAAGGTGGGACAACTCAACTCAACTCAACTCATCTTACCTTAAAGTAGGTTCACAGTGTCCTGCGGTCGTAGTCTGCCCACCAACTGCAGAGGTTTCCTGCATGTAGCATCGGATCTTCAAGGCCAGGGCTTACAAACATGCTCCACAGGAACTTAAGCCACTTCAGGATTGGGCCGGTGTGAAGGACATGGGGTAGCCCTCCTCACTGTGGTGTCCAACCCAAGCTGTGATTGGGCAGTAATACAAAAGAGTTACTGAAACATCTTCAGGGATTGGAGAGTTTAGAAACGTACAAAGAGGCGTGTTCACATGGAGTTAGGCAGGTTGGCACTGTGTCCCAGTAGAAGTAGTTATACATGCTGGGACAAATATTATTGACTTTCTTGACTTATTTTCAGGTCTGGGAAATAATTGTGAGCTGGGGACCCTTTGCCTTCAGGGCTCCCTGACTGCTGAAAAACCCAACACATATTGTTGTTACGCCTGTAATTTTTGTGGCACCAATGCAATGTTTCATAGAAACGACTTACTACTCTGAATTGTTTAATTATAAAAAAAAAAATCATCCTTATAGATTCCTGAGGTCAGTGGTCTGAGGCTGCTTCTTCATTTATGGTTTATGGTGTAAAAAGGTCAGTCCAAGGTCTGTTCCTTTGGGTGCTTTATCTACATTCATCTCACTGATGCAACTGCACATATTCAGTAAACAGGTGACGCAAGGTAAGTATAAATGAGAAATCCAATGCAAGATGTTACGAACGTGCCCAGACTGTGTTGAGTGTTGAGAATGAAAACCCTGCTGGGAATACAAGCTTGCAAAGTCACAACCAACACCCCCTCACTTAAATTGTGCCATTTGTTTTGTCACATTTTACATTATATAACCAACACATTTACACATTATCAGCTATGTGTTTCATTTTATTTGTGGTGTCACGGATCTGAGTTCCAACATGTTATTTACCAAAGGGACAAGGTTAATTGGCACAGACACCTAATTGTGACTCAAGAAAACACATATTTCTCAGTAGGAGAGTAAGTCAATAGTTTGTCGGGTAGTTAAGGCTTTCTCATGGTGAGGAACAGTGACTTTAAAACAAAAGGCATGTTGTCAAACTATCCACTCTTTGACACATTATCATCTGATTTTTTTTTTTTTGCATTGCACGAATATATTTGGTTGTGGTTTCTCTTTTTGCAGTATTTTGTCCAAATGCTGGGCCCATGTCATCAGACTGGTGAAGCTGTCTTCATAATGTCCTTAATGTCCTTGTGTTTTGTTGGAAAATGTTTCTGAGCTCTCAGGGCCACCATACATGACTGATGTTTGCTGCTGTCTGGGAAGCTGTTGTGTTCAAAAGGAACAGGACATTTCTGCTCCTCAGTAATGTCGTAGTCATGATATCGTCCTGTTTTTTGGGTCCCTCCATCAAATAGGACCCTACAAGAAAAATCCTGGAGTTCGTTGTCAATGTCTTGAATAGTAATTCGGCTCTACACTGAATGAACATACCAGTGATCATCAGCAGTGGGTTGCCATTGTTGGTTCACCCTCAGAGACATGTTTGGATGTAAAACCAACACACACCTGTGGTTGTCCATGTGGTGTCCGTGTCGGTGCCTCCATCAGGATGAAACAGAAAACAAAGCGTTAGCTACTTCACAGCCCGCTAGCCATGTTTTCCGCTCATACCAGCTCCGCCAAAAACCCCGTTTATACATTTCCCCGCTTTATAGATACTTGTTTTATGTTTAAATTTGGTCTGGGTGATCCTGATTCTTTACTTGTCAATTTATCCTGATTACTACGACGACTGAATGGTATTTCTCTTAACGATTTGATCGTGTCGCTCTGAGATGAGGTAATGTTAGCCATGTTGACCGTGAATCCCGCTAGCTTGCTACTCCCGCGAATTGTAACACCAGGTTACGTAATGACGAAAGCACGTTAGTGCAAGCCCTTCCGGAACCCATACAGAACCTATACAGAATCAATTGCAGCGTCTAAAGTTTAAAAAACAAAATGAATATGACAGAATATGAGAACCACCTGGGCGATTTTCACCCAGACTGAAATCGGCCCAAATGGCGCGGGAGCAGCATCCACGGAACAAGCCTTGACGCTGATTGGACCATATTCAGAGACAGGCAGGATTAACTGCCTACAACAGTGACAGATAATGTTAATGTGATTAAAAATCTTAATGTAATTTTATTTTTTGAAATCCTGTCTTTAATCCTTTGGTGGTGCGTCGCCCAATCTCCCTTAGGAACAAACCGCCCATGGTCATGGCAATTGGAAATTCTAGTTTTTAGGTTGAAACGTTTTCACCACTAATCAAGTGGCTTCTTCAGACTCAGATTGACTCATGACTGAGCTAATAGATGAATTCAAGATAGTGTTGATTTCATTCGTGCTGGTCAGTCTGTTGCATCCCACCACTCACAGAGCACCTGCTGATCACTTATCCCCATCATGTCTCTATTCACTTCTCACCTTTGTGACTTACCTGGCTCTCTCCATGAGCAGTTCTCCATGAGCAGTTCTCCCCAGCCCTGTCAGGACCAAGCTGCTGTCCCAGATGTGTCCATGGCTCCACTATTGAGACAAAAATTGCTACAATTTGAAGCTTCACAGCCGAATGTAAAGAAAGAGCTGGACTGTTATCTGGATGGATACATAATTTCAAATATAAAGGAAAAATGATGTTATATTGTCACTTTATGTACAATAGAATACAAATACTTTTGAGAAATCACATAATTACATATGAGAATACATATTGTGGCAGTGGTAGTTATCTGTTATGTAGCAGTTATGTCTAATTCATGAATCTGTCTCTATGCATCTTAAGATATGCAAAAAGAGAATTGTTTTTTGTGGTTTTGAGAGAGCAAAGTAAGTCATCCAACACTGAATGTAGACCACAACAGGCACCTAGGTTTGCATTCATTAGAAATATAAGCTTTATGGGCTATGGTCAGTGTCAGCAAATCTACTCTGAAACAAGCATTAGATTTCCAGCATTAGAAACACAACATAAAAACACAACATTAGAAAATGCAACATAAAAAACCACAAATGCATTGAGAAATAATATAACATTTTATTGAATAAAACAAACATCCAGGTTTGGCTTACAAATAGGAACTGATACATGAACAGTCAAATACCTAATACCTCTGGCAGTCTCTGACATATGAATCTCTAAATTAAGACAATGGTAACAAACTTTTAAAGTTTAAGTTGTTGTTTTGGATTTTTAAAAAAACTGCTGATTAAAGATTAGTAGTTATGTATATAGAAGAACTTAATTAACTGCTGATTCCTCATGTTGCTCATATGGCTTTACACAAAAGTAACACTGTATGTGTGTTCAAGGACATAAACATAAAACCAGCGTTAGGAGTAGACAGGCTGCTCAACAGCTTTTAAATATGAAAACATATGTTTCACCTGTTTTAGGTCATTTAAGAAAGTTCGGTTTTTCAGATCTGGGAGACATTATACATTGTACAGCACCCAGTGTACAACACACATTTGAAATGACTCAGTGCATTAAATCAGGGTGCTCCTACCATGAGAAGTCCTAAAGATTTGTACATTTTGCAAATCATAAGTAATTAAGATATTTTAAGAATATTTGCAAATACAAACATTAAAACTATACCAAAATCTTTGTGTGAACTACAGTCACCAGCTTTATTACAAAATGCAAAGCACTACAATTATAAATTCATGAGGCCAGTGCAAAATATTTTTGTCCACTAATATTAGCAAAGACATTCTAGATTTGATGTACATCCTATAAAATAGCTAAGACATAATTCCAGGTGCTGGGCTGTAATTCCCCTTTGTCATGATTCAAAACAGAAATCCTCCGTCATCTCATCTGTCTCTTATTCTACATGTCCTTTAACATTAGTATATTTTAACAATAGACATGAGCAAGTAATAAAAGATTTTACTTCTAGTGTCTAATATTTTCTATAGCATCTTCTGTCCAAATGTACTGTACAAACAAATAATAATAATAATTGAAATTGCTGAATGACAGTAATGTATGCTGCTCTGTTGTGTACAGTCCAGTTCATATTTGTTTTAATTGTACTTTATAGTTTAGACAGTGTGAACGTTACACTGATGAATTGGCATGTCTATCATGTTGGACTGTAATTAAAGGACTGTTGAGTAGATGCTAGAAAAAGACATAACATGAATCATAAATGAATATTTTCATTTTACAAATAAATACATTTCTTTCCTGTTTGTGTTGCTCATACAAACATAAATGTTATTTATGTACAAACAAGTAGAAAGAGATCGATGCCTTTCAAAGAGATTAGAAAAAGGTTTTCAAGTATTCAAGTACAAAACTGATAAAAACGTGCTAAAAAAAAAAAATAAAAAAAAAAATAACAAAGCTGCATTTTTACCTTTTGTTTGAATATTAAATCAAATTTAACCTAATAAAAAACCATGTTGACTAAAAACAAAAAATTACAGCCATGCTGGCCTCTGTATGATGTTTACCCACTCTCCTATATGTCGTAACATCAGCAACAACCAAAAACCAGAAATTTGTTCTATCAAAACTTGCAGAAAAGATGTTTAAACTAGTTAAAGAAAACTAACATGCTTTACTTATAACTACAAAGTGGATCTTTATATTGTAAAGGTATTAAATACTGAACGTCATTTAGTGCAGATAAAAGAGCAGAGCACATTGCAATACGCTTTTTAACTTTAACATCACTTCACTACTGCGATGGACTGGTGACCTGTCCAGGGTGTACCCCTGCCTTCCACCCGAGAGAGAGCTGGGATAGGCTGCAGCAGATCCCTGTGACCCTGATTCAGGAAAAACGGGTATAGAAAATGGACGGATGGACCACTTCACTATTTATTTGGCAGGAAGCCTTTAGTTTCATGATTATAACAAGCTGTTGCTAGTTTGAATCCCAAGCCCATCTGTGGAAATCTGGGACAGTAAGGTTAAATTTAAAACACTTTTCTTTTGCGTGTCAATGTACCACTGAGAAAGGTGTTGTTCCAGTGTAGCTGATTAGTGGCAAAATGAAAGAAAAGTTGATTTGTTGTGCGCAGCGAAGCCGGAAATCCCTGATAAATAGCAATAATAATATTAAAAGCGTAAAAATGATTTTGCAGCATGCACAAAAAACTATTATTTATGTGTCTTTAACAATAAGCTGTCAAACAGCCAAAACAGTTGATCAGGCAGTGCCACTGGTCAACCCCAAACATTTTTCCAGTAGTACCTAGGCCTGAATCTGAATCATCAGACCATCATTTAGAATTTTACTTATTCAAAAACAAAAAGTACATCGCAAAAGAACTTCCCTGTGTGTTGTCATAAGCTGTCATGTTTCTGTCAGTGAATCTCATGTGGAGGCGATCTTTCCATGCACTCGGAAGCGATAAAGGCACGTATATTCAACATGACCCCAGTTACTGAGAACACGCATCTCCACAATTCGATAAACCTCATCACTGGGGTTCTACATGAGGTGCATGGGGGCACAGGAAAAAAGAAAAGGAGAGAGAGACAAGAAAAATTAATAGTTGAAAGAAATATCTGCATTTGGACATTCAATAAACTAATCCCACACTTCTTTTAAACAGAATAGGAAGAAGTTAGGAGATGTGATTCTGTAAATGTGTTGCTGCTGTCTATTTAGACTTGAACTTACAGGCAGCTTAAACGTCTGCGTCGACTCTCCGTTCTCATCGTAGGTGAATGTCCCCAGCAGGTTTCCTTCCTCTGTGTCATTTTTCATCCCCTGGGAAAGACAAATTACAGCTCTGGGTTATTATTCACAATCTGAACTGGAAAGCATTTCTATGTGTCTGACACTCAATCAGAGTGGTATACTCTGGCTTCCTCCCACAGTCCAAACACATGCACTTTGGGGTTAGGTTAATCGGTGACTCTAAATGGCCCATAAGTGTGAGTGTATGTCAGTCTCTATGTGTCAGCCCTGTGCCAGGACTGTGATCTGTCCATGGTGTTCCCCACAACCCCCATGTCAGCTGGGATTCTCAACAGCCCAACCCCCAGACTGCATGTCTGTACAGGAACACTCACGTAGACTTCAAAGTCTTTGGGTGCGGAGTCGATGCGGCCGGTGGGGGAGTTGTAGCGCGGCAGGTGGTCCAACGTCACATGAGTTATCCTCACAGGGTGAGAGAGGGAGATGACAAGAGTTCCCTCAACACCATGAAACGCCCAGCATTTCCCTGGGAGCAGCACCGGGTAACCCTGCGAGGAGGGAGCAGGTGTAGCTATAAACATTGGAACTGCTAATCTTTATCTACTAACAAAGAAGACACTGAGGAACAGAAAGGACAGGTGGCTTCGTTAAGAAGAAAAAAGGAGGATGAGAGAAGATACAAGGAAAGAGAGAGGGAGATAAAGTGTATACCTGAATAACAGTGCGTGGGCTTTCAGATGGGTACCAAAGGGGGAAACCAAACAGGGTCACACACGCCGAACGAATACGATACGTCTCCGAACACCTGGTACTGATCACACTGGCACCTACACACACAAACACATGCCAAACAAGTAGTAATATTAATGGCAATCGGTTAACGAATAGACATCTTAATTATTACAGTACTGCATTTTACTATTTTTATTTGTTTTCCCAGTCACAAAAATTGTGGCTGCTTTCAAAACAAAAACACACAGTGAGATGTTTCTGACCTTGTGTCTCCAGGGCAAAGTCCGCCATTTTGTCAGCCATAGGACGCCCACAGTCTGAGCCGCTTCCTTTGTACTCAAGCCTGATTGCATCTTGTGCCTTATTCACAGTGACATGATATAAAACAAAGTATTCAGAGGTCTAATAAGAAATGAATGGACACAGCTACATGACAAAGGAAACAAGCCTCACAATAACAGACCTCTGTGCTCTGATTATCTTTGTCAGGTTTTTAGAGTCACTAAGTGGTTTGAAAATCTATCTACAGTTTCTATATCTCTGCCTACCTTGATGCGGTCAGTAAACCATTTCTCCATGGCCTGCTGAAACTCCGGGGTGAGATGGTCGAGGACAGGGGCAGCACTGGTTTCAGGACAGGGGGCGGCAGGAGGCATCAGCTTGATGGAAGATAAATCCTGGGATAGCTACAAAAAAAAAAACAGCAAGACACATTAAAATTGGTCAGATTGGAAGACTATATAAATCCCAAACATGATAGTTGTGCACATCTCTATCGGCACTGTTACCTTGGCATTCTGGGCCTCCAAAGATTGAATCCTGACGTTGAGGCCAGTAGCAGTGGTGTGGCCTTCTTTCTGGTAATCTGCCATCTTCCTGCCCAGCCCAGCAACCTCCTGCAGATGCAGCTGACTGTCCAACTCCATAGCCTCTAGCTTGGCTTTCATATCATGTATATCCAGCTGCATCCGCTTCTTCATCTAATGAAATTAGCCATAGTGTGTGGGTTAAAAAAACATATTGCCAACATAGTTTGGACATTTTATTAGCTTTTTCTCAGCAAGAACTTAAATTACATGCAAGTTCCTTCCAATGGGGACATAAACTTCAAAGCAATGAATTCTACAGTTTTCCATGTAATTATTACAATTTTTTTCTCAAATTAAATGACATCAATTTAACATTAACAAGTTAAATATAGTGGCATTAGATGGCACCTCCTATTTGCTTGTAATTACATCAGTGCCTGTGCATAATCAACTCCCCTCACATGCTGCAACTGAAGAATTATGTCTCTTGTGCTCCCTGCAGTTCTCCATTACTGTCACTAGATGATACTATAGCACAGCAGATTTTTCATCCTGAATTAGTCCTAGGCTCATTAAGACCTATTCACCAGCAAAATTCACCAGCAAATGTGAAAAAGGACAAGAGAACAAGACAAGACACATAAGAGGAAAAAAACCTGGGAAAGAAGCTCTTCTTGCTTCAGCTGCAGTTCCACCTGGAAACAACCACAGAAATACAAGTTAAACTTGAAAAAACTATATGACTGTTCATCACCTAGCTTATTGTTATAATAAGCAAAGTTATATTTGTAAAAAAAAAAAAAAACAGTTTTAATGAATTTGGAAAAAGTAACACATAAAAATTCATTTTCAAAACGTCAAATGATCTGCTTCTTACCAAAAGATGCTGCATCTTTGCTTCTACAGCAGCAGACACCACAGCTGGATCCTGGAAGGACAAAATGACTCTTAACCCACACTGAAGGAAATTAATCTATTTACCCACAATCAGTCTAACCCGCACAAACATACAACCAGTGAGATACTGTTCAGCCCTACCACCACAGGTGTAGGATGCAAGGTGCTGGATTGAGAAGGAGCAGAGGTAGGGAGAGCAGAATGTCTTTTGGGATTTGTCTGTGATGGGGTCGTGGTGACAGTCATGCGGGAGACGAAATAGGTCAGCAAGGGAAGGAGAAACCAAATACCTGTAGAAGACAGAAATGACAGTACCTTACAAAGAATATTTAGAAATAGAAACAGTTTACACAAAGTAAACATCACTTGTCTCCATGCATCTCTGAAAACCAAACACCTGATGTGTGAAACTTATAATGACATATAGTGTGAGTTAACCACACTGAGGTGGAGATGTGTGAGGCGTCAAATGTACACACTGTGGTCCAGACATTACCAGACCTGCGTCTGCAATTTCTTGGGGGAAACCCCAAGTATCACAAACCTAAAATGTCTTTAGGAGAGCAGGTGTGGTAGGATTTAATTAGCGCTCCACAGAAAAGCATGTCCACTTTACTGAAATACACAGGAATACAACAAATCCCCAGAGCAATCAGATAAAACACACAAACCTGAATCTGGTAAATGTGTCACTTACATAGAAGTATAATGATCAGGAGGAGAAGCAGTCCACAAGCCTTCTTCATGTGACCGCCGAATGATGTGTTAGCTGAAGAGAAGAGAAGTTGATTTGTGGGCAGGTTTGCTGGCATGTGAAAGCAGTATGCATGTGAACACATACTACACAAATCTACCTAAGACTTCCAGTAAAACAAACACAGGAATGAACATACAGTACTGCATAGATGAAAACAAACCCAAAGACATACCTAAAGCTATGACATGCATCGCTTTAGATTGAGCTGCAGCAGCCATCAGTGACAATGAGTCTGCACAAAACACAGGACACAATGAGATTATTAGATGGGCATGCAAAGACACACACATGCAATACCACACGCACACACAACACACTACAGTACGCACCCATCAGGCTATAGAAGGCACTGCTGATTCTCCGTCTGTATCCAGAACTGGGAGCCTTGCTGTTACTGCTCATTTTACTCATTCCACTGGTGGTCACTGTGGGCTTCCTATAAGTGCCCTCAGAGGATGAGTACCCTGAGCTATCCACACCACTATGACTCAGCTCCTTGTGGTTGGGCCTGAGGTGCAAGCCTGCTGCGCTGGAGCTGCACAGTCCAGAATTAGGGCTCTTCTCTGAAGGTGCTGAGGGGCAGCATGTGGGTGTCTGACTTCTGGTTGCTGATGGGATGAGGGCAGGACGAGGGGTGGCTATGGTGGACACATGGGGTACAGTCCTCATGACTGGCTGGGTCTGACTGCGTGGGGCAGAAGGACTCAGGCCTGAGAGGAGAAACGAAAATGACAGCTGTGAATAAATTAGTTTTCTTATACCTAACCTAAAGTAGGAGCACTTTTCTGATGTAGATATTCTATTAAACATTAATTTCAGTGGTGTATTATTAAGCAAATACTACCAGGTTCATTACATTTATTGGTCTATTTTAACCTCTGATAACAATGTAACAATTTATTTATTATTTTAAACTAATCTCTTGATTGTTTTTGACTAAAAATGTAACATTTTGTAAAGTTCAGTATAGTTTTTGCTTTAAAAATTTTTCAGGTCACAGGTGTTAACCACAAAAACCTATGCAGTATGCAGTGTTTTCTTAACCATTACGCCTGCCAATGCAACCTCCCACCCAAAAAGAGAGGTACAAAGCAGGCACGTCTTATATGCATTTGGACCAGTTAACTAGTTGCACAACTTTGTCAAACAGAGAAAAACAGCATTTGAGAGGCTAAATAAGTCACTTAGCACTGCTCTGAAATGCCTTTCCAATCCTGTTTCATTTATGTTGTTATTATTATGAATTTTGCAGTGACAGGAAGTCATTACTCTTGATGGTGGGCTTGGATGTTGTGCTTTTTTTTTTTTTACCATCAGACTGTCCTGTAGTGTCTGGTAGCGGGGAGCTGGGTGAACTAGCATTGCTACTGGCCCTGTCGGAAGTACGGGAGCCAGCTTTGCGGTTCCCTGCCTTCTTCTTAAAAACCCTGAAAAAAATGCAAGAGGAGGATCAGAGAAAGGATCATCATTGATCTGTTGCAAAATTGAAGTTGTTGCGCACACACATGCACACACGCACACACACACACACATACTTGACAGGATTTTCACGGTAGGATATGTTTGTAACACTACTCGAGTCAGATTCTTCATCTGAATTGTAGTAGCCACCAGATACAAGGCGAGAACTCCGACGAGACATGACTGGAAGGGAGAGAAAAATAATGAGATGAGATTTATCATCACTTTACATAGCTCCTTAAGTTATACGATGCCTCCGATCAGTACACACTGACAAGAGGAATAGGATTCACAGAATGCTTTGCATTTTATGGAGGGAAGACTACAAGGAACACTACTTCATTGTGTTTACTGTCACAGTATAAACTTAATTCTATATGAATACAGAACAAACATCCTTTTTCCAAAAACATTTGAGAACCTGAAACTATATGTAGGTAACTATCGGCTCAATGCTGCACCTCTAGCAGAGGCACTGCTCTTGCCTGGTAAGGCAGCACAATATTCACAATATTATGATGCAACAAAATCTGAACAGCCCCTCTTACATAGTACAAAGAGGACCAGGAGCAACAGCGTATGTTATAGTACCACAGTAGTGGTAGGAGTAGTGGTAGGTATTGTTGCAGAAGCAGCAACAGTAGGAAGTTGTAGTTATAGTTGCAGTAGAGTATTTGTGTTACTACTAGTAGATGCAGAAGGTAATAGCTCTAATAAAAGTATCTGCATCAAAACAAATAGTTAAAGCAGCGTAACAGCGTAACAGTTAAAGCAGCTTGTGTTAACAGCGTGACAGATGCTCTCTTGATTAAGCGTGTCTGCCTGTAATCCACTTAATCTACAGGAGCCGTCCTGCTGCTGAGACATTCAGAGTAAAAAACAAAACAAAAAACATCCACACCCACACAAATACACATATCTGAACACACAAGTTTAACAGTGTTAATATGCTATGGCCTTAACACATATAGTACAAAACAATACTGCAAAGTGACACAAACACACATATAAATCATACATACCTTAACTTATACACCGTACTTAAGGTGAATTGAGGCCAAGTATGACACAGCCGGTGAGGTTTTCGACAAGAGCGACCTGACTACATCTTCTGTTTGTTAGAAAGTCTCTGCTGGCTTAACTTGCACTGCCATCACAAAGATTATGTAACAGGAATCTTAAACTAAGCGCTCTCATTGGTCATTGTGTTCTTACAGTGCTGATAATTAGCATTAACTAGAGCTCACAAGCTTAGCTACTTGTGGTGCTAACTCCTCTGGCAAATAAGGGCCCATGTTTATCCCTCTTTGTTTATATCCATTAACTGGAGGAAAACAGGTTTGACATCATTAATTAGTTACAACCATTTAGTTACAGCAGGTAACAGGGAGATTTATGTTTATATCAGTTTTCATCTCATAAATAAATAAATGTCTTCCACCCATAATGTCACATCTTACTCCATATTAACTAAAGGCTGATGATTCTGTCATGTCACCAGTTCCAGAGATACTTCTCTAAAGACTGCCACATGTGAATAAACAGGTTAAACTGACATGATAAGGGAAAACACATTGTAATGGAAGATTTTTTGCTTCAGTCCTACATTTATGCAATAAAATAAGTGTTACAGTGTGACAAACTTGCCATTTAAGGTAAGCGTTTAGATTTTACTTGATGCACAGCGAGTTAATCTGTTCTGTAATGACCATCGCTGCTAGAGTTTCCATTCATTTGACTCCACACCATCAGAAAATCCACCAACCTTTAACATATGCTCTGTCCAGTCCTGTTTAATGGTATGTCCTCAATCCTAATGCAGCCTGCTCTCCATTAAAAGAGATGTGTGCTCTCAGAAGAATATAACATCAAATTTGAATAAGCGTTTTGTTATCTTTAGCGCAGAACTACAGCAGAGCAGTAACTAACTCATGCTACCGTGAAGCGCGGCAAAAGATGACAGGAAGAGAAGTTGTGGCTATATGTACCCAACAGATAGAGACAGGAAGTCAGTGTGAACGCACGCATGCACGCACCCACACGAAATCCTCCACTCCCCAATAGGTTGTTAGTGCTTAATTTGACTATTTTACATCCACTCAGCCATTCCTCACACACACTTGCTCAACACTAATGCATTATTCGTCCACATTTTTTCATTTAATGTTATCATCATCGATTAGTTTCATGTCCTGTGGCCAGAACATCACCCAACTGTGACAGTGTAAACACGCAATAACAGCAACATCACACATGACTACACCTAACAACAACCCATTGCTTTGGTTGCCAATGCCAGCATACAGGCCCCCTCTGTTTACTGTAAACAATGACAACACACCATCACACTGAAACAGAGCAGCAGCAAACCACATTATTTTCTTGAATCACAAAGCTGCACCTACTCCCCACTCTCTACACTTAGCATGAGAAGTGTTTCTCGCAGAGCGACCTGCTACAAATACTGTAACTCTCCTCTGTTCAACCACTGGGCTGTTTACACAGTAATTGAGCAATCAAATGCCTGTTTTTTCACAATTACAGCAGCTTTTATTTCTCCATAATGCTTCAAGAAGATTTAGTTGAGTATGGAGAGGGAGAGTAAGGTTGTACTTTGATTCCCTCAAATCCTCCCTTCTACTTTAAACAGCATTTCAGTGCAACCTGGCTCAGCACTTTTGCCCTCCTGAACATACCAACCCCCTTCTTATTCAAGCAGAAGATGCCTATGCAAACCACTGCTCCTCCTTTGCTTTTCTTGACAATTATTCCCACCATGCTTTGCTTTTGTCACTACACAGCACTACTCTGTGGTCCTTGGGTATATGTGTGTACATGAGGGGTCTGTTAAATGATAATCAGCAGTATGCCACAATACATAGAGAGATCTTTAATGCCGGATTCATGTGTTGAAAGAGACAAAAGGTGCAGTTGTTCATCCAGAGTAGGAAGCACAGACTGCTAAAAATCTAAACCATGTTCCATTACAGCTACTGTAATCTAAATTACAATGACGAAGGTGAGAAAAAGCATATCAAACCTCCCATTAACTGTATTTCGGGTACTGTCACTGTTCTCCCCACAGGAAGTGAATTAGTGCAAAAACTCCAAAGTGAAACTGTCTCCTGAACAGCAGTGAGCAGGTGTAGTCATCCCGTTGGTATCTCACATCCCCTTGCAGATTCACAATGACACAGAGTGAAATTCTTCTGTTGGTTATTTTTTCAATTAATTGTTTGATTTATAAAATATCTGAGAATAGTACAAAATCCAGGCCACAGTTTCCCCAGAGTCCAATGCAAGGTCTTTTTTTTTTTCCAACTACCAGTTCAAAAAGCAAAGACATCTATTTCACAGACACTAAACAGATAAAAGCAGTGTCTAAAGCAGAGAATAGTATATAATAGTATATAGTATAGAATTATTTTTGCTTAGAAAATTACTCAAGGATTAATGAACTATGAAAACAGCAATTATTTCATTTTTTATCGATCAAGTAATCAACTAAGTGTTTAATTGTTTGACCCCAATAAGTCACTAGCAGTGATCTACAGTGGACTGAAATCTGAAGGAGCAGAGACCAGGATGTAGCAGTGGTGTTTGTACAGGGCTGGGCGGGGTGGGGTGCTGTAATTGGCCCAGTATATTTACCACTGACATTGGCAGGGTACTGACAAAGAAGGAAAAAGGACACTGGAGCAAAAGAATAAAGAAGTAACAAGAGAAAAAAAGACAAAGAGAATGGGCAGCTTGGGACGAAGATGCCTGAATAATGGATAGAGAGAGAGAATGATAGGTAGCAAAACAAAGATGAAAGATTGAATGGTGGACCAAGGGGTAAAATCATAAAGCAGAGGAAGAAACAGGAAAGTTTAAGTGTCAATTCATTGGACAGAAAATGTGTAAAATACTCTTCAAGGTTTAGTGCTGCTAAGCTCAAGCTAGCAAGAGGGTTTGAGTTATCCCAGTAAGTGGAAACATGCAGAAAAAGAGAGAGAAAAGTGCACGAATAAAAGGGGAAAACATGAAAAGTATAAACACTGGGAAGGAGCAGGCAAAGAAAGGAATGCAAAGTCTTCTACTAACCATAACCAACTGGCAAATGCTTTGATACGGTGGCTAACTTTAGGGTAGCGCCAGTGAAATACGACATGTAAAGCAGATGAGTCATCTGTGTGCACAAGCTTTAGACAAATTACCCAAAGCCTTTTGTAATGCAGAGAGGGGAAAAGACTAACTCCAGTCATTAATGCTGAGCAGCTACCTAATATGGTATGTTAGTATCAATGTGATCCAGATGCCTGGATTGCATTCCCTCAGCGTCTTTCCATTAATTTCTCTGCTTTTGTTGAGAGCTTGCTGTACACTGACTTACAGTAGTGCCAGGGAATATGGCTGAGCCTGAGATCCTCTGGAAAGAAGTCCCACAGCCGGGTCACTCAGCTGTCTGAGGATCCCTGCCTGACAATTTCAGTCAGGCAAAATGTCCTCTGTCCCTCCCCAAAACTCTCTCTTATCCTATAGTCTTCTCCCAACTGTTGTAATATGTTGTATGTGTTTTAATTACCATCTTAATTTAGTTCTTACAATATTTGCTTTATCAGTTGTTTATTAGTGCAATAGCTGTGATTTAGTGCTGTAAAATGTGTAAATAAAATTGAGTAATAAGTTAATAAAACTCATAAAAAGCCTGGTTTATTATATATATGTACATATGCAATAAATCCTAAAATCATGGAGTGGATTATGGTCTGTTTGTGTTTAAACTGCTGTAGCTAGAGTATTACTGTGCTGTTGTTGAGTCACACTGCATTATACTGACATGTGTTTCTATTATTTCATGCACTACATTTATATCAACGAGGTTAGGCTAAAAACAGAGGCACATCTCCCTGTATAAAGCAGTGCAGTTAGATAGCCACACACACTACAGACTCCAAAATGACCACACAGTAAATCCATGCCTTACTTTCAACAACCAACTATTTAACATTACCATCTTCAGGAAGGAGTATTTGTTGTTTTGGATTGTATTAGTTAGTATTACCCAACAAACTGCCAGACTCAGACACAACAATATGACTGTAAACAAAAAATCCTGCACCGGAACAACAGAATAATAAAATAAATAATCATAAAAACACTCTTTTAAACTTGTTGAGTAGGTTATTACTCACAGGGGTGATGTACTTAGCAATTATAATAGTTTCTTACACGGAAAACCTGCACAACATGTTGGGTTAACATTAACTTAGCTAGCTAACTAGCGTTAATTAATAAAAAAAGTTGTTGACCGCTCTCTACTGGATCCGTTAACTTACCGTGGCCAAGCTAACAAACCTTTGACAAAAATACAATATCTACACGCCTACACAATGCACTTAACTAGCTAATGTTCACGCCTCCGCGTTTATTGATTAGTATCGATTTTGGGCAGGGAGCTAGCGTTAATTAAAAAAATGTTAGCTAACTAACCGTAAACAGACTCCAGCATAAACTACTAAACAGTTGTTCATCAACACATAAAGTCCACAGACACTGAAAGACAGTGTTTTATGTTTAACGCTGACTGAACAATATTAGTTAACACACTAATATAACTCGGGGCCGTTAACTTACCCCGTTATGTTGCCAGGTCTGTCGCAGTTGAACGAAAACACCAACAACCAGGCGGTAACTGTCAAATTCTCCGTCAGGAAACGATGATACTTCTCTCTTCAGCCCTCAAGACCACCAAGCTCCGATTAAAGAAGCACCTCCTTAGTGCTCAACTCCGGTAAAGTCCCCAAACAGCGATTTAAAAGCTGGTGAATTTCCA
Source organism: Mastacembelus armatus (assembly GCF_900324485.2). Taxonomy (NCBI): domain Eukaryota; kingdom Metazoa; phylum Chordata; class Actinopteri; order Synbranchiformes; family Mastacembelidae; genus Mastacembelus; species Mastacembelus armatus. The sequence goes on from NC_046633.1 coordinate 2,729,883, forward strand.
TGAGTCAAGCGTGGAGCTGGGTGACATGACGCGGACCGACAGTCGAGCAGCCTGTTGTGACAGCTCGGGGGCTTCGCCGCTGTTCACATTAGCAGAGTCAAGCTAGCAACATAAAGGCAGGACACTTCCGGTCCTTGTTTACAAAATAAAGCTCTGCGTTTTACAAACACGCATCTTATTTGACACCATGCGCTTCTGTGGACTTTTCTTCTCTCTTCTTTTTTCTATCACAGTGTGGCTAAAATTATTGTAAATATTAATATTATTGACGTTAGCTTAACAACGTTTGGATATTTTCAGATAATAATTGAGATTTAACCCATAGCGTTACATGATTTGAGCGTTTTAATGAAACAACGCATCTGTACCATTTAAAATGCTTAATAAACTGTCACTTGGTTGGTTTAAAGGTAAGTAGTTTTGTTTAAAATTAAATTAAAATTTAGCTTGTTTGAGATATACACAAACTGAATTATTGTCAATCATGAAATAAACTTTCTGTGGAGCTAAATTGTGTATTATTTTCTTATTTAAACGATCAAAGATTTCTTATTACAGGGTTTTCAACAGGAAATAGTGACCATCAGAGAGCTCCCTTTTCATTTTATTTATTTATTTTGTACACGACTATAGGGATGACGCTGTACACTGATGAAAATTGTTTCCGGTTTCATCGTGTGGGCGGTTCACAGCACTATGCTTCTGGCAATAACAAAACACAGTGCGCCATCTACTGGTCATATATATGTGCCCTCCATGAAATGCTTCTCTTCAGCTGCTGTTCAGCCCTGCAGACACACTGTGGCGCCATCCTGCCGTGTTAACTAACTAACTCCCAAATACTGCTGGCTTTGACAGGGAGGCTCCTCACAGGTAATGATGGCCCATGTTAAATTAAACAGTACAATATTACTTGCCTGTCCAATGCTATGGCTGTACTTACAGTCACAGGAAGTCAAGCACAACTCCAGGCATAACTGTAATGAATGCAATATATAATACATACCATTTTATTAGGCAGGTAAAAGGTAATGCAATCTAATAAATTGTACTTGTCCATTGAGATTATTTGTTCTGTATAATGCAACTAAATCAGCACTCTGTACATTAAATTATTTAAGGTTCATTGCATTTAAAAACCTTAATGATAAATAATAACACCTAGAGAGACTAGAGATTTTAGAGAGGTGACAGGGCTGATTTCCAAATGTGTATCTAAAAGCTTTTTATGTGTATTGATTAACTGAAGAGAGAAAGCGACAACTGCAGCAGCAGATAGTGCAACCATCCAAGGTCAGACCTCTCAGAAAGAGAAACCAGGTTTTAGAATGGTTTCTTCAGTCTGTTTGCCACAGGTGAGGGACCAAGCTCACCTAAAATACAACAAAAAGCTTTTAAGCTAAACCCTCAGGGCTTTGGTGCTCTTTATAGTATGGTAAGCAGCCCAAAATAAACCCAATCTGACCTTATCACTAGGCAGACAAGGTCCAGCCAGTGGGAGAGAAGGAGGAAGAGCAGATAATTTTTTATTCCAACGGGTCATTTTAGGGGGAAAAAAACAGCTCAGAAATGCAGCTGGTATGTCCGGATTGTTCCTTATTTGATAAATAATTTCAGAAGGTCTGGGGACTATCAGCAGTACAGGCGGGGCCTCTGGCCACTGAACTTCACTGGCACAATACATGTGTATGTTCTGTGTCTGAACATGTGTGTTCGTGCCTGTGTATTTACGCCCGTTGAACCCATTGTCTCAGAGTCTGTTATCATTATGCAGCAGTTTCCTCTGGCTGGGGTGACAGAGAGACAGAGAAATAGGAATACACTCAATCATCAGTTGTTCAACAATGAAGAGTCTATAAAGTTGACAAGCTCATCACTCCCGAGGCCTATTCCGCTGACTTTCAACACAGCATTTTTTATGCACTCTTTCATGTCTGGCATTTCCCTCCTCCCTTCACTTCAACACCCACAGCACGCAAACACACACACACACACACACACACACACACACACACACACACACACACACACACACCCACACACTCCCACCCTGCTTATCTACCAAGCTGGTGCCCCAGACACAACCACAATACATAAACAAACAGCTGACATCATATGCACAGACACACACAAGCTTTCCTGCTTCTGGCTTAAAGTCACTGTGTTGGAATGTCATCAAAAATAGAGTAAGAGTGAAATGTGTGTGTGTGTGTGTGTGTGTGTGTGTGTGTGTGTGTGTGTGTGTGTGTGTGTGTCTATGTGCGTGAGTGTGTGTGTGGTGGGGGCTTGTTTTTGAGACCAACAGTGTGACAGTGGGGATATGAAGACGGGAAGATTGGGGCACGCGGGGGCAGGGACAAGAAGGGCAAGAGAGAGTGAAAACAGTCAAGAGACAGTCGGGGACACACCTACAGACAATGACACACACTGGCTGCACACACAGATGTGCACACACAGACGTGCACACACAGACGTGCACACACACACATTGTCTGAGTCATCACCAGTGATCTCTTATCAAGGTCTTATAGGCAGCACGTAGCAAATCCGGTCACACTGTACTGAAGGTATGTAGTTCTAAGTTAAACATTATGGAATGCTGATTGTTTACACATGATAACTTCTATGCACACATGACAAATCTGAAGGGACCCAGATTTGTTTGTTTAGTTGCTTAATGAACAAGAAGCTTAATTCACTAAATTTAGATGGAGCAAACTTTTTTTTATACCTGATTCGAGAAGTTAATACTTAAACCTGCTGTGATATAGTAGAGTTTTCCATTTAGAGCCCAGAACTGGAGTGAGGAAGGACGGAGCAGCAGCACTGTAGCAATAAATAATTGGAGCAGTGATGGTGCAAAAGCTTAGGTCACATTGACAGGTTAGCCCTTTTGCAAAATGTGTGTTGGATATTTATTGCATGTAGCAAATAGAGCGTGATGTGTGTGCACTGCACTAGTACTCACTGTTTACTAGAACTGGCTAGTAGGCCTCTCTCCATTTATTCTAGGTCACATGCACTAAATATTTTACAGTGCATGTCTGGTGAGAAGCTCATATTTGGATAGCTACATGTGGGATGCAGTCTACACATCAGTAGTATAATATCTAATGAGTTGGTTTGTACTCAAACCGTAGGCAAGTCCATCCTGTACCAACAAGCTGTAGTTGATATGAAAAGGAGACATTTGCAGAGCTCTAAATATAAATTGAAGTTTAGAATTACAGTAGAAGAAAACAACCAAAAACAGTCATGAGCGATATGGCAGCAATATTGTTTTCCTGTCCAACCAACCACCTTATGACTTGAATTTTTCACCCCCTAATGTTGCTATCTCTTGTCCTCTTAACATGGACCATAGAGAGTCAGTGGGGTTTCCCTCGTCATCTTGGCGATGACCATAGGGCGTGAGTGGGGTTTCCCTAGTAGAGGAAATAAAGTAACTTCCAATGACTTGTTGATAAAGTTCCCATGTTATCAGCTGCTTTTCTTTTATCCCCAAAGAACAACCAAATGCACATACTTTAATGACAAAGCTGAAGGGCATTTCCATTTTCAAGTTATCTTTCCTGCAAGGAAAATGACTGGAATGTGCTGAATGGCATAATTGGAACAGATTTTCCTTCCATAGCAGCCAACAATCACTTTCAGCAACACAGTTTACCTAATGGCATCAGTTTTTTTCTCAGGTACCCAACCTCTAGTGAAAACAGTTCAGAAACATGTTTTTTCAGGGCTATTTTAGTTATATTTTACTGAAGAAACTGTCCGTACTACTGTAAAAACATTGACAACATGTTGTGAAAAGGTGTGTCTGTGGTGATAGTGTCATGTACACAGTAAACAAAATTATATTAATCTCAATTTGTGATTTACCTTCTAGCAAACCCAATATCTTAAAGAAGACGACTGTGGAGTCTGCAGGAAAAGAAGTACTGATGATATGCAATATAGGTCATGTGCAGACCTTAACTTCATGACATCACCAGCAGCATGGCACACATTTTAATCTGTTGAGCCACGCAGAGTGGATCTGAATGGTCAATCTTAAGCTACCCTGAGAGCACTGTGACAGCAGCGTACCACAGGTATAATCCACTCCCAGTCTAGCAGGACACTGACCTCACCGCAGTGAGTCAGAGATGTCTGTAAGCGAGTAAAGGCAGGAAAGGGGTATTATGGTAAGAGAAGTACACCTGTGGTATGTTGCAATGTCCCAGAGAATGTGAAAGTTGAATGTTTAATCTCATGGGGACATTAATCTTTTCACATAGTCACAAAACAAGGACTTTTTTTTAGAAAAAAAAGGTCGGTTTCTGAAAAACAAACCACGAAAGAAATGTTTGACTGGTTTGATTTACTCAATACATTTATTTTAAGAACTGATTAAATTTTGTTTCTAATGTTAAAAGCCAAATTGGCAGTTCACAAGTTTGAAAGCATTTTCTCTCAGCTTATTCATTTTGATTTTACAGTCTGCAACTTTACTGCTCTTAGTCAGTCTCACTGCCCTTAGCAGCCTCATTTCAGAAAGTGCAAGCAGCTGATTCCAGCAAAAACAAAAAACTCAGATAAAACTAGAGTTTATTTACAGCGCTGCTCTGTGCCTGCTGGATTTATAAACAGGCAACTGAAAAATGTTCATAAGAACTTTATCAAAGGATAATGTGGCAAAGTTGTGGTTATATCTTGTTTGATTTGCTTTAAAGTAGGTTTATGGTTATTCAATAACAAAAAATGTGTCTGCAAGGGAGACATAGCATGAGTAATACATGACATAAAAAAATCTGAGATCATAAACTGTTGTATGACTTTGTCAGTGTGTGTGACCCAGACTGGAGAGAGAGACAGTGTCTATGTATGTGTGTTTGTGTGGTACAGAGGCCAGTAAGTCTTTGTCAGATATTGTCATTTATTAACCACAGCTTCCCTACAGTCTCAGTGGGGAATTCTTTATCAGTGACATCACAGGTAGTGGACAGACAGAGAAAGATGCAGGGGAGGCAGCGACAGTTTCAGGAAGCCAATATAAAGACTCCTTAAAAGGAAAACTGTGTTGTTTTTCATTTCGGTTCAAACATCATCTCCACTTCCTCAAATTGTCCTGAGGATGAGTAGGCTGGTAAATGACTACTGGTCATTTCAGTGTTATTCCAAAGCTACTGACTCTGTGAGAAGATTTAGCTGGTCCTCAACATGTTTTCTGCTCAGGAAGTGGGTGTCATCGCTTTGTTCAAGTCTGACTTCTCAAAACCACCACTTATATTTATCCATAAATTACACACTAAAGAATAGAGCAGCCTTTTCAGTTTCGGTTAAAGGAGTTTAGTTAAAGTTTCAAAAATACTGTCGCCTTGATGTGTGCAGTACTTTATTCAGAAGAGTCCTGAGAAAAAAGGAGTTCCTAAATGACAAAGTCTGATCTATGAAATGTTTGTTGTTGGGCAATGTTTAGGTAAAGTATACATACATTACATTATAAGGTTTAACAGACTAAAACCTGCAGTGCATTATACCTATTTATCACTACTGTTAACAGAAATACAGAAATATAGAAAAGGTGAAAGTCATACACAGTACATCCATCCTCTATACCCCCTTAGTCCTAACCAGGGTCCCAGGGATCTGCTGGAGCCTATCCCAGCTCTCTTTGGGTGAAAGTCAGGGGTCCACCCTGGACAGGTCCCCAGTCCATCACAGGGCCACATAGAGACAAACAACCTCACACACTCACACTCACTCCTATGGGCAATTTAGAGTCACCAATCAACCTGACATACATGTTTTTGGACTGTGGGAGGAAACCAGAGTACCTGGAGAAAACCCACACAAGCACAGGGAGAACATGCAGACTCCACACAGAAAGGCCCCTGATGGGTTTCAAACCAGGAACCTTCTTGCTGTGAGGCAATAGTGCTAACCACTAACCACCACCACTGTGCTCTCATCATCATATCTTATCATTTCTGTGGATGCAATTTCATGAATAGCTGCAGATGATGATAGACTGTGAATAAAGGTTACATCACAATAGGACTATTTAGGTCTATAAATAGTAAAAGGGCTGTATTGTGTACTGTGTAACGATGGCTACAGCCACATCAGACAAACACCCAGACAGTGATTTAGGCATATTAAGGTGAACAGAGGTTTTAAGTCCACACAGTATGAAAGGAAACTGTGACATGAGATGTCTGATATTTGTACATGTGTCAGTTTGTATTTCATTTAACCAGACAAGCTGACTAAGAAGAGGCAAATTGCTTTTTATAGTAATTACCTGAGGGAGAAGTTAATTGTAGAGAGAAAGAACCAGGTTAAAGCTGGTTTTGAATTTTCAAGATGGAGACCATTAAAAGCAACCAAAAGACTCAAATTTGATCCACATGTGGCATTCTTCCTTCTGGATGCATAAATGTCCAAAGATGGTGAGGTTTTTTGGTACCATTAGTGCCCTAACTCGGTTTGTCTTGAATTCTGATCATTCATGGCAGTAATTCAGGCTTCTGTACTGTTAGTGCTTTGTGCCAGATAAGCAGTAACCAGAGCGTTCTACTGGATTGCCTAACGCTAGCCTTGGATTAGAGGCTGCTAATTTGTCACAACCAGGCCTCTGTAGTTCACACTATAACATTAGGAAACAGAGGGGGTAAATAGAGAGGGGGGAGGAGAGGGGTAAAAAAGAGTAACGGGTGGTTTATGGTGTGAATCTCACTAGAACCTGTAGCAGCTGAATCTTTAAGGAGAGTAGAGATCATTACCCCTCATCCAGGCTTACATTTGTCTAAACTTCAAATGGTGAACCTTTAAATAACAAGTCTATCTCTTTCAAACTGTTACTATTTATTTGTGGATGTTTGAGCTTGTGTGTAATTAAAGGCTGAATTCAGATGTGCAAGTGAGTGCATGCATGTCAGTGGGTGTGTTTCTGAGTGGTTGCGAACAGGCATGATGCTGTGCACATTTGCAAAACCGTGCATCTCTACCTGGGTGCTGCAGACACCACAAAATTTCATCCCTCACCTCGTCACCACACCAAAGGGAGTCTCCTCGTGATCTCATGTCTGGAGCTCTGCCCACAGACTGTCTGAAGTGGGATAATAGTACAACACAGTTTTGATCTATATTGTATGTAACCATCCATCCATGATCTACTGCTAATCATGGAACATCCAGGGTTAAGAGGGGGCTGGAGCCAATCAGCTGACACTGTGTACACCCTGGACAGATTGGCAGTCTATCATGAGTTCACAGATAGAGACACTCACATTGACACTTAGAGGAAATTTAGAGTCATCAGGTACCCTCAGCCTGCCTGTGGACTGTGGAAGGAAGCTGGAGTACCCAGAGAAAACCTACACCAGCACAGGGAGAGCATGCAAAATGTAAAAAAAATCCACCACCAACAAGGATGTTTCCAGGGGACATTAAAATCAGTGGCATTGGAAAATGAGCTAACGTAGGATATTATTCTAGATATCTGCTGTGAGTGAGTGTCTGGAAACTTAGGGTCAGCATGTCTAAGCACCAAAGCCCCAAAGCAGCAGCCACCCAGAGAGACTCACACAAGCCTGTCAATGGAGCCATTGATACATAAAAGGCCATGATGGAGGGAGTGTGTCAGAGAACGCGAGTGTGTGAGTGTGTTAAAGTGAGTGTGTGTCTGACTGTGTGAGAGGCAGAGATTTATGAGAACAAATCTGCCAGATGTAGAATGTGAAGCAAGCTTCAGACGTTCATGTTTGCCTGGGTCATGACCTCAGAAGGACTTTAATTCGTCCATGACCTGCAGACACTAGGTGCACGTCTTTGTGCTGCTGAAACTATCATGTGTTCATGTTTTCATGTTTTCATTCACAGTCATTCACTTGTTCAAGTTACTCAATGAGACAACAAACCAACTTTGCCATTGTTTATATATTCATTTGGCCAGGACATCTCACAATACATTTGATCCACATTAGGATGGGATCTATCATTTTTCTGTACGAACAGTATAAAAACAAAGAAAAGCTCAACACATACGAAAATAAAGGCTCTACAAATATCTAAGACTGGTTACTCTGGTGCTCCATCTTTTTTTAATAACAAATTTCTTTTTTTCTAAGTTTTTAAAACTAGATTTCAATAAAACAATGGCAGGCAGACTAGAACACATTGATGTGTAATTTAAAGTGGTTTGTTTAATAGCTACTTTCCAGCACTTTTAACTTAAATGATCCATCTGGACAAAATGGACAGAGTGTGTAAGTAGTTACTCTATACATCTGAAATGGGCTGCAGTGAAACAAACATTTATTTGTTTAACAGGGTGGTTCATTAAGGTAAACGCAGTTAGAACGTACTTCACCTCAGTTACTGTGATCAATAAAAATGCACAATGTTTACACAGGTTAGGAACTCTTCTGCTCCTTCCTACTCTTTGCTGCCCTGCCTGTCACCTCTTCATATCGGTTTAATCTTTGCTCCTTTTCAGTTTGTATTTGTCTGCGCTAAATCATCCATAGTAAACTACCCAGTCTGTGTGTGGAACCAGCTGTCCGTGTTTTGATTTTCACTTGTTGCTCTGTGTTTCAGTGCTACCTGAACTGTGGCTGACACTACATTTTCATCCGACACTCACACACACACATACATACTGTACGTGCATGCACTCACCGTCTGTGGATAGAGGGAGGTGAAATTGATGCCAACAATCAGAAACACAACATAAAAGGAAAAGCAATATGATTAATGTCAGGTGAAACCTCTCTGTATATGTCTGAGCATGTTATATCATATTCAAAATCTTGGAATACAGCTAATAGTAACTTTCTATACAGCGTGGATGTGTTCAGAGAATTTCAACAATCCAGGATCAGGATTTTTCCTTAGTGTCATTTAGGTCATTTCAGTCGTATAAGGTAATGTCACATCAGAAAATGCTGATATTAACTTATCAGAGACAGAGATGACATTATAACGTGAAGCTCTCAGATGGTTACATTTCCAGGATACATCTTTGCAGTTGTGCGTGCACTTCGTGTGTGTGTGTGTGTGTGTGTGTGTGTGTGTGTGTGCGCTTTCAGGCCAAGGGGTGGATAGAAAGCGGATAGTTTTACTTTTTTTGTACTTGACTGAAGAATGATAACAGTCTTTCACAGGGACTTTGTCCACCAAAGCAAACGACATTTTAAAGCCCTTATTCACTACATTAGCAGGAAGATTAAACTTTAATGATCCATATAAGAGAATTAGGCTGTTGCAACAGCAAACAGAAACAGGCTGCATCAAAGTGCATTTGAGTGTAATACGGTATATACTGTTAGACCACAGTAAGAGTGGGTAATTTCAACATGTATCAGTTTCAACACTCCTCCTTGCTCCTTAACAGGTTGTGCAGCTGTACTGTTTGAACAGCGGGACCCTCTGTTTACATATATCCAACTCAATAAGAACCATTTAAAATGTTAAAAATACTTTTGTGATGTAAATAGGATTCAAACTAAACAGCTCACTGATGGTAGGAGGAAGTGAAATTTCAGTGTTGGATTAATTATTCTGTAGAGTGAGAGCATGGGAATGAAGTGAGCGATGGATGCATGGATGGATGGTGTAATATAAGCAGAGGTCAGGGATTAGGTAAGCAGAATGAAGGATTTCCAGTCGAGAGAGTAATCTAGACGTGTTGATATTTATCCTCTTGGGGGAAAAATACCAGGCCAAGGAGATTATCCTAATGGTTATTGCATAATCTCGGTGTGTGTGTGTATTATGGCGAGCAGACGGCACAATTAGTCACTCAGATGTGCTCGGGCTGCAACACCACACACACACACACACACACACACACACACACATTATCTACATACTGGAACACACACCAGTCACTGATGAAGGTGCTGTGGTGTTACTTTCTCAACTGTAGTTTAAAAGGCAACTTGGATTTTCCCTTTCACGTGTTGTTTCTCCCCTTGACTTCTTTTCTTCACTCTCTTTGTCTTTCTGCTCTTTCCTTACCCTGGACACACCTGATCCAGACAGTCAGCAGTGGGTAGGGCAGGAATCATTGGAAAACAAGAAGTATAGTGGCGCTCAAGGGCTTTCCACCTTTGATTTACCTGCTCCTTTTCTTTCTGTCAATCATTTTCTGTAACTTTACCTAATTCTTCAATTCCTTTTATGGATCTTTTCCTGTTTTATTATCATTCTTTTCCTACCTTCTTTTCTTTCCTCTGTCCTACCTTTTTCTGACTCATTTTTTCTTCTTTCTTCCATCTCTGTCCTTCTTCCTTCCATTATTCCAAAACCTCAACCACAATAGTCCAATTAAAGGAATTTTCACATTGCCCTGCTAAGTTTATGATGCCATTGTTATCATCTCTTTCCCATCATTCCCTTTTTCCGAGTCCTCCTTCTCTTATTCTTTCACATGTTCATTTTGGTCTCAGGGGTTTAGTGAGTGATGTCAGTGTGTTTGATTCCCTCCTTTTCTTCCATTGTCTCAGTGCTGTGAATTCTCTCCATCTGTTGGAATAGTCTTTTCCATAACCTACAATGGAGCATTGAACACTGGTGTTTAAAACATACACCCACACAAACACGTATCCTACGTTTGTGTGAGTGTATGTTTTGTGTGTGTGTGTAATATGCGAGGACTTTTTGGGAAAGTAAAGACATCATCCCCCCACTAAATATATTTACCATCTATACCTACATGTTCCTAACTAGTGTCCCAGGGATCTGCTGGAGCCTATCCCAGCTCTCTTTGGGTGAAAGGCAGGGGTCCACCCTGGACAGGTCCCCAGTCCATCAGACTAAATATATTATTTTAAGATATGTGTATAACGTATAAAATATTTTGAGGAGCTCACTACAATTACAATTTATCTGCTGCAGGTTTTTCCATTAAAATACAGAAAAGAAACTAATGCTGCTCTGCAGACAGAGAGGGAGCCTCTGGTTTCTGTTTTTTTACAGTAGTCTTCCTTCCTGTCAGTGCTGAAAACACACTGTACCCACCATGTAAGTCCAGAGGTGTCAGTTGGGGCAAGAAACAAGTCATTAGTAAATGATTATTCCGATTTTAAACAAAGCTCCATCTTAACACGACCTATGTGAAAAAGAAAATGAATTAGATATAAAATATAAAAGTATGACCTAAAACAAAGTTTTTGATAATCTGGTTAAAATGTGTTTGGTTTTTTTCCTGCTTTGGGTTTTTGGACTTTGTTGCAGGGAAGATATAATATAATTAGAACAAGTAGAAATATTGACCCAAACTATGAACATAAAATCGTAAACTTAATCAAAGTGATCATTTGCCTGGACAATGCAAACTGTTGTGTAACAGCAAATTATCTAACACTTCAAGACAACAGGGACAAAACAAAAACTCAAATCCCTTACTGGACGAACTTGTATATCACTTTGTGTGTTTGTGTATACTTGTGTGTACCTGCCTATTAATCCATACACACACACATCATACAGCTGCACCACTGATCTACATAGGCCCATACAGTATGAAGATCAGGATTGCCATTATTATTGGATTTGGAAGATTAGCACACACCTGCCTGGCAGGACATTAGAGAGCTCTCAGAATGGTGTGTGTGTGTGATTAGGTCTATGTGTATGTTTGTGTGTGTGTGTATTATGCACTAAACCATCTTAAAAGAGAGAGAGATGAAAGAAATTTTGGCCATTTGAGCCCCAGCTTCCTGCTTAATCTCCACTACTGATCAGTTCCTTCAGGACAAAAGAGCAGAAAGGAGGCAAGTGTTGCTTCATTTGCCCACGTCTGGCAGTGTTTATGGATTTAAGTGGGAAGAAGAAGAAGACAGATATGTGGCTGTTTGGTCTGAAGGCTTGCTGATGTCCAGAGGAAGTCACTTCATGTAAACAGGAAACAGTGAGGACAGTAGATGTGACAGCAACAAGGAGAACAAAGGTCAATCCAACAATCAACATCAAACACACACACACACACACACACACACACACACACACAGCCAAATAGAGAACATAAAATTAGAGGTGGCATTACATTTCTTGGGTAAGGTAATACAACCTATTGTCATAATCAGATAAAGTATTTTAAGCCTTTTGAGGGTCAGTCCTCTCAATGGTTACAGAAAATACATTATGAGGTAATGGCTAATAATTAGCAGTAGTTAATTAGGTGAGAGGAAGTACTTAGGTAGATTTAATGTTCACGGTGTGGAAAATTGTCTGGACCCTCCCCACATAGTGTTAATAAGTGAATGTCAAAACAAACACTTGAGATAAAATGTAAATCATTTTAATTTTAGGTTGACTTGAAGAAATAATTGCACAAATAAATTCACAGAAATACACACTCACACACACACACACACACACTGACACACCCTACTGTTGGACTGACATTTATAAGGTGTATATAGTTTCTGGCATGAGTACACACACATGAAGCAACACGTATTGCAAAGTATTAATATCAAAGAATGAAGGGAGCAGGGAGGAGATGGTGAGCAGGAAGTTCCCTAAATCAGACAGTGTTTGTAGAGAAAACGTAGAAACCCAGTGTCCATATAACCTAATCATAAACTGCTGAAATGGGTTCGGTTGTCACTGGTTGTGTGTGTTGCCTGGTTAGACTTTAAGAGAAGGTGCATTCCAGAAATAGTTTTTACCTCACAGTCATTTTTCCCTTCAGTTTCTTTCTCTCGTTCTTTCTCTCATTCTTGCCTCCATCCCTCTGTCTCCCGCGTACATCATTAACCCCCTCACCTGCCCTTCAGGTTCTGACCCATTTTTTCGGTGAATTAGTTGGTCTTAATTTCTTAAAAGTTCAATTTTTCGAATTATATGCTGGCCAGTGATGGCAACACTAGTACAGGGTTTATAAAGATGTTTTATATATACATATATTTCACAATATTTATACACATCACCAAACAGCAAAAGCAAATATAAAATAATACAGTGGTACTTAGAGTAATCAAGTGGGATCCACTGACGCATTTCACGAAATCACTCACTGGCTGAGCCTGGGGTCAATAAGGGTAAGACAGACCTGAGTCCGTTCTCAACAAGGGGTTCAACAAGCAGGCAGGTCTGGAATGATATTTAAACATGCCTCTCTGTTAATATTGTTTTCATGTTAAATTATTTTACTACTACAAGACAGAATTTGATAGGCAAATAAGTCTTTAGGCAATCAGGCCTCTGTTACATGAAAATAGCTGATCCAGAGCCGTGACTCATATAAGCAGTATAGTGTAAATGTTTGTGATCCCGAATAACCGCAGGGTTTGCAGAGAGGCCAGGACAGTGGGAAATTAAAAGCAACACAGAGATACGTTCAAGGATTATGTCCAGTTCAGCACAGAACGTCATGCAAGGAATTGTCACAGCTCCAGAAATGTTTTTGAATTGGAGTTTTTAGTGTAAAAAGCTGTTGCAGAACCAAACTGTTTGCCAGCTTTTCAGTTTTTGCATGTTTTCACAGTCTGAACTACATTCAAAATGGCAAGCTACTGACCCAGACTGTACAGGGTCATATGTACCCTAACACAGACCTAATGTAATACAGTCTATGTGTGAATGGATGAGTTGTCCTGAGAGGTTAGTATTCCTCCTCTGCTGACGCATTTCCTCTGCTACACATATCTGTACAGACTTTTCTTAGCAGCTCTGTAAAAACCACAACTGTGCAAATTTACACAGAAAAACCACCAAAACTTCCCCAGATGGCAAGTTTAGGGAAGTGGCTTTCCTTCAAGCATGGGTGATATGTGTGTTTGAGTCTGGCATACGTGCTTTTCAAGCAACGGTTGTGTATGTACACGTGTGAGTTCATCATTCACAGCAGCTTGTGCTTTTTCTGGGACACTTATGATGCTTTGTTCCAAAATTAAGAACCCGATTCCAAATTCATTTTGTCTGTTTGCCCTCACGCTGGGAAAATAAACCTGGCTGGAAAGAACTGCGGTCGTGCCTCACTGAAAGTCGTTGATTGCAAAAAAAAAGGTTAACTGCTGGAGTCGGAGAGATGGGAAACACAGGTGCAGGAAAATTTTAAGTTATTTCCAGTGAGCCTGTAGTGTACTGATTTTAAACTGTGTAGAAGAAAGGAAAGTTACTCCACAGTGTCTTTAACTGTTATGTTGACTCTGACTTTTATTATTTATTTATTCTAAATATTCACAAAAACTTGGTAAGTGAGATGATTTTCTTAGAATCAGAATCAGCCTTATTTGCCAAAGATGTTTTGGAATTGACTCTGGTACAGCGGCTCCCAGTGTGCTTTAAGTGAGAAAACTAAAGAGACAAAACAAGCTAAAACATATCTATAAGTAAAAAAAATAACTGTTTCAGGGCTATCATTTGTTTTTACAGTATCAAAGCTTACTGCACTGGTCTGCACACAACGGTAGGCCAACACTGCTCCATGCCCTCAATGAAAGTCACTACTGAAAGTCATTACTTAATTTTTTTCTCCTTTTTACTCTTAGTAGGTCAGATGAAAGATGGAGGAGAAAGACAGGGACCCTCATTCACACTTTGCAACTCTCCTTCATCCTATAAGCTCTTGTCAGCAACACAGCGGACATGTTATGAAAGTGCATGAAGGGGCTGTTTGATGTGTGACACTGAGACCTTATAGAAGACCTATGGAAAACACTTGGTGGCCTGGTTGTTAAAGGATTACAGGGTGATGAACAACAGGAGGATTGAGTGTGGCTGAAAGAGGAGGAGGAAGAGGATGAAAAAAGGGGGAGTGAGGAAGAGGAGGGGGACTGTGCAACGCTTCCAACGCCAAAGGGTAAAACAAGGTTCAGAAGACTTGGAGGAAGAAGAAATGGAAGATTATTTTTTTCTTTTTGGAAGGTAGAGGAAACGACCTTCCTGCAGCAATACAGGGGGAAATTCCCACAAGCTGAATGAAGCAGTTCTCAGATGAAAGTGTGTGTGTGTGTGTGTGTGTGTGAGTGTCAAGACATCGCTACACCTGTGGGAGAAGCCGCCTTAAGAGGTGAAGAGGCGAAGAGGAGGTGTGGAGGAACGCTTGTGTCTAATCTATTTGGAAATCTTTAAAGCAACTTGGTAATGCTATACATGCTTGGAGTAGTTAGCAATAAATTCTGTGTCACCTTTGTAGTAGTAAGTCAACTCCAGTATGCCTTACACATCCTGTCCATATCTCTTACTTCTTGTAAGAGAGTCCTGAGTCCAGGAGTCCTGAACTCTTCTTGTTATTTTGCAATTGTTTCTTTTGTTTATTCAGGAGATGTAAATGATGCTCTATAGTTTATTTGGCAGAAGAACCACTTTGCTGCTGTGAGTGTAGCTCTGAGATGGAGCTTCTCATTGCAACTCAAAGGGATGCAATCTGTAAGTGCAGCAAAGACGTGTTTAATGTTGTGGAGCTTATTTGAAAAAGACAGAGGTATTTTTGACCTAACTCTTGCTAAAACAACAGATAGATGTAATGTTTCATCCAATGTGAGGGGGTATAGCTCAGTGGTAGAGCAATTGACTGCAGATCAAGAGGTCCCCAGTTCAAATCTGGGTGCCCCCTACAGTGGAGTTGAGTTTGAAAGGCATTATTCATTTAGTGGATGCTCAGTCAACACTATGCTGCCTTAAAGAGGTCCCTTCCTTAAAGAGGTCTCCAGTTGGTGTATGTGTCCTCCCTATACTAGCGATAAGTTTTAAGAACTAACACGTATTTAAGCGAACACATAGGTAAACAGGAGAGTCCAGAGTTTGCTGGATGAGCAACATTTGTCAGCAGTTCCTTTCCCACAAAACCAGAAAGCCTCTACAGCCACCTTTCAAATGTGCAGGGGCTGTGACTGTTTGACGCTGAGGAAACAAAGGACGACTTTATGTAGTTACACAGGACAGTTGATTGACTTTTTATAAGTTTGTTTCTCTGTAAAAGGAAACCACAATACTTGTGTATTAGTGTATCAGTTATGTTTTGTAAAAACTCAGGGAGCTCCACAGGCACAGCTGGGCTTCTTTGCCCAGTTTAACACACATGCTTGAATACTGGGACCAAAGCTGCCACTTTCTCCTAAAGAGGAACTGTACTCAGACTTGAACTGGCGACCTCATGAGCAGCAGTCAAACACTCTTCCACTGAGCATCAGTGGAAGAGCATCAGATACATAATTGAATGTTTTGTGTTTTTTGCTTCCCCAATCTTCATGCGTGATCACAGGGCCCAGAGGTCCTGCTTCACACTCTAACCACAAATCTGTACAGAATGTTGTCACTGATGATATTTCACTAAAAGGAAAAAATTGTATGTGCTCTTGGCACTAGAAGTCAGTAAGCTTCATTATTAGATTACTGAAATGGGTTCAGCTGGTGTGCTAGGATTAACACACTATCACATTAGCACAGCACAGTGGAAACATCATCAGTGCACAAATAAAATGACCACTGGTGTCCACTGATTATCCTGCTGAGAGCAGTTTGGCCAGCATGTGGGCTGTGCAGCTTTGCTTTAGAAACAGTCTGAGTGTTTTGACTGTCATCATGAGCAGGAAGAGAGAAAAAGACTGCACATACAGTAAGTTATCAGGCTGGACAGCAGTTGAAATGTGTCATCTCAGAGTTGACTTGAGCCAGCTGAACTCATATGATTATGATTGGTGACTCCAAATTGCCCATAGGAGTGAGTGTGAGCTTGTGTGGTTGTTCGTCAGGATTTGTCCTTGTGATGGACTGGTGACCTGTTCAGAGTGTAACCTGAAGAAAAAGTGGATATAGATGATGGATATGAACTAAGAATATAATAGTGGAAATAGTTTGTTTTAATATGCTGCTGCAAGTGATGCAAAAGAGGAACAGGAGGAGAGAAGATAAGCAGGAGGAGGAAGAGCGGAGGACAACAGTGATGATATTGACATGGACCCTTACTGCTCAGCCTCCTGTGCTGGAAACTATAGTCATGCTGTGGTCAGGTGCTGTGGATAAAAGCATCCTTTAAATGGCACATACAAGTCAATAGAGATGAAGATGATGCTGTCCAGTCATGCTGTCATGTGTTTATCACTAGTCAAATCATGCAGCAGGTCCATTTAAAGCCATAACTACGTCCGCTGTTGCCACAGTAATGAGAAAAAAATATCTGTTGCTGTTCTTCCTGTTTTTTCCTGTGGCCAAGAGGTCCAATTACCACATGACCTGGACAGGGGGGAAACCGGACACACGCACACACACACACCAAATATGCCAGTGCTACGTATTGTAATGTCACATTAGCTGTATGAAGTCCAGACATTTCCGGTTATTTCAGGATGCATCCATGAACATCTTGAAATTGTAATGTAAGTATATAGTGTATCACTAATAAAAGCTTCCATGAAATGTATGTTTTCATGTGAAATGTCTGAAGATATTTAAATATTTTCTTGCATTTTAACACAACCCAGTTACTAAAGTCCAGTAAGCAGCTTTCTGGCTTTTGCCATTTCAACCTAGCTGCTTTCCCATAGGTCAAACATTTGCCAAATGCTAATTGGCAGCTGTTTTAATTTGTGTTGTGTCTAAGGTCAGGACTGACACAACTGTTGTGTGGAACTGTTGTTCAGTAGAAATGGTATTTCTGTCCCTGAATAAACATATACAAAAAAAAAAGAAACAGAATAAATAGATGAATAATGCAGGGGGAAACCGGACACACACACACACACACACACACACCAAATATGCCAGGGTGCATAGGAATATGCTGGGAATATGTTTGTACAGTAGGCTATGTATAAGGATCCTCTGTATGTGTGTGATGATGTGAATGCTGTTGTTTTAGGATGTTTGCATCTTTTTCTTATATTGTTTTTTAAAAAGGTAAGTCCGAAACAAACTGAAACTGAAAGTGATGAACTATTAGTTTGAGTTTTTGACAACTAAGTATTAAACAGCTGTTTAAGTTCTAAGTATATTGACTTCCATGCTGTATGAATAACAGCTAATGGGGATTAAATAAATAAAGGTAAATATTGTGAGTGCACTGAAATGAAGGGAAACAAATGACTGCTTGACAGATTTTGTAAAGCCGTGGGTATGAGTGTCCTGACACTTATCGACACTGCACTGTGAAGCTCAGAGGTGTGATTTTGACATGAGCCAGTGTTGACTGTCTGGATTATTGGAAAATAAAAGGTGATCCTCAGTGTTTCACACTCCTGTACCTGGTGATAGCCATGTTCCACAGCTGCTCCATGCTCGCTGCCTCATTGTGCTGTTTGTATATTTAGCTGCTCTGTTCCACTTCCTCTGCTGTTGACGTTGGGAAAATACACAACAATACAGCCATGATTCTGCCCTCCCACTCCTTTCCTCTCCCCTCAGCTACTTCCACTCCTCTTCCCCCTTTTCCTCCCTTTGCCTTCCCTTGATTCACTGATCATTTGCTTTCCATCTCATTAAAGCGCTCTTTGAGAAAGAAACTGTGAGGTGATTCACAGAGCCACAACAATACCAATGGGCAGCCATGTTTTTCCAGGTCACGCTTTAAGTTTATTAACACTGGTTTCAATACAATAAGAGGCCCAAAATGGAATATGAGTCTATAAGAGCTTCATCAAGACCTGGGAGGGAAACTACTACCAGCTATTACTCAGGTTTCTTGTTTGGTTCTACTGTGTTTATTCCATTACTTACATCAGTTTATAGTACAAAACAGTTTTTCTTGTCCAGTGCTCATATTGTGGATTCTAAAATTATTTCTAATTGACATACTTAGATCAATAACTGGTGTTGGATCATTGAGCTTTGGGATCTCTCAGCACCACAGGCTTCTTCAGTACAGCCAGTCAGAGCTAATCAGTCCCTGCTTGAAATGTAGTGGAAGTTAAAGTTGAAGTAAGTTGTGTATAAAACTTTGATCAGTATTTATACCTAACTTATGTTTACATACTGGAAGTCTGGGATATAAATGTGTGGAATGCATTAATAATAAATCAATATGTGATTTCTGATGTCTAACCTCAAAGAAATCATTGTCACACTTGTTAAAGTGACTACATCTGCAGGTCTAAACAGTTCACTATAAACTTTTATTTTTTTATCCAGCTATTCACATCATCCTACGATTATATTTTCTTCATGAATGTATTACCCTTTCACTGTGAAGGCCAACTGTATCCCAGAACTCCCTGTTCACTGTTTGTGCCTTCAGACTCTGAATTGACGGGGGTGTCTGCATTTTGCAGATGGTAATTTTTAAAGAATTTCATTAATCTGCGCTTGAGTGAAAAATGTATTTTGTTTTCTCTAAATGCTGCTCCAGATTCCCAACAAGAAAGAAGTGAATACAAAAAAAATATTCTATAGAAATTACCTGTGACTGAAAATCTTTCAAATTCAACATTAGTTCAAAATAAAAACATCATATACAGTAATATAAAATAAACACAGTAAATTAGTGGGTTTTTTGACACCTGAAATGATGTTACTTAAAGTTGTGCTGTGGAGTTTTCCTGTAAACAAAAAAGTTGTGTTTACATTTTTGTGTTTTGCAGTTAAGGGCCATATGTGTATCTTTGAAGTCCTTCTGCATGAAATATTTGCAAATTTAATTTTTTAATACTTTATTTAATTACATAACGCTGTTTACATCCATGTTTACCAGTATGCAGTCTTCTTCACTGCCTCAAATGGTGTCAACTGATACTTGCAAATGTAAATAAAGTAGAATTTAAAATGATAACTGTATGCCTGCCAAAGGGGATGGTAGACTGCAAATAAACCTACTGACCCCATGGGATCTATCAGTAATAATCTTTGCTATAAGACTCACTACAGCTCATGTACACACCTGAATAACACAGAATCATGCGACACCAGCAGAATGAGGCCCTGTATTGAGACTGTGACCCAAGTTTGAACTCTGGTGGGAGCACAGCAGCTGTGTGCCTCATCCTGCAACTGGCTGTGGTTACAGAGGAAGCTGGCAACAGGACAGGAGGAAAGAAATGCACTCTATTAATTGGATCAGGATACTGGGGTTAATTAACACTTTCATTCAGAAGCACATGCACACTGAGGCGGAAATAGTGAAGAGAGAGCGGAGGAGAGTAAAAAGAGAGGAGACCAGACACTAAGTCAAATAAGTGGAATGAATAAGACTTTAAAGATGGAGTCTTCTAAGGATCTGAAACAGACAGATGTGACTCTTCATCTTAACTACATGTGGCTAGTGATTTCTTTGATTAGTTCTGTGCTGGCTGTCTGGTCTACTCTGAACTTATAGCTTCTAAAATTAGGATCATGTCAAAACCATTATTCAAGTTCTTTCCTAACACACTTAGTAAGTCAGTAAATGTGTGTGAACACACACAGTGCTGAGGTTCATAGAGATACAGTCATACAAACACACCCAACAGAACTACAGCTGCAGCTGGCTTAGGTCATGTCTTATTTATCCTACCTTTGATCATAGGTCAGAACACTGAATTTCCTGCAGGGACAATAAAATAAAACATTTTTATGGTCAAGTTCCTTCTCTGGAGGTTGGATATGATTTCTCAAATTCAAATCAAACAGGGATGGTCATGTGTCATCCAATGCCAAAATATGGCTCTTTTATACGAGCAGAAAAGTGCAAATGGGCCAATTTTATATATTACAGTCAGTTTACTGTTCATGCAGAGTGCTAGTCATGCCTTTATATATGTGGTCCTGAGGGAGCTTTATTAAATCAATGAAATCATTAAATAGTATAGTCTGTGTCAAAAAGAGGTGGTAAGGAGGCCTTTAATTAGGTAACATCATGTATGTGATCTATTCTGTCCAACAGCTGATGTTTCCTTCGTCTTATGTCCTGTTTGTTTTGTAACCTTTCATGGGGAACGTTCATTAATTGGCTATTAGTTACATTTCAACTGCCTGCGTCCGAGCTACTCCTGACTTTGCAATGACACAAAAACAGCGGCCCCGATATCACACACTTCACTCACAGAGTCACTGACAACTGTGCAAGCTGCAAACATGTTTTACATAATTTCACCTGCTCAAACACACAAACATCACCACAAACACAAACACACAAACACACACACACACACACACACACACACACACACACACACACACACACACACCTCCTTCCTCTCTGACATACTTGGAATTCCACGTTGAGGACTGAATGTAAGCGACACTGTAAACCTGATACAGTTTTAAGTTCTCTCTCTCCTACACACACACACACACACACACACACACACCAATATATCCAGTATATTCTCCGATGGAAACGCTGACCTTTTACCTTCATTCACAGTGCACCAAGTGATTGAGAGAGGGGACACTGCTGCCACCAACAGGGTGACGTATGTTTCCTCATTATAATAATGACAAAAATGTACATGTTTGTAGTTAATGTGTACTTGTATTGTAGCATATTGTGAGAAACACATTGGGTTTCCTATGATATACAGTGAAGCATTTTGATAAAGTTAGATATATTGTATTGGTCCACACCTTCTTATGCACCTTCAAACTGTTGTTTTAGGGGCAAAGACTTGGTTTTAGGATTCAGGTCAAAATTATGTTGAGGTTAGGGTCAGGGTAAAGGTTCAGGTTAGGCATTTAGATAGGTGAGGGTTGGGGAATGTATGGAGTCAATGAGTGTCTTCACAAAGATATATGTAAATAAGTGTGTGTGTGTGTGTAATCCAGGAATAACCAGGAACTAGAGATGCCTGGTTCCATCAACCACAGAAATGAAAAACTGAGCTTCCTGGAAAACAGTTACAGTCAACTCCAGGAATGTATGCAGATTTGTCCTCTGTTCATTTATCTTCTCATATTTATGACGAGAGAGAGCAGATCGAAACTTTACAGAATAAATGAAGAGAAAAACTAAACATACAACAAACATATCAAAGACGTTTTCTTTCGTAATTTAGCATCTTCGATCTGTTGTGCTAAAAAAATGATCTGAACTTCAAAACCAATTCTCAAAGGTTTATTCATACCAGGAACATTTTTAGATATTCACGTGTTATCAGGTCATCTGAGCATGACGACCTAATTTGCTTCCAATATTAGTCATATCGTTTGCAAGGCAAATGTTTGTCTGAGCATAGACATGAAACAAACATGATAAGTATCTGCTTGTTGTGATGTGTGTGTTAGCTGTTTAACATATTAGGAACCCCTAAATATATGGCATCTCTACTTGCATATTCATAGTGAACATTTCTAAATTCTCACTCGTAACATGAGCTTTTGAGGTTTTGTTAAAAACAATTCCAGACAAAATATATATTATATATAATAAATATATATAGAGAGAATTAAAATATATAAAATTAATAAATAATATTATTAAATCCAAAGAGATGTTAAATATCTCTAGAGTATCTTTAAAGGTCTGCAAGGTATAGCCATTTTTATGATTTCTTTTTTTATTTGGGTTTTTTCCTGTAAAGCTTCCTAATGTGGTGGCGTTCACTCTGTCTGAACAGATGATGCAGCACATATTTGGTGCAAGTGATTCTGAGATAGTTTGTCTTTGTTTAGCCCTGTTTGCTCACCCCAGCCCTTCAATCCACAAAATAATCCAACCAGATTACAACACACACTGAGCAATTGTTGGAAAACCATTTGCTCCAACTCTGACTCATAACTTCATAAACCAAGCTGAATTTGCTGATGATGTAATACACTTTCTGCATTTTATTTTACTGGGAAAGAATAGACAACATGCCTCTCACCAGTTGTATCCATTATGCTTTGATTGTTATTACTGTATTTAAGGACCAGTGAAGATTTCAGTTGTTTGGTGCTACTGAACAGTTCATGGTAATTAGACTAAAATAAAAATCTAAATTCTTAATTATGGTGATGTGAATAGATTGCACAAGTCTTATCTGTCTTTAAATTTATTTATTAAATAATAATTTATTGCATGTTATTATAATTTGAGGAAAAAGTAATATTTCATTAGGTTCTTCACATTTCAAGCCAATACAGTGCAGAAAGGGATTAATAAAACTTTCCCTTTAAGAGCACCCATGGGACCTCAGGTCTCCTTGCTCCTAATAAGGAGGTGGTAAGCCCAGCCTTTAAGAGAGGAACTGGGTCCCTGGCGCAAACTTCAGGATTTGAGGAGTCAATTTCACCATTAAAGGATTCAGACCTCCAGAAATTTTCAAAATAATATCTCTTCTAATTTCTGTACTATGATTGCTGATTACTGAAACACAAACACACTAGAAACGCTAGTCTATTTGCAGCGTACAGGGTATGTTCCTTACTTATTATAGTTATTACCAGTAGTTTTTTGTCATACACATTAATTTCTTTGCTGGGGATGTGAGGACCCAATTTCAGCACAGAGATCGTCATAGAAAGTCCAACTCGGGCTTTTATTTTGAAAGCAAAAAAGTCTAGGTCCCGGTTTTCCTTGTTTGACTTGACACATAAAACTTGAGGAGGGAGGCCCTGTTTCTATTTGGAAAAGCTGCCCACCACTCAAGACACAACCAGAGAGGAGAAGTGTGAGGAGCGAGAGCAACCTGAGAGCGGAGCAACGCCGGAGAGTGAATAGAGACACGGAATAGATAAACTGTGTGTCATGTCGATGAGAGACGCGTAGATAAGACAGATGCTATTTGCAGTCAAGTGAATCGCACTGGAATGAGAACAGTCTGACTTTTGCAGCGGAGCGTCCAAAGAATTACGCACAACGCGCCATTCCAAGGATTCCAACTTTTACGCACGGACCTCGAGTTGTGAGGGTTCGCTTATGAGCTGAATGGTTCATTACTGTTAATTGTTCTTTTGGAAAAGGGACTCGTAATCTGTTTTTTCTGCCTTGAATTCCCCCTGCATGCATCAAGCACTTTGACACATGTTAACGAAGAATCTTCAAGAATCACACATTTGGAGACATTTTTGGAAGCGCAGCGGCGACTCGCGCTCATACTGCAGCCTGATATAATGGGATCTGTGTTTCTGTAGCCTCCGTCAGTCATAATTCCCTGCATTACCTTCCTGTCCCATAGTCCACTTAACGTCTCCTTTGGTGACTTTTCAAAACAGCGGTATGGACAGAGTCAGACGTCTAGCCTGCGTGTGAGTCACCGTGAGCAAACATTTGGACAAGCAGCGCTTATAGGCAGTGACACATTTGGGGATATTTAACAAGCGGCCAGCACACGACACCGGGACGAGGCTCGGTGCAACCGGGGGATTGGACACCGACGTGCTAAATGCCCAGCCGGTCGCTTGCGGCTCCTCAGGCTGGGCGGCAACATGAAGTCCTGGGTCCTGCTGCTGCTGGCTGCGCTCTCAGCGGCCCATCTGCGGCTCGGCAGCGCTGAGGTAAGACCTGGATTTGCCGGCAAACACATGAGCTCATGTCGGTGCGTGGAAACTAACAGACAATGATTAATAATGGGCAGCTGTTTCATGAGACAAAAACATTAATGATGTAGCGGTTAATTAAAATGTGAGGATCATTAGAAGACATTCAAACACCCTTTATCAGGGGAAACTGTTTTATTAGTTATCTAACAGAACTTTTGTTACGTTTGATTTGCTCATTCACATATTTATATCTGTTTCATAACTAATGTGTATTTTTAAATGTGACTGTCTTCACTAAACTGAAAGATTATAGACAGAGAACACAGAACAAATAACAGTGAAGACTGTCAGCTGGTGCCCTGCACCATCCAAAAGCTCTTGATGGGTGTTGGTGTCTTTCTCTGTGCCTGGATTCCTTTTCTCATCTTTTGCTAATCTTAAAATACTAAGAATACTAATATAATCCTAAATCCTGAGGAAGCTCCGGAAAATTGATGAGACCAAAACAAGTAAAAACATTGAGTTAATGTTCTGACTCAAGCCGGTGACAGTGATGAGATGTCAGGTGTTCTTAAAGAACATATCTTGTCCCATGAGGTGATTCTGCAAACCTTGTGTTGGATGATTCTGTACAACAATTTAAGTGCAAGACAAAACTGTATCAGTGTGTGTAACAACCTAAACATCAGTCTATGTTTCCTTCTGTGACTGAGCAGCCTGTGCTCTATGTGGGATCTGTTTCTCTCTGCGGTTCCTTTTCATATGTCATGGCAGTGATTCTCCTGCAAGGAGTGTCATAGAGAGAGAGAGAGAGAGAGAGAGAGAGAGAGAGAGAGAGAGAGAGAGAGAGAGAGAGAGAGAGAGAGAGAGAGGGAGAGAGGGAGAGAGAGAGAGAGAGAGAGAGAGAGAGAGGGAGAGCGGGAGGGGGTGAGGTAACGCCTTGGCTGTTGGCCAGGCAGCAGGAGTTAACCTACCATAGGAAGCTGGAGCCAAAATCCACCTATTAGCCCTGCTGCTATCACATCACTATCACCCCATAACACTAACACTGCTCTGGCCCTGTTGCCACTCCACTAGTAATCAGTTTTCTCTGGAACTGATTACTTTAGTGAAACTTGGGCAGTTGTCCAATAAAGCCCAATGTTTCCAACAGACTTGTTTTTTTTTATCTAGTAGTGAGTAAACAGAGACCTTCAGATGGCCAAATAACTTCAGCACAGAAGAAGAGAAAAGTCTGCACATCAGTATCATTTGTTGACAAAAATGTTGGTCCAAATAAGGATTATCACTGTGATGCACATGGACGGAGGTCTTAGTGCTTTGGTTTTGCTCTGTGTGTGTTTGTTCACTTCATCTCGACATGAATATTTAACATAAAGCACTTATTAACTTTTCTAATGAGATGGTTCACAAATCCTGCGGTTCCACCTTTATTTGGTCACATCCCACTAGCAATCGTTGGTCATGTGCATGGACTGTGTAAAACAGTTCCTATGTTCTAAAAACTAAAAATAAGAACACTTTTAATGTGTCTCCTCTACAGCTAGGCTTACTTTCAGTGAGTAAAACTACATTGTGAAGTGTGGATAATGATGATTCTTTTAATTCACAGTAGCCAATGCTGATAAGAGATGAAATTCACACTAAACCCACAACCATCCACTCCTAAAAAAGGCTTTTTGAGATTGTGCACCAACATCACACCGTTAAAGTCTTGTGCTGTGTCTTTGAGCTTCAGGATAATTGTTTGAATTTTCCTGTCATCTGCCACATAATTTGCTTTGTTGTCCTTCTGTTTCTTACCACATTGGAATATAATAGAATCTTTGCCCCAGAGGCACAACATCCAGAGACCTCAGTCACTGATTGGAAACTGGTTGTTAACCTGTTAAACCTGCCCTCCTGTAGTGTGCACACAAATCACAGCAACTATTAGTATCCCCGACCTTTTTGTGCATGAGGAGATCAGCTGCAGCTTAAGGTCCTGTATCTCTGTGGACAACTCACATTATTTTCTGTTGATTTCAATAAACACTGACCTGCCATGTGATCCCAGTGAGACAACATCAGCTCGATGTGTGAGTGCAACTGAGACTCTGTGACGCTCTAATCCTTACAAAGTTTAGACCAGTGAGGGCAAAATGCTGACGTCTTTGACATCTTATTTCTGCCAATTCTGTCTGGAGAAAAGATTTTGCTCACTCACTCACACACACACACACACACACACACACACTGATTATTCAGCAATGTCACTGGAGGTGCACACTACAGTTGACTATCATAAGTAAATCCAAAAAACATTGTCACAAGTTACCGTGTTTGTGAGTAATGCAGTCAGACCTTGCAGCTTAAACAGAATATTGTCAAAAACACGCACGCACGCACGCACACACACACACACACACACACACACACACACAGTTGTCATGGGTCATTTTTAAATCCATTTAAACCAAACTGGAGTCAAAGACACAATAGCATTCACACATCATGTCAGACTTCAGTTCTTTCATCATCTGCTGTTCAAATCACAAAAGTTAAGTCACCACAAAAAAACAGAAAAGACACACACACACACACACACACACACACAGCTGATTGACTGCTTTTGAACAGGTTGCTGTCTGGGTATTGTCTCTGTGGGCAAGCTGGGATGATTTGCTGCTGCATGGTTTGATCCATTTTACATAAGAACAACTAATCTGCCAGGGATTTCACAGACTTTGTGTGCCATGTAGCAGTGTGTGTACTTGTGTGTGCACACATCTGGGTGCATGGCTTGGTGTAGCTGCATTATGTGTTAGTGGACATATGTGC
Source organism: Mastacembelus armatus (assembly GCF_900324485.2). NCBI lineage: Eukaryota > Metazoa > Chordata > Actinopteri > Synbranchiformes > Mastacembelidae > Mastacembelus > Mastacembelus armatus. The sequence goes on from NC_046633.1 coordinate 2,757,006, forward strand.
TGGTGTTTTTGTGTGTGTACAGTGAGGGGGTTATTCGTCTGGGCGTGTGTGTGTGTGTGTGTGTGTGTGTGTGTGTGTGTGTGTGTGTGTGTGTGTGTGTGTGAGATAGAAAAGCACAGTGGAACATAAAAGTATTTGTTTGTAAGCCCGATGTAGTGCAGTATTAGAGCACAATCTAGTAGTAGGAAACATTAGGGATGATAGTTATAAATTCTAAGAGTGATATGGATTTGTAGATCACAGATGCAATATTCTAATAAATTTGGTAGAATATAACACATTTATCAAATGCCATCATCAAGATAACAGAATAAGCAGGTAAAAAGGTTAGAAATAGAAAAAACATTTTTAGAATAAGGGTTGTCGAAGTGGAGAAAATACACAGTTAAGATGTATGCAGTGTGTATTTCACTGTGGCTGTGGCTCTACAGAAAACATTAAAAACCGACATTAAATTTAGATCAGATTGAATTCAGGCGAACTGAAACAGTCTTGTGAATGTGTTTTTAATAGAAGAAGCCCACCAGCGACGGCTCTTTGGCATCTTTCTGATTCCCAGCAGCTGGAAGGCTTTTACTTTGAAGTAGCTACAACTTAGCTACAGCTAACAGCATAAACTAGCCTGAAATGGCACAATAACTATTCACTCAAAATTACTGGCATTATTTTTTTGGAATCAGATCAGTTTAAAAGTTTGCATATGAGTTGAGGACTTTAAAACCATCAACAAGAAGCCTGAGCTGCTTTCACCCATTAGTTACATGCAGGACTGCGACTAAAGGTTATTTGCACTTTGGATTAATGAACCCGATATATTAATTGATGGTCCATTCCAGCTATAGTGTTCTGTTTACAGTGTAAATTCCTGTGGTTGTGAAATACTTGTAGAACAACTCCCGCAGGTTTTTCTGAAATTTTGAAAGTGAGAGTATTTACTGTGAAGGTTTGGAAGGTTTGTTCAACCCTCAAGTTGCTTTGGCTCCTGTCCTCTCTCGTCTTTCCATCCACACCTGTACCCTCATAACAGCAGCCGGGTGGGAATCTATTTATTCTGCTAGTATGTGTGTGTGTTTACTGTGTGTATGAGAGGGCGGCAGCCGCTGAGCTCTGTGAGTCTAGCAAGTTTATGCGGCATTATGTTGGCCATCTGCCATCTCTGATAAAAGAAGGCATGTGTTGTGCTGCATAGTGTGATTATGAGTCACACACTTGGATTCAGTGTGATTCCCATTTTATGTGTTTATGTTTTCTCACAGTCTGCACTACTGTTTGATTGTGTGTTTGTATATGTGTGACTGTGTGTGAGCAGTGAGCTTCACCTTTCTCCTCAAACATTCCATACAACCTTTTTGCCTTCCAGGCTTCTTTCAAGGCCCCATGCAGTGTGTGTGTGTGTGTGTGCGTGTGTGCATATGTGCGTGTGTGTGTGTGTGTGTTACCTGCCTGTAGATCATGGCATCCTACCAGACAGACTTCTTTTAGTTTAGCTACAAACACACCCCTGCAGCTTTAAATATTAAAAATGTCACACTTTAATTGCAAGAGAAAACTCACTCAGGCTTCACAAAAAAACAACATAAGAGGCCTGTTTTGTGTGCATGTCTTAGATAGCAACAAATGTAGTGTGACATTCATCCTGGATGATTTAGCTTCTGCTCAAATAATTATCATTAACTTGTTCTCCAATTCTCGTTCCTTTTTTAAACCAATGGTTTATGGAACTACTTCCTGTCTGTGTATTCCAACCTCTGATTTGCATGTGTGTGTTTGTGCATGTATGTGTGTTTGCGATTGACACTAGGATTGTAATGATAGCTTGCTGCAGAGTGAAAATTGGCTCTGCATGTGTAACTCTGTATGTGAATATGTGTGTGTGTGTGTGTGTGTGTGTGTGTGAGGTTCTCTGGGCAAACTGGGCGGACAGTTAAGTGGTTAAACATCTGTATGTGAACTGGAAAAGAGGGGGCGAGTGTGTGAGCATGTGTGTGTTTGCTTAACTAGTTCAGCCAGTGGCTCGTGAAAGTCATCCAGGTGTCCTGAGCTGCCACCGCCCACAAAGCAGACAGAGAGAGACAGAAAAGGAGGAAGAGTCTAGAGAGTAGAGAGATAAAATGATTAGTAATCTCATGAATCTTATTTGAATCTGACAGCAATAAATTTGGACCTCCAGGTGTTTTTCATTCTTAGCAAAACATCCAAAATATGAAAAGTAAAACCCTGGTTTGAATGTTAGAAGAACAGAGGTTCAACAAACCTTGGCAGTGCTGGTGGTTTGTCTTGAATAAGGTTGATCACAAATAAAAAGTTTGACTTTCAACCAAACAAATCACAAACATGTGGCAGTAAAGTTACTGTAAAAGTTCTCAGATTCATGCTATTCCTCTTCACTTCTCTGTTCTGGCATCTCAGCTGAAATGATTTCTCCTCATATTCTTAACACTCCTTAATTGTTTTGGCATCTTTCTGGCATGTGACTCTATTAAATGCTGTTCCAACCGCTCGGAGATAATATCAATTTACAGCAAGCCAAAGCAAAATGTGACACAGAACACTGAGCAATCTGTTTCTGATCTCAATAAAGAAACTGCAGGGATCTCCTTAAGAACAGCTGGAATTAATCCAGAATGAATTCCTGCGATGGCATTCATTAAATGTTGACTAGAGATCACAGATTTCTCTTTTCCTGAGTGGTGAAGAAATTGCATAAATAACTGTTAAATAATTGTGTATTAGGTTTTGTGTTCTGTAATACGCAGATGTTTTCTAAGCTGTACAACTTTTTAATGCAATAATAAGTTAGCACAAAACATTGATACTTTGGAGCTGGAAGCCTGATCAAGTGAATTTCAGCAGAATTTAAAGAAAATGGGTGAGACAGCTCAACAGTGAGAAGAGAGACGGGGAGCGAGAGGCTAATTTCCTCTGTTACATGAGGAGCAACAGCGGTGTTTGTGGGTAAACAGACAGGGAGAGTGTGACAACAGCAGCAACAAACACCGACCACAACCATCATTTCCACTGCAGGAGGAAGTGAAACTGGAGCAAGTGTAGACAGGAGATGGAGGACTCAGATATTATACATGAGCCCTCTTTCTCTGCATGTTTCCATTTTTCTTCTGCTGTTTTCGCATTACAGTTCAGTCCTAATATCTTTTTGACACCACTTTGAAATAATTAAAGAAAGTTGTTGGCAATATGAAATCCACAAGAATCCATTGTGTTACACTGTATGCACATGGATTGTATGCATGCATATTGTGCACGTCCCACTTAAGTGCATTCTTTCTGCTGCAAAGAGGCCGCTCCTGCTATTTTACACACTCTATGTGTGAAATAGCAATAAATAACGTCACAGCCGTGGGGCAGGACTTCAGCTCTCAAAGACTGGATCCTTCAGAGGACCTGAAACCCCGACTGAACCTTTGGCTTCATAAAAACCTAAAATAATGGTTTAGTGCAAGATACCTGTTATAGTACAAGTTCTGATTTACGCAATAGCATATTAAAGGTAAACATATCACTCTAATTTCACTTATGGTTTGCTTTAGGGAGGAACAACCTATACTATATGGTTGTGTTGGTGTGGTTGCAGTGACTGCAGTTGAGTCTAACCACAAGATCCAAATATTTTTCTGCTTTTACAAGTCGACTGAAATCATCTCAGCGCCTCATTCTCCATCTGACGATGGTGCACAAGGATTATGAGATTATGGAACGCTTTAAATACACAGGCTGTGTCTTGTAAAGTCTGGCAATGGGACGGTGTATTTTTCAGCTACACTGAAGAAGCATTTACAAAAGGACAGGTCAGGTGCCCTCTTATGGCTTATTTTAGTGAAAGCAACCATAGAATTTTAGCTGCTGAAGCATAAAAGTTTACTGTAATTGATTCCAAACCATTGATAGCATTCTTGGCAAACACTGTGTTTCTAAAGTAAGTAACAACACATCACTGTGTCTGTCTCCACAGGGTGATCCTCTCCCTCCGTCGCTGGTCGACCTGGTGAGGAACTCTCCCATCTCCTCTGTAGATGACCTGAAGCTGCTTCTTCTGCAGGAGACCAACGCAATAGGTACAAATGACCACCACACACAGGCTAATAACACAGACACGAAGCAGGTGAATGTGTGGGTGGGTCTACGCAGGCTGGAAGAGACAGGAATGTAGAAAGCAAGAGTCTCACATGCCAAGCACCATTAGAGCTATATTTACTAGAGACAGCAGAAAGAGTGATGAACCCATCTGATAGGGAGGGAGAGGGGGGGAAGAGAGAGTAGCTGTGACCTTGCGGTGTGGGACAAAAAGAGACAGACAGAGAGAGAAAACCTTAGCACAAGGTCACTGCATTGTTCTCATGCTCTGGATTCCGCCCCAGGTTTTGAAATATGGATGTGTGTGTTTGTGTGACAGAGAGGGGACCCCCCCCCCCTCCTGTATGCCTCTACCTCCAAACAGAGCCAAAACAAACTAGTGCACACAGTCAGACACATGTGCAGGCAGCTCAGTGGGTGATTAAAAAATTCATTATATACTTATCCAACTGAGGAACCAAGTCACACATACATATATTAATAGATGGTCCTTTGATCATTCCATAATGCATAAATAACACTGTGACATAACAGCAACCACTGAGAGGAACCAACAAAGGGAAGGATGCTCAGAATCAGGGCACGAGGAAGTGACTCAGTGTATGTTTTTATCTGAAATAATTCTAACTGAAGTCTGAGTTTTAGTTTCTCAAGGGCCCAAGTTGGATTATGGAGTCTGGGCACGTTGTTGCCATCATGTTTCTCATGATGCTGTGTTCTGGTGTTGCCAGATTTCATTGCTTGTCATCTTAAAGTTTGTTTTTAGACATGCTAGCTGAAAGGCTCTGACTTTCATGACTCCCTTACTTTTCCTTTAGACCGTAGTAAGGATGACGTTTGTGGTCTTGTCTAGACAGCTACTGGATGGAGAACCATGACGTTTGGTACCAATATCAGGACAAAATGTTACATTTCTCTGACTAAATACCTGCAGAACTAATGATGATTGGTTTTTATTGGCTGTTTGGTTTTAACAGAATTAAATGGGGCACATGTTAATACATCAAAGAGGAAGAAAGGCATCAGCCCTACAAACATTAAGACAAATAAATGAACCCATTTAATTAGTAAACAGCCTCTAAGGACAATCAGACACTGTTCTTTTTCAGCACCAGCCAGTTAACTAGTGCTAAAGAAACAAGCAGATAACACCTTGTGCATCCATGAACTACACTCCCTAACAGACACACAATCAAGCACATGAACAGTGACCAAACACAATCTACACAACGGATAAAATTAGAACTAAAGGCCTACAGTATGAAATGACGACATATGTGAGAGTGCAAGTGCACACACACAGACCCACATATGAGCTATATTTAACAACTCATATCTCTCCTCAACAGTATTCTTGACATTGGCGAGACAAATTGCAGCAGAAAATAGCCTAATTGTTTTAGCGGGAGGAGAAAAATGGCTTCCTTTGTGCAGTGAACAATGAGCTTGGCTAAAAACTGCCCTAACTCCATTACATGTTTTATAGATTTTTGTCAGCACTTGTAAAAGTGCTGGCTAAAGCTCAGTTTCATATAAAAGTTGGAGAATGTAAAGCTGACTTTCTTAACTCCCTCTATTTTTCTCTCATTCTTCTCACTTATCCAAACTCTTCTTACCTTTTTCTATAGAAGAGGGAGAAGATGAGCATGATATTCTGACAAACCACACCCATGGCCGATACATTAGAAGTCTTGGTAGGTTTCCATATAAATTTGTGTCCTTTTTTATTTTTTCAGTCTATTTGTTGTATCATCTGTCTCTCATTACTTTATATCGTATTCTCACCAAAACCCTCCTTTATTACTTTCTTCCTCTTTCAACTCTATTCACAGTGGAGGCGCAGCCGGCCCAGCAGGCAGCCTGTAAGGTTCGGACAGAGGTGATGGAGGTGACGAGGTCCATGCTGGACCGTCGTAATGCCAACTTTCTGCTGTGGCCGCCCTGCGTGGAAGTGCAGAGGTGTTCAGGCTGCTGCAACACAAGGCTGCTGCAGTGTGTTCCCAGTGTTACCTCCAGTAGATACCTGCAGGTACATGGAGCATAAAGCTGCCATGAATACATGGTTTCCTTATGTCATACGGTAACTATGGACCACTAACTCTGTTATATGTGTCAATGTTTTTGTTTTCTCTCTTTTCCAGGTGATTAAGATCCAGTACATAAACAAGAAAGCCCACTATGACAAAGCCATCATCTCAGTGGAAGATCATGTCGGCTGCAGGTGCCAACCTGCCTCATCTTCCTCATCCTCTTCATCTTCTTCATCCTCATCTGTTCACAACCCTCCTCCTCCTCCACCACAGCAGCCTCCCCCTTCACCTCACCTTCCCCTGACGCTTCCCCGGCCTGTTCACCCTGCATCACCCAAGACTCACGCCTCCAAAGCTGATCTCCATCGCCACGATGACCTGAAGTACAACCAGCAGCACTACCATCCTGAGGAGCGTGAGCCGGTGTCTCGTCAGTGGCAGCAGGGCAGCTACACCCACCTGGTGCACTGGACACAGCCGAGGGTACACGGGGTGCCCACACATGTGCAGTCAGGGGTGCACCAGCCCATTGCTGGGGCTCTCAAGCCAGTTAGCAGCTGGCCATCAGAGGCAAGGGCAGAGCACAGTGTCATGGGAAGCACACAGCAGGTCGGGCACGGGAGTGGGTATGATGGGATCAGGGAGGAAGGTAGCATGCGTGTAGCAAACAGCGGTGGTGAAGTGCATTCACAGCAGCAGCAGCAGCAACAGTTGTTACACCATCATCAGACACATTATCCACAGCAATACAACCCGGGAGGAGCAGTGGACCAAGAGCTGAGGACGCAGTATCAGCTCAATGCTCCCCAGTCAGACAGCGCCTCCCCACCTGGCAGCCCAACCCAAACCCCCAAAGAAGAACAAAACCCAACCCCTCCTTTAACCACCAATCAGAAAGACTCAGTGACCAGCCCAAAAAGCACAGAAGTCACAAATCACAAACAGACTGAGACTGAAACAGTCCGACAAAAAGAAGGGAATGAGAGGGAGGAAACTGGGTCAGCCAATAGCGGTGACTCTGCTGGCGCTGAGCTGGCCAATCAGGGGAAGGAAAAAGACTCTAAATTGACCAGTGGAGATTATCATTTAACAGAAGAGGAAAGGAGACAGAAACTCCTGGAGATGGTACAGAGGGAACCGGATAAAGACACTCATCTTCATCTGCAGCATCCTCAGCAAAGACCAAAGCCAACCACGTTAAATACAGGTACTGCTCAGTTGTGTGAGAATCTGTGTGTGATGAAAGGTACTTTTAATTGTCAGTGAATACATAACATATATTCAAATCCCAAAATGTGTTTGTATCTAAAATATGGAAGTCACCAAGGTTTTAAAATCAAATTCAAATGTCAGACTTTTGCCAAATGTGCTTTTATATCCTTTAATTTTAGTTGTGTATAATAGTTTATAATACATTGTTGTGCACAGGATGATTTCATATTTGTTTCTCGGTTACATATAACAAAGTAAATTAAATACACGGGAAATAAAAAAAGAACGAAATAAAAATACACACAGTCATGTTCTAGTTTACTGACAGGTCTTTCAAATGACAGACACACATTTCCATCTTAATGTGATGCTCCTAAAGGTGTGTTTAAACTGTGTAAACACAACAAAATACAGCCCTATAATTTAAATGGTGATCGCTTTTCAAAAAATGCAAACGTTTCATCAGTAATTCATGCAAATGCAGTTTTGAATGTACATCATATAATGTATCATAAACACATATATACCTGTAATTTATGATGAAAATCCCACATTTGACTGGTTTATATCAATTGAAAAAGAAGATGTTGCTTATACACAGATAATATCCCTCTGTGGTGCACCACTGTTGCTACAAGCCAAAAAGACAAGCTTGAAAAAGCACTGGGCAGCACTGACAGCAGGACACACTGATGCAAAGTAGAGGACTTGTGTTACAGTTACTACTCTCAAAAATGCTGCAGGACAAATATAGTGAGGAGTAACCAACAGCACAGCTTCTATTCTCCTACAGCTGTGTGTGTATTGTCTGTGAGTTAGAGCATGTACTGTAATTTCACCTTTTAGTGTATGGGAATCTGTGTGAGAGTTTCCCAGGCAGGAAGCAACTCACTGTACATGATGTATGATTAAACACAACCACATGTGTCCTGCTATTCTTCCTCGACCCCCTAAGAGCTCTGCAGTCAGAGAGCAACTGCAAAATGCTTTGTGTTTGACTTAAACCAGCAGGCGGTCACAGGCTTTATGAGGCAGGCGTCAAGGTTATCGGTTGTCCTTCAGAGTGCAGTGTTTTTCTGCTGTGTTTATTCTTCACTAGAACTACAAACGTCACGTTGTTCCTCTGTTCCTTGAATTCCTTTTTTAAATTCATATGATATCATTTCTATTTGTTCATTCAGTTTTGTCTTTTATCGTCCTGCAGTAACATTATCAAGTCCTCATATTAAATTTGTTACCAAAACTGGTAAACACAACAGCATTACTTATTTTCTCATGTTCAGACAAATAAACCAGTTTGGTAAAGCAGATTGCATTCATAATAAAAAGAAATAAATATTGACTATCATATGCAAACTCTAGTTTTCATGGTGGTATAATACTGTGAAGTCTGAGCATTGCTTTTTTGCTCATCTCAATCAATCACAGCTCAAAACCAGGTGACTCATTTCATTAAAACTTTGTTACTTACATTTGTATTTATCGTGTGCTCTCTTGTCTTATTGTCTCTCCCAGTTCTCTCAACCGTGGCTCCCATCTCAACCTCAGCCCGTCGGGCCCCGTTCCATCCGGCTTCACCTCGTCGCAGGAGGAAACACCGCAAACGCATCAGCAAAGCTGCCATCAGAGCCATGATCATGTAGAGCTGCAGGTAACAGGAGGGAGAAGGGAGGGATGAAATGATCTAGTAACCTCATTGTCATTTGACCTGAAGACTGTTGTTAATAATCATTTCTGCAAGACCAAATGTTTAAAAAGCCAAGAAAATGAAAAACAACACATTAATCTTGTAAATCTTATTCTCTTACAGGAAATGGTCAAGCTGCTCAAAAACTGTTGGTGATACACACTGTTCCAAAGGAATATGGAGAGACAAGAAAAGAAACAAGACACTTTGGGTTCTTGAGTGTGGGACAGTTGGTTCTATGAATGGATACTAAGGAACTGACAAAGGTGACGGACGCTCGGGCTGTTTTTAATACAGAACAGCTTTACAGAAAGTCACCCTTTTTGTTCTAGAGCTGCCGCAGTGCGTCCAGCTTCATGGATTTAATAAAAGTGCAATCTTATGAACTCGTTGACACACTAAACACTGGATTTCATTTGTTTGAATATGAATGGAAAAGACGCCTATCAGACACCTAAAGCTAGACAGATGGCAGCCATTGACTGGCTACTTAAACACATTTCACTTCTAGCTTAACTACTGATTGTTCAAGATATGGAGAACCTGACTTGGACTTCTCCCCGTCATTTTTGGACTAAACGTGGAGCTGAAGTTGAAACTGGAGATGTGGAGAACGGAATTTCTTCACTGGGACGATAACTGGAAACTGGAGAATGCAGTGGAAACCTCAATGACAAACATTAGTGTTCTCCCACAATGTCTAACTGTAACGTCATCTTAACACTGGAGTAGCCATACACTGATCATACTGCATTGACTTTAGTGAAGTGCTCTGCCATATACTGTAGCTAAATGTACTGGAACTATCGATAACCTGCTCTTTTTATACTACTGCCAGATCAAAAAGGAATAACAACCAAATGCCTGCCTAGATAACATGCTATGAATATCCACATTAACGTGAGTCTTAAAGACATAGCTTTTAGATGTTGCTGTAAGCCAGCTATCGCCAGCACTGTACACATAAATGCTTTTAGAAAATTATTTCTAGGAGAAACAAATGTATTTCTTAACTTATTTAAAAAAAAAAAGGAGGATATTAACTCTTCCAGTTCTCAAGTGTAATTATTGTTGCAAACATGTTTCAGATGATAATTATTGGTTGTACAACTGTTACTGTTATGAATGTTATTTTTAATATAAAATAAAAATGGTCAACAAATACACAGTTTGATTATATCGAGTTTCAAAATGTTTGTGCACATGTGTTCAGCTCTGCACGCTCGCAGTCGACTCGTCTGTTAATCTTTACTCTATGACAGCGAGCCCTGAAGCTCTGTCCCGCAAAGCAATGTGGGGGTCAGCAGAAGTGTCTGGTTGCTATAGAAACGCACAGAGAGACGTATCAACATAGAAGTATCGTATGGTGAAAGAGAGATGAGGGAGGAGGGGTTGTCCAGGAATGGACAGAGGAAGAATGGCAGAATGGGAGAGAAAGAAAGAGGGGGGGGGAGGCTCCGTTAGAGGTGGTGGGGGAGGAAGAAACTTCACAGGAAAAGCTGGAGAAAGGGATTAAAAACGAAATAAAATGATGAGTGTAATAAAGTAATCAGGTTATAAAAATATATGATGGAGATTATATAAAAGTAGAGCAAGACAGAGACCTGTGATGAAAATAATTTAAGGAGTGGCAGCCTAAATGTCATCTGTTGTGTAATGGGGGTTTCCCTGTAAAGCTAATTCGGTCAGCAGATTCTTGTCTTTGAGACTGATGACTCTTCATGTACTTGACCAGTCCCTGAGGTCCATAAACACACAAATACACACACTTCAAAACTGTATGAACAGAGTGGAAATCGGAGTGGTCTGTAAATCCAAGTCATGTGAAAAAGTCAAACCTGGGACTTTATGAGATAAATGTTAGTCAGTTTGATGGAATAATAAGGATCATCTGCACAGAAAGACATGAAAAATGACTGTAACTATACTGGAAGTTTGTTAGTGTTATTACACGGTGAATTGAAAATCTTTAAACTAGGAAAAAAGCTTTTAAGTACACTTCTGAGTGCATGTAGACATGAGTCACAGTTAAATCAATGGTACCAGAAAAAGTGTGAAATCCAACACAAAGATACCACAAGCTGTTCCAAAGTGGCAGCTATTAATAAGGAGAAGGACGAAGAAGAAGAAGAAGATGAAGATGATGATTTTATGTGCACTGCCATATAAGTAAAGTTCCTCAAATGAAGCTGGATGGAGAAATTACTACTTTGGATCAACAAGAGGAGCAATTTTGGATAAAGAGGTGAAACTGCTGAAGCTAGAGGGATGAGCTTCCAATACGATCAATCACTGATCAATGTTCAAACAGCAGCTCATCAGCGTATAAAACAAACTGGTATTACTTACTGTATATTGTCAACTTAAAAAATACATGTCTAGCAATATATTACATGATTCCTATTATTACAAAGCAGAGCATTAATAACAAATCAGAAACAATGTGCCTCAAAAGACGAAAAGTGCAATTAGTTACATGACACATGCTGTTAACTGTAAATAACCCTGCCCATTACATTTGGACTAATTCTGACTGAAGCCCAGTATGGGTCAGATACAGCACCAGTCATGTTGTATTTAACGACACACCCACGTGTTGCTATCTCCAAGGAAAATTTTGAATTATTCCAAGCTGGGCTTTATATATGCACTTCTGAACATCGTTTATATCCGTTTTAATAAACTGTACTCACCAAAGTAATGTTTTTTGGTTTTTTTTGGGGGGGGGGCTGCAACACAGTCCCAACAGTGTCAACAACACAGGCAGTCAGACAATGAGAGGTTATAAACAAAAGAAGAATTTCAACAAAAATGTTCTCAGAGCTTGTCCGTTAACTTGGTGAGTACAAGGGTGGTCCCATGTTATAATAAGCACAAGTTGCTTCTTCTGTCCTGAGAGGCTCTTTTGAAGACTGAGAAAATTCTCTCCTTCAACACGCCCATGGATAATAAAAACACACTGTCATCAAGATAAAATCAATGTTTTATCTTAATTCCTCTAATTTTTTTCCACCAAACTGAAGTACAATGTGTGTTTTTTCTTCTTCTTTCGTCTCAGTTATCCCGTTATCTTCCAAATGTTTCATTCGTTTTTCCTCTCCTGTCTTATCTTCTCTTCTCTTCCACTTGTCATGACCCTTTGGTTTGGTCCAGCAGCCAATAGGCATGTAGGTGTAAGGATGTGTGGTGAAATGCACCAATGAGGGTGAGCCAAGGTTCAGCCAGGTCAGAGGGGCCAGACAGAATCTCAGTCACCATGAATGTCTATGTGCACAAGCAGCAGTGTGCATGTGCACATGGCTGCCCGCCATACCTGCAATGTCCCCCTGACAAGTGTGTGTGACTGTGTCCGTGTGTTGTGAAACAAATGGAGAGTGTGTCTTCTGGCACGGTGTCCCGATGTGAGCTGCTTAATGAGCTGGTAGCTGGCAGCCAATCATGGTGACCAGCGACCTCCGAGGTCACACCAAGACGTCTTGTGTAAACAATGCGGTGGGCACTCCCACATTTAGCGAATACCTGACAAGACGCACACACACTTGGAAGTGAGGTCACGGTGGTTAGGGTACAGTTTTAGCAGATAAATACACACTTACATGCCTATATACAGTATGCTGGCAAGTTAAACACACACACACACACACACACACACACACACACACCCTCACACACACACACACACACACACACTGTACACCATCCTGACTCACCTCTCTGTGTAATTTATACTTGTCTGTTATCCTGTTCACCTGAGGGGAGACACAAGATGATTTCCCTGAGAATGACTCACTCTGAGCCGACGTTGGCTGAACATGCACTTACCACACATATGCACCCTGTTCTGTGTGGTTTCCTCACATTTCTCATACTGTAAATCTCACACAGCTGTAAAATCAGCATAATTCTATAATGTTTTAGCAGCAGCTTCAACAACAGGGTACAAAAGGCCTTAGAGAAACAAGTCAAGGAGGCAAAGCACAACTGGAATGATTAGAAAAAGATTCTGATATGTCTTATTTAGGTAGTCAAGTAGCATATTCATAATTTTTCTGTTCTTGTAAGAGTGACCTTGCACCTACAGTTTGGTTCTCAGACTTCACTCGTGCATATTTGAATTCAGATCATTCATTCATTTGTTTCCTTCTCACAACCAAAACGCCTCTAGTAATTAAAAAGTCTCATGAACTCAGATTGTGTTTACTCGTTGACCAGACTTTCAGTAAACCCCTCATTTGTGTGTTCTACATTTTGGCCCAGTCCGCCTCTTATTGTGTCAATATTATCTTGTCTGTCCCAACGGGGAAGTGAATCTCCCTTTCTCTGTTTGTTTCACTCAGAAGGAAACCCAGATGACCACCCCACCCCACTGACACACACATACACACACCCAGTCTCCCTCTGCCACAATAGTGTTGTCATGTAGAGAGAGTGTGTTTCTATGTGTGGGAGTGGTAGTTTGGTCTCCTTCTTGTTTGCTGTGGGGGTGTTGTGGCTCCATGTGCGGCCTTGTCTGCCCCCACTCCCTAACACACACACACACACACTGTCCTCAATCCACCCTCTGTCTCAGGACACACACAAACAATCATGTGTGCATTATTCTAAAAACACATCAGCAAGCACACAGTGGTTTTATGTTTTTTGGAACAGGTAAAAGTCAAGTTTCAGGGCTTGTTCAAAAATTGTCTCCAGTGAAGTTCTACGTTGCTCAGTGCAAGTAAACCCACAGGTTTTTACAAACAAACCGTAAGTTTGTTGCAAATCTTTAAGGTCCCTGAATACCAAACACTAGACCTCATTTTTAGGTTTTACCTGCTCTAAATTTCAAACTTTGAAGTCATTAGGAAGTCACGTAGATCAGGTCTAACAGACGTCAAGTCAAATTATAGTCAGAAGTCATTAACCTTTATGACTCAGACATAATGAGAATGCAAGTCAAATTCTAACCTTTACCCTAAAACCAAGAATTAGCCCTTAAACAGGCCTTTCTCTCTGACAAACTCCTGATCTTTATTTGTTTGCTATACTCACTTTGCCACAAGCTGCCCCTGTTTTGTATTTGAACAGTGACAGGAAAACCTCATCCTGAGAAAGACAATAAAGTCATGTATCCTTAGAAAATTTTCAGGACACAACAATCAATAAATGCTTTCAAATATGACTTTGGAAAGCGTCATCAAATTCCAGGTATTGAGGGGACAGGTCACAAAGGTCAGGTCAAACAAGTCAAGTGCCACAGAAATTGTAGCCACTGAAAAATCCCTTTGAAGAAGTGAAAAACCACCTCAGAATGATCTCACTTTCCAAAAATGTTCAAACTCAAATGCACATACACAAAGTATTTCAGCTGTTCCTCTTGCTCCATCTTTGTCATTATTCTACTTCTACACACAATAGCTTGGTACTCAGCCTTCCCGCACATCATCCTGCACAATTTCCTGTTGTTAACAGTCATAATTACTGGACTGTATATGTGTGTGTGAATAAAAATCAACCCATTAATTCAAAATCTGTTTCCTCTCCCACAAGCACCACATTTCTGCACATGATCTGACATTATCACAGCATGATATTAAAAACATGCAGGTCTATTTTCTGACCAAATATACAACGTTATAATAAATATGGGTTTGTCCATGAGGAGAGTAACTTTCCTTCACAGGCCGCTCAGTTCACAAACAGGCGGTTGAGCATGCCCTCAAGCTTGGTCTGAAAATACTTAGTTTATTCGCAGTGGGACCCTGCATCAGTTGTTCATTAACCCAGAGTTTCAGTCCCTGAAAAAAGCAGGAGTGGCTCTGAGGCTAGTGGAGCCCTAGGACAGCTATGCATACTTTAAGCATTATTTATGGCAGGGCTCATTGGTTATGGTAACTAGGTATTAGCTCATTTCAAGATATCCAGTGAAATTTACAGAAGTGAAACAAGAAGTGCATGATCATCAATTTCTTCTGTCCATCCTGTTTTTCACAGAGAAGTGCTAAGATCCACTTTTCCCCTCATATATTCCATCCTTATCACACTGTTCTCATCACGCCGCTCTATACTTCTCATGAAAACAGGAGGGAATGTAGAAAGAGGAACAGGTCTTTCTTTCTGACCAGAATTATATCTGTCTCTGGTTTCTTTGGGGATATGTTGTAATGTGGCAATCATGTTGCAACATTTGCATGCACTTACATCCTCAAAACACACACATACTTTTCCTGAAGGTCTGCTGTGCACCATTGAAAAGTTTGTGACTAAATAACCAAAAATAACCTTCAAATCATATTAGTCATTGGGTTTCTCTTCTTTCTTTGCCAGCACGCATCTTAACTTCTAAACATATAACATATAAAGATATTAAAACAGAGAACCATAGCTGATCACAAAACATTAATCAAATATTAATCACAAAAAATAGTGTGACTATTTCTTTGCGGGGAAAGTGAGAAACTTGAGTGAAATTTTTAAAATTTGAAAATGTATTTCGCCTATAACTCTGACACCCATTGATCCCAGAAACTGATCTGGTACATGGACATTTGAGGCTCTTTTGCTGCCATATTGTAATTTAAACTGAGCAGTGTATTTCCACCAGTAAATAAATGCAGAAATGTTGCCCTTCACTGAATTAGATGTTTTTTTATGTCCTTTCAAAATTAGGACAAAAATTTGTGGACACTCTTTTCCACTTGCTTTTTGATCTGCTGTTCTGAGCTGGTCTTAATGGTCCGAGCTAAACCCCTTTGTTCCAATGAAAGTAAATCTCAGTGCTTCACCATACAAATGTGCTTCAGACAAGAGTCTGTTTTCAACTTTGCGCAACGGTTTGGGGAAGGTCCCTTCCTGTTTCAACATGACAATGTTCTTGTGCACATGCTTTTTGTACTTTTGGTTGGGTTTCTGAGTTTGATTTTAGATTCTAGGACATGACTGGCTTGTACATAAACTTAGGCCCAAATGTGTACAGCACCTTTGGGATAAACCGGATTGGCCGATACGGGCCAGACCCTATTGCCCAGCTGGCTGGCTCAGTCAAATGCTGCTATCACACAGCTACCCTGCATCTACCTGTAGGCTGTGATGATGCTTTTGTCACTGATTGGAACCTGACTGCAGTCAGTGTTTCTGAAGAGTCAACAATAGGACGTCTTGCATTGTCTTTGTGCCTGAATCAAATCCCTTTATTCTAAAATACGTCTGTTACATTTTTAGTTACCTCTTTTTGTTACCCAGCCACCTCCTCATCACTCATGCTTTGGTTTGGTTATCAGCTCAACTTCACACTCAGCACTCTCACTCTGTAATGACCCTGATCTCTCTCCCGCACTCTGTCACTCTCTAATCCACTGTTGTCCTCACTGGCCCAGTGGTTATTAGGCTGTAGCTCAGTTGCCCTGTGCTAACCTTTCCTTATAGGACATGTCTGCATGTGGTGTCCCATTTTCTGGGTGCATGTATGTGTGCCTTTATTTAAAGAGTTCTCTGTGCTGATTCAGCACATCTAGATGGTTAAACCATCAACTATCGAGTCACACATTATTAAACACATGAACCCACATCCAAAAAACAACACTGCTGCTCTGTATGTGATCTACAAACAGCATGTATACAGTCAAAGTGTATGAAAGCTATTCCATACACATGTAAATGTAGACACATATAGATGTGTGTATATGTGTGTGTGTGTGTGTGTGTGTGTGTGTGTGTGTGTGTATTTCTTCATGCCTTGGGATTTTATATTTGTTCACCCTTCTTCTCTGCTGTCTGTCTTCTTCTTGTTATGAATGTCTGTGCTATGTGTCTGTATTATTCTATTTGCAAATGTGTGTATTTTTGTGTGTACGTGCATGTGCCTGCATATCATCAGTGTGAGATCAGTGCAGTGGAAACTCTGACAGCGGAGGTGTGCCTCAGCCTTGGAGGCTTTAGCTTATGTAAGAAGCCAGGTGTATCTGTTCATTACAGATACCACAACCACACACATGCACACACACACACACACACACACACACACACTAACATTCATTGGGAAGAACACACTGGGAGATGCAAATCAAAGATTGACATCTTGTCACCTTCAGTGAATGATTGTTGCTGTGGAAACTCAACATGACCGCATGAAGTAACTACAGTGACTAGAGCCAAAAGTACTGTATCTATTAATGTCAAACAAGAACAGTGTAAAACTTATTATAGAACATTAGAACAAGGTGTGTAAAGATGCATCCAAATATGTCATGAAGCACGAGCTGCTGAGGTACTGCCTTTTTAAATGTTCTCCATTGTTTTCACCTGCAATTAGGGATCTTCACCAGAGGGAATAAATAAATAAATAAATGTCATAGCTATTCTGCCATTTCTCATCACAAACAACAACTACAACAGGGCGATGTCTGATTCTAACGCCTCGCTGCAAACAGAGCATCAGCTGTTCAACACTGGACTTATCGGTCCTTCTCCATTTTAAGTGTTATCTCTGTCTTTTGCTGACAGCTGAAAAATACAAGGACAGGCTTTTCACACATTCACAAATCAACACTCAACATCTTCTTTCCTTAACCCCCCCGCCCGCCCCCCCGGCAGAGCCACCATTCCCTCTTCTGTCTTTTTCTCTGGTTTTTGACAATGGCATTTTCTGTGAGCAAGTGACTAAGACTCAAAGAATGTGAGTCTGTGTGTGACTCTGTGTGTGTCCCTCTCCGTACTGTCACAGGCTGTCAGGGCCAGAGACGAGAGAGTCTGACAAAATGACAGCGGGACTGTATTTCAGCCTCCCATTGTGACTGAGCCGGGGTCACAAACCTGGTGTGACTTTAGAAAAAGAGAGCGAGTGAGCATCACAGAAAGAAGCAAGGCTGCTATGTAAAGGGGTTGAGAGATTATGATTAGACATTATGAAAAGCTTATTGTTCTCAGGTATAATAGAGAAGAAACAAGAACAAATGTCTGATATGTGGACTCACATTAAAGCTGTAACCATTGATTTCTTTCCCAGACAGACTGATATATTTAGTTTAATAAATGTGGTAACAACCCGCACCTCTATTTACTCACCCAACAGACAAAGGACATTTGGGGTTTATTTAAATCAGTGAAAATGCAGCTTTTAGTCCTGTTTTGGTATCCACCAACTTAGTCCAAATTTATTTACCAGATACTTTGCCATTTTGTGTAGGCCAGAGCTAATTGCTGAAAGTGGCTCCCTGTTAAAAACAGAAATAATGAATTAAAATTCTTCAGCTTTGTTTGACTGGACTTAAGGTCAGATAGTGTTTTGCAGTCAGATCATTTCAAAAGATCACTTTCATGCTTGTGTGTGTGGCTCACTACACACACACAATATCTTACTTGTTTAACTTACTGCCAAACTACATAAATACCTGGATTGCTATGCTATGTTTGTACAGATGGATTGCCACATGTGTGTATGTGTGTGTGTGTGTGTGTTTGGGCACGTGTGTGTTTTGCATCGTAGCTGTGTTTTCCAGGTCCTGAGACAGGAAGTGCTACCTTAGCAACATGAGGAAAACAAAGGAAGTACAAAGTGCGTGCCTTAAATTCCAGCGTTTCTTACACCAGTGATGGAGCGAGAGCCAGAACCCGAGAGCACCAGAGACATAACAATGAGCAGCACACAAAGTTTCACCAGAAAGACACAAATGTTCAAACTGGAGGGCTTGATTCACACAGATGGCTAGACACAGACAAAAGGTCAATTATGAAGCTGCGGAAAGAAAAGACAATTATGGTGGATATGGGTGAATATACACATATCTCTAGAAACAGATGCCGCAGGAATGTCATTCATGTCTCACAGCAATAATAAACCCAAATCACAAAGATATGACAGACATCTTAAGAACTAAATACTCAAAGTGAAAGTATCGGCTGTGTAGGTGAACATTTCTTCACTAGTGTAATATCATAAGCCTTGTCAATGAGGTTGACAATAGAGGTTTGTTATAAAAAAACATGATTTTTACCTTTTCTTTTATTCTTTTATAGTAATAGAAGTAAATGTTCTTCTGTTCTGAGAGACTGCAGTAAGTCTTTAGGAACTTTGCCCAGCTGTTCAACTTGAGTGATGGAAGCACTTACTCTGAAGTTCTCCCTGTGTCCCTGGTTGAGATTGAAATAGTCCTAAATCAAAGATGGAGGTGCCTAAAAGCATTTACTTACTGAAAGGTCTTTCATTTAAGGTCAGAGCAAACTGTTTCTAGACTCTGCTTAGACCTGTACACACTAAAATGAGCACTGATGACTGGATTTTGGATCCCCAGCAACACATACAAGCACTTCAGAACATTAATATGGCACATTGTTGATTTTAATCGTAATTTAAGTGAGAGCTGTCTTCAGTCTTCAGTGCTACATAAACAAAGTCCAAAGTCCACTCATATGTGTTCACACAGTGCACTGCAAATGTGGGTCCCTATATTTCAGACCACTTTGAAGCTGTAGTAGTAATTTGGTTGTGTCCAGATCAAACAGATTTGAATAGCTGGTCTGAGCAGTGAGTGAAGCTGACTGACAAAAATCTGCAGCCTTCTTTTGTCCCATTTTGTCTCACTGCTGTGTTCCTAACTCCTCCTCCTCTGATCGAACCAGCTTTTCTCCTCCACCTCCTCTGTGTGACCTTGTATCTCCTCTCTCACCCGTCTTCACTCTGTCCCTCTATCAGTCTCCTCCTCTCAGTCTTGCTGGTTGTCAGCTGGGTTTGCAGGTGACGTTATTATGTCGGCATAGATTATTCTGGGGCCAAACACTGGCTGGATTTACTTGCTGCTGTGGGCTCCCCCTCCCCTCTCTCCATCCTTATCCTTCCCCTCTCTTTCTAAGCTCTCTTCCTCATTCTCTTCCTTCCTCTGCAAACCTCTTTTCTCATCTTCTAAACTCTGTCCTTGGTTTCTTTCCTCATTTTACCGCCCTTCCTCAAGCTTCCTCTGTGCTTCTTCACCTCAGCATTCCCCTATTCTTCATTTTCTTACTCCCTGTTCTCTTCTATTGAGGCCTCTCTACTTGTTTTTCCTCTTTGTTTCTCCTATTCTCCTGATTCCCTCTCTGTCCCATAATTCCTTTCACTGCCCCTTCCTCCATTCGTGAACACATGAAGTCATATTCTACTGAACAGAATTATCTGTCAAGCTGCCGTAGATTAGCGATATCACAGGACATCACAAGGAGAAGCCGAAAAAGACTGAAAGTCCAGAAACATGCAGGAAAAAAAAAATCATTCTGACTGCTTTTAATTGTCTGTCAAGAAAGTATATGTCTAATAGACAAGCTGTACAACTTATACACTGCTTTATGGAATAATTTTATGTTTCACTTAGAAAAAAGGTTTTAAGGATGAACTACTGGTATGTCAGGGAAATGTTCCCATCCTTAATCATTCAGCCTTTTGTACCTTGTACTTTGAGATAAGCTACCAGCTTCTGCTTTACAGAGTCTGACTGCAGGGATTTGTTCCCATTCAGCCGAAAGAGCATAAGTTTAGTCACCCACTCATGCTGGGAGACAATAATAATGCTTGTATTTGGCATTCACATTTGTCCCAGAGGTTCCGGACAGGGTTTAAACCCCAGGCTCTGTGTGAGCCGGTAAAATTCTTCCACACCAAAGCAAATTAAAATACATGTCGACGTCCTCCCTCCTTCTTCTCTTCTCTAAACTTTATCCTATCTCATTCCTGTGCCAGGCACTTTAAAAATTGTTCCTGCTGGGCCTGCACTCTTTACCTGCATCCCTAAGTCCCCTGCCTCCCCAACACCCCCCCACCCACACTGTGTCTGTCTCTGTTCTGACAGTGTGATCCATGGGGGCATTATCTTTCCATTATCTGTCCATCCCGTAATCATTTCCCTCACCTCACACAGGGTCTTTGGAGAATATTAATCAGCTCACAGACAAGTCTAATCACTGCTCTGGGGCTATAATGGGAGCTGCAGTCCATCAGGCACTAACCACACACACACACACACACACACACACACACACACACACACACACACACACACACACACACACACACACACACACACACACACACGCAGGTGAAATAACAGTTTCCAATTAGTCTGTTAGTCTCTCAGTACACTATGTTCACATAAATCATAAAAATAATACAGATAGGGCTATTAGAAAAACTGATACGGATAAGCACATGCAATTTGTCAGGTAAACATCCCAACTTCACACAAAATGCACACTGCAACAAATCATACCAGTTGGACCAGTTTGTTAGTTTGACCATTAAAACTAAAAACTTTTCTTAGTTTTATGAAGGTTTTGGTATTTTTAAGGTTTGTTCCCAGCCCTTAAGAGGGGTTTTCTAACAATATAAGAAATCAGTTCTCTACTTGACCTTTGCTGGAACTTGCATTATACAGGTAGAAGGATCAGAGTGCGACTCATGCAACATGGGTCCACAGAGCTGTTGTGTTCAGTGTCATCTGAGGCCATTGAGAACCATCTGATTATCTGAATATATTTACTAGGTTCACCCATTAATGGCAACTCTTTGTCCAAGTTTTATCTGTATCTGAATCAAGGGTGTGTCACTTGCTTTACAGATTGTAAAACCATTTGTGATAAAATGGTGACTTTAAGCTATATAAACAAACTAACATGACTTGATTTGATATCACAGCAAGTCAAGGGATGTTGAGCCTCCAAATGGTTCCAGGAACATCACAACAACTTTTATTGCTTATTGCTTTTATTGCAGTAATTTCGCTGTGGCAGGAAATCAGACCTATCATGCACTATGGGACGAGGCAGGGAGAATCCAGAGTAAAATTATGCAGCCATCCAAATTTCAGCAACTGTGCCATGCAGGCATTAAACTGGAAAAGACTATGGCACAGTGATATGTGATTACAGGTCAAAGAATACTGGGAGTCATTGGATGTTAACAGCAGATGGGTGTGAAATAGGGAGAAATATAAGGGGAGAAATATCTTATCGTATTCTAATGTTGTCTGGTATTTGATTTTTGTAATATTATCGTACTTTTTCCTCTTTCCTGCATTGGATGTATCACCAAATACATAAAATCAAATTTATCCCATAAATCCTTCTGCAGTACATTACCAAAGCATATTTTAATCCAAATGGCAGAAGGAAAAAAAGGGCAAAAGATGAAAGAATAGAGTGTTTTTCCTCCAACAGACCTCTTTTCTTCCAAAATGAGCCTGATTATGAATGGCTGCCCTGAGGTGGGTGGGAGGAAAGAGGAGCAGAGAAGGGAGGGATGAAAGGAGGAGAGGAGAGAAAGATCAGAGGCTGAGGGATGTTCATTGGGGGGTACCAGCACTAAACACACATGAAACTATGAATGTCCTAAGCATGTGCCTGCACATATGTAGCCGTAAAGAGCCTTAAAAGGAGTGATGCAATTGCATACAAGTAACTGCCAAAATCACAGAAACAGTAACTTGGACCTGTTCACACATGCTGTCTTTGTTACTACACATGTTAAATTGTTGTGTGCAGAGGCATTTTAAAATTCCCAAACTCTCTCCTTTAAACGGGGTGAGAGGTGGAGGACAAGTTACAGAGGGGTGTAGTGTGAGGTGGAATGTTATGGAAAAATAATGGCCAAGTGTTTATGTGAGGAAATATTTGTGTGTATATGTGTGCGCGTACGTGTATAGACTATAAATCCAAAGGGGGACTGCAGCCGACACAGCTGTTTCACACCCATCCAGATGTCAGTGGCGAAAGAACGTGCACAGACCTATACTGTACACATCAAAGACAGTAGAGCAGCACAGATGCATACACAAATACATACAGATGGTGTTAGAAGTCACTGGGACCCATCTTTGAACAAGCTCTCCCTCCCGAGGACACACAAATGCAGACTATGACATACAGTTAGTGGGCCATTCCAGCAGCACACATTCTTTGCCATCATGGTAACAATAAGACAACTCATAAATCTGCTCCACCAGGAGGGGTGCTGGACCTTCGCCATCAGGGTGACAATCATAGACACATGGTTACAGATATGTAACCATCATGGCTCTTACGTTTTCAGAAAAGACTTGTCTTGCATAAAATAAATGAAAGAATGAAAAGGTTGTGGAACAGTCAGAGAGAAAATCATAATAATTCTCAGAGGAATTAAATAATAATCTCCTGTTGGAAAGTCCTGTTTGTTTCTCACCCATGTGGGAAGTAGTTGTAGTGACTTGGTCTAGTATTTGACCACATCCAGATATTAGACAGCATTTCACTGGTGGACATTTTAGTGACAGAAATGAAGCTCAGAATTATCAGAGATGAGGTTCTATTTTAAATAAATAAGATGCTGCTGTGCCACCCTGCTCCTGTTTTCTTCTCGTATTAGACAAGTTACACTGTCCAATTTTTATTACAAAGTCTAGTGTAGAAGACTGTACCTCAGGTTTCAACATGTACAATAAGCTGTACATATACTTATTAAAAAATATTTCCATTACACACTTAAAATAATCCTTAGCAGTGATCTTGATCTACTCTTGCACTCAAAGTGCAAACATACTGCTTCTTATTTTCTGTAGGATGTCACTGAGTGTCCCACATTGATTTTAATGTTTTAAGTTACTATTTGCTGCAAAGCTAAGCTGGCTATGAGTTGAATGGTACTCAGTTCTCTTTAGCTCTTCATAAGGTCCTTATGGTTCTGCTGAATGAACAGAGCTCTTTTGTGTTTTAAGATGGTGACTGCTAGAACAGACACACCAGTTCCAAGGGGTAACAGCTCTGTTTCCACTGAGGATCTGTCACTAAGTAGGAAAAAATATCAAATATGACGTAGTATTTTTTAGGTGTAGGCAGGATTACCTTTATGAGGAATATCTGTCTGTATATTTGCCAACATAGCTTCAAAATAAATCACTGCAAACTCTGAAATGGAGTTTTCTGCAAACTGTCATGATTATTTGACCAGGCGATCTGAGCATACTATTTTAACCTGTTAATCATGTCACAAGTTTACAGTATATGTGTCCATATACTGAGTTGATTTCAAATCCTGTCCTACACATGTATTTTCTCTGAGAAGTGCAAAAGCACTTGCAAGAAGTCAGTACACTGGAATTACAGGAGGAGAAGGACCAGCAGTCAGTGGATATGGGAACGTTTAAATAAACAAAACATAAAGTTATAGGAGCTGAAAATAACACCTGTCATATTTTGGTAATTCATGTATTGAATCAGCACCAATGGCAGCTCATATATCTGACTCCAATTATATTCAGCTCTATCGCTCATCTGTGTCGTTTGTGAGCCATTTGTGAACCATTAAAAAAAAGCAGTCAACTACATTTGGATTGAAGCATGATTGTTCTGCCCACAGGCAGCTCAAGGGGGAGGTGTCAGCAGGGGCCTACCAGACTCGACACATATTATAGTACAGCTATACCTAACAGAGACATTATTGACCAGCAGCCTCTCTGCTGTCACTGATAAACTCGACATCAAAGCTGTGTTGCCTCACACTTACATTTTTAAAGCAGTAGGTCAACATGCTGGAAGATCAAATCCTTTAGTGTTTATCTGTGTGCAAAATCATAATACAGAGAGAGGTAGGAGACAATTGTGCTTTTGGTCTACTTTAATATTTACTTTACAGAATAAAATGGTTAAATTTATTGCTATTCAATTTCTAACGACCATATTTCAGTGAAAAATAAAGCCATTTTGTCAGTCCTGTGTATGGAAGGCATACATGCCATTGTGTCTTATACAAAGCATTACATGTCGGGGTGGAAGGGGTTTAAGTGAAAGAGGATGCTTCTACCATCAAGACAAAGTTGTTGATAGGGGATGAGGGCACTTTGGCCAACTTCTATCCTGCGGGTAGCACTGAAGAATGAGTGTATCTATTTTCCTCTTTAGGATGTTTTGAAGGTGAAAGTGGAGCCTTTTCTGAAACAGAAACACACAGAAACACACAGAAACACACCGGCCTCTTAACCTGCATCTGTCACCTTTAAGTGGAAATTTTAAAACGATGCGAGCACAGCTGCATGTTGAGGGCTGTAGAATAAGACACAAAATAAAACACATATGATAACAGAGAGGCGTCTCCTTGTCGAGCCATAAAACTGACAGTTTTAAAGAGCTTGTAAAACGTATTTAATTTCAATTTAAGATCAAACACAGAAAGCAGTCACTTTCTGTGTTGTCATGTGGTGACTTGGGGCTATAAGAGTTGCACAAGAAAGCTAAGGAATGCTGCAGAATTACAGTATTATAGACTTTAAAATGTGTTTTATTGCCTTATACGTAGCCACTGGTGTCTGTTTATGTCTTTATAGCAGAAAGACTTTACAGATTAAAAAAAAACTGTTGGGCCACACAATTACAAAGACAAAATAGTTCCCACTTCTTTTTTCCTAGCCATGCTGGAATCATTTGTTTAGGTTGGAGGTAGGTTTCTGCCATAGTGAATGATATTTCATTTTTATACCATATGTGAGAATATGAGCAACAGCATGTTTGTACTTGAATCTGTGCTGAGAAAGTTCCCACTGCCAGTTCTGCCTCATAACTGTCAATCTGGTGTCAAAAACTTGGAACAACTACATGATTTTTTAAAATTCGCTATGTAGAGGAAAAATCTGAAGAAACAGTGGTAAAAATCCTCCCAAAATCCTAAATTCTGCTGCAAGAGGCTTTTGTGCAGTTGCAATTCTTTACTGCAGAAACATCCATCCATCATCTATACCCGATCATGATCTTAATAAAACAACTAAACCTAAACATGAGCAGTGTCACACAGCTGAAGTATGAAACTCAAGGCATTGTTAATAACCTGTGAGCCAAAGTCAAATGTTCTTTAAAATCTAAACTATATAAAAAAAAAAATAAAAAAAGACTTACAGTAACAACACACTAGTGTGAGTGGTCCTGGTGTAAGGTGAACCTCTCGAAATGTTATCTGGCCCTGCCCACTGAGCTGAGAGGACCATGGGGGAGATGGGTTAAACTAAAGGTTAAACAGAAGGTTGGTAGAAGGTCAAAGTTAGATTATGACTGGGAAGGCATTTATAGAATCAGATGTACTTGGCAACATCAAGTTGAGGACTACAAACAGTGAGGACTGAAAGCAGTAAATGAATTCTCGTTGAAAATTCATTTATTCACAACTTCCTTCTGTGACAGTTCTAATCCTCCTTTGATGAAACAATGACCTTTATGAAACATAGAAAGCATATGAGCAGTGGATATTTACCACTATTGCCTTTTAACAAAGTAACTTCAAGCTGACTTTGCACTTAATATCACAGTTATGGCTGCACAGTTAATTAAATAAAAAAAATAAGTCATGTCAATGTTTAGTCTAAATTAAACATTTAGTATAATAGTGGTATCACTGGGAACAGGATGATCACAAAGCCAATCAGTGCCAATAACGTTATTTCGGTGGCATTACATCTTTGAGAATCAGATGTATGCTGATGATGTGGTTGTTTCTATCAACATATGCTTCTGTCTAGCTGAAGAAACACTGGGTCACCAGCTGGAAATAGGAGAACAAAATTTCATGTTATGGTACTTTGTATACACAAAACAACACAGTGCTGAGGCTTTTGTTGACGAGGAACATATTTGCAATGAAACATTTATCTATCTAAAATATGAAAAAGTAACAAAATCTGTCTTGTTGCTTTTGTTCTTGTCTGATCATTTTCACAGCAATCATATTGTCTGTTATTTTGTTTTTGGGATACAAAAATTAGTTTGTAGGAAAGGGTTGTAAAGGGTAAGTTCACCATATTAAAAGGATGAGTAGGACGCACAGCAGCTTACACACCAAAGAGATCCATCACTGACTGATGAAAGGACCTGCAGATTCAGCTGTGTCACTGAGACAAACCACAGAAACCAACTCAAACACACCTCAGTGGAGGGAGGGCGTAGATACTCAGCCACTCTTAAACAATCCTGGAGGTTTAAGTCTTTCAGTAGTTCATCCACACAAGGCCCAACAAGGGCAGCGGCTCTAAGAACACGCAAACCCTAATTACAGTTTGGACCTTCATGAAAAAGCTTCCGCCCTGACATCAAATATAAAGTCACTGAAGTACTAAGGCTTTCATTTTTTTCCCTTTGTTTCAGGTGCCAGCACAGCAGAAGGAGCAGGGGACAGAAGAGGAAATAGTGGAAAGATAACGGGATTTAGAAAGAGACTTGGACAGAGACAATAGTGGAGACAAAATTGATAAAAATGATAAGAATTTCCAGTGGAAATGCCTTCATTTGTGAACTTCATGAGCCAGGTCTTCCAGTTTCCAGCTAACTTGACTATATCAGAAAGTGTGTGTGTGTGTATGTGTGTAATTTTGAGGGACTTTTCCTAATTTGTTTCCCCTTCTCTGTCACTTAAGGTTAACAATGGTCTGTGTTACAGCGGACAGGACACCGACACCCACACACATGCCTGGGCACTGACCAATGTGTGTGTGTGTGTGTGTGTGTGATATTTTTGGTTACAGTTATTCTGATAACAGTGTGTATTCTTACATGGATGTGTTTGGCAAAGAAATTGTGTGTGTGTGTGTGTGTGTGTTCCTGTTTGTCAGTAGATTGGACAGACAGTTTACACCACAGATCCTGTGGAGGTGAGGCCGTGTGGGTGTTGAGGTGTTTGTGTATGTGTGAGTTTGTTTAGAGAAACGTCCGTATGTTTATAGGTGTGTGTCTGTACTGTATGAGTGTGTTTCTCCTACATAATATCCGCTTCTGCCTTTGTTCCTCCAAATTTGTTTTTGTTTCGTCTTCAAAATTGGACATTTAAAAGATGAGAGAAAGACGACAAATGGACATTTTTCTGTCCATTTAAAGTTTAATAAAGTAAAAAATATAATAGAAAAGAATAATAAGTAATATAAGAAACTGTCATTTGCATTTGCAGACTAATTTATAATATATCAAATATATCAATGGTTGTGTTTCCATTCAACCAAAGCTCCACAGATTCTGAAAAAGAAAATGTGAATAATGAAAATATTTTGGGTTAGTTCTGACACTAATTGTTCAGGTGACAGTGAATCATTGATTTGATTTTTTTTAAATGGAGCAAAACCTCCAGTGGCATTTAAGTCACATTCTTCATGTATGTCATTAAATTTGAACTTTGACTTACAAATGAACTTTTCAGATACGGATTATATGGATAGTATACATATACACAATTCCAAGTATTTCACACAACTAACATCAAATTAGGTTAAATTTTATTGGACTTTTGTTGGATGCATTTAATGTTTAATACAAACTTGTCTTTGGCAGAAACTCTGCCCGATTGCTTTATAGCACAGGACAATGGCACAGTTTTTCAAATACAAAGAGCCAAACTGGTCATCGTCTCGCCTGTGTGCTACAGTCAATCAAACATTTAATGTGAGGTTGAAAACATTTTACAGTTCGTCCAAATCAAGTGTCTTCAACTTCACAGTTAACTTCCAGAGAAGTGTTTATTTCAGCTTGACCTTTCTTGTATGTTTATCCTCTTCATAAAAGTAAATTAGTGTGCTCACATGATGAAATGAAAGTGAAGTGGGATAGTGGTAAAAGCCAGGAAAACAGCAATATCCTCTTTTCTAGCAGGAAGCACCTCAGTTTATAGGAAATGTAGTTTTCAATGGGAGCAACAATGTGAATTAACCTACATGAGCCAAAAATGACCAAAATCTAATTTGTCTTTAGAAATTATTCCAATGTTTGTTTGTAAACTGCTTCTAATTTTACATGATACAAAACCCACAGCCTGTGGATTTACAGTCTGGACCTGTGATCCTCATGGATGGAAGAGAAGAGCAACAACAGATTTTTTTTTTTCCATAAGTACTTTCCCTGGATTTTAGACTTCAGTCATTTTGCTTCTCTTTTGTTTCATTTCTCATCAGAAGTTGATCTTTGATCATTTTACAAAAATCCCCACTAACTCACACACGTACTCACATCCTAACACACACACATAAAATAAACAATTTGCCTGGCTTACTGTAATCCAGGAGAACAGATTCATTACTGTAAATCTGCTGCTGTAGGCTCTGTTTATGTTTAGTGCCATTTGTATTGTACGTGTTAGTCCCTGTTTTGTTTTTTTCCCTCATTCCCTGTTTGACCTCTCACTCTTTTTTTTTTTATTACTCTCCCTCAGCCCACCTGTCTCACCCTCTGACTAACTTTTCTTTCTCCTGTTTCAGACCTAAAGGAGAGTCACAGATTAAAGATTCATGCAGCCACAAAAACAAAACCCCTGACATCAACACACACACACACACACACACACACACACTGTGTCCTCCCACATCATCTCAGGCCAAGTTCTTGACAACAGACTCCCAGCAGTCTCTGCCTCCTCCACAGCTTCATAATTGACCTTCTGTGTGTGTGTGTGTGACCATCTGTGGACTCCAGTCGCCCTGTTTGAACATTTTCACTGTGAGTGCTGCTCACTGGTCCATCTCCACTTATTTTCTTCGCCCTCTGTTTCTCCTTCTCTGCCTGCCTTTCCCCTTCAAATCCTGCAGGCCTAAACGAAGATGACAGTATTGATCATAAAAACTCCTTTTCTCCTCCTCCTTCTCCTCTCACAGTTGATGGAAAATTTACTGCAGTGTTACGCAGTTTCACCCAGTCATGCTGCTGTTCTGGCTGCAATATTGAATCAATCATATATATTTTTCATTCTGACATAAAAAAAAAGTGTTTGTAACCAAAAATCTGAGAAAGATGAAGAGTGTGAGAAGAATTAGCTTTAGTCAATTTATTACAAACACAAGCGTAAACGCAGTAATGAAACATGGAAGAATCAGGGCCACGTGCTGTAATGTCCTGACTGTGTTCCTGCAACCAAATTGCTGGAAATACAAATAAAGCAGTACAAAGAGCGGTAAGGGGTAATTTTGTTTTCTTTTCTTAGAATCTAATCTGCTGGATGCTGCTAATGGTAATGATGATAATGGTCCTGATGCTGATGACTTGATGATGATGATTATGTTGATGAAGATGTACTGTGCCTCTGCAGCATACAGTCATCTGGGCTCTGAAACAAGCAGATCAACAGCACCTCTCTGTGGCAAACATGGGAACGTAAAGCTGAGAGAATACAATGTTGAGGAAAGAGCCCTTATTGTATATACAGTATATAATATATATACAGTACATATATATTTCTTCTATTTTTATTTCTTTAACAGTAACAGTTCAAAACACACACAGACACTTTGGGGGTCTGTGATTATACTGATCTCAAACCCTCCGTCAGTCGGGGCCTCCAACATGACGCATTTTGAAGACACCCTGAATTCATTTGATCAAATAAAATGTAGGACTTTTATTTGTTACGCTGTACTGTATCTACACTCTAATCTGTTTAAGCACATTTTATTTTGTAATCTGTGTTATATTATGTGTCTTTTACAGTATATAATTATATATTACCATGAACATTTTAATTAGACATAACATAAAGACAACAGGTTGGTTGTGATTCGAATTTATTTGACTTTTTCTTTGACTTGACTCAAGTCAGTTTACACTAACTCTCCTCAAAATGTTTATTATTTTTAAATTACCTGGTTGTTGCTGGAAATAATTTTGATTTAGTGTCTTAATGTCTTTTCTAACCACAATAAGGGAAATTTAAACATTTTCTCTAGAATTATTTCATTAAATTGATCCTCACTGTCTGTATGTTGTCGGCTATAATCTTGATAACTTAATAAAAGATGTAGAGATTTTTCAAAGTACAGTATGTGATGGGATTTCTATGCTGTATGTCTTAATGCTACATGTTCCTGATTCCCTCCACTTGTTTAAATATGCTCATATTTTACTCAGTGTTTATTACTCTGAAATGTGTGTGGGGCTTCTATAAGACAGATTTCTACATTATAAATGAGGATGAGCAGGGCAAATGTCTGCTGGCTAGACCAGAATGAGATAAAGATAGATTGAACTCATCACCAAAGACCAGGAGCAGACAGATCCATCTCTCACCAGTCCCCGTTTGTGTCTGGAGTCATCGTGCACATTCCCAATTTCAGTCACCAAAAGAGAAAACAGAAAAATGTACACATCTACTTATTTATCTTTGTTTGGCTCCATGTCACCACTGGCAGTCATTCATCACTGTCTCAACAGAAACACAACAGAACCCTCTCATGTGACCTGAGACATCTCACAATATAAAACACTATCAAGTGTGAATCACAAAAGGTGCTGGCAGCAATTAACAGCAACAAATTACAGCGTGTGCTGCCGGTCGACACTGTAATATCTTATAAAGACCAATGAGCGGCAGCATATCACAGCACAACAGCTGATCGGAGAGAGGATCGCTGCAGGGGAGAGAGATGAAACACAAAGTTTGAAATTCAACCATGGCAGCTGTACTCTCAGTGTCAATCCAACCTGAAGACATACACATCTGTACCTTTAATTCATACTATGGGTGTCTGAACTACAGAAGTGAACTACACTGTTTGTACAGTTTATCCTGTCTCACCAGTCTTATGATGACAGATATTTGCCTCTGCCTTTAAGTGTGGCCATTTAAACAGGCTTAAACATGTTTCTCTTTCCTAACACTGTACAGTATGACCCAGTTTGTTTGCAGTATGTTGCAGGATACTCCAGAAATTTAATATTGCACTTTAATAAAGTGGAACTCTTGATCAGCACAATAGCAAAGAATGGTCAAACTCGGTGTGGCACAGACTGGGAGGACTTTCAGTCCTTAGTATGGGTCAAGCTTTAAAACCGTGTCCTAGAGTTGCCAAAATGCAACTCAATAGCATCTTTTGTTAGACCCAAGCTTACTGCTAAATGCTCACAGTCATGGGTCCTGCTTCATGCTTTCATGTCTGCCCCCTTTCTTCATGGTCACTATAGCTGCATTTGATGTACAAATGCAGCTTGGAAAAGTCCAAGTTGAGGATTTAAACTTCTGACTTCAAAGCCTTCTATGGGTCACTGTGCCAAGCAGTCAACATGGCTGACAGTGAGAAACTTGTCCTAGCATGGACGTGAATGGCAGGCAGCATGAGGCATAGAGCTATGAAGTTAATAACATCCTGTAATCATACATGTTCAACAAATGTTTAGCATGACTTAAAGAGAAAAAACGATTTCAAAAGCTGCTCAAGCCAACAGTAGGATTTATCTCCCCAGAAAACTTTTGATGATATCCTCATCCCTGCAAAGCTCTTCCAAATGCTATTTAGACATTTTAATAACGTTACTGGAAGAAAGCAATCCCCAACACGACTGCAGTAAAAGCAGCGAGTGCTGGAGCAGTAACTGATCATGATGTGATTGTGAACTAGCCCTTGTGCTATTCTGAGTGAGTACCTGCTGTAAGAGGGAAGCTGTTATTCCAGTAATTGAAGATTTATGCTGCTGGAATTGCCAAATGAGAGAAACAACAAAGGAGAGAGAAGAAGAGAAGGTGAAAGGGAGGTCAAGGAAGTAAAGAACACAAGGGAGCAAGGAGACACACAGGAACCAGAATGTTGATGGATGTCCCTAAAGTTAGGCCAAATCCCTCACATTTCACCAGGCACCAGTCTGTTTCACAAGTGTCTGTGATGCCTGCATCGCAAACAGCCACTGCATGAAGATGTTTTGTCGCGTGACATTAGAATTCAAAGTGGACAGCACCAGATACAGTATATATTCATATTCATATTCATCCATTCATAAAATTCTCCATGTGACCATCACAGACCTCGACTACTTCATTTAGTCATTTAGTGAGAAGAGGTGGGGGCTAAACATTCATTGAAACAAACACACAGATGATATACTACATAAAAGTTAAACATCTTTTTTATAGTGTACACATTACACACAAGTAGCACATTGGCAAACAAATAAGTATTATATGTACACACTACACAAAATACACACAATAATTACATATAGGGGCACAGTACGAGGCAGCCTGCCATCATAGAAAACATTTGATTATGTGTGTACACAAACTGCATATAACAAAGCCTGTAACAAAGGGAATTAGGTTTTGAGACAAATGTCCTACCTTTTAGCAGACAGAAGAACCCAAACAGGTTTCTAGGTCCCCTCTCCTGAGCTGCTGTTTTACAAAGACACTTCAACTTTGGCTTCAAATGTGGTTATTCCACAAACAGCAGGAATTGTGTGGCTACTTCTTCAACAGGTGTGTGGCTAATGCTAACTCCAACAACACCAGGATCTGGGTGAGAGTGTTGGTAGATTCCTCATTTGGTTCACATGTATCTGTCTTTTCATTTTCATATTGTTTAAAGTAAGAAAGTCTCACACTTTCTCTGAAACCTGAAGCCATTGTAAAGAACTTAACCATGCTCACCTTAAAACAGCGCCCCCTGTGCCCTGGAGAAGCACAGGACAGACAAAAGGTCAGAAGGGGCGGTGATATTTCATTTGTTGTATGCTTACATTTGTTAAACAAAACTGATTGTGATTATTAATTATTTTTAAAACCTCCAAACTTATTTTTTTTTTGTTTTTTGGAGGAGTGCAGGTCTCTTCTGGAGGAGCTACCCCCCTGTAATTCAAATGCTGTCCACTACTATTTGAATTTTCATGGCTTTTAACATATTTTCTGCAGCTTAGTCATACATGTATGGGCTCAGCACACAGAACATGTGATAGAACTCCATATTGCCTCTGTTTATCCCTGTTCCTTCCTGGTCACCGGATGGGGCATGTGGCCACGTCAGTCTTCTCCAGAACTTATACTGTCCAGGGTTATTTCATTATTAGGCCTCCCAGTTCTTACTGGTGATTTCCAGTTTTCCCATCAGCTATCCCTCTGCCTGTTTCCCACTCTCCTAGTAATGTCTTTTCCATATTTCTTTTGGCCACTTTCCTCCTCTGGGCAGCATCTCATCTGCCTTACTGCTGGTGGCTCACAGCCCCTGCTGTCTGAAAGCCCGGTGTTTCTGCTGTCTGAGTATGTTAGCCATGTGCTCAGATTGACAAGCCTTCAGTGCACCTCTCAGACACTGCATGTTTTGTTAGCAGCTCATGGTATGTGGCTGGTTCACAGGCTTTCATGACTTTGGCCTTGATGGAATTCAATTATAAGCTTAATTAGATGTGCATCAGGCCTTGTGGCAGCAAAGACAAATGCCGATAATTAAATTCTGAGGAACATGCTACTTAGAGAGAGTCTGGCCTTTCTCACTGTGTAGGTTATAAAGGTGTAGAGAGAACAAGGATGACTGAGTCGACAGAGCATCAGTCAGTGTGTCAAACAGACAGGGGTCAGATTAACAGGCAGAAATACACACACAGGAAAGAATAAAATGTTCTCTCCCTGCTGATGCTGTCACTCAGTGATAAAAGTTAGCATCTTCTCAAGTTTCCCTAAAAACTGCACAAGGTGTGTTTTCAAAGTTAAATATAACCATAATGCAATTTACCTTTAATTTATCCTAATTAGCAAAACAGCCCATCTGACCTTCAATGTTCCAACTATATTTGCATATAGCTGATATCATTCTCTTCTCTACTGCATTTGTATCACCAGCCTGTGGGACAGGGACAGGGTATCTGTTTCCAGTCCATGCTAAGCTAAGCAAACCAAACATGCAGCCTGGCTGCTGGCAGCAGCTTCACATTTATCAGATTTATATTCGATTATAAAAATGTTGTTCATTGATGATGTGAGAGTATTTTTGAAAAATGACTGATCCAGATCAACATTTCTCAGCAGCATTTCTACAATTACTACATTTTAGATGGAACTAATAGTAACACCTTAATGAAACACACACACATGGATTTACATTTTATGAGATCTTTGTCCATCAGTAAGTCATGCCATGAACAAGCCTCCCCTGCTCACTGTCCTGGCTGAAAGCACCACCTGGAAAACGTGACAGCAGTCTAAGACCCTGGTGGTGGCAACAGTCTCCCTTTCACTGAAACAAAATGAAGCAGTAACTAAAAACAATCGCAGAGTCTCATGAGCACAATTCACAGTGATGCTCATGTTATTGTGAGGCCTGAATGCCTTTTGGCACAAAATATTTTTCTGTCTGCTAAAGTCAAACCAGTCTCACTGTGTTTGTCAATCATTTAAAACAGCAGGGTTGTATTGATTCTGTAGAAATTAAATATATATATATCTATTTGGAAACAGAGTAAAATGTATACACACAGAACATGTTTTTAAATCCCTGGGTCCTTATACTTACACTCAGATCATTTGTGTGTGGGTCTGGTGTGATGTGCAGCATCTGTTACTTATCTCTGGTTTTGCTCTTTGTATTTCTAAATATTCCAGGCCACAAATATCTATACAATCTTTGCACAAAGCACACAGTAGCAACATAACACTTCAGTGAGAGTGAATTACAGTGCTGTGCATACATGCAGGCCAGTGTACTGTGTTTCACAGGATCAGACTGTCACCAAAAAACCCATTAACACCTGAAAAAAACCACCATTTACACCAAAATGTGTCCAAGTGTCCCAGCTGTATTTTAAGATCGAGAATTAACCGTGTTTGAGCTCTTCCAAAATAACTGTTGTTTTGAATTCTGGACCGAAATTAGTTGGATTTTTTCCCAACTGAGAATAAAACATCTCTTCTTATTATGCAAAGCAGTTGAAAATTTGCTATCAAATCCAATCCATCACAAAATTAACAAGCACATTTTCTTGGTGGATTTGTCATTTTACCACCTTCTCTGAATAAAATAAAAACAAAATACAAACCTGAATACTCACTCATATAAGGGTGTTTATACTTCGGCATGGGTACCTCTGGTATGATAAGCAACTTTTAAAGGTACATAACTTCCACGGTGCCTGGAGGAGGCTTGTTAAAAAGAAATATGGGAGGAATAACTTTGCATTAAAGATGAGGAAAAACTGTCCTGCCAGCAGAGGCAATATTAGGATTTCCTGAGGCGAGTGTGAATGAAATGTAGACACATGGACAAATGAATCCACAGTGTGGGGGAGACAGCGCAATGGACACATAAACAAATAGAAAAACCTAACATGCTTTTTCATCACCACTTAATTCTTAAATCTGAACCAAAGTTGTTTCTCTGTGGAACAACAAATCAAACAAATATCAGTAGGTGGTTGGAATAAAACACAGATACTCCCTGATTATTTCATTTGAGGAACTTTCGATTTTGTTTGCAGTTTAATCTTGTAGTTTTGGGAGGGTGCAAAGAGTGATACAGCAAAAAAGCAGCTTGACAGATTCCATTAAAACACATCACTTAATGTGAGCTACACCCTTAAAAGAGGCACTGTTACGGCGGCTGCTGCAGTTTAGGTGGAGAAACTCTGGTGTGTTCATTGATGAAAAGTGTGAACACAGTTGCAATAATGATTTCTATTCTCCTGAGAAGAGATCAATTCTCCACCTCAGGGACACATATTTGTAGTAAATCTTCTCAATGCAATGTCTGCTAACACAATTCTTTTTTGAAGCTTTTGACTGAGTAGGTTTTCTTTTGGTGACCTAAGCTATAACGTCTGCAAATGTCAAATCAAATCCCAAATTCCAAGATGACGTCTCCAAATTGCTTGTTTTGTTCAACCAATAGTCTGGAGATGTTTTTAGTGATATAAAGCAGAGGAAAAAAAAGCACATCTTCACATCTGAGAGGCTGGAACCAAAGAATGTGTCATGCTTGATAAATTAAGAGGCTTTTATTGTAGATACAGTATT
The DNA here is from genome assembly GCF_900324485.2 of Mastacembelus armatus. Classification (NCBI taxonomy): domain Eukaryota; kingdom Metazoa; phylum Chordata; class Actinopteri; order Synbranchiformes; family Mastacembelidae; genus Mastacembelus; species Mastacembelus armatus. The sequence goes on from NC_046633.1 coordinate 2,793,718, forward strand.
TGTGATTGTTTGAAGCAGTGTTTCTGTAGAAATAAACCTCATCCAGAGAAAAACTGAAGCATGCCACATGTAAAAATAATATTAAATCAGCGTATTACTGAGTGAAATGTATTGGTTATTAACTGAAACAGCAATGAATTTATTAATGTGAATGGAGCTGAACCACACACCAGCATCATCAGCAGCATTACTGTATCACTTGGTCAAGTTCATTGTCCTGATATAAGAATACTTAATAATTTCCTATAGTTTCCCTTGGACTCAGCTCCCTACACCTCTCAGGCCTCCGTGTTGTAAACAGAGAAGTCAGAGGCCAACGTCGCGTGCAGTTCCCATGGAAACTGATTGACAGGTCTCTTGACTTTGCCCTGCTGACGTCTGCTCTCCTTGATCATCAGCAGCACGTCCTCATCGTCCAGGATACGGATGAGGTCACCCTCGGGGTCACGGTAGTTCAGAGCGATGTCCTCCTTGTGGAAGACATTCCTGAAATTCAATAAACAATCACCACATTTTAGATAAATCCAATTATTGTTCTTTTTATTGTTCTTGTGATGCTATAGAAACTATTTTAGAAAAACATGAGTGACCCATCCAGGCCTCCAAGATGTTTAAAATATCCTACATTAACAAAGAGAGCAGCGACAAGAGAAGCTTCTGTTTCAGATTTGTTTAACATTCACGCAGTGACACTGAAGTTACCAGTATTATTTTGTTTCTATTATTATGTCATTGTGTCAGTTTTACTTCTTTAACTGAGATGGTCATTTTTTTATTATTACTATTTGCTAATTTTTGTGTTGGGCTATATTCACCTTGTTCTTTGGGAATAAAATTCGCTTTTATATGTTTCTTTTATATTTACTTGAATGTTAAAGCCAATAAAGATACTTAATGATATTAAAAATAAGGTCCTGCACTTTATTTCCAGTGAAGGAAATTACTGCCCCCACAGGGCTTTTGTTGAAACATTACAGTTTAATTAAAATTTCGCTGTGAAAATTATCACAGAGAAAACATGTGCTGCACCAAAGAAAATGGCAAATAAGTACAGATTGAACCTCCTTCTATATAGTCATTATTTTGCATGAACAAACAGTAATTTTTACGTCCAGGAATTAGTAATAGAGCGACAGGAAAAACAGAAATGAAAACACAATCAGAGTTTATGAGGTTTTCTGTTGGACACCTGGAGGCTCATGATGAATTATTAGCTCTGATCAACACGGAAATATTCCAAGTTGCTTCCTGCAGGAAGGACAAGTGGTATTTACTATAGAATACATGCACTTCCACATAGACATATGTAAATTAACATGTAAAAATGGCTTAAGTTCACTTATATAAAAACAATATATACAAGTATGCTCTATTTACACTTAAATATAAGAAAACTGGTATTGATTTAGGCTCCAGCAGATCTCTGTGACCCTGGTTAAGGAATAAGCAGGTATAGATAATGGATAGATGGATGGATGTTATTGATCTAGTCTGAAAACATATCAGAGCTGATTATTAGCAGCAGCATCACTGGAGTCACTTTCTCCAGTATGATGCAATGTCAATATGTGTAACGCTTTTAAAATGTTAACGGTCATTTTAAATACACAATAAATAAAAATAAAAAGTTACGTTATGCTCCTTTGCAATTTATGAAATTAACTTTTTTTAATCCATTAGACACATTTACAGTAATTTTATTTTTACCTACTACATTTAGTACACACTGTTTAGCAGCATTCGCACTTCTCACACACCGTTTCTCTGCTTCTTCCTCTTCCGTGGTTGACACATTGCAATACGCCCTCTTCTCTTTTCCTACTTATTATCTCCTCATACCTCCACCACCACCCTCTCCCCCACCGTTCTCTTCGTGCACCCCCTCCCTTCAACAGTGCTGTGCCATATTAAAACTCAGACCAGGGTCTTATCCATCCTACCCCAGGGCACAATAGCTCTGAACACAGAAAAACAATAATGAGCAGATAAGCGACGGAAATGAACTGATTATAAATGGAGTAGGATAATCATCATAGTGCTCACCTATCTAAATTACTAGATAATGAGAGATGGGGAGAGGGAGAATGAAAGAGAAAAAGATATGGTAGCATAATGAGCATATACATGTGGTGATGATGGTGCTGTGGGAGGGGTGGGATGGAGATCTAACATGAAACTATTTGACAAGAGGTGATGACTGGCAACTGACAAATCACAGGTTTGCTGTGGACATTGGCTAAACGTGCTTCCCCTGAGGGCTGACCAGTGAAGTAATGGACGTACTAATTTCACTGGCACCAGATGCTCTAAATACTGAAGGACCAAAACAGTGAAAATGTGGTCACGAAGGTCAGCAACCACCTTAAGAACAAACGCTGCACATGAAAATCCGTTCCAGTGTGCATTAGCTCTAATTTACCTTTAATGATTTTGCTTTTTTGTCATTTAAAACAGCATATCTAATGTATTCAAATTGCTTCAGTGAAACAGGTCAAACACTTTCCAAATGCTTGTCAAAGCAGATGAACAATTACTACTTTTTCAGGTAAGTAATTCTGTGACCCAAAGAACAAGAAGTGGCAAACTAAAGCTTAGATAAGACAGACTAGTTAATGGGATTATGATGTGAAGATGTGAAAGTCTGAAAGTAAAAATAGTGCAAATGTCACATCTTTTCACTGAGTTCGCTCCAAGCTTCAGTCAAATATCTCACCTTTGTATTTCATTATCACACTTTTGGGAAGGTGTAAGGTTGCTTACAATCATTTCCCCTCCGCAGCTAAACAACAATCAGTTCTTAAGATGGACAGATAAATGACTTTATTAATACCCACAGGGACTTTCTAGTTAACACACACTAAAAAAACAGATCCTCACATTTCTCTCAATCACTATTCCCTTACTGATGTAAATGCAGTAACATAAAACACAAAGCACCCTTCACACCCTTTGTAAGATTCATTTCCCAAGAATAGACCTACCGCATCCGAGACAGAAGGTCCTTGTATTTTGGCTCGATGGTGAGGTCCTCTTGAACACACACATCTCTGTAAAGACAAACATACAATCATCTCTTTAAAGCACATTACTAAAATTTACAGCATGCTGCTATTTGGAGGCAGTCATTTAAAACATTGATGCACAGCTAAAAGATTTAACCCTGGGGCTGTAATTACCACATAATTAATAAATTCAGGTAGCACTGGTTTGCTAATTTTAAGTTACAACCAGAGGCATCTAAAAAAGGACATCCTGTTAAATCATTCTTTTTAAAGAAGTAATTACTCTCATATACACACAGACGCATGGATGTGCACAGGCCCAAGGGGCCCGTTGGATCACTGGGGGGCCCTAGCCCAAAAAACCCTGAATGGGCTGTTAACCTTTCCACCTGAAAAACTACTATAAAAAGCCACAAATTGTGGGACAGTGGGCTTTTTCATGTCTGTGCCCGGGGGCCCATTTTCCTGTAATCCCTCCATGCACACACGCAAACACACACACACACACACACATATACACACATCACCCTCCAAACAGACCTGGTGTCGACTCCAGAGGGGGTGAGAAAGAAGCAACGCAGGCAGCTGTAGGTGTGGCCCCCACCTTCACCTTCTGAGTCACTCTCGGGAAGGGGCTTTATGATCTTTACGAAGGATTCAGGGAAAATACCTGTCTGATTGTTCACTGTACCCTAACGAGACAACAAGAGGAGGATGGAATTTGATGAGAAAAGGGGATAAATGGATAGAGTCCCAGAGTAGAGCGTGATAAGACACTTCATAATGCAGTCTGATCCTTTACAGGAGAAAAAGAGAGTAAAGCAGCATGGAGGTGCATCTAGAGACAGGTTTTCCTGACTAATTATCCTGTTCATAATATGCTGCTGATGTTACAAGCACTCAGTACAACCATACAGCCTTTTAATACATCCCAGATGTCTGAATGTGTTAATCTGGTTCAAGCAGTTTCAGTATCATACTCTGCAACTCTGATGCACCAGTTGTAGATGGAAATATAAAAGTTATGATGCTGCAACTATGGAACTGGGGAACGAATGTTCAGAAAATATTTTTGCATTTGATAATATGCATCCAGTCATTAGCCAAATATGTTTGGAGGGAATTAAACAGAAAGAATCAGAGAAAAGAGCTTTTGTTTCAGAAAACTATTGTACTCAACCCAACAGTCCAATAAATCAGACATTACTGGACTACTGGACTAAATTACTGGACTATGCAAATCTGTACTGGAAGTGTACACTGACGTGTTTAGTGCTGCACTTGCAAACACAGATTAATAATCAAAATACACCCCAGCACAAGACATCCTGGTATTTAGCCCCTTTTGTGATTCATCATCCTACACTTCCCATAGTGCACTATGGGGTGCAACTTTCAATGCCTAGAAAATGGGGCCATGGGATTGGACATTTTCGGTTTGATTGGCAGCAGCTCATTTTCTCTGCAAAACCTCGAACTGCAGTTTCTCTCCACTTTGTTGTGCTTGAAACATTTACCTTGATGCATCAGTCTGCCAGCTGGATTTGTCACGTTTTCCACCCACAGCCGCTCTGTCCACTGACTAAATCAAAGGCACTCAGTCAACTTTTCACAAGTTCTAAGTGTTGCATTAACCTCACCTACCCCAAAACACTTGCCACTAACATGGATGCAAAGTTGCTAAAAAAGAACAAGAGAGTATTTTGGAGTGTTGCATAAGGATAAATAAATTGTCAAACTTTTCCATTAGGGTTTTTGGATCTCTCTAGAAAACCAGGGGCAGGATGTTTATTCTCTCTCTTGTTAAAGCAGCTTCCACTTCTTTTCTCTCTCTCCCACTCACCCACTCCCTGCTTCTCCCTCACACTCTATCTGAGCACCTCACACATTTTTATTAAACACATTTCCTGACCTTTCTTTAAGTACTCTATGACAAAGCAGAATTTCTATGGCAACTATGTAGTGGCACCAATGTTCCAGTGTTGCATTTTTATGTTGAGCAGCTAATTAAAATGTCCCATATCCCGTTTTTGGATAAGGACGACTTACACGTGACACTCGTGGGGTGTAATAAGGACATTTGTTCATTAGGTAATTGTTCCTGTAGAGGAAACTAGAGCAGGGCACCTCCAGTCACACCAGTGAAGATGCTCTGTGGTCACTGTACTGGGCTGATGGATACGTCATCCCTTGTTCATGCTGGTGTAATAGCCCTTACTCTTCTGACAAGGCTTTCTGTATAAGACTACAGAGTCTGACTGCAGGAACGCAGCCACAAAAGCATTAGTGAGGTCAGACACTGATGCTGGAAGATCAGGCCCAGGTCCCTGTCAGCACTTCTGTTTGTGCCAGCGGTGTCCGATGGGGCTGAGGTCAGTTATTTTCTGGGGCAGATATATTCCAGAAACATACCCTCTAGTCTGCCCACGGTTTTGTTTAAACAAAGATGGGTGTCAAATGCAGAGCCTGTCCAATATCTTATGGACATGGGTGGAAAGGGCCAATATTTGTGTCACTCATGGCCACATGATGCAAAAACTAGAAATATATCTTGTCTTTGTCCATATACTTTTGGTCATGTTATGAAAAAACTTGAGAGGAGGTAGTGATGCAGTCTCTAAATCTGACAGTAACAGAACCTCCCTCTATTCTACTCATCCCTTCATTTTGTTTTTTATCTATTCATCACTTCACTTCTCATCTTTGTTTCCCTCATCTCTTTCTCTCTCCTCTGCAGCTCTCCTTCCATCTCTCTCTCCCTCTGCCTATTTCTGCTGTAGAATCTGTCCATCTTTCTTGTTTCCCTCTCTGTTCCTCTCCCCTCCCCCCTTTCTTCTCCTCTTGTGTCCCATCATTTCTGCATCTCCATCTCCACCTCACATCCAACATCTTTGTTTTTACATTTTTCTCCCTTCTTCTAAGTCTCTCCACCTCTTCTGTATCTTTCCCACCCCTTATTCTCCACCCTCTTTGACTGCCTTCGACTCTTTTCCTCCTTCCCTAACCTCCCACTCTCTCTCTCCCCCTCCTTCTTCCACTCTTACTCTATCTCTGTTCTTACCTCCAGCCAGTCAGCGTTGACTCGTCGCAGCAGGAAGATCACCTCTCCCCTCTTCAGGTTCAACTCCGCCTTGCCATTGCCGCGAAAGTCAAACATCGCCTGGGACGCAAGCACAGACACACATACAAAGAAGAAACAGCACACACACGAGTCAGTGAGAGGAGAAAGGAAAGAGAGAGGAGAGAGACGGACACACTCATCACAGAGAGAAGAGACGGTGAGAGCGGACAGGTAGGACTTAACACACTTTTTGCTGATGGAGAATCAGGTCTGAGTGTGCATGCGTATGAGACAGGAAGAAAGAAAGAAGGGATGCTAGAAAAGCTAAAAATATATTTTACAGCTTGGAAAAGTAAATACATTTGAATAAAAGGAGCAAAGTCTGAAGATATTCACTCACATAGAACCAGTAAGCCTTTTCTTTTCCATGATCAATGACTTCAAGAAAAACAATGCTGAAACAATGCTGTGTATTTAAACAACATATGGTATGCTCGTACTATCTCAACGCTGTGTGCATCCAAGTAAGTGTGTGTGGTAGAGTGTGTGTGTGGGATGTGTGAGGAGTTTGCAAAAGTTACACAACCTAAAGAGATGCCCTGCTGCAATACAAGTGTGCGTGCGAGTGTCTTTATGTGTGCATGTGTGCGTGTGTGAGTGTGTGTGTGTGTGTGTATAATTGAGGGCTTTGGATGGCCGAGCGTCTGGGTTAGCATCAGCGTCTAGAGTAAAAGCCTGCCACAGTTGAATTTGCATTTAAAGTAGAACTCAGTAGAGTCATTACTGGTGCTTTAAGACTATTTCTGTCCTTTTGCAGAGACTTCTCGAATAGACTTAAGAGAAAAAAGCCCATTAGAAATGCACACACACAAACACACACACACACACACACACACACACACACATTAAACAATGATCTTTTCACTGTGACTTGTACTGACATGTAGATGCAAAATCAGTCAAAGAAAGAAAGAAAGGTGAAACTAAATGAGAACTGAAGAATCAGGGAGGTACTGCAGGACCAAGAAAAGAACAAGGACCAGTTACAGCAGTGGGAGAGAGGTGAAGAGGGGGAGGAAGAAGAGGAGGAGGATGAGGAGGAGACAAAAAAGTGGTGGTGCAGGGCTGCAGAGGACTGACAGATCATTATCTTCGTGCTTGTTGTTTCACAGTGAGAGGTCCTGTTTGATAATGTTCACAGGAGAATCAGGGAATGAGTCAAAGACGGTGAGAGAACTTCAATTGTCACCTCAGCTCTGAAGAGCGTTTTTTCAACTAGTGGTTTTTATTTTCTGGTCAGCAACTTCATTGTTTTGAGGCGCTCTCACTGCCCTCATCAACCTCTTTCCCAGTAAAGAGCAAAACACTCAGTGAATCCAAAGTGACTGACTCCCCAGTACCAACGATGAAAGACTAAGTTAGCTCTCAGTTGGATAAACACAGTTGAGCATTTAGAGCCTAAAACGCCAAGTATTCCCCCTGACACTGCACATGGAGTGAACATAGCTCCAGACATATGCTCATGTTGCTCTGCTGAGTGTGCAGAAGGGTTTATGGCTTGATGTGCCCTGACAGGTAAAAAAAAAAAATCAACCAACACAGGTGTTAAAATTGTAGCTCTGATCGATTTAGCAAATGTATTGGCCACTGGGCTGCAAACACTGAGAAGCTACTCAGAAACGTAACAGAAGACAAGTAACTCAGCATGTTGAGGGCTGAGAGGATTCAGCATCACAATGAATCAAGATTTTTCTCGCCATCAAGATTTTGTCTTTAACATCACATGTAGTATTTGCAGCTTTTGCTTTGTACATGGGCTCGCAATTGAAATCCTGCAGAGGAAAAGCAGATTCACATAACGACGGTCATAACAACGACCACATATGGAGGCGGCTATTGAATGGAAATGTATTGCTGTAACAGAAATATCAAAAATTGGACTTGACATGTTGAAAAAACATGTGCGGCTGCACGTGTGTTTGGGTGTGGGTGCACGTGTATATCTGTGTCTACAGAAAAAGACTGAAGCTGGTGGCAGATTAATGAAGCTGGGGAGAGAGGGAGCTGGCTGGATTAAAAATCCACTGAGATTACCTTTACCCTGAAGACACACACACACACACACACACACACACACACACACACACACACACACACACACACACACACACACACACACACACACACAAGAACTGCCAGCACACTGAAATCAAGGCTGCCATTATTAATGTATTATTCCAGATGTGATTTTATTATCATGTTGACCCGACGATGGTCGTAATTTATATATGATATGAAAATGTGTTGGAGGCGAAAAACCTCTATCTCCAACACCAAATACAATGTGACAAAGCAATTCCCCTTACTGCCTTTCATCCCTCTCTCCCACCCAATCACCTCTCCATCGTTGTTCCACCTCTTATCCTTCTACTTTAACTTGTCTTTTTCTCTCTTTCCATTTCACTCTCTCACTTTCATCCAATTTGTTCCTTTTTCTTCTCTGACACTCTCTGTGTCGCTACTAACTAATCAGGTAACTCACTCGAGTGAACAATAACGACTTGTGTGGACACCACAGAATCTGAGTGTGTGAGTGTGTGCCATTTAAATAGTCACATAAAAAGAGACACTCAGTACATCTCTGTTTTTTGTTGGCTATGTTTCAAGTGGCTGGTTGGTGAGAATCAGTTCACAGATGAATGAATAGGTGTGAAAAGTGTGAAAAGAAAAAAAAACAAGGAATTTAAAATATACCAGGGACAAATTTCATAATTAGTCACACTGAGAAAAACATACAATTTGATTAGTGTGTTAATTTGTAGAAACAGAAATACGCTTTAATTGACCCAGAAGCTGTGGCAGTAGTTGCTACATATAATTAAATTGTTTTTCATAGTAGGAAAATTACAGAAACATACAACATAGCACTTATTAGTTCTGTAAGACCACCTGCCTTGGTTCCCATTTTCTCTTCTATTTGTCATTATTGTAGCTGGACAGTTAGCTACACATCCCACCTACAAGGATCAGTCAACTGGAAGAAGCAATGAGCACAACAACAACATTTGGACTGAACTAAAAGCCCTGCACACTCCTACAGGTGGTTTGTGGTTTTAGTTTTTTTTGGCTTTTGAGATCGTTGCAGAGAGTAAAAGTGGACAGAACTAAGGTGTGAATTATATGAGATCACCTGATATAGAGGAAGCAAGAGCAAACAGCTAGTTCCATCCTTACAAGTGCAACACAGCACACGTGTGTGAATGCCATAACCTCTGCAATGACTTCTCTGTATTGGTCCAGAGCTATAGACATTTCACTGTATATACAAACTGTAGTTTATCCAGGGCAGGTATGTAGTGTACCAGAAGTATACCAGTATAAAGCTGATTGCTAAATGGAGCCACACAACCCTTGGGTTCAGGCAGCCACAGGAGCAATCATCCGGTACAATTAGACTCGCACCGACCCCACGTTAATGAGCTTGTTCAACCCTCAGCTCGTTAGTCTGGCAATAGGGAGGTGGAGATGAGAAATGAGATTTTTTTCTCTCCCTGACGTTTAATGAAAGTGTATTTTTTTAAGTAGATGGCCCACTTCCTAGCAGGCCTGGAGAGAAGGATCACACGATATGCATGTGTGTCCATATAAGGAAGAGCACAGGTTGCAGGACTCTGTGCAAGTCACTCTGGCTCTGTAGCCATCACACAAAGCACCAACAGCACAATACGTATTGGGGAATTGGTAAAGCTCATGTTCTTCCTCAGTTAAAAATATTTCATGTCTGTGTATTTGATTTTAAAAGCTGCCTGTACATTGTGAACATTTTGCATGTTAATTAGATGGAAACACCCAATGACCTCTGAAAAGCTAAAACCCAATTGATGCCATTAAATCTGGGTTATTCTGTGGTGGATGCAGTTAAATCACTAGCATCAATACCTTTATTTTCAATTTCTTTAGCAAAATTCCAACTTTCTCAATTGACGACTGACACATTATAGATTTACAGTTTAAGTTGTTCTGGCTGAACTGTTTAGCCAACAATGGCCTTTCTAACACATTCAGCAGAAACACAGCAACACTGGCATTCTGTCTACCTGACAAATGTAAGGCCACTATCAACTTTCCTTTTAATTTCCATAACTGTCTCCACTAAGTCCTGAGAACATCTTCATTGTTTTCACCAGCTAATTCTATCTCTACTTTCATTTTTTGTATTTTTGTACTACATCCTTTGCCCTGAACAACACACTGTGGAGTCTCTTTATCTATTTTTGCTTTGTTGTTTGTCTCTTCCCAAATTTTCCTATCAGGCGAATCAACCCTCTAGCTTGTGTATTGTTAAAATCTCATGGTAACCATGAGTAGCTTGTCCCATTGACCTTGTGCCACATCCAATAGCAATTATTCATCACACTGTTTGGGGCTAAGCCTGAGCTAATGCTAAGTGGAGTGGAATGAAGTGTTGTTGCATGAACGCTAATGCTTGTACCAGCTCCACTGTGGCAAATGTCTGCTCTCTCCTCTTATCCATCACAGGTCAGACCAGCCATTGATCACTGTTTGTACAAAGTTTAGCAGCCACTTCCCTGCTCTGCACTGCAGGACATGCACAAACACACATAAACACAGAGGGGAGCAGACATTTTTCCCAGAGAGAAGGAGAGCAGGAGCTAAAATAAATGTTGAGTAGGCTGGCAGCTTCGTGAGTAGAGTACACCAATGTTTTACTTCTGTGTGGGAGAGAGGGGAGGCAGAGACAAGGAGGGAGTAAATGGAGTTGTTTCTCTTAGTTTGGCAATAAGAGACCACTTGGGTGTGCAGCCAGAGATACAACCTGTTTGTGTGTAGCTCGGTGCACCTTTTGCTGGGTTAGAGCGAAACACTTAGGATAAAGCACATGCAGTATAGTTCAAGATCTACTCAAACACACACACTTCACCTGCAGACATGTACTGTACTCACATTACAGCCTGTACACAGTGTAGCCTCTATACAACCGAGCAAAGATACATCACACACACACAAACACTCATACTGCAAAAATATCTAGCTTGTCAAGACATTTCTAGTAAAATACTGGACAACAGAAAAAATGATTTCCTGTTTCTCCAGTCAGGAGACACTGTCAAATGTTTCATTATGTCCAAATATAACTCCAAAATATTCAGTTCCCTAATAAACAAAGAAAAATGATAATTTATTTTTAAAAATAGAGATGAATTTTCTGTCAATCATCTAACCTTTATTGCAAATAAAATCTACTTTAACTTTACTTTTGAAAATCCTTCAAATAATTCGACATCCACTCAAAAGAAATAAGACGTATTTACTGCGGGTCCCCTTGGCTCAGTATACACTATATGTTTAATAAAAATTCAACTTTACTAGCGGAATAACAGAGAACTATTATTTAAACACAATAATACACAGAGACTAAATATAATTTGTAGACACAAGAATGCACACAAATAGGAATACAGTAGTGCGATGGCTGTCATCCATCAGTCTCACTGTACTGTCAACATTATTACTCCCACACAAACATTACACACAGTTACTACAAGGCAGATGGTCCTGACTGAGCGAGTGCATGAGATGTGCCGAGTTTGTGTTCCTTAGCAGTGAGGACATTTTAGCTGCTCCTCACTTCTCCAAAGTCTGTCTGCAGATTCACATTTTGCTTTGGTAAAGAGTTGGGGGTTAAGCATTTTGTTGTGAAGGTTAAAATTTAAGGGAATAACTAAGGACACTCATAAGTGTGTGTTCACAGGTCAGTTTGTCAGCCACTTCTTTTTCCTCCTTAGTGAGTTTAATTAGCAGGTCATTACCACTTCACCCTCACTGTAATCCCCCGCTGCACACCAGATGAACACCAACTACACCACCTTACAAAGACACACAAACATGTCAATTCTAGATAAAGCAACTGGAGAGTATAAACTGTCTCTTACGACGCTGGAGCAGAGGGTGTGAATGGAATAAAAATGAAAAGATGTGAAGGAGAAGAGGAGGAGGAGGGGGGACAGGGATGAGGGATGGTCGCAGCCTTGGAAATAGACAGAGGGAGGGGAGCGGAAACAGAAACAAGGACAAACTTAAGGGGAGGAGAAGGGATGAAAAGAGAGAGGGGAGAAAGCAAGAAGGGAAAGGGAGGATAATATGATAGGAGAGATGGATACAGAAATTAAAAAAGAAGTGAAGCGAGGCAGGAACTATTGATGAGGTCAACAGAGTCACAGGCAAGACAGAGGAGAAAAATGTGATACTATACTTGACAAATTAATCCATCCTTATTGATTCTTCACATCAGTCGATATGTTTACGTATGTCGTTTCTTTTGAGTGTGTGTTTTTACGTGCCTTGTTTGTAAGTTTCATAAATGGTTGCAGTTCTGCAGGAGGGAAAGTGAAGTTGCAGGTGTGTGTCTGTCATGACAGACAGTCACACTATATGGCATCACATGGAAAACCCATTCTTCAGGCTAACGTAGTACGCTCTACATAGGCATTTAACTTAAAGGTTTCTACTCATTGGGTGGCCATGAAGCTTGTAACCAAAGCAACAACAACAAAAAATTGCAAAAGCACATACCTCTGCTCTGGGGGAGGAGAAGAGGTCCATCTTTGGTTTGACTGTCTTCCTAAAAGACAAAGAGAGGCAGGCAGAGACAATATAAGGTGAAATTGTCTGCATGTGTTATCAATAACAGGAGGCATCATTCTTTAAGGCTTTTTACAGCCTCAAACTCTGATTTGTAGCTTCTGTCAGACCCAGTCTGTGCATTGTTAGCCTCACTGAGAGATGACACTGTTTCATTGTATTCTACTAATTAATAATTAGCAGACGTTAGTATGCGCGTGTTAGCATTTAGCTAACTAAAGCTAATACATACACAGTTTTAAATTGGAGGCCACATGCATTAGAGATGAGATAACAAACACACAAACGTGTAGTTACAGGCATGTAAAAGAAGAAAATAAACCTAAAGCATAAGAAATATGCTTTGAGGTGCATTTATGAGCAGTTCATCTGCTGTACTCTATCAGATTTATGTGAAAAATAACTAAAAAACCTGAAACAAAGACCGCACAGACACCGTGTCAGCCGTAATTAAATACCCAAATAGGTCCATTCTCACACCTTTCATCAAAACAGATGTAGCTATAACACTGACTTTGTTAAGGAAACTCTTCCTAAGCTTGAATGAAGCTCCTCATAAAAGAGGACAATATGTAAAGTAAATATTGGAAAAGCATTTCATTTCTTGGACAAAGATAAAATCAACTATGTGCTAACATTAGAAAGAGGAAATGTCAGAGTTCCTTCTAAACACACCAACCAACCACACACGTACATAAATGAAGGCAGGTCAGAGCAAAGGAAGTAATGAGAGTCAACCTTTGCATCATTTCCTATTGAGACAGTCGACTTTTACCACATGTCCTGCTGGTGTAACCTGACCACAAGAACATGGGCTAATCAGAAGCCAGAAGAGCTGTTAGAAATGAGGAAGTAGACACTAAAACAGTCTGTGTGGATTTTCCTCAGTGCTCCATCACTACCAAACCCACCCATTAAGAAGGTGAGGGACAGATGTACGGATGAGATGGGAGGAACTGAGGCAGCACATGTTCGGGTATAGACTCTACTATAAACATGGCAGCAGTAAAACTATATAGTAAAACACGTACTATAAGTATTATAGATTAGCTGTATCATAAAAAGCTAAAGCTGCCAGTTTTCAGGTAAATACCTGGACAATGTCAACACCGGACAAAATGCTCACATGTGGTTTATGTGTGTGTTCATGTGCTGTTAACTGGTTTACCTGTTTTCATGAATGAATGTGGTTGTGCTTAGTTTTGTCGTCACTCCTCCTCTTTTTGAGTCTATAAGTCTTAAATGGGAGCAACTTACATTGAAAAGCTCATTCTTTTAAATTCCATTTGAGCAGTCAGTTTAAATACTTATGAAATCAGCTCTGCAGGATTTATTTTTCTGGGGGAAATCTCCCATCCTTTTCCTCTCCCCAAGGGTTCAAGCTACCATCTTCCTATTAACCCTCCATACTTAATGGCACTAGATTAATACTAATTATAGCAACTTTTAAAAGATAAAAGAGGCAATTTAACAACCCTGGTGATGAAAATGCATCTAATATTTCACAGATTAAGGTCACAGTTTGGCTAAGTCTCTTTTACTAAGAGACTGTATTATTCACTAATAAATGTATATGTGTCACCAATAAGGCCTTAAAATACCAATGAGAAACAGTAATTCATGACCAGTAAACCTGATTCACCAAGGCTGTGACTTTTGCACACTTGTTTGCATCTTTAGATGATGTTCATATACTACATACCACTGCAAACTAATCAGGACCAATGTGGAGATAACTTCGTATTTAGTCACATCTAGTCTGGTGCTAAAGGAGTTCAGCTAACTGTTTAACACAGACATCATTACTAGTCCGTCTGCTTGTTAGCAAAGGGTGCAGGGGCTTACACTTTGCGTGTAGGTGGGCGGAGACGCCTGAGGGCCCGTGGTTGGTGCTGGCTGTCCTGGTCTGTTTGGTAGAAAAACATCCTGAGATCCTCATCAAGCTGGAACCATATTGGCAGACCCAACAACCTCTGGGAGAGAAAAGGGCGAGCCAGAATGGGACATGGGGAGGTGGGAAGGGGATGGGAAAAAAGAAAGGAAGAGAAGGAATAAGTAAAAAATTAATGGGATAAAAGATGAGGAGGCATCTTTTGTAGTGGAAAATGGGCAAGACAGGAGGAGATGGAGACAGATGGAAAAAGGGAAATCGGGAGAGTGGGAGTGGGAGAAGCAGGGTGGTGGGAGACTTGAGCGAGAAGAGGAGAAGGAGTGGATAAAGAGAAAGGAGATGAAGCGAGAAAGATTACAAGTGCAAGGCAAGTGAAGGCGAGAGAGTGTGGCAAAGTGAGAACCATGTAGGTTGCAGGAAAAAAGAGTAAAGCAGAAAACAGAAGTGAGTGAGTGGGAGAAAGAGAACCTGATCATGTTTTTAGCGATGGAGCAACACTGAAACATGTCAAAAGTCCCACAAATACAGTCAGTCAGACGTGATGTGGGCACAGGGCAGAGCAAAGAGAAGAGAGCAGCAACGCCTACATTTTGAGCTCGATCTGCAAACTACAGCTAAAATATCCGAGTCAGTGCTTATCCACCTACAGCATTGTTCAGCCCACCAAGTTGTAGGCTACTGCACTGCAACGCTGCAGAACATACCAAGCATGCCAGCAACTCTTTGCATAAAATTAAAGACCTCACTGTGCATGAAATGAAACATGATTACCTTCATGTACGTGTTGAGTTCAGGGATTCTGCTCTCTGCAATCTCCTTCTTGTTGCCAATGAAGACTTTTCCTAAAGAGAAACACGTTAAACAAACAATAAAGAAAGTGCAGAAATAAAACCACTGAGTCAAGCATGAGTTTTAGACCAGGAGTCAGATGTATACTGTAATTAAAGCCAACATCACTTCCCACACATAAACTGGTATTTATGTGGAATAAGCACACCTCACACATGCTGTACTTTTAGACCAGGTGAATACACACTTTTAAAGAGCAAGCTCAGTGTTATTTCAAAATGGAAATAAGGTGACAGACTGAATAGACTAAAAAGCAATATACAAGCAATTCTTTTAGGTTTGTAGCCAGATCTACTGACTACATGTGAGCTTTTGCAGTTAAAATATGAAGGAATTTAAACACACACTGTGAAAGCACAAGGGTCTGAATGAATGTAGGGAACACAAGGGTGTATCCCTTATGTTTGGTAAAGAAGCTTAGCAATGCAGCAACAAACGGAGGAGATCTGCTAGAACAATTGTGGATGCACAACTTGACATAATTTAATTCTTCTCTGCTATAGTTTTTTATGTTGTTTGTTCCATTTTAGTCTTTTTTATTCGACTTTTGGTCATTTCCATACTCCCTATACATTTTAGTTGCTGTATCTTTTCTCATAAAGCACTATGTAAGGCCAAACTTAACAAGAACTAGGCAGGACACACGAACTCCTTTGTGATGACTGTTTATACACAATACATGTGTTCAATGAACTGGCACAGTGGCACAGTGGTTAGTCCTGTCACCTCAGAGCGGAGTCGAAGCTGCTGGTTGAGTGTGTGCTTCCATGCCTGTATGGGTGAACTCCAGCTTCCTGTCCCTGTCCACTGACATGCAGGTTAGACTGACTGGTGACTTTAAATGAATGATGGATAAATGACTGACACTATATGTAGTTTAATACTGAGACTATATGTAGTATAATACTGAGACTATATGTAGTATAACACTGAGACTATATGTAGTATAACACTGAGACTATATGTAGTATAACACTGAGACTATATGTAGTATAATACTGAGACTATATGTAGTATAACACTGAGACTATATGTAGTATAACACTGAGACTATATGTAGTATAACACTGAGACTATATGTAGTATAATACTGAGACTATATGTAGTATAATACTGAGACTATATGTAGTATAATACTGAGACTATATGTAGTATAACACTGAGACTATATGTAGTATAACACAGACTATATGTAGTATAACACTGACACTATATGTAGTATAACACTGAGACTATATGTAGTATAACACAGACTATATGTAGTATAACACTGAGACTATATGTAGTATAATACTGAGACTATATGTAGTATAACACTGACACTATATGTAGTTTAATACTGAGACTATATGTAGTATAATACTGAGACTATATGTAGTATAACACTGAGACTATATGTAGTATAATACTGAGACTATATGTAGTATAATACTGAGACTATATGTAGTATAATACTGTACAGTGATGTATTGATCATATTCAGGCATGTGAGGCATTAAGAGCTCCACCAGTGTGATTAAATGATGTTGCACTGTTCCTTTGCCATTTGGAGCACATGGGTATTCTTATGCAAATAGTTGATTAAGGGCATGTCTACATCCATCTGTGGTTAATTGTGTGAATGGAACTCAGGCTTATGCCAATGCACAACTTTACTATGTGTGAGATTTACAAAGCAGAACCAATCATATGCACAGCCCTAGAAATACGATGAAATAAGTATGCATGTATATTTGCAGTCCTGTGACTACAGAGATATTTACGCATCTGGCCCATAATTAGATAAAGACCATACTTACTTTTCCCCCTAACTATACAAATACTCCTTTAGGAAACATCTTTCTTAAGACATATCACCCTTCATCCTTAATATCACACTTTGTCCAGTCAAAAATGATGAGGCACAGCTCAGACGTCTAATGCTCTAAATCAGGCCCCTTAACAATTCATCCCAGGCCATCCAACACTGCTGTTAAATCAAATTTAGCACAGTCTTAATGACCCTCGGCCACAATATTCAGCCCTCTCACTTCTCTCCATTCCTCTCATCTCATTCACTCTTGAGCACGATAACTCACTCAATCACTTGCAGACACAAATTCACTCATTTACTCACTGATGAATCATTCACTCCAATCTTTCAGTCTCCTAGGGCCTCACTAAATACATGCTCTTTTGACCTTGAATCTATCCCATGATAGTTCCTATTTCAGCTTTCTTTTGTAATGTCTATGATTCATTTAGCCCAGACAAACATTATCATACAACAAACATCAGTTCTATCACACAGAATAGGAACAAAACAAAATCAAATGGCACCGAGAAATAATGAAAAAATGAAGCAACAAACTTGATTCTGGCATTAGGTTATTTTCAATTAGATGACTCTCATTAGTCAACACTGCTTCAATTTGACCAAACAGGCCAACATCCTTTTCCTTTTTTTTTCTGCTCCTACCCATCACCCATTCCCCCGTCTGTCTCCCTCCTCTCTCGCCCCTGTCTTTCTTATTCCCTTACCATCCTGATGAGATCTGGCACTGCAATTAAACCCATCACATCTAATATTATCCAGCACTCCTCAGTGGCAGATGCTAAATCAGAGTTTGTAGAAAAGTAGAACTTTCCCAATATAGCAAGTGACAATGAAAGAACTATATAAAGAATTTATATTAAAAAATTTCACAATAAAAGCTTTGGTGCTTGGCTCAAATATTGTCACAGAAAAACAAAAATTATGACTGAGATGAATGCAGTATCTGTAACTCTACAAAGGCTTATTTTGTATGAATTATAAAATGTTCACGACGGTCCAGTGTTCTGTATCAGTGGTGCACAAAAAGAGGTGGAAAAGAAAAACTTAGTGATACCTGAGTTTTTCACTGGTACAGTGTGATGTACTGTAACCTCTATGTTAAACAGAGGTGCAATAGTTTTGTACACTTTACATTTACTTTTATGACATGGGCAAACACCTCACAGTCGTAAAAAGTAATTTTATATTTAATTTTGACCTTGACTTTCAAATTTACACACACACACACACACACACACACATATATGCACATTTACTGTATATGGCAAACCCCTTCTGCCACATACAGTAAATATCAATGGAAGGAAGAGCCACTTAGGGCCAGAGAGACGGGAGCAGAGAAGACAGTAAAGAGCTCAGAGAACAACAGAAGCCTTGTTTTAATGGATCAGATCAGCTCTGGCAGAAGCCCAGTCATAAGGCAACTCCACAGGTGCACAATGAAGATGAGACAGATGAGGCTACTTTGGAAATATAATTCTGGGTTACATAAATAATAAATACTGGTTTCGAATGAGGGGTTAGTAAAGCCAAACAAAAGAAAGCTCCATTTTACTTTTGTACTCTAAAGATGAGTTTATAACTCCAGTCATTCTATGATTGGCAAATGTTAACATACTAACACACTACCCTTAGATACTGAAAATGCTAAAAAATAAATCAGCAGAACATCAGCATGTTCGCATTGAGTGTATGTTAGCATGTTAACATTGGTACTCATCTGTAAGCACTGAGAGGAACAGCCTCAAGGAGCCAGCAGCACCAGCTAAACTCTACGCTCCAGCCTACAACACCCAAACGTGACATCCAGCAATAAGCCAAGCTGCTCTGAAGTCACTTGAGTCCAAGCAGAAATAAATTAGTAGCAACTTAATTATGTTTACACTGCAACCAGATTCTACAGAACTCTCTTCACACTCACACACACACACACACACACACACACACACGAACACACACACACCTCACTCTGTCTTCATCTCTCCCAAATCGATGGTGAGAGCCGCCCATTCAAAGCCTTCAAGCTTTTATTCGTGCAGATGTTGGTTTCCAGCCTCTGACAATCAATACAGACACTGACAGCGGCTCCCAGACAGACAGACTTATGGGAAAATGATGAACTGCAGAATAAAACTGGAGCCAACAGGCAGATGAGAACAAGAGGACAAACACGCAACAGCATGGCAGCGACAGGGGCATGGATCTATGTTGTCATGTGAAAATCTTGTATGTGGTGTGGTAGCAAAGCTAAAGCACTAAGGATGCAAACATGCTTCTCTGCATCAGACAAACTGCTGTGTGTGTAATTGGCATACTAACAGCACCTGAGACTTTTATTTAAATACCTGTAATTTAAATACTATTCTTCAGTCTCCAACTCCAAACCCATTGTGTTTTATTGTGGCCAGTCTTCTTCCCCCCAGCACTTAATCTAATTTAACATCAGCTCTTGTGTGTGTCTTTTCTTAGATTATTAAAAACCCTGACTTCTTGTCTTAGTTGCATTTGCTCCTTCTATTTCTTTCTCATTTTTATTATGTCTTTTTATGCAACACGACTCCTTATCATTTCACAGCTTTATACTGCCTTGCTGTTCCCAGTGCTCTTTGTAGAAAGCACAAAGTGGGAGATGCTTCCTGTGGGTATCAGTGTTTGAAACAGTTTATAGTTGGATTTTCTATGAATTGCCTTATCCTCAAATCTTTAGGTATCCCAGTAGCTCAATGAAAAATCACGACCCAGGGACAAATAGCACGTCAAATGTTATGACCGTGAACAGCAGGTGTAACAAACAGCTAGCTCCATGCTGCTCTGCAGTATGTTGGACAGCTGCTCTGCAGGTGTCTATCACATTGTTCATAATCTGTGAAAATATGCCTCTGTCATAGTTTCCCTGTGAACAGAAGTGACTATAAAATGCAGTGTTAAAAAAATCAAAGGCCTCTTTGAAAAACTACTTTCTCACACTATGACTGTCTGAGGTGCAGCACCCAGCATCTGCACATGACAAGTGAGTAGAGGAACCCAGAGGAGCATGAGGTCCCATGAAAGTGACCTGCCAGGCTGATGGCCAGAGGAAGCTGAGCCATTTGTCATGTTCACATCTACGTATAAGAAGAAGGATCAGTGTCTGGTCATCTTCCATGCTGAGGTAAGGATGATGATGGTGAAGGAAATGGAGATCATGGTAGAAGAACTGCAGGTGTAGTAAAGTTCTGAACTTAATTAACAATCGCTCATTTGTAGGTGCTTGGAGAATGATACAGTACACTAGGCTATGGCAGCCAAAATAAGTTTTAGCTGCAGTGTGGGTGGATATTTTCTATCTGACTGAGCAAAGAGACCTGGCATCCAGCTGCAGCTACTTCACATTGAACATAGCCAAGGTACAGCTCCGAGCCCTCGTAAGCGCCCTGCTGCCTCAGTTTCCAGGTGTTCCAGGCAGCATGACAGGCCAGAAAGAGATTCAGGGGCAAAGGTGGACGAGATGAAAGACTTACAGCTCCTACCAGCCAACTCGATGGAGTCACTTCTCTGCTCATTCCTTTACCATCACCTGTTGCCAGCACTTGAAAATAGATGTTCAGATGAATCGACATCTTCTGTCTCTGCCTGGAACTCTTTGCTACAGTTCTCTATTTTCCCTTTAGCATTTATCTGCCCTTCTGCTGTCTAATGGGAATGTGAGTCCCTGTGGATTATTACTTATTACAGTCTTTTGGTATAACTTTTGAAAACAACCTAATAGAGTATCAATGTTAATGTTAATGCATTGTGTGAGTTTGCAAGGCAGAAGTGTATGAAAAATGTTTCAAAGAACTTTATATTAACTGGGTTCAACAGACACATTAGTTCATTTAGAAAACCTAACATTATCCTGTCACTGTACCCTCGTGGCCTGAATAGTTTTGATCTACAGAGAGGTGATTGCACACCAAACTTTACGTGAGAGATTTAACGTAGACATGAAACATCTGTGTCTGACATGCAGCGGGATGTGGTTGTTTTAAAACCACGTTCAGGTGGGTTTCACTTCTTCCTACCAGTGGGAGAAAACACAGCCAGGTGTCACCATAACCCCAGTGTCTGTTCCTCTCCATATGCATGAGGCACAGGAGAATGAGTGTTCATTTGGAGGTGAAGGTTAGAGAGTGACAAGGCAGAAATGATGCAGTATTCAGTCTGCAGCAGAGCACCAATGCAGCAAAATTACTGCCATCACCCATGAAAGTGGAAATTACAGAAGCCCTGCTGATCCTGCCCTATTTCTCACTAAACCAAAAGAAATGCAATTATTAGCTTCTGTTTTTAAAAGTTACGTTTTCATTACGGTGGAGAAAAGAATGAATGAGTTGTTTGCAGCCTGCAACAGTGTCATAACTTTCAGAGCACACTGGATGATATTTTTAAAAAAAGAACTATAACCTATAATAGCAGCTTAAATTCACAGAGAATCAACTGTGTGTATTTATCATCTGCATATGCACCTTCACAAATACACAATGTCCAACTCAAGTCTGGAGGCAGTGGAGAGGTGGTAATGAAAATACAAGGAAAACCCTTCAAAACACTTTTCTCCTATTTTCTTCATTGTAGAAAAGGAGCACTCGTCCACTAATTTCTGGATGATATTCTTAGATTATTAGGATTAATTATTAGGATTTGCTGTAGTGTTGCAGTAATGTTGTCACTGTCTACTGGAGTACCCACAGAGAAACTGTCAGCTAGAAACAGGCTCTATGCTGCTGCTTCGTGCTTTGGTTACACACTTTGTAGGATACTATTGCAGTGCTGAACCCAACCTACACTAATAGGTTCACTCATCTTTACCAGTCATCAGGGGAACAGTGGGTTAAGTAACATTAACAGTGCTGTGTTAAAACCCTGCATGGGTTTGAGCTGGAGTGTTGTGACACACACAAATGAAAGATGAAGAAATCCAGGTGGAACAAACCATCAAGCAAAATGACTGAATGTTGCATCATGAACATCACAATCTAGCAGGAAGCTCAAGGTCTGACATCCTCAGCCAACATTCATCTGGTCAGGCAGGCAACGTATCAGAGACCATGAATGTCCGGGTCATGAGGTTTGACATAGTTTGGCTCAGATAGTTTCTCAAAAAGATTAAAATCAGAATGTAAAGAATGAGACACTGCATCTGTGTGACAACTGCATTTGTCAGTGCTCACACACTCACCTGGAAGAGATGGCAGGATGCAGGTGTTGGGACCAGGCTTTTCTGGGTCTTCAGGGGAGTATTTGAACTCAAGGATTTGGTGGAGGTTGAAAAATTCTCGGTACCTCCTGTAGATCAGATACTTACTGTCTCCTTTCGTCTTCACCTCGATCGCAAAGCTCTGGGAGAGGGACAGAACAGAGACTTGAATCAAAGAGAGAAACAGATTTGAACTCAACATTTTTCAAATCTAGACTCAGTTAAAAGTTTGTGGTTGAATCGAAACTTACATAGTAGTCGATGAAGCCTTTCTTCTCCTCGATGTCAGCAATAGTGGCACTGACAGGGATGTTTCCAGGCAGCTGATCAAAGTCACTAAGTAATTTAAACAGATTATTTTTATATTTCCACACTTACAAAAATCAGTAAAAAGCCCCACCCATCCATCTGAGCCTGTGCAGTGTCATTTGCATATTTAGGCTTTTTTCGCAACTTGACTTTTGGCTGTGACTTGTCAGGAGGATTCATCTTTGTGTGTCTGTGTCTATGAAGCATCAGCGAAACATCCATGAAACATCCTGCTCTTGATTTATCAAAGAAAATAGCACAATAACACAAAACCTCTGTAAAACACTGCACATCTACAGAAACACACGCCCCCTAGTTCCATGACCCTGTTGGATTTTAGACGCACTGACCAAAGAAAAGATGAACTGAGCTGAACCTACTGACAAACTGATGTTACACTAGAACTACTTGGCTCACACGCAGTAAAATACAGGATCACTGATATTTTACTGCCCAGTTTATCGGTCGTTGTAAGCGCCATAAAGCGAAACTTTGCGCTACATACGCATATTAATTCAGTGTTTGGTGATTTAACGCACTCACCTTTCCCCTCTTAACTGCTGCGGCACCGACATGATGTCGACGAGTAGCTGTTGAATGCAAACGAACACAGACTTTAACTTCTGTCCTGAGAAAATCGGTTCCCGGAGCCCGCACTGACGCCCTGACTGCACCGACTGCGTCTGGAGCAGCGTTCAGGCGCAACAGTGCGGAAACAGGCAACAGGAAGCGCGAGTTCCCCTAATATGCCAGATGGCGGTGCGTTCATTTCGGTCATGTGGCTGAAATATGTGACCTGATGTTGATGGAGGCAGCGGTGTGCTGAAATACCTTAGGTACGCCCACCCTGGCATTAACCCTGGCATTAACACAGTGGGAGGTTTAAAATATTCACCTGTGCAAACTCTCCAGCTCAGGATCATCTTTACTCCTGCAAATGCAATGACTCTTCAGTTTCATTCAAGAGTGGACACTTTCAGAGTTCCTCTACCAGAGCAAGCTGTAGTAAAAACTGGGAGCAACACCACTGATCAATAAATAATCACTGAACTGGGAGCAATGATTCCATTACTCCTCTGGAGGACTGTGGAGTTAACCCTCCTTCATCAGCTCCCATCCTCTCATCCTCTCTGGAGCTGCAGGCCCTTAACTCTGGACCTTTACTGGCTCCTGAGCTGCACTTCGAAGCTTTGAGGTGCCCATCGTGTCTTTCAGTTTGAGGACAACCACCGTGCAGCCGAGTTTAAAGAATCACATATTTCTCACCCACCCTACTCAACATGCAGCTGAGTTAATGAAGAACCTGCAGGCAGGAGCCACAGGAAGCAGCCTGCAACTGTAATTTACAGTAGGCGTCAGTTCAAACCTGTATCAGCCTTATTTTTAGGAGCCAGCAGAACAAGCTGTAAACACTCCTTTGACAAAGTGTCATGGCGCCTGTGTTAACACACCGCTGCCTCCGTAAAGATCCAACAGAGCTTCATTAGCATTCACTAACAATTGTTAGTCTGATTTATCTCTTTTCTGGGTTCCACCTGTTCTTAAGCAATGATACTGGGCTGGTTGGAGTCCAGTCAGTTTTCATAATAAACTCATAGTAATGTAAATATTAATAATCTACTCATATTAAGGGTCTGACTGAGAAACTTTGTTCTCTGGCTCCTTCAGTTAGTCTGGTCAGTGGCGACTCTTTGTTTGCAGCATGTGCCGACAGTTTTCCTCTACTGTCTTACGTCTTATCTCAGTTAAAGCAGAGAGTACACACTCTCTGAAACACTAGCATCACTCTTCAAACACACACACGCCCTTACACAAACACGTTCTGACTCAATGCTGACCGCTCACCTTTCTGTTGTAGTGTACATACAGTCGAGAGCTGAAATGATTCCACAGGGATACACTGGATGAAGTTCAATGGAGCCAGTTCCAACATTACTGTAAATCTTAGGTAATTAAACCTTGTAACACTAGATGTCAGCAAAGTTGTTGTGTGTGTGAGAGAGAGAGAGAGAGAGAGAGAGAGAAAACACCCATGATTTATTGTCTAATCGTAGATAGTCAGGAAGACAAATAGGTTGTTGAGTGTGATTATAACTTCTAATCAATCATAATCCATTTTATTTTCATTGGTGATGTCAATTCCACCTCAGACTCTAAACAATGGGCAATGGGGCAGAGAAGTATTCACTCCTACTGTATGTCAATACATCACACAACACAGTGTTTAGTCTGATATAACGACTCATTTATGTTGGGATCAGAACAAAACAGCTGCAGGTCTGATGTAAAAGGGAAATACGTAGCCACTTTAAGCTTCTGTGCTGCACCACAGCCTCTTGTTTGCTTTACGGCACGTGAAACGCATCATCAGTGACTGCAAACATGGACCGACAAAGCAAAGAAAAAACATGTTTCGTGATTCAGTGACTCAAACAAGGGAAGAGATTTTCACTGGGTTACACTCACTGTGATTCTGGCCTCGCGTTGACTGAGGGTTTTCACTAAGATAAGAGGTGGTTTACTTGAATGCTTCAAAGTCATGAGCAGGTTGGGGTTAGATCAAGTCATTAGTAGGCATAAATGAGCAGAACAAGAAAAACAGGCATGGGAAGAGATAATTATGTGTGTGTGTGTGTGTGTGTGAGAGAGAGAGAGAGAGAGAGAGAGAGAGGTAAAGTGGTGCAAGTTAAAAGAGAAAGTGTGATGGTGACAGTGTAAGAAAAAGACACAATGAGTCCAGTAAAGTGTGACAAAGAGCAGCATGTGTTTAGTGTGTGTGAAACACATATTGACTCCATATCTATATTTCCATGCAGCCTGAGATGAATCCTTTGAAATGCTGCTCATATAACAGACCATCAGCAGCCATGAATTGCAGAAAGGTTTTTCAAGGGTGTATTTATCTTCAAGGTCAGGACAGCTGACACTGCGGATCAGTGCTGGTGTGTGTGTAAGACAGAGCATTTGTGGATTGTGTGAGAGAAGATGTGTGTGTGTGCACTGTATCTGTGTTTGTATATAGTATATCACATGCAAGCCTTGGGATACTGTGAAAATCTGCTGATGAAATATAATAAGCCCTTAAGTCAACAGACAAACAGGTACCAACACACACTCACACACACACACAGCAACACAAGACGTGAGACAGAGAAAGTGTCAACAAACACACAGCATGTGTTTACCGTGTTGACAGCTGGTCACCATAGCAACGTCATGAGGGAAGCAGAAAGAGGAAGAGGTGAACACGAGCACAGTGCGGATGTCAGTACTGAGAACATCATGCTGAAATATGTCAAACAATAATATATTTGTGGTAAAACTCAAAAGCTTTTACTCAAAATCCCTGAATCATTCACCACATATGGTTTGGTTGAACTATGATTCATAGTTACTGTAAATGTTGTGCAGTTAATAATAGATTTCAGGGAAAGGGGTTTATAATATGGTTAAATATTTGTCTTTGTTGAAGATGCTATAACCTGGATACACACACAGTGACACCTCTGGACCAACTATTTAATAAACTATGTTTTCTAGGAACATTAAGGAACTATCAACAAAGCCATTGTTTTTTTGTTTGGCTATTAGGGAACCAGATATTTTCTCTATACATGTGTCTAATATAAATTATTATATTTGCTTAACATATTTTTTAAAGTTCGCAAAAAGCCTCACAGTTGAAGATGTTTATGACCAGCACCTACACACACACACACACACACACACACACACACACACACACACACGGTGCACTTAGGTGTTCTAACCCTAATCTCTTCTGAGGACTGTGTTCACTTCTTCCGTAGCAGTGGAGCAGTGAGTTTAGTGACCTGACGTAATACCCAGCAGAGCTCTGCCTGATTCTAACCCGAGCAAAAAACCAATCTAATCAAAATAACCTTAAACTCCTGTGAGAGTCTGCGAGGTCTTTAACATTTGTGCTGTCTAAAATAGAACTCAAAATGTCATTTCAACTTTCATACAACTAAGTTCACTCAGACTTGTGCTAATGGGGATCAGAGTTTAGTTTTTGGATATATTAAATTCTGATGTTCTCACAGAAGAGATTATGTTAGTCACCCACTGTCCCTAAATATAGAGCATACTAAACAATTGGCATGATGAACTGGAATCTACCAGGAAAATGTGGACTGTTTGGTGTCTCATTACTTAACAGGTTGGCTGCATAACAAGCCAAACTCCCAGCAACTCAGTGCATTCCTTATAAAACCCACCAGCTCCCACACACACCAGCCGTAATATTAGCACTAAATATACCAGCACAACCAGTGCCTGCAGTGGAGTCATGCACCTTTGGCAAACAGAGGGGCTTCCTTCTCCCACTCCACATATTTTCCTGGACTGAACTTGTTTGTGAGGAGAGCTGTAGTCCAACCTAAATAAGTACAAACTGAGAACTACAAACTCAACTGTCCAAAACCCATTTCTGTGCAGCATGTGGCCAGCTACCTGAAAAAGTTGAAATACTTATTGTAATACTTCAACTATGTGGGAATTAGAGATTTTTTTGTAATCACTCAGCAGGAAAGAAATTACTTTTCTTCCTCAGTCACCATTGTTTCTCTCTCTACACCCACACAGCATACCCTCTGCGTTTGCATTTCTTTCTCGATTAGACACAGCACTTCAGTGATTTCGAGCTTAGACTTGTGGGGTTCACACACGCTTGAGCTCTGAATCGGAAAACACTTGTTTCCTGAATGATTGCTGACCAGTGACTGATGTTTGCAAGATTAGCATCAACAGACAGCCTGTAATTGCTTCTGCTACTGCAGCATTTACTCAAAATAAGTAGCACGGTGCATAATACGTTAACTCCCCAACACTGTTGTTAGTCAGTAAGGTCATTCCCGGTTTGACCATTGAATCCTTGCTACTTGACGTTTAGTCTGAAAAATCACTTAGAGCTGAAGGTAATAAATGTAATAACCAAATACCAAACACAAAACACACAACAAGCCTATTAAAACACATCCCACACCCAGGTTAGCAATATATTTTAGAGGTTTGTTAATAGGTGTGTTAGTAAACCAGATAATATGGTACAGATTTAAGAACTGATGCATACTGAGACTTCACTTTAAAATTTCAGAGTATCCCTCTGCTCCACAGACCACACTAATGCAGTACAGTCACTTGTGTGGAGAGAAAGTCTTTCTCTCCATTTGATCCATGGAGCACTCATAAATCTACTCTGTTTATTCATCCACTGTATGACAGGCATCCATCTATCCGCTTGTCTTTAAATTATCACTTCGTTCATTTTCATTCCAGATCTCAGGGTGTTTGGGTGGTTAGCACATTTTTAAAGAGTTTTATTTTTTAGCATTAAATGATGAAAGAAAACATTTTACAATTTGTTTGTTCTGCCCCCAAAAACACTGTCACTCCTTCATTTCCTCATTAATAGTCTGTGTCTGTTTCCAGTCTGTTGACCTGACTCCCACCTCGTTGGTAGATTTCATTAACATTAATGTATTCATATGTGTGTCTGCATCTCTCCCCACTAACGGTCCCTCCAATGCCTAGTCCTCTCTGTCACGCCCCTCCCATTGCCAGTCTGGTCCAGTGCTGGGAAGTGCTGATGAGGGGTAATTCAATAGAGAGGAGAAAGCTAAGAAAGGACGGGTCACAAAGAGACAGACACAATCATTTTATCTAGTTTTTTTTTCCAGTCCCAGCTCTGGAGGACATCTAGGTTACATATTAACATTATCATCTTTTCTCAATTTTAGTCTTCAAATAAAGGTTGTGTGGCAATAGCCTGTAGTACATTGAGTATGTGAAATGGTTCAAGTACTGTAAAAAAGGAGGTTTGGCATTAGGTAACTAGAGTTTTGGTTAGTTAAGTACTATAACAATGGATGTTTTTGTGGTTTAAATACTTAAAACAACCTATACTCATGTGTTCTTGACCATGTTCCTGCCTTGTTAGGTACCTGAACTTAACCATGCAGGTCTTAGACCAGATTATATTTTTTTTGTAACAGTAATTTTGTTCTAGTTTCTTGTTTCTGGTATGAAATCTCTTCTGAGAGGACACTGGAAAACATTTCTGACAGCACATAGCTAATTTTTAGATTTCCAGTGGCAGGTTTTTCAGAGATTTTTCGCTCCTGAATAATTGTCTAAAATCAATGTGCCAAGTGAGTGTGATCCAAATGAAAGCTGGATCTTTCCACAGTAACAAATTCTGAGTTAAAAAACATAAAATGCAGGAACAGTGTGTTTTCAGCCAGCATTTACTTCAAAGTATTAAATACCACCTGTGCTAGTTCATACACTAGCAGTCAAAAGTTTGGACAGTTCCTCACTGAGCTGGAAGTGTGGCCAAACTTTTAACTGATGGTCTTTTCAGTCTCAGCGCTTGGTAATAATTGGGCAGAAACATGGGCAACACATTTCTTCTGGAAAGGTTTTGCAACAGGGTGACGAGGCACAGCAGCAGAGCCGTGTCAAACCAGTTACTAATGATACTGTTTTCCTCCCCTCAACCTCCATCTCTAAACGTTGTGTAGTAGCAGTGGGGCCAGTGAGAAGACACAGGCAGGCTGACAGAAGAAATCAAAGCAGATAGGAGTAAAAAGCATAGATGAGGGTCACAGACGGAGCTATGATCTGAGTGAATCTTAAGTGAGTCTTAACAACACCCCCTCCCTTTCTCAAAATAGAGAGAAAACTGACAGGTGGGGATGTGGTGGGTTAGCAGGCGCATGTGGGTTAAGTGTCGATGTGTTTAGAGGCGGCTATAAAAGTCTAATTGTGTCCTGTCTGTGACCCTCATCTCTGATCCTCATTTCTTCTCTCTACATTTCTCTCCATCAGTTGTTTTCACCTCTCAGGTGCATTCATCCAGCCCTTCGTTCAGGTAAGACAGGAAAGAAATACTAAATGTTGCATCAGAGAATAGTTACTTTAAAAAAACACACAATAGAAAGCAGAGCTCTTTCAGGTGCTTTACTCTTCAACAAGGATAAACAGCAAAATATCCGTCGCAAGCAGACATGCTGCAACTGAATAAAATACCTTTGCTAGCAGAACAAATAATTAATTAATCCAGAGTGACACATGATAGGTACATATTTTATAGACTATGCAGTACGTTTGCCTTTGCGGTCCCTGAGAACTAGCAGCCAGAATGAACTGTTTAGGAAATCTGTCAGAGGCATCGTGGATTTATAACCAGGACTACAAAAACCACGACTTGAAAATAACATTGTAATCAATAACAAACACTAAATAAACACTCTAAACTCATGAATAGTGTTATTAATTCATAATCATTTTATTGTGTTTAGAGTAGCTCGTGCTGCCATGAGCAGGTATAGTAAAGTGTAATGTCAGGAGCAGGTGTTGGTCTAACTGTTCGTGCCACACATGACTTTTAGTAGAGTAGCTAACAGTAATGGACGTTTTTTAACGTTACTGTTTTGATTAGAAAAGAGACTCAGATGTTCAGTGACTGTTTTAATAAAATATACTTTATTAATAATACATTTGCTGTGTTCTGACTCACTGCTGACTGTTCCGTTACCACATAATCAATCTTTATCTATCTTTTGTACTTTAGAGTTTTATAGCTTTTCTGTTTTGCTACAACAATCTGTCAAATTATTAAACCCCTGCCCCCTCCAGGAAAAAAGTTGAGTGTAGCTTTGAAGTTACTTTGCTGAGGAAACTCGGGGTAAGCACACAACTTCTGGTGCTTATTTATAAAGCACTCACAGGAAAGAATTGACTTTCAGTCTCTGGTGAATATTTGTTATTTGATGAATAGACATGCTGTGGTGCTAAAATATAGCCTCACTTTTCCATTCTGGCATATTTGCTCAGTGCAGGCCAGATAACAGAGATACTGCACCTGCACTGCATTTTTTTACGCTTTTGAAGGAGACTTGGCGCATAGTTGGTGCAAAGGCTGATGGAAGATTTGGCCTTTGATTACAGGACCGTTTGTCTAATCACAGCTGTGATCTGCAAACCTCTGGAATGCTGTCACAACAAGGATACTCAATGTAGGTCATGATCTTTGCTAGTACGTTACCAACACTGACAGGATAGCAAGATCTTGCTAGACTAAGGTTATTGTTAATGATCCAAACAATCCAAACAACCCTTGTGTCTTTGGGCAACCAAACAACGATTTTATAGATGAAAATCACAAATAGGTGCTGGCTATTTGACTGTGGCTGCCAAAAATCAGCTGCATAACAGCCAGAGGGAAAGTTGAGTAGTAGATAGAAAAGAAAAGAGGACTATGTATCTCTTTTTGTAAAAGTAATTTTGTCCTTTAGTCACAGAGAGTAAGTATTTTGTTGAATCTGCTGAGAGGGACTATGGAAAGTACTCCACTGGGGCAACTCTCCCATTCTCATCAGTCTCTCTGTGAAGCACACACTCAGAGACACACACACTCACAAAGATAACACACACAAGGGAACTTGCTTGTCTTATAGAAACACATGCATCACACGACTCTCTTGACAACTTGTTCCCAGTGCTTTAAAACAAGCAGCCTGAGAGCCGTCAGCTCAGTTCTGACACCTACAGGCTGCTCTCGTGTACTGCAGGCGCTGTTCTATGGACACGGAACATTTATTTGAGGGTTAGGGATTAAAAGCCTTGATATTCTAGACGTCCTTCTATAAAGTACTGCACAACTGAAATGAAGTAGGTGTACCACAGCAACATGCAGGCAAAAGCACAACAGGCACTGGATTAAAATAATAATAAAAAAACCTTATTAAACTAAACTTGTGTGTGTGTGTGTGTAAAACCGAGGTATGAATGTGTGGCTCCTTAGTATACCATACACCGTATGCCAGACTGTTTTTATGCCTACGTCTTAAGTTCTAAACTGTGACCTTTGATCATCTTCCCTGTTGTGCCAAGTTCAACTGTGAGCATCGTTTGAATGCCTGAATGTAATCCCACCAAGGTCATGTTCCTCTTGCTGTATATGTCTGTGTACTGAATGTCATCTCCAACAGACTATATTAATTTCTTATGATCCGCTCAAGGATCACTAGGCTGGTATTCATTTTTAAACACACGCTCACTTTATACCTTTTATGTGCTTTCTCTCTCTTCCTGTCCCTGTCTCCAGTTGACAAAATGCCAATGACAGATCTGCTGAAAGCTGAGGAGATCAAGAAAGCTCTTGATGCCTTTGCAGGTGTGTAACACAGTGGGGTCGATATGGGCTTCTCAGCAAAACAGACCCAGAAAGTTCCAAATGTAGACAGATGCAGTACAGTGTACCTATACATATTTTAATATTTACTATCCTCAAGCACGCTGACACAGTCTAAAACAGGGTTCAGATTCAGAGGTTGTCCAATTATGAAACTACCATAAAGGTAAATGTTAGAGCTTTTTGATGGTTCAGACTTTATCTCGTCTTGCCTTTTTTAGCAGAAACATTTGACCCCAAAAAGTTCTTTGAAATGGTGGGAATGAAGGCCATGTCAGCTGAAAACGTCAAGAAGGTCTTCCAGGTTCTGGATGTGGACGGTAGCGGATTCATAGAGGAAGAGGAGCTCAAGTGAGGAATTTACACAGACAGAAACATGCAAGCATACAAAGTAGGCCAGTGTAATCTATAATGTTATGAGATCCGTGTCCTATAGAGTTACGTCATATGTTAATTAATGCTGTCCTACAGTGATGATTTTCTGCAACACCCTGCACTTTTCTCAGGTTTGTACTGAAGGGCTTTTCCAAGGAGGGTAGAGATCTGACTGACACTGAGACAAAAGCATTCCTCAAAGCTGCAGACAAAGATGGAGACGGAAAGATTGGCGTTGACGGTGAGAGAAAGGAGGAACTCTGTATAACCCATCCATCCATCCCTTATCTATACCCGCTTATTCCTAATTAGGGTCACAGGGATCTGCTGGAGTCTAACTTTGTATAATATATAGTAAAATGCAACCAGTATAAAATGTCTATTTTAATAAATGAAGTGGAAGAAGAAGAGTAGGGTGGAGGGGGTGAGTACAGTAATGTGGTTCTGCATATCCGAGTTGAATGGGGAAGTGGAGGTTGCTACAGAATATGTTCATCCCTGTTGTAAAAGTAATATGCTTTCTGAAGTGTTAAGCTAAAGCTAAATTAAAATAACGCATTTTAAACAGTGAGAGCTAGGACAGAAGCAAATCTGGCTCAGTCGTTAATGGAAATTATCCTGACTCAAAATAAAAGAGATATTTTTTTAATTTTACAATTACAACACGATTTTACAGTTTCTCACAAGATAATATTAGCTCTTCTGCTGTTTAGGTATTCACATGAGATTAAGTATATAACAGTCAGGGTCACATCAACAAGTTTTTGTTTTAAATGATAAAACTGAAATAATTCTGTTGTTTTCATATTATCGGCAAATGTGCTGAAAAGCCTAAAAGCAACAAGGCATCATGGTCCCTAATGCTTCTTAACTCTTCAGCTCCAAGCTGAAATTAATATGTAAATGTTACAAAACAGATCACAAATATATTGTTTCATTTTTAACAAAAAGCTAAATAATGTCCTAAAACACTGGAAGTAGACACTGCACAGAGACACAGGGATCGCTCTTAGGCATGAATTAATACACATTAACTGCTCGAGTGCAACAGTGGGGCTGACTGGGCAACGGTCCCTGCCCACTGCAGACATTTTGACTTTACAAAGCAGGAAAAACACATTATTAATAATTAAACTTTAATAATGATGGCCGTACTTCAAGTGAGTTCGATCCAGGGCTCTGGTGGTGTTCGTGCTCACTCCGTGAGAGGTCTTAAGCCAAGCCAAATGTGTTCAGTGACACAGGGAATAAGGCTGTGGTTACACAGATAATACCTGTTAGTGGAGTCAATTCATCCTTGGTCTTTTCATTGGATTTGCTGACAGCACTAACATGGAGATCAGCAGAGTTTGTCTCATCAATTGTGCACATTTTTCTTTTTCAGAGTTTGAGGCTTTGGTGCATGAATAGGGGGACGGCTGAACACCCCCTTCTTCTTCCTTCTCCTCTTCGCCCCTGCATTCATATTTTTTGACTGCCACCTTCAAGCTCCTCTCACCTCCCTTGGGACCCCACCCATGGAGTCAGACCAGGCCTGCTCGCTACAAAATATGACCAGAAACAGGCTGACAAGGAGTTACCATGAGGGGGAACATACAGGCATAATCATCACCAGTTTCATTTTAATTTTCCATTTTTTATATACATTTAATCACTCATGCTGTTTGGGTTTCAGAATCATTTCTGATGATTACATGAGGATAGTTTGTGGTCTCAAATCAGGTGGTATTAGTGCTGTAGGTGGTGTAGATGTACTGAAGACTTCGTAAATCTTAATTTCCTTTCACTGTGTATTTCAGGTTGTGCATTTTGTCTGACTGGTTTTACTTCTAGATGTTCACATATCAGTGCACTTTCCTCCCACTCCTCTCCCCCTCCACCCACCCTCACCTCACCTCGCCTCCTCTCTGTGCCCTCCTCCTCCCTGCCTCCAATCAGATGATGTAGTAAATATAACGACATATAAAGTGAGCTCTGGAGAGAGAAAGGAACTGAGTACGAAATGATAATAAAAGTAAAACTTGAATAATAACTGCCTTTTTACTTATTCTTGCTCACAGTGAACACACAACCTTAAACTCACAAATTCTAACACAGTGAACAATGCAAAACATATCTATGACAGAGCAGCGACCTCAGTAATAGTAACACTATTACTGTCATGTCAGCAGACACATTTAGGATCAAATGTAAAACCAGTCCAGGTTGGATCTGAAACGATTGTTTCATTTTTATGTTGAGTTCTGTAAAATTTGTGTCACATGAACAAAAAAGACACAGCTTAAGCAAAAAAATTAAACTCGTCAGCTTAAAGGAATAGTTCAACATTTTAGGAAACAAATATAGCTTTGCAATGTCAATACAGCTCTCCTGTCTGTGCACTGAATATACTGCTGGAGCCAGGAGGCAGGAAGCTTAGACTGGAAGTGAAAAAGGCAAGCCTGGATCTGTTAAGAGGTAACTACATCACTTCTGCTTTTGGAGCAAGAAACAACTAATCTTATCTAACACTGTATGAAAAAAACTACCAAACTTTCATTTGCCCAGATGGCTCAAAGCCTTCACATTTTAGATTTGTCATCATATTATCCTGAAAACGTATACCCTGATGCCACAGACTGATCTGGTTACAAGCCCTGCCTGCATGAGCGCTGATGGATCAGTGGATTCGAGGAGCAGATCTGTCATTGGTTGTCGTGGGGCGAAGCTTTACAGTGGCAAATGGGTTTGTGCCTCTGAAATGAGATGATGGAAAATGAAACACAATACCACAACTGCTTTCTGCTAACACAAATAAACCACATGCACACACCTGCACACACTCGAGGTTGGAAAACTAACACCAAACCTTAGCCAGAGGATTCTGACCATGCCTAGTGAGTATACATCAGAAGTCCTACATTATTCTAATTATCCTCAGCAATTGTATTTTGTTTCTGAGGTGGACAAACCAGTGAAACCTGATACTTAATGAGGCCATTAAAACTCACAGCTGTTGCAACTACATCTCTACTACTGCTCGTGTTCCCGATACATGACTGATGCTTGTATGATTTGGTTTCACAGATAAAACACAAGCCAACAGATAGTGGAAAATACATGTCAGAATGTCAAAATGTCAAAAAAGACACTGAATTCAGGGAAAACATCTTTTTCTGCCAAACCACACACACTGAAAATTACCTGGGAAACAGTGGATTCTCAGGGGGCCCATGGGGTGATAATGCCTAAGAAAACAGAAGATTGTAGTAGGATTAGTACCAGTGATGCTTTTTACACACCAGAAGAAAATGAAACAGTTGAGAGGAAATCTTTTTATTTTCTCTGTTTGGTACCTGGACATCAGATGTCATTTCACCTTTCCTTTCTGGGAGGGGAGAGACTGGGTGAAAATCTGTAGAACCCCGGCTAAGATTCTGACTCGTTGGTGGAGGGGGAGGTGGCGGTGGTGGAGGAGGAGGTTGGTGTTCATTATAGCTCTTCATTTGACCAGGTTTTGTCTCTATATCTGGCTCCAGTTTCTTTTCGGGAAGTGGCGAGATCGGCCGGAAGTCTTCAGAAGCTCTACGATTGGGTGTGACCGGGGGCGGGACAGCTCCGTAGCTCTTGCCCTCTGATTGGTCCGTGTAGGTGTCAGTGGGTTCCAGCAGACTGTTCATACTGTGGCTTCTTACAGAACTACCACTGACGGGCCAAACAGGTACATAAACAAAATTTTAGTAATTCATACAATAACAGGAAATTAACAGAAACTAAAATCTCCTTTGCCAGTTCTGGGGTGGATACATGTCTGTTTGTTTTTTTCTTTCACAACAGCAATCTAAAGATGCATTTTAGATACTAGTGCAGACATTCTGCCGTGTGAGCCCTGTAAGACAACAATATTTTTCCTTGCTTAAAATTTTGATCTGTAACAGAACAGTGTTCCTCAAATTGTTAGGCAGGAGGTTCGTTGTTCGAGGACACTTCACACTTTAAGTGTAGACTCATTTTTAATGATGAGAGTCTCTTTAAATCACAGCTTAGCCTTTTCACATGTTCACTCTAACAGGCAAAAATATTGGCCATTATACCACAGGGGTGAACTGTTTCCAGCACCTAAAATTAGACTGACAGTAATTCTTACCTTGTTGCTAAAGTGCTGGAGAAATCCTCAATAGGAGCCACATAAGCAGCAGGGAACCAGCCCTGACTGGAGGAGACAACACAGCTACACATCAGCCAGCAGCAATAGATTTAATACATACTGTGTATTTCAGACCTGAAATTAACCTAAAATTACACTGGAGTGACTGATGAATGCCAAACACTCCGACAGTATAATGAGGTGAGGTTTCTCAAATGACAGTACTGCTACCATTTCAATTAGAACTACTTTTGTATTTCTCATATCTGTTGTTTTACTGTCACAGGTCATAAACCTGGTTATAAATTACTCAATTCCGTTGTAAAAACTCTATGGTTTCTGCACCTGCATACATACATCTAGTGCTTTAGCCACCCACCGCAGGCTGCTGTCAGTGCGTCCATACAGCCAGCCGTTGCGAGGCTCCTGGACCAGGACAATGACAGTCTCTCCCCTGTTGAAAGGTAGAAGCTTTGGGTTGGATGAGGAAGGGTGAGACACCAGGGCTCTCGTCACTCTCCCTCCTCCAAGACCCAGAGATTCTCCCACTGAGCTGGAGCGAGAACGGCTGGGGAGGGGAGAAGGCGCTGAAGGGGAAGGGAGAGAGAAAAGTCTGAGAAAAAACAGATTTCTGCTTTGTAATTAAACTGGTTTAAGTCAAATTAAAATAAATTCATGTGTGCAGAAACAATTCATGCAAAAAATAAATTTACTCAGTCCTGAAACTAAACAGGAAAACAGTAATACATTATGTTCATTTAATGCTGTAGAGGAAAATACTGCTTTTCTTCTTTCCAGAATCATATTAAAATGTAGAAAATGGGATTAGTACAGTCTACCTCCCACCTCTAGAGGGCACTCTGCCCAGCGCCTGTTGCTCCCTCCTGGCCCAGGACATGTCTTCATCTCTGGCTACAGTCTGCAGCAGGGAGCTCACTGAACCTCGCAGCTGGTCGAAAACAACATCCACAAGTTAAATGATGTGTTCACTCAATTACAACAAGAATTTGTTGCTGGAAATGGATTTAACTGGAGGACCTACACAGGGTCTTCTCATTTCTCTAGGCTCCTAATTTTCCTCACTTGTGTGTTACTCTCTGTCTTAGTCCATCCAATGTAAGATGTGAGAGAAAGGTGCAAGGAAAGGAAACAAGGAGAGAGGAATCAAGGCAACACATCTGTAAAGAAACCTGTCAGCTGATGACGAGAGCACAGCTGGATCAACTATCAGTCCTGAGGTGTTAAGAGCTTTGTGTGCTTTAGAGTTTGCATTTCACCAGGTAACATCATATACTGTCTCAGTATTGATCTGACTATAAGATTATCAGTGGAACAGGTGATATTGGGAAAATGACCAAAAGAAAAAATTTTCAAATGACTGAGAAAATTAGTTTTTTACGCTTCTTATATTAACTGGCCTTATTAACTGGGATCGAATCGTTTTAACTAAACACCAATAAAATCTAGAGTAGGCCTATTAAATTGCTAAAAAAAGATGACTGACAAGAACGAGAACACTGTCAAAAAACAGGGCTCCCTCTTACTAAAAAAACAGGCAGTGGAAAGTACAGCCATGTTCCTAATAATAACTTTTTCAAATAAAGACATTTTCTCTCCTCTGAAGGTGATAAAATTGGCCCTTGTTCCCTTTTGTACTGTTGCCCTGGTTGAGAATTTACAGTACCTTGAAATTTTTCCTAAACCTGTCACTGAGGGTTTGTTTAGAAACAGGTGGTATAAGACAAATAAATACAGCTTCTTCCAGGCTATGTAATGAATGAAACACTAATTTACTAAAGAATAAAGTTCCAGTTGGATAGAAATAATTTACTAAATCAGGTAAAATCTTAGTACCTGAGCCTCTTGGTCTGAATGAGTGGGAGTTCGAGGCCTTGACCCTCTGGTGTCATTCACCTTCTCCTTCCATCCCTCTGCCTTTTGTTGGAGAGATGCTCCAGTCTGAAAACAGATGACAAGTGAACACCTGAATAAATCTCAACCTGATCAGGCAGAAACAAATTCAATAGAAATACTTCAGTGGATGAGACAGTGGGCACTGAGACCAGATAATGAAGCCATATACAGTACATGTTATCAAATGGGTGTCTTAGACATGGCAGCTCAGAGAGAACATGTGACTGGTTCTGAGATAATGATGTTGGCTTGAGTAAAGTCACACCTGCACCTGGCAAAGGTCTCTGCATTAAAATCTATATTTCATAATCATAATGTATTAAAATGACTGTTTATTTACATTATTCACTAAATATCTGTTAAAAGAAGTGAAATGTACATCATCGCAAAAGGTCAATTTCCACATCTTCTACAATTTCTGCAATTATTCAGAGTACTACTCCATCAGCTGTACAATATCCTGCAACACGTGTCTCTGGGTCTCATTTTTTCTTGATGTATTTGAACGTGGCAGCTTTCTAAGACCAAAGAGCTGATGTTAAGACTCTCACTAAGCTGCTGGTTTCACTTGGTCAGTCTGTGTATAGTATGAGCTTACCTTGTTTATTAGGAAGAGTATTGACTGAGTTAGACCACAGTGCTTCTCTGCCAAAAAGCGATATCTCCTCTCCTCCTCCTTCAGGATCTCCTGCTGGCTCTGCCTCAGGTACA
The DNA here is from genome assembly GCF_900324485.2 of Mastacembelus armatus. Taxonomy (NCBI): domain Eukaryota; kingdom Metazoa; phylum Chordata; class Actinopteri; order Synbranchiformes; family Mastacembelidae; genus Mastacembelus; species Mastacembelus armatus. Next base: position 2,832,870 of record NC_046633.1, read on the forward strand.
GCATGTAGTCGCTGTTCTCCTAAACACACACACACGCACTGAATAATGTCCCCAGATAGAGTATATAGAATTTCTATGTGTGTGTGTGTAGTCATATATGTATGTTTGTGTAAGTACCAGAGAGTCTCTGTAGGCTCCTCTTCTGAGCTGTTTCTCCAAAGCCTCTGCCTGGTTCCTCACCTCCAGCTCATACACTCTGCGACTACCCTGCAGTGCAGCAAACAAAATGATTTAAGAACTCTAAAAAACTGTTCATTATAACTTTTCCTGCATTTGTTCACAAGCACAGCTATGTTAGAACTACTGTAGGAGGATGACATTAATATATCTATATACCTATGCTGAGCTGTCACACAGCTGCCTAATACAATAAACTAAAGAAACAGGTTCCCTCTCTTACACCAATGTATTCCTCATCCAGCTTGACATTCTTCTCCATGGCTTGCAGCACTTCTACTTGGAACCACCGGAACTGTAGCAGAAAGAGAAGTGATGTGTTTGTGATGTGGCTCTGTCATTATGAAAACTGGCTCCTTGTTCAAAAAGCAACTTTCTTTATCCGGTTGATGGTTTCGTTTTACTAAATCTATACACAAACGTGCTCTGCTCTCAGGCCAACTTTTTAATCATAGGTTATGTTTGGCTCATTCACATGACTAAACGCCACCACATTTAAAGACAAGGTTTCAAGTGACACTATGAATGTTAAACCACCGGCGGATGGAAGCAGGATATGGCCTTTCAAAAGTAAAGCTTAGGTTTGGGCGACCAGTTCATGCTGAGTGAGTCTACCAGGGATCTTACAGACATTTCCTAATTCAGAAAATACTCAAACATTATAGGAATTATGCTTTGCCTTATTTGTGATATTATTCTTTTTAATTACAGTTCTTCTTATTGTCCTACCTCAGTTGTGCCTAACATTAGTTTAAATATGGATCAGCAAGCAGTGAAAAAACAAAAAGCCTTTAACAAAAACAATTTAAAAGGGACGATTTAGGATGGTGTATTTCTAGGAATGTTGGTTTTATTGACTAAAGATGGTACCGACCACTCCCTCCATCTCTGCAGTGAGTCTCCTCTGGGTTTCTGATATCTGGATCAAGACATCCCCTGTTTAAAAGAAAAAGACCTGGATTATTTAGAGGTTTGACAGGTCAACCATGGGCCAGATCAATACACATTTAAAACCTGCTGCCACAATTTGAATTATCAGGAAAACCTATGATACTTTAGAAGGTCTGAACGGTGTAGATGGAATTGTACTTCCTGATAATATTATCTTGTTATAAGTACAACACAATGTCCATTTGGAATAAAAAAGATTCTCTGACATTTTGTGTACATTACAAATGAAAGACAGTATTTTAGCATGGATGTCAGTAATTTGTTACACAATATGACTTTAACACAATTCAATACTGCTCAAGTCATCTAGAGAGTCTTTTGATCGAACTAACTGGGCTGCTATGATAGTGGAAAGTTAGCCAAGGCCTTTATACTATCACTGCCTCTGGTCTTGTCTATTGTCATGGATTGTGGCTGGGTTAATGAATTGAGCGCAGCTGAAAGACTGTCCCCATCAATAATTCAGAGGCTGTCATGCAATAGGGCTTCTGGTCACGCTGTGGCTCCCTGACCTTCTCAGTTAGCAAACCCAGCAGAACCACTTGTCATGTTGTGCTACCACCGATGTATGAGCCCACACACTGTCAATAGGGATGTGTTAGCATATTGGTAATTACTGCTAATAGTACAATTACAAGTACTCAGGTCAGAGTGAAAGTGAAGATTTTGGAAAATATACATTCACTCAGGACTGTGCACATATACACACAAATCAAATACACATGCTGCATAAGAACACACCTTACTGAGTGTGGTGTCGTACAATCTAGGATCAGAATGACTGGGATCAACACTACCTTAAACACTTGGCCATCTCTGGAGGACAATTCTGTGTCTATAATAAATGCAATGATTTGAGGGTGAAAGACGGAATAATGAATCACACCTACCAACACACACCAGCACTTACCCAGAGAGCGAGATGAAAGCGTGTGAAGGGCCTGGTCACCCATCTTAGCCACAGCACTAAAGTAGGCCTCGCTGCAAACAGCTAAGGCTGAAGTACACATAGAGATACACACAAACGCACAGCAGCCCAAATGATTTTCACATGTTTAACATTATAAACCTGTGAGCTTTGGAGTAATATCACAGCCAAATGAATTAGTCCTCACTGGGTCAGTGAGTTCTGCTCTTATTCATTTCATTCACACAAGCCTCAGAGGGCTGACACATGATATGTGATTCTGGTCTAGGAATAGCCCCATGCCAGTGGGTATAGTTTTACCACACTGCCTTGTTGCCTTGTGTCTGTTTTTTGTTTAACCAGGCGGAGAGGAGCATAAATGATACATGCTGCTCACCCAATTACCTACGTACCACACATGATAAGGATTGTGATGTCAGACAAAAAAAACACACAATGGGGCACAACAGAGGTTCTATTCTAAACTTTGTTGGCTTGTGCTTTAAAGAAAAACCATTGTGCTTTGCTGACGCAACAAATAACTCAGGTAAAACAATGTAAGTATCACAAACAAGTACTAAACACTTAGAAATATATGATTTCTTTCTGGATTTTGCTACAGTAAGTTATGACCTCCTTAATGTCCCAGTAGTTCTTTTTTATGTATTATGTCCTCTTGTCTACTGTATTACATATTTTACACATTAAGTGTTTTTATTTCTCTGCCGTGGCAGGATGACGCTATTTATTCAAAGAAGTATTTGCATCTTCTGGAATAAACAAATGACATAACTGCCATAAAGTTTAATTGATCATATGGAAATATAAGTAATTAAAATGTTAAAAAGTAATATATGGAAGGTGTAACTTAAAACAATCAACATGACTCTTAATAAATGTCTGTGTCTGTCTCATATACATTCACATGTATGCATATATACACACAGATTTAACCACTGACTCACAAACTTACTGACCTTGGAAAGCTTTGACGTAACTGTTTCCTAGAGCAACAAGCTTCTGGAGGCCTGGATTAAAGTGCTCCATCAGGCTCTACAGTAAGATTTGCATAGAAATACAAAGGATCCAAACAGACCGACACACCAAAACAAATGGTTGTGATTTGAAGTGTTATTGTAAACACATGAATCTGAAAGCCTCCAAACAACGTTTAAACATGAATTATAATTCTTCTTTTGAAATACTGTATAACATGTAAATTGTATAACAAGTGCCCCCCATCGAGAACAAAGAAATGACAGGAATTACTCACCGAATAGACATTTAGAGTTGATCTGTGAAGTTGATCACTACTGGCTCCTGACATAATGACCAGTTTAAATGAATATATAAACTTCAAACTAAGTAAAAGCGTCAAAAATCAATGTCAGTAGCAGAACAAACGTCTGTAGAGTCTGTATTCCCATTCAAAATACAAACTTCCCTCAAGCGTTTCTTGTCCTGCGTGCATCAGTGAGAGTCACCCTAATTGCAGTCCCACTGTTTCTATTGTTCCTTCAAAGGCCAAGAAAATCTGTCTGATACAATGACAGTGCTTTGCTCCCTCTCTTTTCCTTTTTCTCTTCTAACTGAGAAAAGGGAAGAGAAACGGGAGCAGCCACCAATGTGACCAGGCCAAGTGAATTATTGATTGGAGTCCTGAAAGGAAAGGCAGCTGCCCATTTATCTATGACGTAAACTCACACCTAAGGAACTACCTCATCAAGCTGTTGAGTTAAAAGTGTACATATTAAATAATTACATGCATTCAAATGTACTATATGTTGATTTTGTTGATACGTCAGACACACACCATTCTTCTAGAATTCTTTTTATTATTTATCAAGTAGCAGAAATACACAATATACAAATATCATATGAAGGAGGTTTGAGTCTGCTCTACCCAGCGGGTGTGACCGTGTCTTTTAAGTAGGCAGTGTCATCAAAGATGACCTCCTCACCATCGCCCTTCTCCTCCTGTTGCTTTTGACAACGACTTACAGTTTCCAGCACAATTTTCAGACGCCGATCAAGAGCAGCAAGATGGGCCTCTGATAGAAGTGGAGCTACACTATGAAGAGGATCACGAGAGAGAGAAGCCCGCATGACATCACTGAGACAATACTGAGGCAGAGACAGGAGACGCAGGCGTAGCCATGTAGAGCGACGTATTCTGAAGAGAGATTAAAGTTGGGGAAAGAACAGTTTTCTAACTTTGGAGCAATCGTTGCTTTTTATGACCTTAAGTTGATACTGAAAGTGATTTATTTTTCTTGAGACAACAAGCATTTCACCAAACAGATTAAACTCAACTGTGCCAAGTAGAATATGTTTCATTGCTGTTTGTACCTGCAGCATTGTTCTAGTGGAGCTAAGATTGAAGGCTCATCTTTGGAGTGACGCCCAAATCTGCAGCAAGGACAGACCCAGAGTCAGTCAAGTCAACCAAGCATTTAAATTAGATAAATCTGGCAAGCTCCTTAACAAAAACACACACACACACAAATAATACTCACGCCCTCCCATTGTCAAGGTGAAGCAGGAAAGTATTGTTCCCAAACTTCTCAAATGTTTCATAGTGATGTCTGTCCATGTTACCTGGAGCAAGAGAAATAACTGTTTACTATCATCAACCATTAATCACACACCTCCTTTGCATAACTATCTAGAATAAATATCCTCTCATACAGATATTACAGAATTTATTTAATCCCAGAGGAGAAATTCAGGTAAAATTCAGGCACTTCTGGACAGAATTAAACATACAGGAGGAAAACAGATGGTAACTGGCACAGTTTACCAGTTGGTTATTCAGTCATTTCAAATATATTTTTACTTCATCAGGTACAAACAACAGAACAAAGTTAAGAGTAGATGGTGAAAATAGAAAATAGATGGTTAAAATATGTCATGTATATATACACACACTGATTTAAGGGACTTGTGTTTCTGCAACCACGTGTCTTTTGAAAAACCTTTTATGTTTACATGCTTTAAATACATAAACACAGCCCTCAGCTGATCATTTGAGCTGTAAAATATTTTTGGTCAAGCACACAAATGACTACACAGACAGTGTGTTTTAATGAATATTAGAGTTCAAAGGAACACACTGTGTACACACATTATACAGTAACCACAACTGGTTTAATGACAGTTACAAGAGTGTACATGTGTGTAGAGACTCTTTTTTTATTAATACAGGGTTGTTTATTCTACAGGCAGAAAGCACCATGAATCACTGTATTTAAGGGTCAGTCTGATCCATCACAGCAGAAAAAACCAGCCGGTCAGACACAATAATCAGAGCATACTCACTAGCCTCACTCTTCTCAAACTACACAATACAGGATTTAGCCTGGCATGAAGGGGAACCTTAGTGATAATATTAACATCTGCAAGTCCCCAATCTCCCATCTCTCTCTTTTCATCCAGATAGAGTGGGCAGTGGTAGACTGGTAACTGTGGTGCAGTCGATACAGCATCTGAGACTTTCACATTGCTAATGTCTGTTAAGTATGAACTTCTACAAGGGAAGGTATCTCGTGCAGTATTTCTGCTCCTGACTTGAGCCTTGACAGAAACAAGAGGCATTGAGCATGACTGCTGAAGGACTGTGTCCTGTAGTGCTGCTAGCTGCGTATCCCACGATGCCCCTCTTAGCTCCAGGCCACATAAATAAACAGCACCAAGGGGAAGTACAGCTGGGTATGTACTATCACTCAGAACCTGGAGAGACAAAAAACACTGATAATCATCCTATAGGACCTGCAAATGGTTAGAATATGAGGAGATTCATCCACTGACCTCCAAAGTAAAATTATAAGCCACTGTAGCATGATTAATATGCTTTACCTGAAAATGTAGTTCTATGTCACTGATAAATTTGCGATTTACTTGAGTGGCCTCTCTGATCATTGCTACCAGAAAGCCTCTGGCATTTTTGAAAGCAGACAGTCGATAGGCACCAGCTGGATCTGAAGTGTTGTGGTGCCAGAGATAAGCACTGAGCAACTCTGCCCTCCTCTCCAAGTGAGACAAGTCTCTGAGCTTGAGGAGAGAAGCAAAGGTCGGTGAGCTGTATTGAACAGGCTGTTGGAGCTGTGAGAGGAGCAAGGACACCAAATCAATGAGATCACGCCACTCAGCCTGAAGAAAGTCGCGTATGGGACTGTGAGAAGCAACTCCTGCATTTATAACTGTGTTGTCGTTCTTGTTTGCAAGGTCACTTTTCAGAGCTTGCAGTCTGTCTCTAGCACAGTTATAGGCTGGCATCATGGTGGGCTGGTTTAGTTGGGTGTAGACACTCCTCACAATTCCCAGAGGAGCCTGGGAGGCCTGCAGTAGTTTATTCAAATTGTGGCTATTGATTTTGACCATCTCAGCTGCCACAGCCACATTGAAGCCCAGCACAAGGGAATCATTGGTGGTTGGTGAATCCTGAAGACCATGCTGCGAAATCTCCAGTAACTCTGACAAATCTGATAACATGAAACACAGAAAAAAAATCATTACAATGTCCTTAGACCAGAATAGTTGGCAAACAGAAACGCCCAATGTGACTGCCATGTTTGTAAACATGACTACTTGTTTGTAAAAATTATTTAGAAATGTAATGATGACTTGCTCTACATAAAATCTTCAGTAAAACATTTCATCTTGTTCATTGTGTCGTCAATTAGCTTATAAAATACAGTACTATTATAAAGTAGTTTGGTTACCAAGGTGGCCAGGTTTGTTGATAATATTTAAGAGGATGTGTGGTCCACTGCCCCACAGAGGTGACGCTCTGCTGAGGCAGGTATTGGCGACACCCTCCACCACCTCTAAATCTGCAGAGTCTAGTACATGGCCACCATGCACTAGATTGACTATGAAAGAAAAGTACATGGTTAAAGCATTCAGTAATGCAACTAGAGGGTCAGTTTTATCCATTAATGCTGCCTCACCTGCTATATACTGCAAAGCCTTAGTCTTGTCATGGCAGAGACTGACAATGCAATTGTGTGCATCGACCAAAGCCAAGAGGTCATCCTGACTCCTTGGGAACAGAAACAATCCACATACAATCCATTATGACATACTGATTTTGCTTTATTATTACGAACACTAATGCTGATGCTTATTATTATTATACTTAAGTATCATTACTTATTATACAGCATGTGGGATCCTTTTCTCACCAGTTGTAGATTCTCCCCTGGCCTAGGTATTTATAGGTTTGTCTCTGTAGTAGGACAGAGTGGAAGATGGCACAGCGGACAAGGAGCTCCACATTGTCTGCTGTGACATCCAACAGTGATTGACATTGTATAAGAGATACCACCTCTCTCAAGGAGCAGCTCAGCTCTTCCTTCAGATCCAAAGGAGAGTCACAGACCAGAGGCAGTGCACACATTCGCAATGCAGCTGTTTAATAATAAAAATAAATATTATCAATCGCAGTCATTATTCCAACCTGAGCAAAACCAAGACAAACAAAGGTTACTGTTTTACTTCAACCAATAAATTATATCATGAAGAAAAAATAAAAACTTAGAGAGTAAATCACAGAAAATGTGAGATTAATATAGAGAAAATTATATACACTACATATATGTAGTGTATATAATATAGTATACTACTACTACTCTATTTTCTCAGACTGCACACCAATGTCATGAGTGTATTTTGATCGTGGAAGCTAATGGACCAACTGATCCTCTGTATTCAACATTATTTCTAGCTTAGTGTCAAGTGATCATAGGCAAACCAAAAGACTGGCTCATTTCCTAAACTGGAGCTATGGTGAATGATCCTGAACGGGAGACAGTGATGACAAAATGACAGACCCACCTGGAAGGGAGTGTGATGTATGTTCTTGAGTTATAAACCACAATCGGAAGCATGGGTGAACAAGGCGTCGCTCATCTGTGCAGTAGGTAAAGGTCATCAAGCAACATGCAAACAGTTAGAAGGACAGATTCATTTTTGGTTGTAATCTAAGGATGTCTCAATAAAAATGAAAAATGACAATGGCAATCTAGTTTATACTGCTTCTTGATGGCCCACCTGAAGAGCCTGAATGGCTAAGGTGAGCCACTACTTTATCATCCCAGTGTTCCAAGAGGTGACAGTTGTTGAAAACCAACCAGTGACCATCTTTAACTGCCTTGTCCAGCGCTGAGAGGATGAGATCTCTGTCATACAGAGCCCCCAAAGAAATGACTTTCACTTGAACCTAAAACATTAAGGAATACATTACTACTACTACTACTACTACTACTTGCTTCCACGATTAATTTGAACATAGATATAGATTAGATATAGATATATTACCTTCTTTGTCTGTGCAACACAATGGGCCAGTTTGTTTATTAAGTAAAGAGGCTGAATGCTCGTCCATTTATCTCCACTTGGACTCGGATGTGCAAGAATGATGGGTCCCTCGTGTTTGACGAGATATTGTGAGAGAGCCTCTGGGTTCCCATTGTGAGGCACCTCAGACCCTGCCATCTGTCCAGGCAGGCAGAAGTTGCAAGTGGCTAGGTCTTCTGCTAGTCCCTCCAGGCAGTTCGGAAGCATGGTCTTCCAGAGGAGAGCCCGCTGTAGCAGGGTCAGATGGGCATGAGAGCGACAAGGCACATCTCCAACCACAGTAGAGGAAGGAAATTGTAGGTACTCCTGCCACTGTTTGGGGGAAGTGGAGAGAGAGGCAATAAGTCCTCTGAAGGAAGGGATCTTCTCTAACAAGAGGAGTTCTGAATAGATATGAGGGGGTATCCAGGTGGGCCGTGAACTTAAGGACTGTGAGGAGGTGCGAGTGTGTTGGAGACCCCTGAGAAAAGCCACCCTCTCACCCTCAGAACAGAGCTGGTTGTGTTGGAGTAGAGCTGTAGACACCAGCAGCTTCAGAACAGCAACATGACTCTTGAAGAGACAAGGCCTGTAATGGGCCAGCAGCTTGGCTACCATCCTGTTTGTGATCTCTGGTACCATGCCCTCTAGCACTTTTCCATTGCTATGTGACACTAATCGCCCACTCCTCACAATGAAAGCCTGTTGCATAACTGTGATAAAGGCACGGAGGGAAAAGTAGTAGGCAGATGAAAGCCGGGAGACGTCTTGCAGAACCTGGTAGAGGGCAGCAGCCAGCCTCATTAACTGTCGAGGAGCAGCCACTAAAGCTTCATGGAACTCCAGCTCCTTACTTAGCTGCTGGATCTCATCCTGCAGTTTCTTCATTGCCTCTTGACTAGCAGCCATGCGGGGGAGAAATTCAGAGTCGTGCAGCAATGAAGGGTCTGACTGCAGAATGTAATCCAACAGGGCATCCTAAGAAAATAGCATGTACAGTTAACTGATGTACAGCAGCTATTAACATCTGATAATTATTCTATTATATATCATAATCCATATGCATGTTCCATTGCAGAGAAGGATTGCACTATACTCTAATGACTTATAGAAAATAGCTTGCTCATTTATTGACCAGGATCACAGTGGCAGCTTAGAAAAATGCAGAACCCATTCTCAAAAGCCAAAGCCATGATTGGTATAAAGTAGGCTGGGTGTCATGTTCTTTGTCTTGAGGGCCACTAAGGAAAGCCACCTTCTTACAACACATCATGGCAGACTAAAGGTCTCTTTACAACTGCAGCCCCGGTAATGACATAATGGTCCTGAAAGCTCAATGCATTGCAACCTAAGAAAACACATGCAGATATAAGAAAACATCAGACTATCAGACTTCATACTGGATGTTCAGATAAAATATATTCACCTTTTTTGAAGAAGTTTTGTGTTTTCTATATTTTGCTGTGTTCTGTATTTTGAGTTCATTTTATATTTTGTTTCCTCACATTGCTGTGTTTTAAACATTGCACCTTATCAAACTGATGATGTTTTTTGTAATTAGCATGTTTGCATCTGTATGTTTTCTCAGCCTGCAGCATGTCATCTCTCAGGACAACTGTGCAGTGTAGATACAGTAATTCTGCCAGAATGCAGCTCGTCTGCACAACATATATTATAAGATTAAAATCATAGATATCAGTTAGATCAATGAGAAAACTCCAGAGCAATTTAGATGAAGCACCTTTTGCTTCATATGAAGGTAAATACTGGTTTCATCACCTCTTCTGTGGCCAGTTTCTCCTGCAGCAACTGCTTATCATTTTGGAACTGTAAGTGATGAATCAGCAGATTTTTACACTCAGACTGCAGCAGCTGTGTCAGCATCAGCTCCTGGATCTCCTCTGAGCTCAAAGAGAGGTCAACCACATGTACCTGAGCCAAGATGGACGGATGGATCTCTACGGAACAAAAGCAAGAATACATACTTAACCACTACCTTCAGAGGAGTTACAAGAATATATTTCCAAAACAGCTGTTTCCTGTCCATTACTTTCTATTTTTATATAGCATATTAGAATCTATGTCTTCATGAAATTGCAACTTATTTATTGTTGTATTGATTGTACTGTATCATCTTCAAAGAATGCTACAGCGCCAACATAAAAATATCAAACTAAAACAATGTACCAGAATGAAACATAAACAGCAAAAACAGCCACAAAGGACATAATTTAACACCTGGGTGAGTAAAACATTTACATTTACGCTGATAAGTAAATATCAATATCGCTTGTTCTTTCACTATAGAAAAAATGCCAATATGACTAATAGCAACATATTTACTCCACACATTGTTCTTACTATTGTAAAGCAGTGTCACAGGCAGATGGGTGCTAAGCAAGAGGCAAAACCCAGGGTGGGTTGGTTGAACATGTTTCAACCCCAGATGGCAACATCCAGCAGGGCGGGCCAATCTGGCCAGGAAATGTGGACTGGGTATCACACGTTCCACATGAGTTACCAAAACTCTGAAACCTCCAAAACAAAAAACAAAACAAAAGGTTTGAATGAGTTATGCCTGAAAAAAGAAACTGTACATTTGGGCATTAACAATTAACATTTGAACCAAATATCATAATATTTTCTTTTTCCTCTAATTCACCTTTCTCTGCAGCCTGGTCAAGCTTGTCCAGGAGCTCTGGATCACTGGCACAAATCACCATCCCACACTCGGTCTCGAGGTTGGCATTCTCTCCTACAGATCAGACACTTATTATGCAGTGGTTTGAAATTTTTAAATTACAATTTCAGTTCAAATCATATTTTGTCTATGGTGCTTATAGACTACAAAAGCCTTAAACTTTTGTATAATGCAGGATGCAACATGTGGTCAAATACCAGAACAGATGTTTTGAAGGAACACACCTGTCATGAGCCACTTCTGAGAGGTTATCTCTAGATGTTGCTGGGTGTCTGCCAATAGAGGCCACCGCTGAACCCAGGCACTTCTGTAGCCCCACAGAAGTAGCTTGATCAACAGTCTGGGAGACACTTTGTCCTGGAGGTGCCGCTCATTCATACCTAATGCTTGAGCCAGAGGCAGCTGCAGCCTCTCAGACACAGGGATGGGAAAACCATGAGGGAGGTGGGGAGGTGCAGTATCTGAGTGTTTAAACAGGGAGGCTCTCGGGTCCTTAGGGTTTATGTTTATGCTTCCTGTCTTACATAGCTCTCTCCACTTTTTGAGTAGTTCTCTGCGTACATCAGGTGCAAAAGGGCCTAAATAAGCAATGACTGCAGCCAAGATGAGTGAATCCCCTGATAGGTTTTGGTTTTGTAACTCTGCATCCTGAAGGGAAAATAAAGAAAATCATATTAAATAAAAAAACATTATTAAGCAATAACACCAAATATGAAATTAAGTTAAATGTTTAAGTGGCATGTACAGCATATTTGTAAATTCTGTATTACCTGAGCAGATGCCTTCCAGTCCCTGACATGTGTCCTCAAATGACTAGCAGCTGTAGCAGCTCTTCCTTCCATGATCTCAGCTTTGTGCAGTTTCAGCAGTTGCTCCTCTAGGTCCTTTTGTACAAACTGTAACTGAAGCATAACATCCTCTAGTCGACGGCATGCGTCCTCCTTGTCCTGCCTGGCTAGGTGCAGCTGACCTCGTGCCTCTTCAGCCACCACCTCCAAATGCTGCTTGATCAACAGTTTGTTTTGCATGCAGCAGCATTCGTATATAGCCTGGACCCATCGACACAGGGACTCACAGGCCTGGCTCACTTCTCGTACAGACTCAGGCACAAACTGGGCACTGTTGACTATCTGGCCGAGCTGCTGTAGCTGTTCATTTGTTAGACTGTTTCGGTCAAAAAATTCCAGCTCCTGTGAAACAGAGATTATTGGCATAACTGAAATAACAAAACCATTTAAACCATTGAATTTATAATATATGCAAACCTACAGTGGCAAATCAATTGGTTTTTACCCCAGTGTAATATTAGAGTATTATGTTTAATGTGTTGACAGTTGCAATCTTTGCTGCAGCTTATTCCAAAACGTATTTTATTCTACACACCTGGAAGAAGTTTGATTGTCCAAGAAGTTGCTTAGCACTCTCCCAGCCTGGTGGACTATTAAACAGCAAACAAATAGCATCCATGATTTTCACCACACGTTCAGGTGGATCTCTGTAGTGGCGCACCTCCTCCAGGTCAGATGGATTCAGACACTTAAGGGTCTTAAGGGCCGCCAGGAACATGTATCTCTCCTGGAAAAAGGTACTTTTTACTTTCAATGTATTAAACTGTTCCAAGAGATTTCACCACCTGATATAATTAATAAATAACCTAACAATGATAAAAATATTATGTAAACTTTATCATTTCACCAGTTCCTGGGCCTGGTTAATCTGCTTTTCCAGGTGAAACAGTTTGACTTCCTTTACAAGACATTTCTGTTGGGCTTCCTGAAGCAGCCTTTTCTGGTCGTCTACAGCTCTTAGGAGCTCCTTCTCACGCTGTAGGAGAGAGGAAGGGAACATTGCAGTAATGCAGATGTCTTACTTCATGATGGTCATTTGAAAATTAATAAACAATAGTTTATTCATTTATTATTATTTTTCTTCAGCATATATAATACATGTGACTGTGATGGCCAATAACATTCTGGTAGTATAGAAACTGTGGCAGTCAATAGTGCTGCAACCTTACACAGAATATTGATCTTATCAGGCTTACATATAGGTGGTGAATTGCTCTACAATACCTGGCGTGTCTCAGCAACCTTGTCTTGCAGTATTTTTAAGTGCTGCTTGTGCTGCACAGCTGTGATGCTTATGATATCCAAATGGGACAGAATAGAGGCAATTCTGAAACATTAAAAGTTATTACAAATTCGCATGTAACCAACCCAGCAACAAATTAAAAGGCTATGTTTCAACTGTGTCAAGCTATTGTTCAGGATGTAGTCTGAGGTGCAAGTGTGTTGGGCTGTGGGATAATTAATTAGTAATGCACCTGATTTTGTTTTGTTTGTTACTCAGAGGTAGAGTGTAGTGTTTATTACTTAAATAAAACTAGGTCACAGTAGTATCATCACAAATGTATTGGTTTTTGTTAAACAGCAAATTAAATGCTGGAGATACAGGAAGAAAAAGAGGAAAAAAACAGCAACTACCTGTTGGCTCGGTCCTTCCATTGTTTGTGCAGGTGTTTGCAGATGTAACCAAAGTGGGAAATGAATTCCATATAGGTCTGGGGAGTAAAAGGCTGGGCTCTTAGAAGGACAGAAGCATACTGACATGCAGAATGATGGACTCCTGCCATAGCCACAGACAGACTGGCCTCTGAGACTTCTCTGTTCACTGAATAAACAGAAAAGGAAAAATTATATGTCTTGGTACAGCACTATAATAACACTGCTAGTAAAAAGATCTAAATGAGATGGGTATAGACTAACTTTGGCAGTGTGACTCACTTTTGTAGGGACTGCTTTTGAGCCATTTAAGAGCAGCTTCCACTAAAGACTGGCTGGACCATGGCTGGTACACCTCGACACAGCAGCTGCAGCTCAGGGCTTTGGTCATTTGTTTCTGGATGATAAAAGTTAAAAGGTCACCAATTCAGACCTGCTATTAAAAATGGGATTTAGATATGTAATGGTGCAACCTGCACTCAACAACCTGTGGTTGAAAACTTATGTAATACAAGAAGAATTTTTCACTGAAAATATTTACTTTCCAACTATGAGTCCCACTGTTGGCAGGTATCTGAATGGTGCCTGACATGGTGAGTGACATCAACAGGAACACATGGACATTTCTGTGGATGTGGCTCAAGTACCTTTGTTGAGAGAAACAGACTGATTGTAGCTTAAAATGTACATGCATCATGTTTTCCAAATAGTTACTCTAAGCAGTTAGACAATTTTCCTGTAAATTCTTTCTTGTGAATGGTTTTATATCACCATGATCATACCTACAGTACTAACTGAATGGAATTAGTGATGAATGTCCATACAACACACATTTTATTATTGTATGTTGTTACTTATAGCATGTTATCATTATATAACTTGTGGATATCAGTAAATTGCAAATGTACACTGAATACGCTAATTGTATTTTTAAGTCTAATCCTCCAATTTAACAATCTCATGAAGCTGAGTGGTAACAACTACAAGCTCTAGCATGAAGAATAAAATGTCACATGTCTTTTCTCTTACTTCTCAAACATCCAACTATCCATAAGGTATCTTCTTGAGTTTTTCACAGCAGTCACTCTGGAAACAAGGTTCCTCAGTTCCTCTTCTGTGTAGAGTGCTGGGTAGGTTCTGTGAGCCATCGCCACCAACAGTTCTTCTCTAATAGACTGTTTAATTTCCTCATGGACCAGTATAATAACTTTGCCTTCATCTACTCTAGTTCGATTCCCAGCTTCCTTTAGGATTTCATGCAACTTAGTCTCATTACCACAATGTACCTCCATCAACTGGTAGCCTGTAAAGTAGGCTGCTAAACGCACAGTGGTTTTACGGCCTGTGCCTCTGTCTGAGCCAATCAGTACTCCATGACCTCCAGGTATGAGCAAAGCCCTGAGGATATGCAACAGCTGATTCATTCGCTGTCTGTGTACGATGCAGCTCGATGTAAAGTTGTAGCTATAATTGTCATGTCCTTTGTCATTTTCACTTCTGTCCATAAGACCAGAAAGTTTCTGCTGCAGTGTATCAAGGTCTTGCTCCGTGTAACTACATTTGAAATTGCTTTGCAGATTAACTGAGTTCAAGACCTCTGAAATTTCAGGCCCATATAGAAGCTGAGGCATTATGTCCTCCATATGTTGAAGTGTCTTGTGCAGATGATGCTTTTTTAGGCTTGCCTCTTCTGAACAACTGTTTTCAGACAGAAAGGAAGGTTCAGTCGAGGTATAGTCTTTCTTTATTTCAGAGTGGCCAGCCACGTTTGGCTCTTGTGACACACTTAGAGTATCTGGACCTATTTGCTTAAAGATTCCTGCTGACTCCCTGGGTAGTGTGGGAATGGCAAGGTTTATGACAGTGGGTGAGACCTCTGTACTGTCAGGGTAGGACTTGACCAATTTACTTCCATAATGTGTTGTTGCCACCTTGGCTATGAGTGACACAAGAATTTTGCTTTCATCATCTGAGCATAATCTATCACTGAAAGTACGCATGCACTCATGCATCCAGAGATGTACTACCTTAACAACGGATGCTGTAGATGTTTGCATGACTGGAGGACAGCCTGGTAGTGCATAGTCCTCCTTCTGCATTGTCCCTGCATTGTTTGGGATGTTAGGCTGCCACAGGTACATCCCCTGAAAAACCTTCTGCAGGTCACAGTGGGAGAACATGAAATGGGGCCTCTGCACAGTAGGCAGGAATTGCTCACACACTTCCTGATACAGATCTTTAGTTGCATTGATAATACAACCTGCTATATCCTCGACACTTTGCTTAAATGGTATTTCTTTAAGCCAGCTTTGTAGCCTAGGAGAATGAATAGACAATATAACATCTATAGATAGGCTAGGGAGCACAAAGATGGAGAACAGGCGTGACAGCCGGGAGGATATCACATTACTGTCATTATTGCTCAATCCAGAGACACAACAGGTAGCCATGTAGCCAACGGCAGCAGAATTCAATAACTTGAAACGATAGGTATCAAATGTTAATATCTCTCCCTTGGAAATACTCTGTCGTAGCAACTCCAGAGCCATCGATGCCTTCCCAGATACATCTGTCAAGAAGAATTACAGAAATGTTAATCTTATAAAGTTTTAGGAAGAGCAAATTCACATTCACTCCATTGAGGTAAATTTTCTTACTCACCACAGGGGGCTTCATGTAAATCATCCACAAACAGGAGCAGTTTCTGCTGTTTGGTCAACGAATCCACATTATATTTACGGTGCTTCTGACAGCTGATGTTTTTCAGTACAGTGTGCACATCTCTGGGGCTCAGGAGTGGACTAGCTGGTAGACTAATGTGTGGCTTGTCAAAACTCAGCAAAGTTTGGCACAGGGTGGTTTTCCCAGAACCAGGTTCTCCTCCAAGCAACACTGGCTGGTTTGCTTCCAACATGAGGTTCAGGAGATAGAGGTGTTTCCCATACTATGTAAGTAAATTTAGGAAGATAAGTTAAATACAAACCTTAAAGTGCTGCAAAATGTATTCATTACTATATTTGTTTGTTTTTTCACTAAACTAGACAGAATGTTCAGGACAAACCTTAGGAGTGATGGAATTTGTCAACAGTGTGTTCTTGGGGAACATTTTACTGTCAGTGCTAAAAAAGTGTTCAAACACACTCTCTTTTTCAGGAACCACAATTTTGTACCGACAAGTAAACAGCACTTGGCGGACCAACAAATCAAACTGTGGCCAGTGGCTTGGGTAAAAACAGAAACATAATACTGATTTAATACTGATATTCATTTTGGAGAATTTCTGTAAACTCACGATTATATATTCTGAATATTTCTTCACATACATATGTTGATATTTTACCTTGGATGCAGATGTCCACCAAATCCCCAAATATAGGCCACCACAAAGAGGTTTCTGGATAATAGCTCTTGTTTACACTGGGCATCTGAGAGTGGTGTGTCAGTTCCACGTAAAGGTATATCTGGTGGGAGAGAATGTGATAACATTTTCATAAAAGTAACATCACTATACTACTATTAGGGATGCTATAAGTTCAAGAGTAATGGATATACCTTTGTTTTGTATTTGTTCAGGCTCAGGTCTTCCTACCTCCTTCTCAAAATGCTGAAGGAGGGCACACAGGATCCGAACAAATGACATGATTTCTTGTAGCCCATTCACAGGGCTTTTAGAATATCGTCCTTTACTATGAACTGCAGAGGTTAAACCCTTCTGCCTAACCAAACTAAGAGTCCTGGAGAACAGATCTTCAGCCAGATGATTCCACATTTTCAAGGTCCCTTGATCCAGGCTATGTTTACAATGGAGAGCATCCATTTCACTCTTCCAGACTGCCTTCCACAAATCAGTCCCTGTAAAATGAACAAGGCTACAGCGGGTCACTGCGGAGGGGCTTGCATCACTTAGGTCTGTGATTTCCAGAAGTAGCTTAAAGTGTAATTGGGATGGCACAAATATTTCACCAGTTGACAGGAAGAGAAACGGGTCGTGAGAATCACACAGTGTGCTTAAGCAGTCTAACCAGCCAGGCTGTCCCACAGGTTCCCCATCCATTACAAGCCATTTTACTATTGGTGTCCAATCGCTTTTCTTCTTATTGTCGCAAAGTTTAGAACCTGTGCATTTCTGTTGTTCTGAATCTCTTAAGAACCTTGTAACAGCTCCATCTTTCCATCCTCTCTTTTCACAGAAGCAGCCAAATACTTCTTCATGGGACATGGCATTAGGAAATACAACTAAAGTGTCAACAAAGTTCCTGTTTAAAGCAGAAATCTGTGGATCTCCCTGTGAGGCATCTGCTTTAATCATATAGTCATTTTCAAATATATATTCCACAATAGCCAGACTATTGAGTGCTCCTGCAAGAGCACAGTAACAGGATGTCTTGCCACTACCTGAGGGGCCTATAAGCAGAACAGCCTGAGAAAATTTCATAGTCTGAAACAGTGTAAGAGCAGCTGAGATTATTTCACTGTCAGCATGAAGCCATTTCCTTTGTAATTCTTCTGTAATGGCAGCCTTAAGTTGTTTCTTTTCTTCTTCCTCCATATATTGTTGGAAAAGAGGAAACTGGCATGCTATAGGGAAGGCATCTTTAAAAATCATGTAAAACTGTGAGGCTTTCTTGTGATCATAAAGAAAAGGTAATAAGACAGAAAGAATCGCTTTTACAATGGCGATCTCTTCCACTAATCCCCGTATAACTGTCAGGTGAGAACTGTTTAACCTGAAAGGTTTTTCATTTTCCTTCCAATCCTTCTCAACAACCTCAGCAGGCACAATTTGTGATGACATGTGATCAGTTTGTTCTGCAGCCAGTTCTTTTACCTCATCTTCTTGTTGCCTTACACTTTGCTGTAAGTGTATTTCAGAGGAAGAGATGATCTTTTGCAAGACAACAAGAAAGCAGCTATGGTGACTGGTGAAAAAATCAGGCAGACAGAGAGAATCCTTGGCCAGGGTGATGAGGGATACCAGACGTCGGCTTAAAGAACTGCCCTCTGAGAAACCAATGGAAGTAAGCATGACTTCTGCAATGATCCTGTAGTCTGGATTAGTTAACGCAACAGATCTGGTTGCAAATCGCAAACTCTCTGGAACCTCGGATGCAAAACCTTTTGATGAGATGAGAACACATCCATAGTTGAGGTTAGCAGGAATGCTTTTCCCTGCAATTACTACGTGGCATTCTGGATCAGCACTGTTTGTACCTGTGATCCCATCTACAATACTGTCTTGTGTCTTGTCATTCACGCTTTGATTCTTATTGCTTGCTAACTCACACAAGGACTGTTGAATTTCTACTAGATGCTGCCCCAGTGATGACAGGACTCCTTCTGTTAATAGGTCCACGGAGTCCAGCAGAAGCAATGCTCCAGTCTGGAGAGCACCCAACAGCATCTTCTGAACAACACCAGGCCTCATACTTGGACAACATTGTACAATGACAACCTGTCGCCCCAATGCCTTCCCTAATTGGACCACAGTCTTTTTCTTTCCAGACATGTAAGGTCCATTCACAAACCCACATCTGTAACTTGTCAGAGCAAGGAGAATCCCCAGAATCGCTTGATTAGTGGAAGGAGTATGCACCAGCCAATCTTCTGGACCAAAATATTCATAGCCATATTGGAGGCGATAGCCCAAAACATCCACATAACATGCTGAAGTATCATTGGCTGTCAGAGTCTGATCTTCTGAGGTTATATGATACTTCATTAAACTGAGCCACTCAAAAGATGACTCCAGCACACCTCGCACTTCCATGAGTTGAGACAGCTGCTGTGCATGATTCATTGTAAGTTGCACTAAAGCACGCAGACACATCATCATGTACTTAGAAACTAGAGATTCATTTCTAGTTCCGGTGCCTCTATTTCTTATCGAGCGGCCAAGGTTTCTCAGTTTTTCAGAGATGTATGCCTTTATGCTACTTAATTTCACGGGGCTTATTTCTTGAAAAGCTTGTAGAACAACATTCGACCATACAGCCTCCTCAGCCACTAGCAAACACTGGAGAGGATATTCAGACAGAAGATCCAGCACAGGTTGTAATTTTTTACTTCTACTAGCAATGTTGCTCAGGGTGTCTTTATCACCTGCCAGATCATAGCTGGATGGTTCAAGCTGGTTTCGTACAGTAGCACATTGGTTCATGAGTTTTACCATGCTCAACTTTAACTGTTTCTCAAAGACACACAGCCACACCAAAGGGTTGGGATTTGGTTCTACAGGTGATAGAAAGGTAATGTGCTCATGAAGTCTGCCAAAAATCCCCAGTACCTTCATCCTCCTGTAGCTTTCAGATTTAGCCAAATGTCCTGTTTCTTCTTCTAAATTAGATTGTATTTCATTATCCACTTCAAGCCAGTGGACCCCTTTAAAGCATTTGCATACAAAGGAATGTAGCATGAAAGGTGTTGGGTGAAAGGAGAGAAGTTGCATAATTTCCCTGTCACTCAAGAACCAGAGTCTTGGAAACTGTTCACACAAGGGATCCAGAAGATCCAACATCTGGTTGGAAACAGCATCCATTGTAGACAAACCATCGGTAAGAATCTGGTACAGACCATTACCAGAGAATTTGTCATTAGACCTCTTAAAACTAACAAGGTTCAACACATGAGGGTCAGTGGATATAGAGTGCATAATTTCCCTAAACGTCTCATCAACTGGTTGAAACTGCTTCAGCTGTGAAAAAACAACAACAAAAAAACATTATTTTGAAATGTATCAATTTCAAAGAGCTACAAATATTGAATATGTTTAACTTGTCATGGCAGCTGGACATACCAAATCTACTCTTTCAGCACCAAACAATGTTTCATTAAACATCTTCATCAGGAAGGCCCATATTTGCTGGTATCTTTCAAATAAAGTAAGCAGCTGCTCTATTAATATTGAAAGAAAAAGAAAAAAATCATTTCTTACAAGTTTGTTAAACCTATTTTTGCACATGGAGACAAGTATTGACTGTCTTTCTTAATTTCAATTCTGAATATCTGATTTACCAAGATCTTGCAGTGACTGCACCCAATCCTCCATCTGCAGCCTGACCTTAGTACTGTATGGGGACTTCAACATGGTGGTCAGAGTCATCAAGTCATTCTCTATTTCAGCAAAGTGTATGTCCAGACCTGAGAAATTAACATGGAACCACAAATACTTTATAAGCAGCATATTGTTACAATACCTTAACCCCTAACAGCAGAGGCCAAAATATTAATTAAACAATTATGATTACAATGATTATGACAGAACTAATACCACCAATGTGTTGTTAATTTAGCCTCACCAATAACAGTGAACCTTTCATCATTACATGTATGTTGACTTGCAGGTTGGACATTTGAAACTGTGCCCTCTACTTGCTTCTCTGTGTCAGCTAATCCACAATGTAGCTCACAGTACTGCCAAACAGGAACAGTGAATTTATCCAGCCAGAGGAATCTGTCTTCCCAACCCTGTCGAAGCTTCTGAAAGGTTTGCTCCATGTTACACTCTGCTTGTGCATCCCTGCATATCTAACAGAATAAAAAATGCCATCACATCATGTGTTATTTACATATTAAAATAGTGTTTTCAGCCTGTTTTTACTAGCAAATACTGCAATAGGTTATTGTACCTCTTTTTGTCCTATTTTAATTTAAACCACATGTGCACCCTATGCCCAGTACATGACCTCTCTAATACTCTTACCTTGGTAATTAAGTTTTGGTGAACTTCAAGTTGTTGAGACATCAGTTCAGCAACAGTCACTTGCTTTTCTGGGACATACAAAAGACCCATGCCTGACAGAAGGAAGATATTGTATTTATTGCAGATATACTGTCGTTATTCTTTACGCATGGGTTACAACATGGGCAGATTGTCACCTTCAAACATAGCTCTCCAGTGTTTATGTTTGAGCGTAGAGCTCTGTAGCTTGGCCATGACTGCAATCTGGTGATTTATGCTTTCCAGGAATCCTAAAGTCTCCTGTAGCACCGCATCATTAGTAGGTATGATACTTGTTAGAATTAGAACTTGCTCTTTCCATTCAGCAATTTTCCCTTGAGCTTGTGACACCACAACCTGACAAAAAATTCAAAAGATTTGCTCATTTAATTCTCAGGGCGAAGCTGATAGCTCCTGATTTTTTTTTTTTTATCATAACAAAACATCCATCATATTTTTTACACAGAATAGAAGTTCTTAGCATCCATATATGAATATATTATAAAATAGACTGTTGTTGACGTTCAAGCATTACATTTAAGTTCAGGTAAATATCAAACAATTTGTAAGGATGGATGGAGTTTAATTTGACAGGTTACCTCGCTGAAAATTAGCTGTTTCCATTCCTCCATCCATGCTGTGTACACAGCTACCAGCTCCCACAGCTCCTTACGGGCTTTGACTTTCTGAATATCTGTTGTCAAAATGGACAAATCCAGGGTATGTTCTAATGGAGGAAACAGAACATTAAGAAGCTTCAAAAAGCATTTTTTTCTATGGTGGTTCTAACAACAAAAGCATCAGTTTTTATGTTGTTTTCGGGTTCTATTGAACTTATTTTTTTCTTTCTCCATAATTAAACATGATTTGATATAGTTTTTTTTTAAGCCTAAAAATAATTTATATACAAAATAATCTATCTCACCTTGTAGGTTTTCTTTCTTCCTACTAAGTTGTTCCAGTTTTTCTCTGAGGTTGTGCACATGTAAATACGTGTGTTTTAGTCTGGATGCCATCTCTTTAGCATTCTGGGTTGGGTCAACAAAGGGTCCTGATATAGCTTTAGAGACCGTATTTTTAAGGTCATACATCAAAAATGAGACCATTGAGTCCAATGCTTTAGCTTCCGATGGAAGTTGGGCACATACAACGCTGTTTGCTTGTTTCAAGAGGGGAATAAAGCAATCCCACAAGTCCATCATCTAAACATAGAACACAAATAAAAGTACACTTATTGCACTTGAACAATCCCATAATTTAGATGTCATTTAAAGCAACTATAATGTTCCAAAATTATGTTTAAAACTGAGTTGTAGTACAGTGTGGTTACTGCTAAATTTTCACTTTTATGCCTGCAGACCTTTTCTTCCAAAGCCAGCTCCTGCTCAGTCATTGTCCTATAGTTAATGCAAACAATGTTCTGGAGGGAGTGAATGTAGTCCAGTTGTTTCTGTGTATCCTCGAACATTTTCACAGACTCCCTCAGCTACAGAGAAGAGAAATATTTATATATTTTTTAAAAAAAATGTCTGAGTTTATCATGTCACAACAACTAGTGATTGAAAATAAATCCAGGAAGCCAAAAGTATAAAACTTAAATGTTAGTGGCGGATTTTTCAACTTAGTTTTAAAGATGAAAAAGCTGTGCAATACAGGTATGCTACTAGGTGAGTTTCATGTCACCTATACCTTTAACAAGCTTTAACAAGTAGGTGAAAAAGAACCAAGTCATAAACTCTCACTCTGATGGTGTTTAACAATTGATCACAAAGTTCATTAGTGCATACTACGTTAGTGTTGCCTCAAATAATAACACAGAAGCTTTCAATGCACTACACATCATTCTTTCTTGAAAAATAGAATCTAAATTCAGACAAACACATTAGCTCCAACATGACAGTTTGAATCATTGAAAGTGAATACATGACTAAAAAAGGCGTCTCAAAAGATCTGTCAACCTACCTTGTTAATGTGCAACACATAAAACTAGGGTATTTATTCTTGCATTTTTGTCTTGCCCCATTATATATTTTTGTTCTTTTTTCATACATGTAAGTCAGTTGAAATTATTTCAGTACCGTTAGACTGTAGTTTGAAAGGTCATGTAAGTCTTGTGGTTCTGTCTTTAGTTCAGCAGTAGTCCTCTCCAAATATGATATGAGGCTCTCTGAGTGCTGCTTTATCTGCTCAACTAGCTGCTCTAGCACTTCCTCCTCAATGACCCTCAGTTTTCCTTCTGAAGAAACAAAAGTAAAGAGTATATAGGCAATTATTATAAAGTTCAGGGAAGTAAGGCACAGATATCTCAACCCAACAAATAACTCTAGAGGTAATTTAGTATTTTACAAAACCAGAGAAAAATGTTTTATTATTTCTTCCTTGTTTGAAGCAATAATTATTTGATCTTCAAGTCACAATTGATGGGAGATAAGCTGCTGTATGTTTACATACTGCACATACCAAGAGTTTCCTTTGTCTTGGCGCAGTGTATGTTGAACAGCTGGTTGGAGGTAGAGATTGATGAGGGTACTGTGTTGATTCTGTCAGCCCAGTGGCGCAGCTTCTTAATGTGCTCTTCATACAATAATACAGACTGACCCTTCATGGCTTCCAAAGAGGCTTGACTCCATTGACAAATGAATAAATGGATATCCACCAACCATGAGTAGTTCTCACATAGCTGCTGGTTTTCTACTTCAGCTTTCTGTCCAGACAACAGGAACAATTATGAAAAACACGTCAATAAATTCTTACTTTATAATTATTAATGCATTAACATTTGGTTCTTGCCTGCATACTAATGGTCTGATCTTTGTCAGCTACTTTTGCAATGTCATTCATGCTGATCTGCCACTCCAGCTGTGTCTTGGAGAGAGGATAGTAGCAGCCATGCACTATGCAGCCCTGCACCAGCAGTGGAGTTCGCTTTGGCAACACTAGCCAGTCAGCTGACAGGTCTCTGAGCAGTTGCCAGCAGCAAAACTTTCTTCTACCAGTTATTCCATCACTGGTCTTGTCCTCCCCTGGGAATTTAAACAGACACACTCAGTTTAAGAGCATTTATTCCAAGCAATAAATGACAAACAATTAAATTATTTTGTTCCCAGGTCATACTATTTATTATTTCTATGTTAAAGTTAATATAAGAGCTGCAGGACAATCTGAATTTCCCCCATGGGGGATGAATAAAGTATCTATCTATCGATCTATGTCTGCCTCTATCTATCTATCTATCTATCAATATATCGATCCACACAGCAGTTCACATGTTTATTCCTTCATTATCTTTTTTTATACACTTATTGTTGGTGTGAAATTGGACCTAAGCCTGACAGGCCAACAAAAATGACACATTTAGGACAGGCTCGGGCACATTTTCCTACAAATACTTCAAGTTTTGGTTAGCAGAAGCTAAAATCAATCAATCAATAGTAAAAACAATTTCAATGCAAATGGTCTTACCTGTAATTATAGGATGGTCAATGCTACTGAGGTCAAAGGTTAAACCCTCAGCAAACTCAGAGCTCAACACAGTGTTGCTGATTTCCCGGAAAAATCCACAAATGTCACACATCTACCAGAGATTACAGATTTCATGAGGTTAGAGGTACTGTAAACTCTAAATGAAGATGCTGTTTAAATGAACATATATTAACATTAAATGTGATGCAGTAACATACTATATAGGAACTGCAAAGGAAACTTTAGTTTAGTTCTTTACTTTTAATATTTTTTTAGCAATCATGGTTTAATGTCTTTTTACCCTTACCAACTGTCAAAATATGATACACATTTCTGATAACCTTCAATTCTAATTATATTATGTAATATAAGTGTAGCTGTAATTTCAAGTTTAAAATATGTGATTTACCTGAATTATAGAGTGACCAATTGTCAGGACAGCTTCACTAATTGCATCTTGAAATAGATGTATTGGTGGCTCCACAGTCAGCTGACTATTGGCACTGAAACACAGCTCAGTGTTGAACAGACAGCACTGCTGAGATTTCTTCCTCTAACAAACACAAATATATCAGTAGCATTAATTCATTTAAATATCAATGAAATTCTCTGTGAATTGGCTCTGCCTGAGGCTCCCTCTAATATTTTATGTAGATGTGGTGCTGCACAGTAATTTAGGTCTTTCTTGGCGATATCTTTACAGCACATGATCTAGCTGAAATAATGTTACAGGCAAAAACAAACAAAACAAAACTGACTACTATCAGTAGAAGTTCTTGCAGCAGGATAATATCACATAGAGTAAATTAAGTTTATAAATCTCTTGTCACCTTCAAAACGTTGAGAAAAGAAAGGACATCTTGTCTAACGATCGTGATGAGACTTTGTACAACCATTTGATTGACGAGAGAAGCAAAATTGCCTAATTTATGCAAGATGGTTTCAGACAGTTCCAACTCTTTCTTCAGCTCCTGTTGGTGAGCCAGATGGAGATGAATTGGTTCATTCCGTTTATTTGGCTTTTTTGCATATTCCATATGCAACTGTAGCTCCTCATGTGCCTTATAACTGTTCTCTTTCACCTGGGGATAAAACAACACTACTAGAGACGACACCAGAAACAGGCTAATAGCTTCATCTTGCATGAAGATATGAATGCTTTTTTCCTATGCTCTAAAAAGTTACTTATGGAAAAGACATGGCATGCTCTCAACTGCTTTGCAGCCATTAATGAAACCATTACTACAACCATCAATACTATTCCTAGCACTTTTGACAGGTTTGAATTATTGTATTACTATTTATTATTATGTAGAAAAAATGAAGTACCATATTTAGGATGACAGTACGATACTGTGATAATTTCTCAAGAATCTGAAGACGGTCTTGATACTTAGTTATCAGTACGTTCTTGAATTCCAATAATGTATAAGTTTTAGACTCTCTCTGAGGCAACTGGTGTGTCTCCTTCAGCTCTTCAATTAATCTGTAAAGATTTATAAGTAACAGAGTTATTACTCAGTAATATCAACATCTAATATTAAAGGTAAAGATATGTCTTAACCATTGGCTGAGTGTCATAGCCAATCAAAAAATATTATATTAATAGACAGAGAAGACAGTCAGACCGACTGACAGGCAAATAGATAGATAAGACAGATAGATATAATTAAAACCCAAAAGGAAATTCAAGTAGTCTTGTAGCCAAACATAGTAATCAGTAATAAGTATAGTTAATAATAATGATGTATAACAATAATAATAGGTAATAGTAATATTACTAATAAAGCAAAATCAGTAACAGTCCAGTTACTGTTAATGTTATAGTAATCCTTATATGTTGAGACCAAAGGCTTAGATATCATTCATGCTGCAACTGTCATTCAAGACTCAAGATTTATTCTGACTCACCTTGTGAACAGATGAAGAGCACTTCTGAACTGAGGTACAGCTATAAGAAGTAAATCCTGCAGATCCTCACACCTGCGCTGAAAAAGGATCTTGCGCACATTTCTTTGCCACCTGGCACAAAAACCCATACAGGCAAAATCTGAAGTCCAATATCCAACTTACAAGTAAGTAGTGAACAAGACATCAAGCCTAACTTATATGTACTTACCAGGTAAAAGCCTTTCGTAATCGAAAGTCCCTGAAAAAAGAGAAATCCTGCAAAACTCTCCATAACGCTGACTCTCTGTACCATTCAGCCAGAGAGACAAGTCCACCATAACCACTCTCTGTGACATGTAGTACAGAACTAGGGGAGAAGATGTAGTGCTCAGAACCAGCTTCACTAGAACGAACCACCATTAGATCATAGGGTCTGAAAAATAAAGGATAAGACCAATTTAATTATAAATTTATAGTTTTAATTCTTTGCATTCCTGCAAAATGAAAGTACTGCATTAAAACTTATAAAAGTCTGAAACATGGGTATAAATATTATATATACTTATTCAGTTGTACCTATAAGAGTCCCCATCCACTTCTTTCAGGTAATAAAGCTTCAGTTCTCTTTTCTGAGCAAAGATCTGAACGACTTCTGTGCCAGTGAGTGGAAATTTATTTCGTTTGGTCACTTTCTCGTCTTTTACATTCGTAATCATTTCATCCTTACACGTTGTGACTTTTATTGATTCGTGTTTCTTTGTAAGACTGAAACAATAAACAGTGTAAACAACAGAGAAATTCATTCAGGTCTTAAAATAGTTTGAGCAGTAAATACTGACAGCTAAATCTGTCAGCTTTTATTTTCACCTTGGTAACTGGGAAAAAATCACAGTATGAAAGAGTTGTTAAAGTATAAGGGGAAAAAGTATGAAAATACTAACTAATAGCAAATAAATAGTAGATGTTAAATAAATAGGCCTAGCAGTTAGACCTAATACATATAATCATTAGCTAGCAGCACTGCAGCAACAGTACGACATTAATGTCCTAAATAACCACAACCTGAATGATTCCATGTACCTTTGTGTAGGCACCTCAGTAGCACTTCTAATAGGGATGTTGGTCCCTAATGCTGAGGACATTAGTCTAGGCCCTTCTGTCCATTTTCTGTCATCTATAGCTCTCCGAGATCCAACTTGTGATATAAGATGAGGAAGTTCAACCACTGACAGAGGTCTGTCAGGAGGGACATTTTGGAGGATTGGCATATGGCTGAATAGATGCCTGGATGCAAAGCCCGTTGCGACACATGGTGGCTCCAGGCAAAGAGGTGGCAAAGTCACCTCAGGACAGTTGGACTTTTGCGTAACCTTTGACCGTGGCCTTGTAATGTCTTTGCCATAAGTCTTGGAAGTTCCATCATGAGATCTTTCCACTGAAGAGGCAGCGAACATGCTGCTGACTACTTTCTGAATACCATCAGAAGATTTAGATACCACAGACTGTATCTTGCCAGTCTACATTTGGGCTTTTTCAGGAATTTCTGCAAGTAAGAAACAAATAGGCAAACCTGCAGCTGCTATACATATTATATTTGCACCGTTAACTAGCATAACAAAAACATTAAAAAATGAATCAAATTAAGATCATGTTGTTTACTGTAATCTACAAACAGCTAAGTTAGACAGTTAGAACTTAACAAACAAAATAATAATATGTTAAAGGCACAAGCAAATGAAAAAAGTAGTTTCCTCCACAGATATGGACTAACGCTATATAACATTATCTAACTACAGATGTTACTATTATGCTGTAACGTTATATTATTTCCAGACATCTTTTTTTCTACTCTCCAAACAAACCTTTAAGGACTAAACTTTAACTACCGATCATTCTGCCTGGCACAGACTAACTAACTCTCATTTATAATACATAAATACAACGCAGCGCCAATAAACTCTAACTAAAGCTCCTACAAAAAGACACATTTGGTCAGTTTTACGGTATTTTTCTGTATTCAGTTCATAAACCAGTTGTTTAGGGGTTCGCGTTATCCTTCATTAACTTATAACTAATACCAAATAACGTTTACTAGCAAAGCACTGCCTGTGAGTTACGCTAATCATATATCAGTTAAACTCACTTAAACAGGTTATCTTACATCACGTACCAAGTGGAACAGAAACAGGTGGTGACGTGGCTAAAGTTAATAAAAGTACTTTAAAACAACTAGCTAGCTACATAACTTTGTAGGAAACAAAACTAGCTAACTAACTTGTGCAACTTTCTTACCTGGCGGTGCAGAAGTTTTCAGCGCAACCAGGGCGACGGCTCGTTGCCACGGTGACGGCTCGTTGTCACGGAGACGGCCCGTTGCCACGGCAACGCGCAGTAACTTCAGCGCAGCGACGCTGGTTGTTTTGCCGGTGAAGGTCAAGTATGTCCAGTTTGTACTGCTCGTACACTTTAACCTGGTGGTTTTTAGCCAGTACAACTAGACTACAGGAAATAATACGAAACTCTACTAACCACAAACCACATCTTTACCCTACGGTTCAATCTACACTGAAACTAAAACAGCTTCAACATAAACCCTCCTTGAAGGACCATTTATTGGAGGACTGTTGTATTAGACGGCCTCATGTTTAGCTGTACAGTTTTTTTATCCTTAGTTTTCGGTGTATATGTTTTTTTAGATTAACTAAAGATGGGGTAATTAAAATCTTGGACCTTTTTGACTTGTTAAAGCAAAAGCATTGGTGTGGACATTCCTAGTGGAAAAACCCCCAGGAATAGGTCTTTTTCAGCAGGTATGTTATAACAGTAAAAAACACAGGTGAAGGTAAATGCATTGAGAATGGATCAGTTCCATTATTATTATCCCAGTGGGGTCATGAATTGAGCTAGCAGGCACAATCTCAGGAGCTTTCCTGAGTGCAATGCAGCCATAATGTTATGCACCTGTAGTTTTTCTGTTGTGACATCATATCAGCCACTGTGTATGGAGTTTATTTTGATCTGACATCTTAAACAAAATGTACATTGAATAAACCTACTCATCAGGAAGTCGAGTATAACCATATCGATGAAGTCCACCAGTCTGGTGCCTTTGTTGTATGGCGGCGTCTTTTTCACCGTCGAACAATAGTTTGGATCCGTCTCCCACCTGAAACAAACACAAACCTGGTTGATATGACCTCAATTTTACAGGTTTTCAAGGATTCTAGTATTTCCATCTCCTCAATTATACTGTTTTGTGTTTCATTATATTAAGAATTATAGATTTATACAGTACCTTGCACCTATACTGCACAAGCCAATAAATTATCAGTAGTCTGACCCATACATACAGTACAGATGTTAGCAGAAGCTGCCATTTATTTAAACTTTGCTTATTTACAGCAACAGCAACTCTGCTAGTATCTCAGACTTCATGCTGTATGACAGTAATTAATGATGATTGATTATTCTTATACTGTGAACCAGGGGGCTGTAGCCTAAATGAATAACCTCTAATGAAACATTAGAATTTATAATTACGATCCAACGTAATTTAGTTTATGGTTTTGGGGGCACGTTGAGGTGACATATATCATATTTTAGTCAGAAAAGCACGTTGTTTCTTGGCCAGACTTTGTACCCACTAACTTTGCTAGTTTACTGCGGCTGTAGGAGCGTCTCCAGGGGGATCTCCAGGTCCTCCGTGCCACCAGGGAGAGATCCGGCAACATGACAGCCACAGAAGCCTCCAGGTCCTTAGGGCGGCCACACACAGCATGCTCTGTTGAACAGTAGTAGGAACACTGACCGTAGAAGCACACATTTCCCACTAGGGGGAGCCAGATGAGCATAGAGAGGGGAAGAGAGGAAAAATTGACAAAGGGAAAATTTAGATAAAAGAGATTGTGGGTGGTTGTAACTAGAAACTCATACTCAGTTGTCATATGAGGGCATTTTAGGAAGTGTAGATGAGTAATGGAGCGTTTGAGCATTACCAGGGGAGGTAAAAAAGGTTCGGGCCAGCTTGTGGTCTGTCGTGACATCTTTGATCTCTTTCACCACATCCACCAGCCTCCCAACAACAGGAGGGATTCTCCTGTAACCTAAAATCCTGCAGAGAAAGAATTAAATCTGAGCACAGACAGACAGGGGATGGCAAATATATAAACAAACAGTGAAGGGAGGAGAAAAGAAAATATAATAGTGTTACTTAACATGCATTTAATATGTGGCCATTTCATCAACCATTTGACTCATTGTGCTTACTGTAGCAGTGGTATGCTGTAGTCTCTTAGATTAGAAATGAGCTTGGTACCTGTCCAGGTGAAAAGCTGCAATTTCTGCATTGTGTCTCTCAAAGTCTGAGAAGTAATAGAGGTTGTAGTTGGTTTCATCCTCTCTCTCTTGCCTGCCAGGCCAGATAACACACTCATTAAGTGCACAGTTGCACAAGGTAACGCCTCCTCCTTACCAACATAGTTGCATTAAACATGCACATATAACTGTAGAAAATTACATTTATCATAAAGTGGAAACCTCACAGGCAATTGATTTGATTAATTATTAGCCATTTCTCAGTTGGCTGAAGGTTTAAGCCCACCCCGCACCCTCCACCCCAACTTGTGTTTACCATGACGGATTATTGGATTTATTTCAAGAGGGTTTAAAGGAGCCTGTGCAGCCTGTGCCCTGTTATATGATGACCTGACCTCCTCAATATCACCACCTCCTCCCGCTCCCTTAGATCCTCCTCCTCCATCCACCTCACCATGCCCTCTGCTCGCCTCAGCACCTCAGCACCAAACTCTGGAACCCACTACCTTCGGACATCTGCAACATCGACCCTCTTCCATTGTTCAAATCCAGACTCAAAACTCACCTGTTCAAAATATCGTATTCCCTGTAACTGCACTGCTCCATGTTTACTGTTCTTTTATTGTGTTTGATCATTGTTTCTTATTGTCTTTGTTTTGTAAAGCGACCTTGGGTTTTTTGAAAGGCGCTTCAAATAAATTGGATTATCATTATTATTATTATTATTATTAGTATTAGTATTATTATTATAATTATATGATGAGTGTGTCGGATTTGCCCTTTGTGACTCACCTCATTGGTTTGACCATGGCTTGTCCATAGTTGGAAAATGACATCACCAGCTTCAGTTGTGTCCCTCCAGACTTCTGCACTGAAAATCAGCACTGAAAATATTACCATAGCAACAAAACACGCAGTGTGTGCACACACAACACACCACGCTGAGAGAACACACACTCACATAGAAAGCAACATCTAACAGAGAAAATATGTGCTTCATCACTAACATACCAGACAGTACAATCACAGTGTCTGTTGTGATATTAAGGTGATTTACACAGAATATGAGGTCCCAAATAAGGTTAAAACAACTGATCCCAGCCTGCAGTTACTGTATGATGCTGTTTTCTAAGTGAGACCAGGGCACTTCTGAATTATGAAAAAACACACTCATCCTCTTACAAATTAAAAGTTGAATTATTATGTTGTTCAATGATATTGTTTGTTGAATATTGTTCAGTTCAGTTTCCTCCAGGGATTTTCCTTTCCTAGCAATGATGACTAATGTTATTATTGTGCTGTCAAAAAGAGAAGTGTGGAAATATATACATCCATCCATGCATCCATTTTCTATACTGCTTATCCTGGGACATCCAGGGTTGCATGTGTGGAAATATACATTTACATAAAATTACTTAAGAAAGATATTGCTGTTTTATCATCATCCAGTGATTCAATGTCACGTATGACCACAGTGGATGTGTTGGCAGGTTACAAAGCTTCACTTTTAAATCAATCTCTAATCAATTGTAACCTAATTCTAAACAATAATATGAAATTAGATATTTTTACTATAAAGCCAAGGCAGAATGTTCTCTCCTCAGTTCAGCATTATTGTCAGTGGTCAGTCCTTACAAACTTTACTAAACCAAAACTATTCAGTGTAAAGGTTAAAATTAAAGTAGCATGATTGATGTTTGCCACGTGCTCAATGGGTCATGTATTCCTATCCATCCTCTGTTGAGCCTCCGAGGTCCCTCAAACTTCACAGTAGCTTTCATTTCAGGAGAAGTTCAAAGTGAATCTACATTTGAAAGTCTAACCTTAAACCTCAGCTGTCACACAATCACAACAACCCTCCCCTTTCATTCTGCCACCACCGTCCCTGAAGCCCACCCATCTTTATCACCACAGACCCCATTTCAATTCTGTTAGATCTGTCATAGTATCATTTTTATGCAGACACCAGTTTGAGAAAAGTCATTAACACAATAACTCTTTCAAGAGATTGAGTCACTTTCTGAACTGACTCATATCCCTCTGTCACCTACTCATTTCCTTGTCCTGCTCGTCTGACACCACAGCTGTCCTGCAAAATCAGTGTGTTGTAGGTTTAACCTTGTCAAGCTCTGCTCTGTTCTTACTAAGGGCCTGAAACACTGGTCGTCTCAAAAGCTGTGTGTCACACCTGCACTGATGATACGGTGCGTGGCAAGCTGCTGTGTCAGAGCCTCCATGTTGGGGTCACAATGGGGATAAAGCTGCCAGCGGGAGATCCCCAGGTGGAAGCGCAGCCAGGGTGGGTGGCTGTCACTGCCGCTGTTCCAATGGATGTCCTCATAGCTAGCACTCACCCTGGAAAGAGAAGCAGGTGAGAAAGTAATGCAGTGGGAAGTCATAGAAGGAAAATGGACAGAAGAAATGCATGTCAGCATCTCATTAACGAAGATTCACTTTATGTTGCAAAATTACGTTATTGGACAGAAAAGTCAATTTACGCAGCAGCATCACTAAAGTAATTGCATAAAAGCTAGTGCTTAGCCAATTATTGATGTCACTTGAGTATTTTTTATATATTTAATGGAAAACCAAATCTCTCTGGAATTTGATCCTGTTATCTTATGTACGTGACGGATGTCACAAGAAACTTTCACAATTTTTTCAGTTTCCTAGACTATTTTTAAATATGAAAAGAATATGAAAAGCCTCCAGAAAAATGAGAGTGATAAAACACCAAGCAAGCAGTCATATTTTTGGTGTCTGCAAAGGCTGTGTCTCCCATTCCTCTCAACATGACGCAGCTCTGCATGTACAGGCAGAGACACCACATTAAACTATTGTAACAATATAGAATAAACCAGAATAAACCACAACACAAGTTCATGTTCAAAAAAGAAATCAAGTGTAATATTGTCCAGTTTCTATAGTTTTTACTTGCATTAACAGTTGCTCTCTTCCCCACTATTCAGTGTTTCTATGCATGTGACACAGGAATAAGGTTTGAATTGAATATGGCAACTAAATGTGATGACAAACAAATAAAAGCATGGTTGGCTTTGAGAAGGATGTGAAATGATGCCATGGGAGACAGAAATTCAGTTATTTTGCACATGGACTGTGTTATACTGACCACATCAGGGAGTGTTTCTCACTAGTCTTGACCTTCGGTTTAACTTTCAGCAGCCAGTCTTCCTCAGGTATAGGTGGGCTGTGAATGTTGTAAAGAGGATGGCTGAACAATGCCTCCAGCTTTGACAACCCAGACTTCAAGAATTCAGCTCTGTTTGCACTGTAATGACCCACATTGGCTCCCATGTTGATTGAAGCAGGAACCGTTTGCACACAACCTTTGGCATCCTTACTGGCTTCTTTGTTGGAAGGATCTCTTTGTGTGGTATCACTTGGTGGCTGAACTAAACCACTGATCCCCACAGAGGTGTAGTTTGTAAGCGCCAGCTCCCTCAGAACGTGTGTCCTGGGTGGCAGTTTGGAGTCACAGGGCTGGTGGTAAACAGAAAGAGAGACAAGTGCGAGGAGGAGGTGGAGGGAAATGGTGATGAAGGCCAAAGACAGACAGATTGTCCTGGAGTGACGGCGCATACGGCACATCATCCCACTGAGAGAAGAGTGAGAACGAGGGCCAGGAGAGGTGAACACATGAAGAGAAAATGTCATTTTAAATATTTTTTTAAAAAAAACATATTTGGAGAATATGAGAAAAAGCATATGGTGCAGAGCTATAAAAGCAAAGTCACAGCATCAAGAAAGTCAATGATAAAATGAAGAACATGGCCTTGATGAACATATTAAAAAAAAAAGCAGTTTACCACTTATACTCAAAAAGACCATATTACTTTTATCTGCTCCTGTTCTCATATGACCTTGTCCATTTGCTGAGTAACTCTATAAATCATACATGCAGGAAAGCAAAAAGTACAGTCCTCTATTAAAGAGAAACTTACCCACAGTTCCCTTTCTTTTAAAATGCTCAACTCTATCCAGTATCCAGTCGGTCTTTACACAGTTGATTCATTTATACTTCAGCCACCGTGCTCAGGGAGGGAAAGGTGCCAGGTCAATGTGATCTGAACATGGATCAATGTGTTGACTCATCTCTTGAAAAGTTGGTCTCTTACCAGCTTATTTGTCCTGTCTTGTCTGTTTGTCAGTGTATCCATCAGTGAGACATTCAAAGTTCTGCTTCAGGAAAGCCACTTTTAAAACTTTTGGAAAAAACATAAAGCTTTTTCTTTTTTTTTTTTACAGCTGTAGCTGTAACTCCAGATTAGAAAAAACAAATCTAAAATGCAAATGCACGTTTGATGCTAAACAAAGAGTACTGGAACCACAATCTGTATTTAGGCAATGCCTGGGTTGTTTTAAACTCTACAGTCAGGAGTAACTTTAACACACACACATCCCCCAACTTGACCACGTCCTTGATGCAGATCCAGATCTGTTCTGTATTAATGTAATGCTGCTGGCCCCCATTTGTAAACATGATTTTAAGGATGGCTAAGAGAAAATCAATACAAAACAACATTTTGTTTTTGGACAGGGTATCAGTTTTGCAATTTTATCTTAAACTGAAACCTTCAAACTCTGTTCCACATCTGACAACAACACAGTTACTGGAAGAAAAGTGCTATGGTCAGGAAACTCTAACTCCAGTAACATCCACTCACACATATATTTTTATTTCTGTCAAAACTGAACAGGCACACAAATTCATGAGACTAAAAACTATGTTCATGTTCTCCTGGAATACTCTCTATTATTGGCACTCTATCCACAGCTTGTATGAGGTACATCATCAATGAAAAAATACCGCCTCTCCAACACACATCACATGACAGCTTCAGCTCTTAACACAATGTGTTATAATGGCATCAATGCCAGATAAACAGAAAAAATTGCCATTTTGTTCATCTACGTGGGCAGCCATTCAGAATCCTGGAAGCAGCCATCAAACAGGCAGACTGAAAGTTTTCTTTAGCTTAGGTAAATGCTCTGTCATGGTTTTAACTGCAAATGTAAGCATTTAGCCTGACAACTAAAAAATAAATGGGCTGAAAACAACCATTACAGTGTTTCTGAAACAAATAAATGCACATATATCGTAAATGCATAAACAGTCAATTATCAAGAGTGTGGTAAAGGTTTTGAGCAGGCTTCATAAACAGGCAGGGGTAGGAAAGATGTTTCATATTCTGTGTGCGCTCAGACTTTGATTCAGGCACCTCAGACCTTATAGAGAGTCCCGCAGGATGCACTGCTTCTGTGAAGTATGGCTTTTCAAAGTATGCTCATGCATGTGCATGTACAGGACGTGTGTTTATTCATGCAAACCTTCTGAAAGGGCTTAACAAAAACAACAGTCTGACTAGTCTTTATCAGCTAAACAGAACTGCATGAACAGATGTAGCACAGGCTTTTTCCTGTGTTCATGCAGGTGGTCATATTCATATATGATTCATCAGCACTCATAAAACATTCATGTTTGGACAGCGTTGGCTACATGCAAATGAAGCAATAGAAATTAGCACGATGAAAAACACAGTGGGTTTAAAAATGTTGCAGGCAGAATATCAGCTTATGTCTATATCTGTGTAGTGTATATTATCTATGAGGATTCTTCTCTCTTAATTAATTCCTATCAGTCTGCAAAAAGATAATAAGCAAACACAAACAATGGGGTTTATTTTAGCTGACAGGATGTCTCAGTGGGTCTCTGCTTACATGGACAAGGACACAGATGCAGATGTTGTGTTTGAAGGCTGACCAGGATAATAGCAGCTGCTGACAGTAATAGCAGCAACCTGAAACAAGTCACCAAGGGAGAAAATGGTTAAAATAGGTAGGGGGGTTTAAATTGTATGTATTTTAAGGGATGTTGGTTGGTTGGTCCGCCACTTAAGTACAGCCTGAAACAGCAATTGGAACAACATTTTACATTCATAGTCCCACAGGATGAAATGTGACCTTTTCGCCTGCAGTGCCACTTAGTGGGTCAAAATTGAGATTAAGAATTTTGTTTTTTAATTTAATATCTTGACAGCTACTAAATGAATTGCCATCAAATTAGGTTCCCAGTTATTAGAATAAACATCCTGAAGACTTCCTCTACCTCCATGAAGGTGAAATTTGTGGTTTTGAGTAAAATGTTCAATAAAATTTGTTCCAGATATTTAGTTCCTCTCAGACTGAAGTGTAATAACTTTGGTCTTTTATTGGCCTTAACCTTCTAGCACCATCATCAGGGCAAATCCCACAGTCCCAAGACATACAGGTTAGGTTAACTGGTGACTTTAAATGGCCTATGTGAATGTTTGTCTCTGCCATATCCAGGGTGAACGGTGCTGCTCACCCAATGTCAGACGGTGGTGACACTCTTGAGGATAAGTGGTAGGCTGTAGATAATAGAAAAAAAATAAATAACAGATAGTGATGTGGTGTTTTTGAAAGGCATAGAAAAAGGATGTCGTGACAGAAGACACTTCAGTGTGTCCTTGAGGACATGGACAAATATCATATTCAGTTATATGTTTCAGATGATCTTTATACTCAAAGTATTTAGCGACCCTCTGTACCTCTCTAGTGCTATACAAACCAACTGAGGGGAATGAGCTGGATTCATGTTTTTCCACTTACTTATGTTTTTGCATTAATCGGTTTGCTGTTTATTCGCCCTCAGGGACATAACCACTGAGTATAAACTAGGACCATGAGCAAATAAACTACAATTATAACAGTGATAAGAAATCAAATTTCCATTTAAAATAAAGAAATTAAAAGATACAGAGTTATATTTTCTTGGTGTAGGAAAGAACTGATTTTGTCACATGTACCGTTTGCATTAACAGTGGCATGTTGAAATTAAAATTCTTTATCCTTCCACCTTATTTAACTGTGGTAATCTTGTTTAGCCTTGTCATTTGTGGAACTATTTTATATTTTATGATTTGTGGAAATTAAAATTCTTCACACCTCCACCTTATTTAATTGTGGTAACCTTGTTCAGCCTTGTCACTTGTGGAACTGTTCAATATTTTAGAAGGATTTTAAGGTGGTTAGCAGCCTCTGGAATGAGAGTGAACATTATGCTTTGTGGCTCTGAGTCATGATCAAGATAGAATTTGTATGTACTTTATTACTTTAGATTACAAATTTTACAGGTGAAGTAAAACGTTCCCAAGGATATCATTAGCCTTCAGCAAAGTAATCACTGGAGTCCATCAAGAAACAAA
This sequence comes from Mastacembelus armatus, assembly GCF_900324485.2. Classification (NCBI taxonomy): domain Eukaryota; kingdom Metazoa; phylum Chordata; class Actinopteri; order Synbranchiformes; family Mastacembelidae; genus Mastacembelus; species Mastacembelus armatus. The sequence continues at coordinate 2,871,073 of NC_046633.1, forward strand.
TGCAAACACCATCTACTCTATGTCTCTCACTCCAATCTTTTGATTTGGTGTTTTGTTTTTTTTAAAACATCAGCTCACTTAGACCTTTTACTTTTCTCGGTGTGTATTTTTGCCTAATGCACTATTTCTGTCTCTGCCCCTCACTGATGTATAATAAACAAGCGGTTTCAGGCTTGATCCAGACATCCAAATATCACTTATCTATTATCCTCAGCAGCTCTTTCACTCTCAAGCCATTTCACCACCCTCTCTCATTTTTCTAAAACATATTTTCTCCTTTTATTTCAGTCTGGTTAGGACTAATGAAAGACAGTCTCAGCTGCTAATGATGAAAACGTAAGCTGCCTCATGCACACGCTTACAGAAAGACACAAGCATATTAATATTGCATTGTGTTTCGCATTTCTCTATTTAAAAAAAACCCACCAGCGATGTTCAGATGAAATAGCTGTCTCTCCCTTTCTTTCTTGAGTGACTGCTCAAATCTTCGAATTTTTAGTCTCTAAACACACAAAAATCCACCTTCTACTCCCAACTCTCCTTTATCAGTACCAGCTATTGAATTTTTTGAGTTGTCAGTTGATACATTTTCAACCACCTACAGATTTCTTCTGTTTTGCCTCGTCTGACACACACACACCCAGGGATGCTCCAACCTTCCACCCATCATTGCAGGTGGTAAGGAGGTTGCTAAGATACAGCACTCGGCTTTTCCAACACAGAGATGCTTCGAATGAGAACACAATGTGATGGCACAAAACTGTGAAGCTCAATATCAGCAGTTCAAGTACTAATTGATTACATTTCCATTTAAATAGACATTATTTCTGCTGCCTGATGTTGCAACAATGTGCGAAAGCTTTGGCAACTGCTGAACCAGTGCACGTTACCACAACCGGTGCAGAAACTTTTAAAAAATCATTATCCATCCATCATCTGTACTGCTTATCCAGTGGATGGCCACAGGTGCGCTGTTTTATTACAGTTTTGTAGTTTTCTATTACTTTGACATAAAGAACTGCAGGCAGTCAAACTTAAATTTGACTTGATCTTTTGAATAACAGGCAGTAAAATCAAGTAACATGCCAATTGTCTGTCTCATATTAAAGATATGGATAACGAAGAATTTCTTCATGTGGTAATCTGTCCCTAACTTCACTAAAAGCTCCACAGAGCCTTTTTCAGGATAATGAACCCACTTCCTGTCTGCTGGGGAGAGCATTTCAATGTGGAGTCTTTAGTGTGTGACTCTGTGGCCCTTTGTATGAATATTTAACAACGCAGAAGAGAGACAGCAAGAAGGAGGAGACACATCAAGAGTGTTTGAGTTGAATAATGAATGAGATGCATCACAGGACAGAACCATGTTTACTGACACAAGACTAGAATAACCCGAGGGTTGTGACAGTAGTTGCAGAAGGTGCAGGCTCCTTCTCATGCGATGGCCTAATCAGATGAATCCAGTTGAAAGCTAACCAGTTGAAAGCTAACAGTGTATCATATTGGCAGCAACACAAGAAAATCTCGATGTATCTATGTGAAATCCATTTTGGACTTTAAAGATTGATATTCCAGATATGCCAAAGTGGTTCTCAAGTCTGTTTTCTAATGTGGAAAAAAGAAGAGAAAAATGATTCATGTTGCTAAAAAAGACCGACAGCTGCGTGGACAGAAGAGAAATAGGGAGAGAGGAGGGTTGCAAGTGATGCATTAGTGAGGTCACAGTGCAGGCTGACCAGGGTCATGGTGTTTGGGTACACAAATGTTTAGCTTATAGTTGCCAGATTTTGCTAATCTGTCAATAACAGCAGCCTCCCTCCCTGTCCTGATGGGTCAAAATGCCCTCTTCCCATTCAGATACACTTCCACCCCTTATCTTGTAGCAGACACTCACACCTTTCTTCAGCTTTAAAAGCAAAAGCAGCAGTAAGTAGCACTGTGATGTTTTTATTTCTTCCTGTGGACTGTAAAGGTTAAAGGTTACTACATACTGCTGCTTCACATGTGAGAAAACCTTTCCTGTTGTTGCATATCAGCTCTGATTAAACAAGGTGATGTGTTTCAATGGACCAAATCTGCTCTGAAGACACACATTAAAATACGGATCATTAGATAAAATAGTACCCATGTTTAACTGGCCTTTTGGCTGTGCTGTTGCTTCTGGCAGTAATCTACAATTCAAATGTCTAAGCTACCAGCTTTCACTTAACATAAGCATTAGTTTATTCTCTGTCATGACTGGCCTTTTTCAGGCCTGATTTTAACACTGAAAACAAGATTCCCTCATGGAAACAAAAGAGCAAAACAAGATGATAGTAAATGTGTCTGTTTCAATAAGAAATCTACAGACATTTAAGCAAAACTGGCATTTTCACAACCTTCTTCCCAAAATATACCAAAGGCCTTTAGAAGAAACTATAATTTCTCTGGGAAAACCTGCCTCATCCAGTTATCATCCACTGTGACAGGTTCCTAACACACTTTCCACTTTTGTCCTTATATAAATAAGCAATTTTAGGAAGCACTTATTTCTTCACTTTTTTTTAAAAGCCTTGCAAAAAGCAGCTGCTGGCATGTTATTCCTTTGTGTGAAGCATATGCTTTCACTCCCCTCTATCATTTTAAAACCAGTCAGTCCAACTCAATATCTACTGATACTTGAGACAAATGTGTCATTTGGGCAGTGTTGGTGCAGTCACTTACACAGTACATGACCGTACCACTGCATGAAGTGTTTTCCAAAAATGACAAACCATACCCCTCTATCCATTTCACTTTACTCTCAATTTACCAGTAATCCCCCATGCCTCAGCAGTTATTTTTCCTGCAAGGGTCATAAAAATTGCATTTGGTTATGATAAATTTGACCCAAATTGCCTTGCCTGAAACATAATAAATGCAATTCTAACTCCTCAGCTACTAACAAATGAGAAAAACACAGGCAAGTTTAAGCTCCCATTTCATCAAATTTTGAAGTTTATTGTACAATCAGATCAGTTCACACATTATGATCCATTGCACTTAATAAAACTGGCATCAACATGAAAACAATCACATTGCTAATATCACTCAGCAGGGTGATATTGTCAGGGATTATAACAATCACCTTTTTAGGGAGAAAAGGCGGATTGGGCTTAGTGTTGTTTGGCTCAGGAAACACTGAGCCTTTAGTTGTAAGAAGATGACACTGGTCTTTAAAAAGAAGTTGCATCAAAATATGTACACATAAAAAATATTAAAAATTTTATTGAAAGATTAGTACGGCTTGAGAGAGAGAAAGACAAGTGTGAAATGTTACCAATGGATAATTTACTGTTGCACAAACTGCAGAGGGAAGTATGATGTAGTGTCATTTCAAAAAAACAGTGTGTGTGTCCAGCACACACAAACACAAACACAAACTCACTCACACACACACTCCCTGAAGAGGAATGAGGATAAAGGATTTTGGAGACCCTGGCTGGCTGTATTGTCTGTAAAAGTTGAACTTGCTTACACATGCACACTCACACATTTAGGACCATTGACACAGCTTTAGAGAGAAATTAAGAGAGAAAAAGAATAGTGACAGAGAAGGCAGGAAGCTATTTTTGCCCACCAACCAAACAGACTGCTGCGCTTAAAATTTACTTTCAAGTATTTTCCCTGCCAGCTACGTTTTTGCACTGGACAAGATTCCTAAATAATAACGGTTTAATCTGTCACAGTGGCTGGTAGTGTGGACAAACTGACCTGCTGCAAAACAAATGTAACCAGCATCTGGCTGGTAGCTGGTGTTTCATTCCAGCCCAGTGACCACATCAGAGGGGAGGAGGGACAGTGAGTAGATGCTACGAACACTTCCACACACATACAGCCAGGCTTCCTCCAAAGAACATGTAGAGCAGGTTCTTCACCTCATGCGTGACCTCAAAGCCGAAGCCTTCACCAATCACCACGTGCCATGAGCTGCCAAACTTCTTGTCCATGGACTCCTTGATCATCTTTGCTGCGCTCTGGGAAAGAATGGGGTGAAATAAGAGCAATCAACAAGGAAAATTAATTTGATGCAGAGATTAAGGCCTTATACTTTTAGTAAAACAACATCCTGACACAATACTGCAGTCGAGATCCAATTCCCTTCCCTTTACAACAGACACAGCATGGCAGGCAAAAATAGATTTCTGACCAAGCTCATACATACAAAATACAATGCATAATGTAATGTACACCTACCTCATTGTTGGTGGCAAATTTTTCACAGGCTGTTACACAAAGCTCCATGGTTTCAACTCTCATTTCTTCTGGCATGTCTGTGTGCTGAGGACAAATAAATTGCAAGGGTCTACATTTTCCTGTCTGAAAATGTCTGTTCTATTAAATAAGTATGTCAGTTAGAACAGAAACCAGAACATGAAATTAAACAATCAAGCTTTCAAAGAAAAAATGTAGACAAACTTTAAAACCAGAGATAAAGTAATCACAGTATGCTCCAGTTAAAAGTGAAAGTGCACACACATACACACATAAGCTGCTTTGAATCACTTGTTGCCCCTAGTACACATTGAAGACATCATACACAGTACAGTTGCAACAATAGTTGGGAAGTTTCAACCCCTTTCTATGGCTCTCTTTTTCTTTTGTTACACAACTAATTGTATCTTCTTGTGAACAACCAGATGCAACACTATGCACGGCTTTGAGGAGAGACTGTGTCAAAATGCGCACATAATCCCCACAACACGTTATACAAACCAATCCTCAGGACAAAGTCAAACACAATCATTGTGTGATTATCAACAATGTGATTTACAGACCTGCACTGTTATCCAGGGTAATACCAGTGTTTAGTCTGTATGCTGTGACTGACCAAATGTGCAACAACAAATGCAACAATGGAAAGAGTGACAAATGTGTTAGCTATCAGACTCATTTAGCTATCACAGGTAAAACATAAATAAACCCAAATAACAAAGCTGTGTGTTAATCAACATAGAGAATGCCAAATTTCCCCTTCTTTTGAACTAAAGCGTTTTTGTGCATCTTTATGAACCAATTCCACTTTTACGAACCAGCAGTAGAGTATGTGTAATCTTGTTTCCTAAGAGTTGTTTTCCAACAGTGCTGAATCTTATGCTGGTTTAAAGTTGCCTTCAAATATTTTGTGTGCATCTGTGATCAAAAGTCAAGGGAATGATAGATGTGAGCTACAGATCAGTCCCAACTGCATTTGTTTGTATCTAAACTGTTGAAGTGATTGAGTCAGCACACAACATAGCAATTCATGTTACTGTACCAGCTTTAGTAGTTAAAAGCCTAATATTAGTAAAGCTGATTAAGATTTTTGCATGCACATCATGTTTCCCAAACACTAATTCAGTCACTGTGCACATACACTTCATTTGCAAGCTTTTAATACGTCAAACTATACCTACTAACACCCAGGTTGAGAATAAAACAGTAGATTAAATGTAAAGTTGATGTCATTGCAGAAATGTTTTCGTCCTGTCCCTGCTCTCCCAGTCCTACCCTTATAAGAGGAAAGCTGTGCAGTCTCTTGTAGTCGGCCTCTTCTTTCTTCCCCTCGCTAGTCCCAGCCATGCCGACTCCTGCAAAAAGACATTTTCTACATGTTAGCAGCAACAAACCACTTAATAAGAGAGAAGACATTTGAAGGGACCAGATCAGCATTGCAAAGCAGGCTCACACATCTCTAGCTAACACAACAAGAAAGGTGGTAGCTAACCTGCTGGCTAGGTTAGCTAGCTACAACACATATCTCCTCGTATTTTGCTCCGGTCTCTTCTCTAAACAACATCCACAAACAGCACACAAAGACTGGTCTGTTTTCCTCACCAGTCCCATCAGGTTAATAAACGCAAACCAGGAACAAGCTTTCACATGCAAGTTAACATTAATTAGCTTAGCTTGTTTGATAACGTTAGCAAACAGTTGATGCTACCGGTTGAGATGTGCTGCCCCAGAATTCGATTTAATTTTAACCCACCATCGTATCATTACGAAACACGGCGAGTTGGCGGCAGCTAATGAGTGTAAAGTGAATAAGAAGTGAATTGACGTCACTTACGAAGCGTTTGTCCAGCGCAAACTTCAGCTGTTTGACTCCAGCTCCGTTGTTAAGGAGACATTTTAAACAAGGAAGCCCCGCCCCACTGCCTAGATTGGTTCCTATTGGTTCAGAGGCTGTCAATCAATTGAAAGAATCTATCTATCTATCTATCTATCTATCTATGTCATTTTCATTTAAAATGTAAAATAAATAAACTGTGGCATGTACTATGGATAACCACCTTAATCAGATAACTCAAAGGATAACTCTATTGTTTGTTGCTAGAATTGTATTTATTTCTTTTCGCATCAAAAATCAACAAACATGTAATTTTCCCTGGGGTGTCCATGGGGTGCCAATCTGCAGGGGTGTAAGAGTTATTTAAATTACTGATTAATAAGTACAAGTAACATCACCACAGTGTGAAAAGACGCTACCACAAGTAAAAGTCCTGCACACAAAATTTTATTTGGAGTAAACTGTAAATTACCCTGCGGACTATACTAGGCCTTTTACTGTGTAACAATGCATCTACCCCAATAGTGTCAATAAATGTAAGTAACTACGCAGTAAAAGTCTAGCATTTGCATTTTTGATTTAAAGTACAGAAGTAGTGTGTATTATGCAAAATGTCTAAATGTTAAATTATTATGTGATTAAATTATTAGATTTTATTGTTGATCGATGTAGAGGTTAATTTAACTGCTTTACATAGGCCTTACTGTTTTATTCCCTCACAATGTGGAATAATCTATAAACTGATGCTTTGTGTGTTAAATATTACAGTTGTCAAATGAATGTAGGGTGAAAAATAAGCTGGTTGGCTCAGATACATAGTGGAGTAAAATAAAGCACCCCACCTATAATAATACCTCAAAGCTAAACTGTACTCTACTTTCCACCATGGTCTCTGTCTGTCTGTTGTAAAATTACACTATCAGCCTGTGTAAGGGTATAACCTTTCTCTGGCTGTCCTAATCAGCCCTCTTACTGACCCACATTCAGCTGGAAACATCTGGGTGGAATCCCCAGGTGGAGCGTTTTGACCCAGAACTGTCAGTCTGCTCTACACACAAACACACATACACACACAAACACACATACACAAAGCAGCTTCAAACCTAAACCCCCAAGAAAATCCACAAAGCTCTGAAAATGAGTTAGTCCCAGATTCTGTGTGTGATGTTGTGTCTGTTAACCTGGGCTGTGCATTTCACTACACATGCCCGCTGGAATAAGCCAGCCCAAAATAGCACCATGAGCATCTGGATTAATTTGGTCTCTGAAACAATGACTCCCTTCTGGATTAGAGTAGATTTTTAATCAGTGTTTGGTTTTTCTCTCCTCCTTCTCTCCTGTCTTCTGTTTCTTATATCATTCAGAAGAATGATATAACTTGTTGACCACAGGTATGTTGTGATACAAGTTTTAACCCTTCACCTGCATCTTAATCTCTCAAGCATATTTTGGCTCAGAGAAACAGTGAGCCATTAACTAATTGCACAGTAACAGATTATGCTATAAAATGGTTAGGCAGGGTTTTTGATCAGCCCATTTGACCCAGTTTCATTACAACATCAGTTCTAGACCCACATACAGAGTTTGACATAACAAGTACAACTCAAAGCCCAGCTAAAGCTTTTGGTCATATTACATGGTCCTCAGTAGTTTATTGACTTTGCTCAGTTGTTGCTGAAATTATTATTCATCGCACTTTTCATGATTCAGAATCTGTAGATGTTCAGCGTGGGAGTTAATTCCTAAACCGTAGTTTGACAAAACAATGTCAACTCTTCCGAGCTCACCAGCAACCTTAAAATCAGAAAAGTATAATCAAGATTTGATCATCAATAAACAGTTTAGTCAACTGCTTGTACACCAGAAGAACACTTACATATTCTTCTTGGTTGATGTCTGCTTTCACCTACATAACCATGTGTTATAAACTATTTATTACATTTTTTAAAGTTTATAAATGGCCAAGAGAGAGACCTGTGTTACTACACAACTTCAATATAATCACCACTACATATTTTGTGTTAAGTGTTTTTCAGTATTATATTATATTATAAATAAATATTATCATTATATATTTTATTATTAGTAGTGTTATTAAAAATTCAAACATTATCTTGTTCATGGCTACGTGGAGACAGTAATGGTAGCCACAATAATAAACACAGCTTATGGATGTTGCTGTGTGCGCTCAACCCAGTCTGTGTTCTCTCCCTGAAGATGGAGGTGTTTTTGATAGAAGGCATAGAGAAAAGGTGCTGAGAGGTAACCAGAGGCAGATAAAAAAAAGAGGAGGCAGAGGAGATGGTGATATAAAAACCTTGAGGAAAGTATTCACCATGAGATAAAACACATTGTACATGTTTTGAGGCAAGTATAAGATGAGGTTGATTCTTGAACACACACACACACACACACAGATACTCACCTCACAAAACTTTACTGATGATGAAGAAAACAAGCAAATCAAGGAGACAGATTTTGAGAGAGAAGCAGTTCAAGGTGAAGGTGTGAACAGTGAAATTACACTGTAGGATGATGTGCAAGAACTGCTTGAGTGAAAATCCATTTGTAATCTTTTTTTTTTTTTTAAGTTAAGTAAACTGACAGTACCTGAGCACTAGGGGATGAGAAAAGTTGTGAAAAATTATGAAAGGGATGAAGATTTTCTGTAAAAATATTTGAACTGGTATATTTATGTTTGTGTGTGCGTGTGTGTGTGTGGTGGTGGGTCAAAGAAGAATTTCTATATCTGCCTGCCTCAAAGGGAGGTGATTAAGGTCTATCTATAATTCAACAGCAGAGGAAGCAGACTGCTGGGGAGGTGAGAGGAAACCCCCATGAGACAATGTTAACAAGCTGTGACAGAGGTGAGATCCACAGAGAGATGGAGCACAGCATCATAAAATAACAGAAGAATAAATATCCAGTGAGTCACTCGGTGACTAACTGCAAGCCTGGCTGCAGATTACCTAATTGGCTGAGTGGTAGGCTAAAGACAGGCTGACTGACTCATGTTCGCCTGCTGATAAATCTTAGGTGACTAGTTTAGTGAGGGATCAATGGTCGTAGCAGCCAAATCATGCAGGGTAAAATTCTGCAGGTAAGTTAATAAATCTTCATGGCGTTTTTTACACAGTTGCCAATTTAATCGCTTCACGATATACAGTATTTGTTATTATTATTATTAGCCATCAGTGATCTCTGAATGAAGTTGTGCTACACACACATACACACAGCAAACAAAGTCAAAATGTGTGTTCATCCTCTGAAGACCATGAATGTCTGAGCTTACTTTCAGCTACTTTCAGGTACATACACTTACAGTTGTACACACAGGAGAAGTGGGGGTGGTGTGTGGGTGTCAATAAGAGCCGGTACCTGTTATTGCCACAGGGCCCTGAGTCAGGTAAGTCAGGACATGATGCAGGAGGGAATTTTTAGAACATCCTTTAAAATATGCCTTATATCGTGGTCAGAATAACATGCCTATGACTTCATGTCAAACATCTGATTTTGATCTGGGGGGGGGGCATGTTACACATGGTCAGCAAGGAGACTTTTTTAAGTAATGACTACCATTTCTTCTCGAGTGTGAGTGGAGAAATCAAATTTCAATTCTACTAGAGTGATTACAACCTAAGACTGTTCTGTGTTGAGTTGGCATGTTCTCCCCATGTCTGCGAGTGTTCTTTCCAGTTTCCTCCCACAGTCCAGACATGCACTTTGGGGTTAGGTTAACTGGTGCCTTTATATGCTGTGGTGTGAATCTGAGTGTAAGTGGGTGTCTATTTCTGTCAGCCCTGTGACAGACTGCTTTGATGATAAAATAGTAGGATTTTTAGTCATGTTTCATCGATCATGAGACTGAAATCATGTGGGAGGTTACACATCAGATCACAGTTCAGCTAACAGCAAGAGAAGTTCACGTGGGCAGATCAGCAGTCACGAATCAAGACTGCCTTTGTTAAATGTATGCGTAATCTATTGTGTCTACATCGATGTTCACACTTGAATATCTGCTGAATACTCACCTCACTGTCTCTAGAATAACGCTCACTCACGTGTCAGAGGCAAATTCATTTAGCAGCAAAGATCCAGCTGAACTAATCTGACTAAAATCAGACAAGATTATGTTACAGGCATGTGCATGTGTTTGTACAGTTATATAAGGACACTTACAAAATGCATTCTCTAGCCCTTTACCCTAACGTTAATCAAAACAAATACCTAACCCCCACCCCTTACCCAACCCTAACCTAAACTGAATTCTGGTCTCAACACCAACAAATCAAACCTTGATCCTCTACCAGCTCTTTGAAGTTGTGTCAGAAAATGAGGACTGGCCAAAATGTCCTCACGCCCATGGCAAAAATCACAAACATACTACATACGTGTTCATGCGTGTCTGTTAGGATCATGGAGGCCCCTCTGCAGTATCCCTGCAGTTGCTCAGCTGAAGTATAATCAGATGAGCTGACAAGAGATCTGTCACAATAATGCACACACAGATGCTGCACACCTTTCTTTGATGTCATTCTCTGAGCTATGACTCCAGAAATATTGTTATATCCATTTTATTATTTTTTTTATCCACGTATTTCACAATATCATAGAAGATCCATGGAGATGCAAATAAAGTCAAGCGCAACACTGTCACAGCCTTCAGAAACCAAAAGCAAGAGAGAGAGAGCAGGAGTGACAGCAAGAGAAGAAAGACAAAGAAGAAGAAGAAGAAAACATAAAAACATTTGAATTTTTTTCCTTTTTTTTTTTTTTTTTTTTTGGGCATGAGCGCCCAGGCAGGCACTTCACAACAGGGTGTCAAATCGTACTGTATGTGGGGCTGACGTCTTGAGGTAATATGTGAACACAAGAACTGACTGTATTTCGACCACAGTTCATTTGACTGCACAGTGTTGAGTGGATATATATTAAGGGTGTTTGGCCAAAGTGGAAATCAAACCCTCATCCTGCACAGTGTGAGTGGCTTATTTGACCTTCTCGTATCGTTATTCTCATCATGTCCACTTCGAACTTGCATTGAACTTGACAAAAGCCATCAAGCTCATCCCATCTGTCTCATGTCTCATTACGAAGGCAGACTCAAATCAAATGGTAAATTCACAAAGTCAGCCTAAAACCAGAGACAACTTCATCCTAAATGTACACAGCATCACAGTTTAAGGTAATTCATATAGCAGGCAAAATCTGTAGTAGCTAACTATTTCCCAGTGTGTTGGCTTTAGTTAAACTCAATCATTTGGTGTAGTTGTTGTCCAAATGATCGTGCTTTAACCATCAGGCAGTGTGAAAGAGTTACCATCTGGTCATGTTTATGGTGGAAAGGTTACAGTTTCTACATGCTCTAAGACCCATTATTTGTGTCTGACTGAAGGTCTGCACACTGCACTAAGCTCCCAGCAAATTTAATCTCAAAACAGCAACATTTCAATCTGGTAAACATCTTTGTCAGGAATGGTCAGTGCTTTTGACATTTTTTGCCAGTTGCTAGGTTTTTTTTTTGTGATATAATATTTGCTTTAGTTTCCAGGAGGTGTGTGCATTTTGTTTTGTTTTTGAGGTCTGTTTTATTTTTCTCAAATATGACAGAAATGCAGAGACATCTGTGTTCCTTAGAGTGCGGGGTGATATGAGGACACCAACTAATTACACATTCGGTGACTGTGCTCATGCATATATATACTTATATTCCAGCTGGATTACATTCAAGAATACAACACCATTTTACAGTCTCATTCAGGTTTCTCACATGTTCAGTGTCTAATTGCTGCTTAGACATCAGGTGTTTTTTTCAGAGCACTGCTTCGTTAAAGTTGCAAACAGAGATGCTGCAGCTCGACTTTGCAGGGCTGTGGGGAGAGTGAGCAGCTACAGCAGGGGAGCGGACTGGCACAAAGCAACATTAGCAGAGATACATTACACAATATACATTTATAAGACCATTTTTACCAAACAATGGTATGTAATATCGAAAACTCGAGTACACAGACATTACTCAACAGGACCACACACAGTTAAAAATCAAATTTCCCATTGAGTGTTGAAATCAATGTTAGCATGAAAGCATCTCAGAAATCATCTTTTAGCATTAAACACAACCAAATGGACACAAGATGAAGGACTTAGCTTTGTGCCAATGTGTTGTCAAATAAAGAAACCTTTAAATATGACATCATTAAAGGCTCCTTCCGTAACTATTCAAACACTTGGAAGTCCCCTGAACCACCATGTATGGTTAACTGGCCCAACCGACTAAGACCTAAAACACAGTGGTTGTACGTTTAACCAGAGCCAATCGTTAGTCTAAAGTGCTGTTTCTGAAGTTGATCCACCCATGCAGCCTTCGCGCAGGTTTTTCTATGACTAAACTCACTGTATCTCACTGCAGAAGTAAACACATGAGTGTGGACACCAACACAAAAAAGTAAATAGATACACCACTCTTAAAAACTTAATAGTTCCATCTTTCAGTCCACCAGTGAGCAAATATACTGTAAACTCCAGTGTGATACATGTTTAAAATCCTGAACAGATTTCTTCAATTTGTCTACCAAACCTGACCACTCATGGCCATCCTCTGCCAGTCACTTTTCACTGTTTGGGGCTAGAGGGATTGGATCTCTGGGCAGCATGGCAAGGGTCCAAGGACTCCTTGGTGGCACCACCATAGACGTCTACATCGTGGTCGGTCCAGGGGGCGATGTTGCCGAGTGCAGAGGAGCTGCATTCAGCCAGGGCAGCCACCTCTGCTGGCTTCAACACTCGATCCCACAGGTTGAACTGGGAGAGCTCTCCAACCAGGGCCTGGGAGGCATCAAATCTCCCACCTAATGTATCCTTGGGTAGGACGAAATGGAAAAAACAAAGGGTTGGATGTCAAAATGAGAGCATGATACCTGATAGATGAAGCTTTACTGCACTGTAAACCCAGATAAGTTGATTGTACTTAAACCATTTGAGGCAAGTGATTGCCTCAAATGGTTTAAGTAATCGACAGTCAAAAAAGTTAATTTGTTTAAGTATAGTCAACTTAAATGCAAAACAGTCAGAACGTAATATTTTTAAGTCATATACACTTAAATGGTTTAAGTGATCTACAGTCAAAAATTAATTTGTTTAAGTAGAGTAAACTTTAATGCAAAATAGTGAAAACTTAATATTTTAAGTCAAATACACTTAAAACTATATTTGCATTAAAATAAATGAAATGACCACACAACACAGTACTTTTTTTTTTTCAATTTTATTGAAACACAACAAAGCAACAAATATCGTTGATAATGATGCTCTTCGTGAACTATGAGAAAACTAGTTTTCAAACACAAGCTTTAAACCAAAAACAGTAAGAACTGGTTATCAAATTATCAAAATGTTTTGTGTGGTTTTTTTCCATCAGTTACTACAGTATATTCTTCTTTTTTGCTGCAGACGTTTTCTCTCACAATCACTTTGAAATACCCAACTAGTAGTAGGTCCTATCTGACATGTCTTCATCTTGAAAATTTCCATCAAGCTTGGACACAAGCCATCAAGCACACCAAAGAATTCCTCTTTAAGGTTTCTTCCAACAACCCTGTTAAACTCCAAGTAAACCTGAAAAATGCAAAACAAGCCATACAGGCAAAGTTACTTATAACACAAATGAACTTCTCTGAACATGTTGTCCAAGTATGTATTGTATGTAAGAAAAAACACATATTCAAAGGAAACTTCCACAAACCTGGCTTTCTGTGAAAAGGGCTGGCCAGCGTCAGACCATCTGGCTAATGTCAGGCTCATCCTTTACATCCTCATCTCTTCTAAGGGCAAAAGTGATGTCCATGTTAGTTCTAAAAAGTTAGTTTTTTTAACTATTGTTGCCAAATCTTATGTGGAACAACATAAGTTGAGAGCTACTGTTTGTATGCTGGAGTTAACCTCAAATTTACATATTAAAATGCACACATTTCTAACTAGAAACATTTCAGTGGTTTCTAATTTGTAATACTTGAACATAGAAAACAACTCACCAAGTTCACCAAGAAAATGGCGTCTTCTTAACTGCAGTCAACTGCTGATTACAATAGTCCGAACTCATGAAAAACTGAAAAATGCAAATTACATTTTTTTCAACAGCATGTTACTGCAGATAACTCCCAGGCAGAAAACATGTTCATCAAAGGAGGAGGTAAATTGCAGATAAGACCCAATTTACTTCTTGAAAATAAGAAAAAGGCGCAATTTTCTCAGAATCCACCAAGAAGCAAGCCCAGACTAGTCTTGAGTCTTGAACCAATCACAACCTAGAAAAGTGCTGCAGTGCTGAAAACAGGGGTGTGGCCGTAGGTAAAACTTGATAGTTTAAGTTTGTTAAACTTACAAAAATGAGTACACCTAGTGATTGTCTCATATACTCATACTATTTAAGTAATGCGATAAAACTAATTTTTTTAAGTGACATTTACTCAAACTGTTTGCATAGAAACAACTTTTGGGTTAACAGTGTGGGATTATATTCAACCTTGTTATAAAAACCTTTTCCACTGCATGAATGCCCTCAGTGATTTAGGAGGTCTCTTAGGAACTTGTGAATTTTACCTGTGTTTTCACTGGAGGAACAAAACAAATTGGAGGAACAAATTCACTTCCAGGGCTGTAGTGCCCCCCAGTCCCCCACCCCTAACAGTTCCCTAACAGTGCTGGTTTCCTATGACTGTTATTTGTTGCCCTCACTTTTTTTCAGGTTGATTTTCTTACTAAAATGTCTCTGAACAGTGTCCTCTTACTGTCTAGTCAAAACACACTAAATGGGATTTTGCTAACATGAAATATGGGCATTAGTTTTTTGGGTGTTTAAAGTTATGTTACTGACTTCCCAGGTTCTCCAAAAAGCAGGATAAAGACCACAAATGTCACAGTTCTTCAGATGCAATGAAAAGGTACAGAAATATCTTTTAGTTCCACAGTTTGGTTCCTTGTAAGTTTTTGGTCAAAAAGGGACACAACAAATGACAGCAGCAGGACAGAAGACCCAGTGGGCTATGTAATGGTGCTAGCCATTTTGGACATTTAGAGTGGGAAACAAGAGGATCTCAAGAATTTGTAAGTATCTCCAATAAAACGTGACAAAAATGTGAAATGACCAACGACATCAGTAAATCTGCTACCTCACAAGATTAAATGATGTTTTCCCCCCTCAGAGCACGCTTATGCAGTGGATATTCTGGGATGCCAGCCATACTTTATCTATACCTCTCTTCCTATCAAGAGTCACTGGGGGCTGAAGCCAATCCCGGCCGACTCAGGCGAGTGATGTGGTACACCCTGGACAGATCACCAGTCTATCACAGGGCTTGTCCTGGGATTTTCTCCATAAAATCCAGTCAACGCATCCTCACAACAGCAATTCATCATTCATCCTCATCATCCTCACACAGATTAATAAAGTATGCATACTTTCTCTCTCAAAAAAAATATTAATTCAATCAAGACTTGTTGCATCATTGCAGCATCTTGCAGAATTGAACTCCCAGTGCTCTACTTTTTATCCTTTATGCAAGGATGATGAGTAGCAGAATGTGTTTTCTATGACACCAGGGAGGAGCGATAACATCAGATTTCATAATGGTTATGCAATGTGTCGCACTAATGAAGAAGCAGCCCAATGTGAGTATAAACACCATTAGAGTTCAGTCTGTTCACGTGTGAAGCGCTAATGTCCTCCCTTAAAATAACTCTCCCAATTTATCCATTTCTCATTCATTCATCCATCAATCTGTTCATCTGTTTTTTTATTTATCCATCCACCCTTGCAGCCATTCAGCCAGTCATCTCTTGTCCATTCATCCAACATTTTGTTCTCTCATTTGAACATTAATTCGTCCATCCCCATGTTCACTAATCTACTCATCCATCCCTCCTTCATCTGTTTGTCCATCCCCTAATCTGTTAATTAATCTGTTCATCAACTCATCCATCACATTGCTCATCCATCCAACCATCCAGTCATCTGTTGTCAACTTGTCCTTCCATTTGACCATTCACCCATGTTTTTTTATCCAGCCATTCAGTCTAACATCCATCTGTTTATTCACGCTTCCATTAGTTTGCTTATCCATCCAACCATCCGATCAGATCCATCAATCTGTCCACCCATCCATTTCACCATCAGTTTGTCCATTCAGCCATCCCTCCATCCATCTATCTGTTTGCTTGTCCATCCAACCAACCTGTCTATCTATATTAATTCCTCCATTCATCTATTTATGTTCAGTTTTTACAGCCGCCTTTCCTACCTTCCATTCATTAGTTTGTTTATCCATCTGTCTATTTGTTCACTCATCCATTTATGAATCAATTCATCCATCCATCCATCCATCCATTATCTGTCCATCTATTCATTAGTCAACCCAGCCATAAAAATGTTTATCCAACTCATCTGTCATCTATCTATTGATCCTTTAATCTGTTTCATGTCTGTCCTTTGATTAGTTTCTCTGTTCACCCATCGTCAATCCATCCAATCATGTGTCTCACCTGTTCCTGTCCCAGTATGAGGACTCCTCCAGGTTTGATGGGATGCCAGGCAGCCAGTCCCTCTCCCTTCCCCTTCATTTTGCCTCCCTGGTAGGCCTTCCACACCCCGTCCCTCAGGGTCCAGCTGACACAGATGTGCTGCCACTCATCCTGTGGTAGGGACAGAGGCAGCTGCGCCACCTACAGGGCAGAGAATGCAGTGGCTGCGGTTACACCTTTCTCCACAAAGGGAGCAAGTGATCTGAACCCCTGTAAGTTAGAGTACAACACATCAAGCCTGCATTGATTTATTGGATATTGGATAGGTATGGGCAGTAAAAAGGGCCGAATGAGGACACACTGATTTTTTATGTCAGCAGAACTACACCCTGTGGAGAGTCTAAACCTTCCTTCCAACACAGGTGCAAACCCCCACTCCTCTCTTCCAAGGGAACTATAAATGTAAGCACTATAAAAAGTAAGCATTAATGCAACACATAAAACAACAGCTACAAAAAGCCTGATTCTTTCTCTACAACAATATAAATTTGCTCTGGGCTCCACCAAAATAAATAGCAACTTGATTTTCTCTTGCACTTACCACCATTTTCGATCAAGGTCTCCCTTTGGATGAAAAAGATTACATCTAGTAACATTCCTGTTTGGTGTTGTATTTATTTAGGGAAAATCATTAACATTAAATGTTATTAATTTATTTGTGATTTGTTCTTTAGTTTGTGCTTCTAAAGTTTAATGTGTTGTTTATACCATTATTTTATGTAGTTCTCTTTTTTAATCACTGAGGGAATATTATTATTTATTATTTATTACCTGAGGCTATAGTGTTTCCTAAACCTTAAACAAGTTCGGTTACACATTATACTGACTGAGGCAACGACTGGACACTGTGACATTTTCAGTTGTGTCTTGTTCTCTTCACTACTCATGCTCCATGGCATGAAAAGATTTAAGAATAAATGCAAGAACAGACACATTTTCATTGCTAATTTCAATCAAAACGTTGTGAACTAGATGACATAGTGATTTCTTTGACAGTTTCTATCACTTGACTAATTATAGGGAAAGCCACAGGGTACATAATACACACTTTTCCCATTAATTGTTCCAGTCATACAACTACACCATATTTATCTTTTAACCATCTGGGATGGAATCTAAAACCACATACCTTGTCGTTGATCAGCAGCTCCACAGGGTTGTGGACTCCCTGCAGCAACACCAGCTCATTAGGCTGCCCCGGTACTGAATAGGAAAAGGGCGTCCCGATACCTCCTTCTTTGGCTTTCAGCCATACACAAGCAGTAAAGGCATACATCTCGGTTATCTCCTTTCTCACCAGGCCATACATGTAGTTGGTTCTCATGGGGAAGGAGAGGACGAAGCCATCAGGGAACGACGGCTCTGTCAGAGCTTGGAGACAGAGATGAAGGAGAGAAAGAGAAAAAGATCAGAGGAGAGATAAGGCAAGCTAAGAGAAAAAATGGGGAAGGATGATATATTAATGACCAATTTATGCATGGACACTGATATTTTTCTTCTTTCTTGTCCCTACCAGATTGTGAACACGCACACACACATGCACACACACACAGTCTGCCAAGAGCTCAAGTGTTGCAGTTAATGATCAGCCTCTCTGACTCGAGGCCACAGTGCAGCTCTCAAGCAGAGAAGCTGTGGAGACAGTCAGTGAGGCTGAGAGAATGACAGAGCTAGAAAGAGAATACAGAAGCGCTTTTGCTTTTCTTTTCAACCTTCTTCACTGCACCTCATGAACTCACAGTCTGTGCACCAGACTTCCACTTCTCCAGCTATCAAACAGCTCTCTTTTTTCTGTTTTGCACCTTGGGACAGTTACCTTGATTGTCTGAGGCAGAAGAAAATTTCACCATTATACAACTAATAAAAACCAATGTAACATTTCCAAAGAACATTACTGTCAAGAAAAAAACAAGGACTCTTAATTAAAATTATATGATTATGTAGATTTATGGCTTATACATAAAAAGTACAAATGATGTCAGATAATTTCCATTTCATTTCTTTCTTCTGTATCATTTTAATTACACCTCCTAACTATATTTGACATTTCACAACCTTCACCACTCATTAATCATCTTGTTTTAATCTACAGCTTATTCTCCACTGCTGCGATGACCCAGTTTGCCCACAGTGCTCATTAAAGTTTCATTTTCTCTTGCAATGCTTTCATCTGCGTCAGCTTGGTGATGCAGGTGTTTACCTCCCTGCGTGTCAGTTCATCCATACATCCCTAGCTTTGACTATCGCCACCCCTTTACTCTACTCGTCTTCCTCCCCCAGAACTCACTGTGTTCCAGCTCAGTGACGCGGTGGTTGACGGCATCGATGCCCTGATTGATCTTCTCATGTTGGCCCTGTGTCTCCTTCCTCATGGCCTGACGCTCCTTCTCCAACATCTTTATCTTCCTCTCCAGCTCCCCCTCCAGGTCCTCCACCCTCCAGGTGCCCTTTCCACGCCCGGGGGAACCCTTAGACGGGGGTTTGGGAGCGGTGGATGCGGGGGAGGCAGGGCGGCGTCCCACTGGGGCAGCCGCTGCAGGTGGTAAGGAAGCACTCCCAGCAGGTGGAGCAGGAGCCCTGCCAGTGTTACCAGGTGGGCTGCTGCCACTGTTGCTGCTACTTGAACCCACGGATGTGTCAGTGAGGTTCAAGGCAGCAGGGCCTATCTCCGCCTCCACAAAAGAAAAAGAAGAAAAAAGAGTAAAGTAAGCGTCTGAAACTTAAATGGCTTAAAACTAACAATGAGTGGTGCATAGAGAAACCACAAAATATGCTGTGGAGAAAAGAAAACAACTACTATGTTCATAAGAGCTCTATAATAGAAAAATCCAAGATACTGGTTAGTGTCTTAGCACCAGCATTAGTATCCACATAAGGGTTTTGGTAGTAGACGATAATAGTAGGTTTCTGGGAATGCTAATGGCATCACTCTATGGACAGCAGTCAGTCCGGTGGTTGGTAGGTCGGCCCAGCACTTTGGTACGGACTGAAACTGTTAATCAAATTACCATGAATATTTATATCAACTTTAATAGTGCCCAGAAGATGAATCAGACTAACTTCAGTGATTCCCCCTTTTGGACTTGTGAAATGATTTGGTCATAATTTCAGCCTGTTCAGTACTTGGGTTTATGAACAGGCACATGCAAAAATAATGATGCTCCCTTCATCACTATGCTAACATACTCATGGCAAACATTATGCTTGCTATACTTCAGGATGTTATTGTTGTCATTGTCAGTACATTAGCATGTTGGGGCTTAGACTAAAACTGCTTTTGATGTGAATATGAGTTTGGTGGTTTTGTTAAGTTTTGTTCAGTCAGATAAAAGAAACCACTGTATGTAAGTGTGTGCATACACTGTTGGAAGGTATGAATTAGTGAAGGCTATAGAATTAGCATTAAGGATCATTTCTATTGTAACATCAAGAATATTTGTGATTCAGACATAGCAGTTGTAGTAGATAGATAGATACTAGGCATGTCTAATTGTGTAGTAATATTAGTACTTAATGTAGGTGTCGTAGCACAGAGTGGTACAGCTCAGGTAATAATACTGACACAAATAAGGTGATTTTTCTTTTACTAAATGAATGCTAAGTTGTGTTAATGCTTTTATTACTAATGAACATGTATTCTCATTGTCTTGATTTTCTCCTCTGTATTAATTTTCTTCTCAGTGATACCTCATTTGTGATGTGTTGTATTTGTGGAGATCCTATGATTGCAAATATTAAGAAGTGTAATTTTGAACTGCATTCTCAGCACAGAGAGTCGTCCGATCTCACGATTAAATGAATTTAACATCCATAATTTATAGACACTCATTTTAATTATTTTGGTTGCAAAGACTGTGATTTTCCTCATTGACAGTTTGTGCGGTGTTTGTATTGTGTATCAGTTTAATAAAAGAACTGCAGGAAACAAATGTGAGTTCTCACCCTACGTTACTCAAAGACTTTAAGAAATTGAACATAAAGGAATAAGTATAAGCAGCAGCATGAAGGAGGTGCATAAATAGAAGCATTTTACTATTCACAACACTCTCAGTGGTGCAGGAGTAAATTGCAAGAAAAGGAGTAAAACGATAAACAGCAGCAGGATGTGTGGTATTGGTGATAGGAGTAACACAGCAGTGACAGTATTAATATTCAAAGCAGATGTTGAAAAAAGAAGTTGGTGAAGCCGCAATAAGGAGACGCTGCTGTGAGTGTGGATGATACAGCTGTGGGGGCAATTTATAATATCAAGAGAGCTGCTGAGGCAGGATAGGAGCTGGATGTCCAGGATATAAATTCACACACAGACGGAGACAACATAGTGACTGTGCTGTGAGAGTGCTGGCAGTGATGGAGTATGTATGTGTATGTGTGTGTGTGTGTGTGTGTGTGTTTGTGGTTATAAGCCTCCCTATGTCTTAATCTCAGCACACACACACACACACACACACACACACACACACACACAGGCTGAGAACCTGACTCCCAACCACCACCTCTTTCCTGTCCAGCCAGCTTCATCTTTTATTTATGTCTCCATCCTGCTGTTGGATGCGGAGGTAGAGGGTAAGCAGCAGACACGGTGGGGGGTGGGGGGTGCAGGTGGAAAGATTTCCCAAGGGTCCATAGCAAGCGTGTACAAGACAGGAGCAGTGCCTGTGTCATGATCCACTTGTCAGAGGAGAGGTGAGGCGAGGGCGTTACAGAAAGATCAGGACACCTAAGATGCTCACTCCCTGCCAGTATTTCTGCATGCAGCAAATGTGGAGACCACCGAGCCCGTTGGGGCGCTGGCTCTTTTCTCAACCTTTTGGTTTTGGGTGTGTAAACAGACATTTTCAGAGGATTTCTCCACTTTCACCAGCAGAGTTTTAAAGTGCACTTCACAGTGGATATTGACCTAACACTGGGACAACTGACCGTTTAGTGGGACAGGCCTAATCCAGCCCCTGGACATCAGTGACTCACCTGGTTGATTCATGTTTTTGGTATCACTCCAAATCTCCTGCTGTCAAACTAAACTCACAGCAGACAGGACAACAGGTTTTACCAAAATGAGTGTAGTGCTCAGTGTCTTTGTCCTACCTCGAGTTTCTCAATGCGGTCCTTCAGGTCCATGATGGCCTTGGCCAGCTCCTCCACAGCACGCGCCGTTTGCAGCTGCGCCGCGGCGGAAGAGCTCACATCATCGCCGGCCATGACGCGGCGGTTGCCGCTCCAGACCCCGATGCTCCGCTCCGGGACGCTTCTTTCGTCTTCCAGGCCACTCTCACACTCGTTCAGCTTCCCCGTCAGCTCACGGATGGTCCGCTGGTCCATGAGGATCTGGTCATTCTGTTGCAGGACCATCTGTCGGAGCTCCTCCGCGGTGGTCCGGAGATAAGTCCAGTCCTCATCCCCGGTTCCGTACAGGGGGTCGTCCGCCTGCTGCTGCTCCCGCTGCTGCCTCAGATCTTTGGTTTTACAATCTCCGACCGGTATAGGTGTGCAGATCAACCGGCTGAAGCTGAGCTGTTTGGCGGACCCTCCGCCGGTCTCTTCGCCGAGGTTGAGCTCGTTCAGAGTTGGAACTTCCAGCCCGAGACCACCGAGCCCGTTGCCTCCATCGTAGGACTCGGCGCCGTGCAGAGCGCCCAGCGGTCCGGCGTGCGCCACCGACCCAGGCTCCAGGGGCTGGAGCAGCGTCTCCGAAGTCAGGGTGCCGTTATCGCTGGAAGGCGCGGCGCGTTTCCGCGGATAAACGCTGGCGATGATGCAGATGACCGCGCCGAGAAAGGCCAGGGTGCCCGCTCCCACAAGCACCACTACAAACTTCATTCTGACTGTGGAGATCGATGCAAAAGATTAAGGTTCGGACACACAGCCGGAAACAGCAAATTGTCTTGTGAGCCTGAAACAGGCAAAGCAGCGGTTTGTGTGCTACACAAGAATGCATTAACCGAACACACACTAATCACGATCTACTTAGTCGACGAAACAAAACTCAGTCTGACATGTCAGATTAACCTCCAGAGCTGTTTGCTGTCAAATGTGGCACTTACGTGGAGGAGGTGTTTGGCAGAAGCGCTGCTGTTTTCCTCTTGTCGCGCTCGGTGCGTAATAGCGATGGCACCGCGCTGTCTGGACCAGAGATGCTCCCTCTCCGTCTCCGTGTTGCTAAGCTGCTCTCCTCCATGCGTTACCATGGGGACCGCGGGGAGAGGAGGAGCGAGGCTTTGGGCATGCGCCACTCAGAGCAGAGGTGAGCCTCCAGCAGCAGCGTGAGCAAACAAGGCGGTGATGGATCAATGTGTGTCCAAGGCAGAGCAAGAGAGACGACAACAGAAAGACAGAGCAGGAGAGAGAGTGTGTGAGAGTTTAGAAATGGATTTCTACTCTTTGGGTTTGGGAGAGATAAGATATTACATCAAAAATATCAATCCAAAAATCAATTAAGAAGTTCAGACTACAAATATACAATCCGCACTCTCAGTCTTAAACACACATGCGCGCGCGCACACACACACACAAACACACACGTATCTGCAATATCACAGTCCAGCATTCTTGCCATCACAATATGACATGCTGTTTGTCAGGTATAGCCCACATGGATTCATAGGAATGAAAAAGAGGACACAGCCAGTTTACAGCAGGGAGCAGAAGAAAGAAGAGGAGACACTGCAGAGCAGAGCAAGAAGAAAAAGCAGAACGATCTAGGACACTAAGGTTTGAGTAGGAGGAAGACTGTTTTCCTCTGGAGGCAGTGCTATCAAAAACTCACCTATGAGACCTACAGAAATGTTCTGACTGTGACACACTTCTACTCCATGGCCCTGTTCAACAAACAAAACAATCTCACAGGAAGCCTTTAGAAACTTTGCTCTTGACATTAGTATATATAGACACATGCAATGCAGGATGGCTCTTGCTGCATATATGGGAACTCACTAGTTACTGCTGAGAGAAACGAGTCTTTCATTCAAGGTGCTAATCTTTAACATCTGGGTTTAGCATGCTAGTAACTGCTTATTAGCATTCAACAAAAAATACACCCTGATGTTAGACAAAAGGTCAAGGGATCAAATAATTTATTACAACTCATCTTGAGGGAGACACGTGTGTCTGTGTTGGATGTTACTGGAACGGATCCAACAGATATTTCTCTCACAAAAAAAAGTAAAGGGATCACACCCTGAAGTCATTAGGATATATCACCTGGAAACCATCTATTGAGATATTTTATTGGGTGTGAAAAATCGGACCTGATATTGACGCTGTGTGATAAGTCAGAGGATAAACAGCAGGACTCCTCCTCTGAGGACCATGGTTGTGCAGCATTTCTTGGCTATCCATCCAAAAGGCTTCAGCCGGGACCAAAACAGCGACCTGATTTATAGGATAAACAACGACTGGCTCCATAGAGCTGCACCGCTTACCTGGCTAAAAAGTGAATGTGTCTGCATTGCATCTTAGTTTACTGAGACAGCTATTGTGCTTCTGCTCTGATTCATCTCTTCTTGACTGCTGTATTTTAGCAGATGGGTAGAGGAAAGCTATCATTCTGTTTATAAAGCTGTTCTTTTTCCTGGCATACCCTAACCTTGTGAAACAAGAGTTGGTATGTCAGCTTGAAACATTAAACAAACGTTTCAGGGGTTTATTGAGTCCAAAGGCTGAAAAAAAAGTCATTTTCATCTTCCTTCCTTAGCTCTCACTTTATTTCTTCTGCAAGGACGTCTGGCTGCTCTACAGAGCAATGCAGCCTGTCCCACTTGTAATGTGGAAGGAAGTAGATCAGTTCCTTTTATTTTAAGCCCTTCACATGTACCTTTAAAGGGATAAAATGTAAACATAAAAGTAGATTAAACCTTTGAATATTAAAGTCACAATAAAGAATCCACAAAGGTGTGTTTTCCATGTACGTGTGTTTTATATGTAAATATTCAGCTGGTTTGGTTTTGAATTAATCTTAAGCTTCACAGTCAGAGGCTCAAAAACCAGTCCAGTCAGCCTTCAGTGGAGAGACCAGTAGTCCAGATTGCAGATTAATCTGCAGGGGTGACTTATGTTGCACACATACAGTGTACACACACAGAGACAGGCCTCTTCTATCAAACCATGTTTCATCTGCCTCATAAGCTCAGTGTTGTCCTGCCAGGGAGAGAACAGAGCGAGCAGAGGAATAATTGAAAACAAACTGATGCATCAACTCTGCTTCTCTCCTTTTTATATCCATTATAACAGTCCGAACATGAAATAAGACAAAGAATAAAGCCATTTGAACTAGATTTATGTATTCATCACAATATCAGGCAGTATGACCTTAATATCACCCCAGTGCTCACAATCCCTCTGTGAGCACAGGAAGGCTGCTCTTCTTTATGTTACTGTGGGTTCAGCAAAGTGGCTCAACAGCATCTCTCTGTGGGGCATTTGGAAACTACAGCAGGAAGTTTGGAATATACCAAGCCTTTAGGTGTATGCAATTGAAATTACATTTGTGCTATGCCCATACACTGACTTTCATATATATATATATATATAAAATCAACCCATTGGTTGACAATATATATTATGAGTTGCAATTGGATTTTACAACATTTTGTAAGATCATGACTTCATGAAGATCCAGATCGTATCAAAATGTTCTGATATCTAAAAAAATTCTGGCCTTGGAGTCAGTCTGCAGGCACTACATGTTTCTTTTATTGAAACTATTTGAATAGCTTGGCACCTGTGTGATAGAAAAATAAATTGTTATATGTACAACTGCAGCAGTAAGCAAAGCTTCTGTTAGGGGAAATATGTATGCAGGCACTTGTTTTTAGTTTTTTAATTTTTCAACCCTGTAAAAGCGTGGAATGCTTTTTCCATATGTGCCTTTGGTGGGTGAACAATTAGGTAGATCAAAACATGAGGAATCACTTGACAAAATCAAATCAATTGAAAATGACTTTTACAGAGCTTTTAATTAAAAGCCTTGTACAAGAAACACACAGAAAGCAACAACAGGTAACGTGACACTGAATACATAATCTGTACAATAAGGGTTTGCAAAACATGCTTCAGAAGTTCAGATACATTACAATGTCATCATTATACTCCAGCTCCTCATCATTATCATTAATACAATGTACATAACTCATATTAGCATAAAACCAGACAAAACTGCAGTCTTGACACATTAAAATCAGAGTTTGCATTTTGATCAAACCCATATTGGACTATTTAAAAATGGCATTCAAATAAACAGTATCACATTAACATCATTATGCATATTTCAAAAAAAAAAAAAGAATTAAAGTACAGTACAAAGGGAAAAAAAAGGCTTAAAAAGCACAATTTTCAATTCAATAAGTATCCATACATTAAAACAAGGATCCTTCGTTTACTGTCAAATAAATCTAGCACAATTCCAATGGAAAACAAAGCTTAAAAAAAAGAAAAAACAAGAATCAAACCAACAGCCCTATTTGGTTGAAAGACAGGCCACTATGTTGAGTTGTGCTACCCCATATGAGAAAAAAAAGGAAGAAAAAACATTGCTACCAACTGTTGGAAACATTGCCTAGCAGCCTAATACCTTACACATCTACCAACTGCAAGTCACTTCTATCCACCACTTATAGATACTAAAGATATAGTAGATGAAAAAATCTATTCCAAATCACAATATATCCATTTGGAGAAGAATAGAATTTGGAAGGTCATCATGTCTTGGGAAAATATAGAAGAATAAGTCTGTTTTCCCTGGTCAGATCAGGACTTAAGCACTGTCCTTACAAAGTACTTTCATTTAAATTTGAGCTATAGACCATTTCATTATAATAACTCACTTTTTCTTCATAGAACGGATGTGTCATTTTGGAATAAATCCTTCCATGTGTAACCTATGAGAGTATTGAAACAGTATTGACAACTAGAACCATCCAGTACATGACAGGAGAGGAGGCGACATCTTCCTCGTCAGTGTTTAACAAAGAAAGAGAGGGTGCTGCGCTAGCAACTTTTGTAAACGAAGACAACAGAAACCGTTCAAGTTATTACAGTAGACAATGTGATCCTTAAAGTTACCATGCTAAAGTAATGGTTTCAGGAAGGAAGTGTATTTTTTTTTTTAGTATGTTCTGTTTGTCAGAAGAAGAGTAAGACGAGGTAAAGGTCGCCTGGAGTGCAGCTGGGGTTAAACGGAGCAGCTATAAGGCAACACATGCGGAAGGTTTGTTTTTTTAATTTTTTTTTAAATAGTGTAACACACAGGTACAACAGTAAGAGTCAAGGTCCGGGAAGGTCTAGGAAGAGCAGGCAGCACCAGAGGAGGGTTTGGAGTGTGTGTTGTAAAAGGGCTAGGTCTCTTTTGAAGTACTTCAGATACACTTGAAGTTCAAAAGCACGGTCTAAAACTTTGATCATTTTCAAGTTTTCAGGTATTTAGCTGGAAACAGGCTGCAGTGAATGAGCCTGGCAGAAGTTCTCAGTCAAGAACATGCGGATGACATCGAGATTTTGAGTCCAGCTTTACTTCTAACCACCTGCCTAGCATGCGTTCTGTGCTGTGAAGCCACTGAAAGACAGCACAACTGATGCATTTGCAGAAAATAACATCATTTCAGTCAGAAAACAACAGTTCCCAAGTCACAGGTTTTTGCATTGGTAAAAGGTAAAAGCAGCAAGCCTGGGAGAAAAACTCTGCCCAGTGAAGCTTCTGATCAAGTGTAACCTCATTAACTGGCTGTAAAACTACACAACAGATAAATTAGTCAGCCACAGACGAATGATGATGTTCCTTCAGGCAATTTGCTACTGGAGAAACCAGCATCAGGTTTTACATGTTGTTTAAACCTGGTATGCCAGTGCACTCTACAGAAAAGACCAGGTCAGAAATCAGGGGGTAAAGTCAGTCCTGCTGCCTTGTTCACAGGCACCTCAGCAGAAAAGATGTTGCCACAACCAAAGCCGTCTCATTAACGGATCTTCCTACTCTACATCCCTACACTAGACCAAGAGGCAGGTTTCTGTGCACTAAGCATGTTTGTATTTACTGGACTTTCCATCTACACACATGGAGAGGCCATTTTCTGCACTAACAGCAAACATTTTTCGCTCTGAGTGGTGTTAGTTTCAAGCTGTCGCTGTGTCCACATTGTTTGGGATGTCACCTTTCATGAAAGCTTCTGGACGGATTACCACACAAAGGTTTCGATCAAATTTGAACTTAGCGTCACCTATACCGACATGTCAAATGTGTGTCTGTATTACCAGTTACCCAAAACCAAGTGGCACAGTCATTTCCAGCACCTTAGTGACTACGCTGACAGGAAGAAAAAGACAACAAACCTGCCCTGAAATTCCTGGCAGTCTTGGCCTGCTGTATCTGGCCCTAATGGCAGCAGGGCACTGTTAAGCATAAGCCACTTATATCTACAACTGCCAGAGTGGTGGGTAACCAAATAAACTTTCAAAGACACTTCTCTCCAGACTTTAAAAAGCCAAAACTGCCAGAATACACGTCAGACTTCAGACACCTGCTGCAATAGTTAGCAGGTTCAACAAGCTATTTTCTGCTGCATTTGGTTGGTGGCTTCAGCTTAGCATGTTCAGCCTTTCTAGACCTCGACAAGTTGAGAAGTTACATGATGCAGAGAAAATTTCACGACTGCAGGCCACCAGTTTAGAGTCTTAGTGGACAATACAGAGTCGAAGAAGGTGGTGGGCTGGCGAGAAAAAAAATGCAGGCAGGAAAAGACGGCAAGGACAGCAATAACTTAACTATTGTTTTTGTATATTCTTTTGCAGCTTTTAACGTTGTGCGTGCATATAAATACTTCCTCATATTGTATGTATATGCATGTGCGTTTAAGAGAGCAAGAGAAAAAGGCCTTGAAAAATTGATGAACTACACAGAATAGGTCATTTTTCGCAATCAAGTGCATTGCATTTACCTCGCTGTATTGATGCAATATATGAGAGTCCAACTGTGTTAAGTGCAAAAACACATCACCTCATTTATCATTAACAAGCTGGGTTTCCAATCAGACTAGGGGGCAAGAAACTGGCATAACACCCGTAGGCTGTCGATAACAGCCTTCGCAGCAGAGCATGTCTCTAAACAGTATCTATTTCTTTCACATGCACCAAATGTGCTTGATAAAAGCTCACCCCATGCACCAGATGGGTTGAGGGTTTAACTTCTGACAATTTGTATTACACCAAACAAGCTAAACTCAGCATGTCTGAAGCAAGTGAAAGAAAACAATACCATTTCTATCCAAGTCTGTTTAAAAGTCAGTGCTGTGCAAGTGGATAAAATATGGCAATTTCAGGGCGTATTAGCTGCTCCTTTTTGAATTTATACACTTCTTTTTAAAAAAATATGCTCTTTCTTATTATTCAATGGCTGGGCGGTGTTAAGTTACATTACATTTCATTAATCGTTAAACAAATATGATGGACACGCCATCCAGGAAAAGGTAGAAGGGGGCTGAAGTGGCAACACTGGCTTTTTTTTTTTTTTTAATCATAAATGGCATTCGATTTCATAAGATGATTTGATCTCCTATGGCTTGGCTGGGGAGGGGTCATCAGACGTGGTGGCAGGGGTGGGAGAGGAGGCATTTTCAGGGCTAGCAGAGGGAGAGGCAGGAGAAGGGAACTCTTTTATGGTGACAGTGACGAGGTTGGTGGTGACATCAGTGACCACCACATCCTTGCAACTCGGTGACATTTCAGGGTGCCAATCTGGGTCTCCCTCAGCAGGCACTCTTTTCGGTTCGGTGGGGGCAGAGCTCTGGTCCCCAGGGGTGACAGAGGGAAGTTTGGTGGGCACCTGGCGTTTAGCCCTGCGCTGGCGTAGGTTTTTTCTGCCTCCTTCTGTGGGCACCATTCGGTCCAGGGCATCCTCATCCTCGTCATCTTCCAAGGAAGACGAGGGTGAGGACGGAAGAAAGGGAGATACTGATGCCATGGGGTTTGCATCTGAGGATGGGGCAGGAGCAGATGGCTTGGTGCCCTGACCCTTTTGAGTCTCTGTGTGAGGTTTACTGGTCTTGGGACCCTCGCTGGATGGCGTGGTTCCGTTGGTGGGCTGGGACTGTGCAGCTGAGGTGGTGGTGGGAGATTTTCCTTCAGAGCCACTGGAGCTGGAAGGAGAAGGAGGTGACTGGTACTGAGAGGGGGTGGTGTGGCTGTCCTTGGCTCCTGTACTTGAGCATGACCCTTGGTGGGAATGAAAAGGCACAGGGCCTCCACACTGCAGCCCAAATGGCTTCCCGTACATCGGAAACCCCAGCATCTTCAGAGGGGGCTGGAAAGGTCTATAGGGGGCTTCTCCCTTTTTCCCAATGATGCGATTGCGGGAAGGGATGTTTTGGCGTCCTGCTGTTATATTCCTACTGCCTGTAGCTGTGCCACCCCTACCTGGCTTGTCAATGACCTTCAAGTTAAGGATGATCCGACCTCTTTTGACCTCCCGGGGCTTCACTCTACGGTTGAGGATACGGACGGTCTCGGAGAAGGGGGAGACGTGCATTCGGGAGGGAAAACCACCAGGGTTAGAAAAGGTAGGCGCCATGGGGTCTGAGCGAGGCAGAGGGCGCCTGGACATTCTGTGACATCGGTGAATGTCTTTCTTCAGCTTGTGAGTGGCAGCCAGAGAGTTGAGTTTAGGAGAGGGTGCCACACTTGAAGAGGCAGAGGACAAAGACGGCAACTGATGAGGTGAGGCGGAAGAGGAGGGAGTTGCTCGGCTGGAAGTGGATGAAGAGGAGCGTTGTGTGTTCTGGCGGGAGTTTGAGGCTCTGCTGCTAGTCCCTTTCTGAGCACGAGCCTGAAAGAATAAAGGGAGAGTTTTTGAAAAATCTGACTACATAATACCAACCCTGTGTCCAGTATTCATTTGGGAAACTTGGCTTTTGTGATTTATAGTACAAGAGATGTCATAGTCACTCAACTTTACTTGAATTTATATACTTAAAATGCTTTTAGATAAATGAATAAATGAATAAATAAAATAAAAACACACATTTTCCAACCAAAATCAGCCCAAATTTAACTTTGTTTTAATATGGCGTTTTGACCTGAGAACCACAAAAAGCTATTAATTGGAGCAACAAGCTGTATCTAGTTGCATCTGACAGCTAAACGTGAGAAAGCGTTGCTTTTCTCTGCGCAGAGTTTTACAGCTATCATACCCACTCAATTACCCAGTCTATGATGATTTGCTAAAATTAAAACTGGAGTTTTTGTGTCATATACATTTTATTCATGTTATTCTGTATAGAAGACACACCATTGTGTTCATAGCACTACTGACAGTGGTGCATGTTCTAATTAAAAGAATGAAACTTTTATAGAAACCTCAGTTGGGTTGACCTTATTCTTGTTTTAGCAGCAGAAACCACATACCAAAAAAGAAAAAAAAAAAAATCCACTTCCCATATAACATGTTGCTACCGGAGCAAAAGGTACCCATCTGATAAGGGTTAGGGCCTTATTGCTTCTTAGGTTATGTTCTAAATCACTATGCAAGAATCAAAAGTTCATGTTCAGACAGATAAACTGAAAAAGTCAACCAACCTTCATGACAAAGTTTTTGGGTTTCGGTCCCCGCTTCTTCGGCCCATGCAATTCCCTTTCCCGTTCCCTAAAAAAAGAAATGACAGATAAAATTTGAATGACTAAGCAAAAAAATGAGACAATGTGAGAACTGAAATGAACCAAAGTAGAAGATGATGAAAGCTGTGGGTATGTGAAAGTAGAGCACAGAGCACACAGTAGGTGCAGCATTTGAAGCTGTGCCTCAACACACCCAAACTCAGTTTTCATGTGACCATTTTAGTTTCAGTTTGATGTGTCAGTTTAGTTTTGACCACTTTTTTTTCCCTTGTCCAATTTAGTTATCTATAAACATCTACTGTGTATGAGAAGCACAAGGCTTTCAAGTGGTTTGAAAGCAGGCAGCTTCAAGTAAAATACATAGGAGTACAAAGATATTTGAAAAGAGTAACAGACCAACGGTACAATATTTGAAGTTTAGAGTCAAAATCCTAAGCATAGTAGACAATGACAAACTCAAAGCACATTGATCCATCCATTATCTATACCTGCTTATTCTTATTATGGGGATCTGCTGGAGCCTACAAAGCACATTCATCATTGTGCAAAATAAGCCTTACATTTTGCACATGATCCGAGTACTCTCATCACTTAACATCTTTACTCACTTTTGCTCAAATCCCAGTATCAGCCTGTCATCCAGAATATTCTCCTCTGGCTCCCAAGTACTGTGCCTGAAGGATGATGAAGAAAACGACGACGACGACGAAGCCAATTTACAACAAAGCAATTTTGCAACAAACTAGATTTAATCCACATTTCCAGTTTAATGAGATGCCTTTAAAAGCATTATAACAATCCAGACAAATGCTTCACTTTACTGAGACTGAGTGTTGTGATATTTCCATTATACGTATTGTTTAAAAA
This sequence comes from Mastacembelus armatus, assembly GCF_900324485.2. NCBI lineage: Eukaryota > Metazoa > Chordata > Actinopteri > Synbranchiformes > Mastacembelidae > Mastacembelus > Mastacembelus armatus. Next base: position 2,903,177 of record NC_046633.1, read on the forward strand.
AAATGGCACTTACTTCATTGCCCATCCTTTCCATTTTACCAGGTATTCAATTCTTCCCTGCAACAAAAACACAGATGATGGATTACAAATACAGAAACAGCTCCTATATGACAAAAGGGAGAGGATATTTAGAAAAAATCCCTTAAACTTGGAACAAATTCACAGCAGGATTCATTTAGGTGTTCAGTCTGTGGTCTTAACGTTAATCTACCCCTGAGACCTTATTGAATGTTGTCTCATTTACACATTACACAAGAGCAAAATCCTGCATATGTTTCACAACAGCATTTCATTAAATTAACAGATCTGAAGACCCTTGTCAGGTTTTTATATTAGTCTAGAAAAACATATTTAAAAGTGACAAGATTTTAGTGCAGAAATAGCAATTTTAGTAGTTGGAGATTTCTATTCCTACACATTTGAGAAAAGACATTACTGTTCACTGCTCATCCTTGTTCACAGCAACAATCCATACATTCCCAATTAAACCATATAAAGTGTCACAAACTTTCTTCACACAAGAGCAACTTCAGCTGTAAGGTGAACATTACACATCTGCACTCCCAAACAGGACAAATCCCTCTTAACAACATCTGGATGAAGTGCTAATTTTAAACCTTTTGAAATACAGTAATGTCATTACTGCATTTTTATGACAGATGTCTTAATGTGCCAGGAGCTAATTTTAACTACCTACGCAGTGGTGGGCAGTGTAGTCCATAAAGGACTAAAACTACATCATTATTGGTTGATCACTGAGAGGGAGGCCTGCTGTTTAACTGTGTATACAAGCTACTTAAGATGGACTCCTGCCATTATTTTAAGGGTCTTCTCCAGGAAACCACAGTAGGTGGACTAAACATTGAAGCTGTAGCCCAAAAGCTTCAACAGTAGATCAAGGACAAATGTTTCTAGTCACCATCTTTCACAACCCGCAGAATAAAGCAAGTCTGTCGTTAACGGTCTTTGACGTGGACGCAACATGCACCTCTTACATAGCTTTTGTAACGTTATAGCTTTAGCTGCCATTAGCTGAAACACCAAGTCAGGCCCCTCCATTTCATAGCACAGCCCACATCCCCTCGGCTGTACTGCCCTGTTCCTTTGCAGCTAGCCCCTTCTTTGTGTCCCCATTTTTATTGCCCTAATGCCTGAACACACGAGCCATGACTGGTAGCCTCGCAAGTTAGCGTGTGGCTAACTCCGGCTAGCAACGTAAAGGCATCCGCTAGCCACAAGGCCTCTATAAGAGCACAGCCCTGAGCCTATGGACTGGAGCAGTGCCGTGCCGTGCCGTGCCGCGCAGACCGCGGCCAACATCTGCAGCCAGTCAAAACACGAGGGAGCGCGGCGGTGTAGCTCACCTTACGAACGCGCCGTTTGAGTATGGCTTCCGCGGCGAAAACACGATCTCCCACCGCCGAGAGCTCCATCTTTCATGCCCGAACTAAGCTACCTGTCTCCGTTTGCCTCTCTCCAGAAGACAAGCTCTGCTGGCTGCTCGGGCCGACCACAACCAAGCAGCGTGAGAGGCAGCGCGCACACACACATACACATATACACACAGACACACACTGTCCTCTACGGCAACGGCGGCGCGGACAGCGCTGCTATCTGTCACGTGATTGGGGTCAGCCCCCTTGGTCGTCCTGGCAACGATGAAGACACTCGTGAGGATGCAACGAAGCGCGCGCTCCCTCCTCCCTAAAACACACCAAAATTCCCAATAATATTATTATTTAATTACAAATGGTATATAACACAAGTAGAGGGAGCAGTCAACGAAACAAAGTTATTTTCTATTTTATCTTTTTGCTGTTGTAACATTCACTGGTTGACTAATAAAGAGTTTATCTTATCTCTAACCGCTTATTCCTTAACCAGGGTCCCAGGGATCAGCTGGAGCCTATCCCAGCTCTCTTTGGGTGAAAGGCAGGGGTCCACCCTGGACAGGTCCCCAGTCCATCACAGGGCCACATAGAGACAAACAACCTCACACAATCACACTCACTCCTATGGGCAATTTAGAGTCACCAATCAACCTGACATACATGTTTTTGGACTGTGGGAGGAAACCAGAGTACCTGGAGAAAACCCACGCAAGCACAGGGAGAACATGCAAACTCCACACAGAAAGGCCCCTGATGGGTATCGAACCAGGAACCTTCTTGCTGTGAGGCCACAGTGCTGGACCTCATCTCAGTTGAGTGGCAGAAAATTAATTGGCAGGGTTTATGAAAATGACAGGGGAATACACGAATTTTCTTTATTAATCAGCTAAGGTCTTTTCCAACTTCCAATAATATATAATATAATATAATATAATATAATATTATAGGCTCACCTAGAGCTTCTGGTTTTTGAGCGCTCATTGGAGCTGCTCACGTCAATCATGACGTGTAGCAAGTTTGGTTGCAGTGTCGTGGCTGTTGATGTCGCCGTCAGAAGTCAAGCTAAGAGCTGCTAGCAGGTAAGAAACATTACCAGACTGCTTCGTGCTAGTTAATACGATTAACTGCATCGGATAGGTAGCTGACTGTTATATATATAAACGGTCCTAATGAATTTAGGATTTTTATATTAAAGACATTAAATGCAGGGATGTTTTTTTAGCCCCGGAGGCATCATGTCAAATTGATTGTGGATGGCTAGAAACTCGTGAGCAGCATGAATGAAGCCACTCATTCATCAGACCAGTCTCATTTGTAGTCATTTTTTTTATCTTTCATATATTTACTAATAGGAAGTCTTGGAGTGAAATGGCAAGTGGAGAACTGACAGTGAATCGTAGTTGCCAACTTGAGTGTTAGCCAGTCTGATAATAACGATAACATAATCAACTGAAACCGAAGGTGCCTGTTCGTTTATTTATTTGTCTGTCTATACAGCTGAGACTTTCAGCAGTCATCATATGTAATAACTGGGCTACTACACCAGTTGCTGTTCTTGAGTTGAATATATTATGTTCTGGGGGAAAATAAACAATTGACTAATACTGACTGCTAATCTACAGTAACATGTAGTAAACTAAACACATCTCTGTGTGTGCTGCCAAAGTCAGAATTGATAGAGACTGTGTTGTAGATTGTTTCTCTTCTCCTTAGGCTCTTTGTTTTCTCTCAGGTAACAATGCAGTTCCTTGGGAGGCTGTTGGACACGGTCTCATCTGTGTCAACCCTCTTCACAAACCCCTACCGGGTCCGCGATGTGCCAGTGTCAGACTATGCTGGAGGAGCCAGAGTCTTGATGAAGGAAGAAGGACGTGTGGTCCTGTACTTAAACACCCAGAGCCAGACTTGGGACTGTCTGCTTATGTGCCCTGAGACGCCGACTGTGGCTCTGAGGTCAGTGTTGATTGCATCACAGAGAAGGAGAGTGGTGTGATACTGTAGACTATGTATTATTTGTTTGTGATTCTGTGATCATCGGCAGATTTTTTTCCATTGTTTTGCAAGAACTCTAGTTGCAGTTTAGCAAGAGGTTTGACTCAGCCTCTGAAAGCTTATTGATTTCACTGAGATCACCTCTGACCTACAGCATTACCCAACTAATCAGTACACATCTGCCAGATTTGCACTAATGTACAGTGTATTGTTGGTCTGTTTATGTGCACCAGTAGTTTTTAAAATTGTGTTTTGTTTAGAAGTAGAAATTTTGATTTTTTTAAAAACCGTTTTCATGCTCCACCTTCATTACCTTCCAGAATTTGGAAATCCCAGGACATTCCCAAAACACATGACAGTGTTTCACCATTTCAACTCTATGCTCTCCCACATGCTATCTGCTTCATATTATACTACTATAAAAATATCTGACTATATCTTTCCACTCAAACTCCCTCCATACAAAAAGTGGCTGGATTTCCATAGTTTATTATTTAAGTTACGTAATGTCATGGAGTCCCCCATCACAATTTTATATAAGGTGGGTTCAACCCACTTAACCTTTTAGGCCCTTGTGTAGTTTTGAAACAGACACCTTGGTCTTTCTTTTCCTTATTTAATCAACAATGTAATTCCCCCACTTTTAAAAGTTGCCTACGTGTCTATAATAATCATCTCATCTATATCATCACATTCTTAGCACTTGAAAAATATTTAACAGTGTGACCTTTGTACTGCCTGAACCAGACTGTTTCAGGTGACGTCAGAGGAGGATGCCATGAACTTGTTCCCACAGTATGCCCTCAAGCTTCGCCCTTTCTATGAGACAGTTCCTCTGAAGGCTGAGAACACCCAGCAAATTGTGGACTGCATCCGCAGCCATCCAGACTGGAGTGCTGGCCACATCGCTGTAGAAACAGGCCTGAGAATGTGTCTTAAACATAACTATGTCCAAAGGTACGAAGGGGTGTGTTCATTCGTCGACTGAGGTTTTGGGTGGTTTGGCAGGGCTGCCACTCAGGAATATTATCTAAACAATTTAATCTTCCCATTAATTGTTTAGTTCATGGAGTATTAAAAATTAATCAACCTGTCATCTTTCTGTCTGCAGCCAGATCAATGCTTGCAGCGCCTCAGGTCAGGCACCGCTGCATCTGGCATGTGGGCGTGGAGACTCGGCGTGTGTGAAGGAGTTGTTGGAGGAAAGCCAGGCCCGCACCGACATCAAAGACAGCAATGGAGAGACGCCCATGCACTGTGCTGCCAAACATGATTCACCTGTTATCATTCAGGTGAGGCTCAACAAGAATCTGTTTCATGTGTACAGGTTGCATTTTATTTTAACTTGTTTGTTAAGTTCAGTGTTTCATAACATCATGAAATCAGTACAGGAGGAAAATAATGGATGAACTTTGCTGCCTCAGATCAACTTTTAAAATGTATTTTACCTCTCATGTCCTGTAAACTGGATATCAAATTGCTTTTTTCTCCTTCCGGTTTACACCACCATTCATCCTCGTCTCATTCAGATCCTGTGCTCACGGCTGTGCTCGGGTGTGAATGAGCTGAACAACACTGGGGAGACACCGCTCCATGTGGCCTGTCGTCTAGGACGTGTGGAGGCCGTCAAAGCTCTGCTGGATGGTGGGGCCAAGTGTGCTGTCATTGGCAGCTCTGGCTTTCCCATCCACAGTGCCATGAAGTACAGCGAGAAGCGGTGAGCAGGGGAAAGAATGAGATAATGATTTATAACATGGAGTGGTTTTCTGTTTTCTGCTGTCTGCTGGTAATTTGTAAGTGGTTTTCCCAAAAAAATATTTTCCAGAGTACATCTTTAAGTGTAAAGCTTCATTATATGCGTTTTTTTTATATTGTTGTTTTTGTTTTTTGTCTGTCAGCTGTGTGGAGGAGATCCTAAAAGCAGACCCAGACCAGCTCCAGGCTGAGGACTCTTTATATGGAGGGACGCCTCTTCACTGGGCCAAAACTGCTGAAGTAAGGAGTTTGTGCCTGGCAGTTCACATTCAGTCATAGACAATTACATTTTTAAGTAATAACAAAAAGCTTTCTTTCTGTGCCAGATGTGCTGCATGCTTTTGGATCATGGCTGTTCAGTGAACTACCTCAGTAAGACTGGAGAGAGCCCCCTCCACGTTCTGACCAAAAAGGACCGCTTTGAGGCAGCCATGGTGCTGCTCACCCACGGAGCGAATTCCAACCTGAAGGGGCCGGATGGGAACACAGCCCTGCACCTAGCTATGAAGGTGTGTACAAAATCTGTCATTGTTCTTATCTTCCAAGTGAAAACCAAATTCCTGATAATGATCATGGAAAGAAAGAGAAATTCCAAGAAATGATTTCTCAGAGTTATTGCGGCACAGTTTTAGCAAGAGGGGAAACACACTAAAAGATTACAGGCATTCCAGTCCAGTTTGGAAATTAGGTTGCATCACACAAACTCAGACAATAGGAAAAGCTTTACAGATAGTCAACATGCCCACACTACAAGATATTATCTGTCTCACTATAAATTAGTTTTAGCTGAAATTTCCTAAACAGTGAAGTTTTTAGGTTTTTTTTGTTTGTTTGTTTTATTGTACCCAAGAGAATATTACTGAACTTTATCTCAACTGGAAACAGTAGAAAAATGTGCTCATGTTGAAACTACGCTACTGATGAAAGTACTGAATACACCAGAAAGCTCAAGTACACGTGAATGTATTTAACATCACATAATACAGTATAATATATAATGACATTATAAGAGTGTTACAAGAGTATTTGCAAGAATATATCACACGAATATCTGAATCTGGATTTATGCTGCTGTGGAAGTGCATAGGCTTTTGAAAATACATGCATGCTCTCTGTTTAACTGTCTGTTCATTAGATGGACAACATGGAGATGATCAAAGCTTTGATTGTGTTCGGTGCTGATGTAGAGATCCACAACGACCTGGGAGAAACACCTGGACTCATTGCAGCACGCACCAGCAAAGGTAAACGATTGAACGGATGGGAAAAGAACTTTTAAACTGTCAGGAGATGAGAGGAGGTGTAAGGGACAAAGGTGATGAACTAAAGGAAGAGAGAGAAGAGGCAAATAATGAATAGTGACTGATTTATGGAACTTTTACCTAACCGGCCAATTTGAACCTTAGTGTCATTTAATACATCGTGTTATGATTATTTGGAAGCAGAATAATTAAAAAGCTTTCACCTTGCCTTTTTAAAAGTGCATTAAACCATATTTAAGTACTACATGGGGTAAGATATAAGACTTGATTGACCCTCAGAGGGTCAAATTCACATGATACAGTACAAGAAACAGATAAAGAACTGTAAAAAAACAAAAAAACTTGCTAGCTGGTCTTTTAATTCTGCTTCAGACCAAAAACTCAATTGCTCTAATTTCAATCTGTCACACCCCTGTTGGCATTTAAGAATATTTCATTTACCAAAGTTTTGCCTGTGTAGTACTTTAGAAGTGGCCACAGATAAATCAGCAATTTAATACATTTTCACATATTGAATTTATTACAGACCGTTATAAACTGACTGAATAGGTACAAAGGTGTTTCAGTTTTTCTGGCCACTCTGTTTTTTAGCCATGAAGACATTTATAATGCAGGTGTACCTAATGTGGTAGTGTAACTGAGGAGCAGCTGAGCTATTTTCTTGACACATTGACTGTCCACTCTCCCATGGACCTGATATAAATCACTAAGCGTATTATACATATTTTGAAAATAATTATTTCCTAAATGTTTTTCTAAAATATTTTCATATTTCACTGCTTATAAAAAGATTGTTACTTCTGCACTGGTCGTTCTACTGATATAAGATTATTGCATGAGTGTGTTTGATTGCACGTAGAGATGAAAATGAAACCCCATGTGATGATGCACTGAAACACAAATGGTGGTAAAGTGGGGTTGCTGTTATTTATTAATGATGAAAATGCATGATATGTGCTAACAATGTGCTTATGTTCCTGCTTTCCCTCTTTTCCACCCTCTGTCTCCTATCCATCTTCATCTCTCACTTTTCTCTCTGTGTTTTGTAATGTGTATCCGCATGGATAATGTATTGGCCTGCTTGTGTGTTTTTTGGTAACATGAAAGGTCCTAACAGAAAGATACTACTGGACATGCTGTGTAGTGTAGGGGTCCAGCGGTGCCTGCCCCCCTCCCCTAGCAGTCCACCCCCCATCTCAAACCACACCAAGCCTCCAGGCATAGGTAACAAATCCATCCCTCACCTCTACCTCACTTTCTGGTCTATGTATCAAACTTTCTTGCATTGAAAATCCTCTTTTAGTGTCATCATGAAACCATGCCAATAGAGAGCTCCTTTATATTTTTCATAGTGTACTGGATAGAATAGATACCTTCAGTTTGGCTTGCATATTAGATTCCTTCTAGCTATTTGGGGTTAGGTGGAACCAATAAATAATATTATAATATATAATTTATATTATTTATATAATATATAAAGTTTCCTCAGAACACAATCCAGACACCATTGTGTAACAAAGTGCAAATCAATTTTATTTCCAGCCCATACACAGTTGTCAACCTTTTTCATCGTCACTGTTGCATACATAACTGTTTCAACTTCTGAACATGGATATGGAAAAACAAAGTATGCAGCATATTCAGAAACCTTGACAATGTGCTTATGTTTTGTTATTGCTTTTTTGTAATGCTTTAAAACTACTACTCCAAACTAGGACTGTCAGTTTATCTGTGGGAACAGTTGATCCACAGTTGTGTACAACAAGTTTCAGTTACAAGAAATTAGTATTAAGGTGTAGACAACCAAAAATGTGGATCAACAACTGCCAGGTCGTAGGAGGTTAAAGTACTAAAAACCAAACATGAAAGATGTGTTTTAGTGATCAGTCTTATTGCAAAGAGCATATATTGGTGAAATACCAGGTTTTTAGAGCTCAGAGATAATTGCTAAAAAGAACTTTTACAGCGTGACTTCATCATGTTAATGATACAGCAAAATCAGAACTTTCTGTGAAGCCTGCGCTGCATGGTGGGATGTTATTGTAATGCTGCAGAACTGAGTGAAAAGTATGCTGCATTGGTCTTTAGCAAGAAGTGGTTATGTTGTGATAGCAGTGAAAGTGCAGTTGAAATATTTGTTTAATTCTGTCACGAATGGCTTTGTTTCTCTTTGACTAACTTTAATAAAATTCACAAATCGTATTTAAAGAAACTTTTTTTTCTGACACACATAGCCCATCTCTTTGAAACACCCATGTGACTTGTAGAAAACCCTGTGACTCCTTTTCCATTAATACTAGGGTTTGAGGACATTATTTATATGGGGGCTGCAATTAGTGCGATGAGCAGAGGAGTATCTGAAGTGGATGGCTCCAAAACGCAAGAAAGAAAGTAAGTTGACTATATGAATATTATTATAAGTTGGGAGTTTTATGTTTTCAATTTGCTGAAGGGTAGCAGCATAGTCCTAGTTTTGTTTTGTGTAAGGAGGGGAGCGTTGTTTAGCTTTTTTCATCCCAGGTTCATATTTCTTTTTAATTTATTGTAAATGTCTAAATGTGATTATGTGTCTGAAGTGTTTCTCCTCTCCTGCAGAATGGACAGACTGCTGTGTCTGGATGGCGGAGGTATAAAAGGCCTGGTGCTGATCCAGATGCTGATCGCCCTGGAGAAAGAGGCTGGTCGGCCCATAAGAGAGCTCTTCGACTGGGTGGCTGGCACAAGCACTGGAGGCATCCTGGCCCTTGCTATAATCCATGGTTTGTGTGTTTGTGTTTCCGTTTGAATTGTGCATGTTTTTATAGTTTAGCTGTAAAGATGTTTCTTTAATATGTAGGTAAATCCATGGAGTACCTGCAGTGCCTGTATTTTAGGATGAAAGAGCAGGTGTTCAAAGGACCACGACCCTATGAATCAGCACCACTGGAGGACTTCCTTAAGAGGGAGTTTGGAGAGAACACCAAGATGACAGATGTCCAGTACCCCAGGTAACTCATAATTACTGAGGCCTTTTGTCTACGGGGGAATAGAGATGCTCAGAATAAAAATATTCCTAAAACATACTCATCAGAAAATGATAAAATGCTTTAATGATAGCTAGCTAAACCAGCACTTTTCCACAAAAACATGCCAGTATAAAACCGATGGTCACCCAGATGTTCCTATGAAGTACACTTTATATCTTTTCTGTGGTAATTTATGTTCTTCCTTTGCTTATGCTTTTATGGAAAGAATTGCATCAATCAGTTTTAAAAATCCTGCATTGTCATGAATGGTCAGTGTGAGAAAAATGGCAAAAAAAGTACAGCACCTCTGAAAATTTGAGCCAGTTTTAACCAAGATTAATGAACTGTGGTATCTTAGAAATGTCATCAATTGCTCTGAGACTACTGACAAAAGTTTTTTTTTTTTTGTTTCCGTGCAGGGTGATGGTGACCAGCGTTCTTGCAGACAGACATCCAGGCGAGCTACACATTTTCAGGAACTATGACCCTCCCTTGATCCAAAGAGATCCCACATACTCCACCACTGCCACATTCATGCCCCTCACCATCCCACAAGGTACTTCAAAAATGATACCTGTTGGTCTGCTGCACAAGTTGAGAGGATGGTGAAGTGTACTGATATTACCACTGGATGGCATTAAAGCAACCACTTTTCAAATACACTTGATAGTATTAAATTCAAAGATAAGGATATCACAGCAATAAAACAAGCTCTCATTACATTCAGGAAAGTAAAAAAGAAAGAAAAGAAGAAATAGTGTGTATGTCACCGTATTCATAAACAAGTTTGGTTGTGTTGTGTTATTTGAGTGGCAGCCATGTTGTTGTTACAGGGTGGGAGGATGAGGATGTGTTGATTGTAGGATACACAGAAGAACCTCCCAGAAAGCGTAGAAAGGTGACAGATGAAGGTGTGTGCATGTATGTGCGTGCGTGTCTGGGAGTGAGAATTTGAAAGTAAGAGGTTTCTAAAGAATTTCATTTTGTTCATAATTAAATGTGATCCTATACAGAATACAGGCTTTTGAAGATTTTTCATAACACAGCAGCAAAGAAAACATTTTTCCTGTTATGTAAAAATGCTGTCATAAGCATGTGTGTATTTGAGCCTTATACTCAAATCCTTGATTTTATGTCAGAACAACTTGTGTGGCGAGCTGCCCGCTCCAGCGGTGCTGCTCCCACCTACTTCCGACCAATGGGCCGCTTTCTGGATGGAGGGCTGCTGGCCAATAACCCAACACTAGATGCCATGTCAGAAATCCATCAATACAACAAAGCTCTAAAAGCAGAGGTAGTAATTTGATGACTGTCTTGTATTGTTATTTCTATCCATCTTCCATTAAGTCCACTTTATCTGGCTGACCTATATAGATTTGTAAAGCACTTTTTATTAGATCACTCATTTATTTATGTCTCCTCTTTTTGTAACTCTTATAACCTTCATCCCTCTCAGGGCCGTGGGGAGGACATAAAGAAGTTAGGTATAGTGGTGTCACTTGGTACAGGTGAGTCACATGTTTGTCTCTAATCAAGACAAATTTATTGAATGCTTCTTGTAAACTTAACTAAATTCAAAACTCATTGTGACTTTATGAAAGTGAATATCTGAATGTGTATCCATCATCCATAATCTTTAGTTGCCTGCTCATATATCAGTTTCTATATTGTTAGTGCACATCAATTCCCCAGTGCATCTATAGATATCTGTCTTGGAGAATATATATATATTCATGTGAGCCCTGAATACACACATCTATTTAACAGCATTACATATCCTTAATAGAACGACACAGGAGTATTTACAAAGCACACTGTGAATAACTAACTAGCACTAAAACTGTAGTCTTGTATCTTGTCTGTGCTCCTGTGTGTTTCCAGGTAAACCTCCTCAGGTGGCGGTGAACTCTGTGGATGTTTTTCGGCCCTCCAACCCTCTGGAGCTGGCCAAGAGCTTTGTAGGAGTAAAGGAACTGGGGAAGATGCTGGTGGACTGTGTGAGTTGAGCTGCAACACCTGCTTCATTCTGCAACACTTTCTTTGTTTTTTTGGTTAAATCCACTGCTGGGCTCTTACCATAATTTTCTGAAGCCCAAACAATACATTTGATCTATTCTCCCTGACAGAGTTATGTTAATGGTAACTTCCTCATGTTTTGTACATACTAACCAATAACCAGACTGTGTTAGTTACAGATGCCGTTTATTTGTGACCCTAATAATAATAGCTGTCTCTAATTAAACAGTGTACAGACTCTGATGGCTGTGCAGTGGACAGAGCCAGAGCCTGGTGTGAAATGATCGACACTATCTACCACAGGTCAGCTGACTATGATCCTCCTGTGCTTCAGTTGTCTGCTGTATGCTTGGACTCAACAAGACCTGACTGCAGTTTTATCAGTGTCATTAAGCTCAGTTTAAACAATTATTTAAAACCATTTATATAGAAAATATTAAAAGTTAAAAAGATTCTGCAGGCTTTCATATTTTCATACACCTCTTACTGATGATTGATTTTTAATTATTTTGTAACTCTTCATAAACCACTGCATTTCGCTGTCTTTTGTGCAGATTGAGTCCCCAGCTGTCACAGGAGGTAATGCTCGATGAGGTGAGTGATGCGGTACTGGTGGACATGCTATGGGAAACTCAGATGTACCTATATGAGAAGAGGGAGCTCATCCAATCCCTGGTAAAGGTTCTGCTGAATAATTGAATGCACAAGAAAATCCAACGGAGATGCAGTGACGGTGGGACTATGAGCACAGAAGAGATGGAGAATATGAGAGGAAAGGAAAGTCCCATGAGTGGAGTCAAAGACAAGAGTGTGAGACTGTACAAAAATTTGTAGGCCACATGTTTGATTCAAGACTGTGCTGGTGTGCTCTCTCTCTTTAAGACAAACTTACTGATAGGATGTTATCGCAGTGACTTTCATATTTACACTTGCACAACAGAGGAAACAACTGACTTAACCCTTGTGCACTGTTCGAAAACACTACCCTTTTGTTATGTTTGGGATGAAAACATCCCCAACATTACATGAGGGTTAACAAAGCTTACTGAAAATCAAGTTATGTAGCATCTTGTGACCTTATCACTGACTGTATCACTTCCATGTTTCATTGGGTTTAAGTTTGTATTTCAATCAGAGAAGGACAGAGGACAGAATTTGTCCTTTATTACATGAATACAGGGGAAGTGTAGGAGGAAGTGGTGTCAACCAAAAAAAAAAAAAAAAAGGTAGCACACATGCTGTTAACTGTCATTTTTCAACTTCCCCCTCTGCCTAATGTTGGCTAACAGAGTCGGAGCATATTTGATTGCAGTTCTGAAATGAAAAATGAAAACTGCAGCATTCCTCCTTATTCCTTGTTCTCTAGTTCCTCTTTTTTAGACAAGTTGGCACAAAGACACTCAATAGGCATTTTCTAATAAGGTCATATGATTTAACAGTAGCCTACAGATTTGCAAGTTCTGCCTTCTGTGTCTGGGACCTAAATTTGTATCATTTCCTTTCTGAAATCCATGTCACACTGTCATGCCTTTGTAAGTTAATTATACTGACTTTAAACAATAATTAACCTCACATTCATCAATGACATGCTTATACATTGTGCAACCTCCTGGTTTTTCTGTGGACGAGTCCTGTGCACATATTTAACACGTATTACTGGACTGGAAATGACTTGATTTGTTAACTTACTTGAAAGACACACGAGAAGTCCTACTACTATTTGCACAATATAATCTGGAGACAACACAGTATTTCCTATATGTTTTGTACTGTGATTAAGCAATGAAGTGTATTTAATAAAATAAATTAATACTAACTGAAGACTTATCATTGACTTGTCTTTCTGTTGTAGCAGCAATTCCTTACACATGTGGACTTGAATACCTCTCTATATTTTAATAATGAATCACCATGAAAAATTCAGTCTGAGATAAATTGACTTTATTGAAGAGATGCTTCCCACCATCTCAAAACACTACAGATGTGTGAGGGGAAGACTAGACAGGAACTAGTATCAAGTTTTGTATATTGAACCTGTGCTTGTATAAGGGAGATTAAACAGGCCTATATTACCGTTTTTACACAGATGACACCTAGAATTTATATAGATCAGTCAGAAATTAAGTTTTGCATTACATTTGTAAATTTTCAGATTAATGGTCTACCTTAACTACTAAAGAAGGAGATAGAGTTATGAGGGGTCTCCAACCTTGGTTCTGGAGCACTCACTTACTGTCCTGCTTGTTTTTCAGGTATCTTTCCCCTACCCACCGCTGATTACCTGGATCAGGTGTGTTCAGCCAATCAGAAGCTGGGGCCCGTTACCTCTAGGCCCCTGAAAGAAGGTAGCTAGCTAGCTAGCTAGCCTCCATTTAAGAAGACCAAAATTACAAGTAAAGTTTAAAGCTCTCCTGTGATAAAAACTGAGGTCACTGTTGTGAGGTTATATCGGTTTGCACAAAGGTGCTCTAAAAATACGTTAAACAAAAGAAGAATGGGCAGAAACGACGAGTATTAGCTAACGTTAGCTAATACGGATTACGTTACCGCCAGGGGGTCATGAACACGGACAAATCATCTTATGTTGGGTGAGAATTTTCTTACTTTCTTGTGCGTTAGGTTTCTGTATAAGACGTGTCCGGCCAAGCGCATAAGCATAAAATTATAATTCAGGTTCTTCAATTTAATTTTAACTGATACCTCAACTTGCTAGCATTAGCCTGTAGGTTGCTAGCAAGACTTCACAGACCAACTATGAACTACATTGGTTGCCAGGCAACAACGAGTAGTTTAACGTTAGCTTTCCAAAGCTGTTGATTGATCTAGTACATTAGCCTGTAGCTAACACTTATGTTTGCTATCGAAATGCATAAGAAATGCAGATAGGAGACATGAAAACTTGTACAGAGTATTTTCACGCAGTACGGTACGTTATCTCTGTAATACCTTGATTCTTTACTACATGTTGAACTCTAACACAACAAAGTATTTATAATTAGAAACAGCACATAGGTTAACGCTAAAGCTAGCTAACGACATTGAAATATCGTTATGATTTCACTAACAGTCTAAAATACAATCATGATGGACCAAAAACTCAGTATAAAGGAGTAGCTATATAAAGTCCATATAGGATTATATGTTATGCTGCTGTCTTGCTGGATAGTCTTTTTGTTGTAACTTTTATGGATTTTTGTATTTTAAGCTTATAGCAGTTTGCTGTTCATTCTTGATGTGGATGTGGATAAACTCATAACCTGAACCATACTCATAAAGGACACATAAAGACTCATAAATAACTCATAAGCTAAAATGTGAATGCATCACAGAGGTAATGAATATAACCATATTCAAGTTTTTTTTACATCACAGAGGCATGTGTGTTTCCTTAGCTGTTAACTCTATTCCAAATAGGAGCAGGCAATCTGTAACTGTTTGCCATGTGTAAACATTTCATGAAAAACAGATCAGACATCTGGACCTTTTGGGTTTGATACTTCATATAGCCCAACCTGTAATATACTACAGTATATAAATCTTACAGTGTGTCTCTCATGTAGAACCTGAATCGGTTGTAATTGTCAGAGATGCACAGTCAGGTGTTATTTTGGGTCTAATGTTCACAACAGCATACGGTTCGTAGTCTTGTTCTTGGGGCTGGTGTGGCTGGACGGTGGAGTAGAGAGCATCGTTGTGGTCCTGAACGAAGTGAATTTTGGTATAATGGAGATCACTGTGGTCTGCTGATTGAGCTGAGACTTCCTCATACAGGGGACCATGGTTTAGCTGATAACGAGACAAGACAAAAACTATTTTACATTACATTGGATTTAAAGTATTGACTGATCCTTCAAAGTTAAGAAATATAAAGTAAGTGTAATAGCAGATATTTACTGTCTTTGTATACAAGATAGAAAATGTGGATGTTTGCTTATATAGCAGAATTGTTTCATCCTACTCTTTACCTGCTCCACCTTATCTGCTGTTTTAGTTCTCGGAGACTGACTGGAAGTCCTCTTTCTCCTGTTAAGTAAAATCAATTGATATTAAAAATGTCTGATAATTTTGGATTTGACTTCTCGTCACTGCAAACAGACAGGTTGCTCACCTAATCCACAGGAAGACAGTGATACAAATTAAAACCAGAAGGACAACGACTACTCCTGCAACTGCTTTTGCCCAATTTTCTGATTTACTTTGAACAGTGAGCACCTTTTCACTGGAGGTGATGTTGTGAGTTTTAACAGCACAGGAGTAGTTTCCTGCATGCTGACTGCTGACTGGGTCCAGAACCAGGTGTTTGTTTTGGCTCAGTTGCAGGGTCACAGGTCGTCTGTTCAAGTACCAAATGTAGTAAGTGTTGTCAGTCAGAGGACAGCTGGTACTGCAGGTTAGTGTGACTGTCTGGCCTTCTGTCACCCCTGCAGATGGAGTTACCTTCACTGTCAGGCCTGGAAGATGGTTATATTTGTAATGTACAAGTAAATGTAAAGGAGACATTTCATAGCCAGTTCTCATATATTGACAAAATGTATAAAATTAAATGACAGCATGTTTTGCCAGTCTTTTCCAAAACATTCTATATGATAGTTTTAAAGGGATTTTTTGTGATCTGCCACCCATGTGATAAATTATACCTTAAATTGAAACCAATCTTGATTGTACATAGTAGGTGTAAGTTGGGTGTTCAAGTCTTGTTTTGTAATTCCAACCATTTATTCCAACATCCTCCCTAACACTTTTGTGGGGATGAAACAGTGTCTCCCTGTTTGTGGTCTCCATCATTCCCTCACTAAACACAACATATGACAACAGTAACACACACACACACACACACACACACACACATAAACAACTGCATGAAGATTATATTAGTTGTCAGTGTTACCACATGTAGCATGAAGCTGTGTTTGGTCCACTTGTACAGGTGTTAAAGACTAAAGTGTTCTGACTACTGACTCCTACATGAAGGCCGAGCACCAAATCATAATTACCTGTGACAATCAGAGTAACTCCAGGAAGATCAGGTTGTTTCTGTTCTGTGTTGTCTGATAAGATCCTGAATCTGTATTCAGCTGTGTCTCTCTTCTTTAGGTTTTGTAATGTGAGGATGGTGTGATTCTTCATCTTGTCATGAAATGTCACATGACCTGCAGTCACAGGCAGTTCTTCATTTTTCTGCTTAGCACCAACCTTTACTTTGTACCAGACTCCAGACTTTGGCTGATTGTCGTAGTCAGGATGTGAGTATTCACTTGAAATGTTTACTGAAGAGCGTAACAGAGCACAGATTCTCCTGCTGACATAATTGATGCTCCAGCAGTTCCTGCCCTCAACACCTGAAATATAGATGAAAGATTAACATTTGTTTAAGTTTAGCTAATACATTTGTTTAGTAACATTTAAACTAAAAACTATGTGGTAGAAGATTTCAGCTTTATTCTACATCCATTTAAGTATATGTTGTTTTCAGTACTTCCACTACTTCAGATGGTTTATAAATACTGTAAATATTTCATCAGACTCTATCTCAAACAGCCAAATTGTCAGTTTAAATGTAGAGCTATATGTTTTACCATCTTGCATTGCAAACAAATGTCCTGGTTGATAATTATTTAGAAAACTTTCTTTGTACTCACAGACTTGAGCAGAGCGCAGATCCGTGTTACCTTCTACAGCACAAGAAAATGTGTCAGCAGAAGTTCTCTGAACTAAAATTGGTTTCATATTCTGATTGTGTAACGGACTGTTCTTGTCCCATCTGAGAGATTCAGGGTCTGTCAGAGGACAGCTGGTGTTACAGGTCAGTCTGACATGGTCCTGTTCTGCAGGAGTCCTTTGAACATGTACTACTGTTGGGACACGATATACATCAACACACTGATCACAGAAGTGAATCAAATGTTCTCAAAACATGGTGATGTGAAAAAACCAGAATGTGTAGAAATGTGTTAATCTTAAATCTAAATAATATTACAAATATTATAAATGTATATTGGATGTAAAAATATGGTGCTAAAGGAATTAGAGGTTTGACAGTGGGAGGTGTGTAAATGTCAGTGGAAACTTAACCTCTGGGATATGTGATGGAGCAGGGCTGATCAACAGACATCTGCTTGGAAGAACACATTCTGCCTTTAGCGTAGGTCACACTGAAACAGGCTGGTGTGACAGAGTCTGGACAAAAAGAACCATCTACCAGTAAACTTACTTACTGTATTTCATAAGTTGGATATTTCAAGGCACCAGTTCCTGAATGATAAAATGATTCATGTTAAGCCACAAATATCATGATATGCAGCACATTGTCACTCACCCACTGAGACTTCAGGGGCTCTGAGATCCTCGTAGCCTTTGATAGCACAGGAGTATGTGGCTGCTTCCTCACTGCTGACCAGCTCTTGGTACCAGGGAGACCAGTCACTATAGATAAACTCTCTGTTCTTGTACCAGGTGTAGGCTGCAGTGTTTTCAGTCAGACGACAGCTGGTGCTACACATCAGTGTTAGTGTGTGTCCCTCTATGGTGGGAATCACCTTTACCTGCAGGTCTGAGATGATGGTGAATATAAATAACAGACACTCTTTCAATTCTTTAATTTCTAAAGTAAAAAATAAGTGACAGCCACTGTACCTGTGACTTGGAGGTTGGTTGCATGTTCCCAGCATTTTAGTGGGTTGTCTCTATTGTTGCTGCAGCAGTAATTCTTTGTATCATTGTCTCTCAGATCATTGATTGTTAAAGTGAAGTTACTCTTTTCAGATATGTTGTACTTCATATGATTTCCATCTGCAGAGAGCTCATTCTGAACATGCTTAGATCCACTGTAATGCACAGTGTACCATTTGAAGTTTGAAGTGGGATGTTCAGCTGAACATGGCAGATCCACTGATGAGCCTTTTAAAGAACAAACACTTGTTTGTTTGCCCTGAGCCCCTTTAACAGAAGATTTTATTAGTAATTATCTGGACAGATTTGGACTTTTAACAATATCATTATTCCTTATACTAAGCAGTTATTATAATACTATGATACTGTAACAAGTCACACTGTAAGACATCTGGAGAGCTTATAAAAATAGTAACATGTTGTTAGCCGTGTTGTTTACATTTTCATCTCATCTGGAAAAAAAACTTTCATTAATTTTCAGTTATTTGTTAATTACTGTAAAAGAAGAAATAAACAGTACTTCATACCTGAGATATACAGGATAAAACCCATAAAAACACATCCAGCTTGTGCCAACAACATGGCTCTTGTAGTCTTCAGCTTCTAACCAGAAATTTGACTGTATGATATTTAAAGGCCTTAAAAACTGCTGTGTTCATGAAATGTCATAAAACTTCAGGCATATAAATGAAGAGAAAGTCAACAGCAGTGTCCTTACAGAGGAAAGGCTGGAGACTGAGTAAACTGTTGGTTAGTGTGAGGGCGACTGGCAGACGCAGCAGATCTGTCACCAATAAACCACTTCCTTCTTCATTGTTAATCTTTGTGAAAAGAGACCTGTAGTGAAAAGTGTAGGCTGTGTATGTTTTTGTTGCTTTGTGTTTTATTACAGTTACTGATGTTGTTTTTATATTATATTTGCTCTTTGTGTGACATGCAGCAGGTATAAACTGCATCATAATTTTTCTACTAAGGTGTCAAAGTTGCCAGAATAAGAGCGGAGAGTTGTGAAGCGGCCTGTGGTTTAAAATATCTTTTGTACAAACCAAACTGCAAATGTCTGTGATCTTTGAATACACTGCGGAACATGATACTGTGAGCAAAGTTAGTTTCACAGAAAGTTTATGCAGCAGTTACAACTGTGACCGAATCTGCATGGACAGAAATGAGATTGAGTATTTTACTAATTAGCAGACAGTACATGGTAATAGTGTGTCATAGGTTGATCCAGAACTGAACCTTGTCGGGCACAGATGTTTTCTTTTTCATGAATCTCTTAAACTGAAGAATCTATTATCAGACATTTTGACAGTTTCATTTCATTTGAAGAGCTGATGATAACAGGTAATGATGATGAAGTTTAATTTAAACATATTTTCTACTTCCTATAAATCTGGTTTTAAGTCCTTTCAGTGAAACATTTGCAATAGTTTACAGTTAATTTTAGAGTATAAGAAGAAATAGTCATTTTTACCTAAGTGGGATTTGACTCCATTTTTCAACACCCTTGTGGATTATGTGTTCAGTAGTGTGTCCCACTGTTTTTGTGTGGGGGGGGGGAAAGATATGTGTGTTCAAGACTCAACTCATATTACTATTACTAGAGCTGTGCCAGATATCGAACTTTATCTTGCATAAGATTAAGGTTTATCTCCATGATAAGACTTGGCCATTTTTCATTCGATATGGACAAATGTAAGAATTGTAAGACTGAGCAGCAAGTTGAGCACGTTTACAGTTACCTGTGATATAACTTTGCTCTAGCAACTCATTCCATCCACGTTTTGAGAGAAAGTATGAACAGCCAATGTTAATGAAAATAGTGTCTCTCTGAACCAATCGTGGCTGGACGAGAGTTAGAGCATGTCAGGATGATGCACAAAGGGTGGAGGAGCAGCTGGCAGTAGCTCACATGCTAAAGTTTGGGCTGTGGTCGCTGTGTAAGCCAGTACATCAGGAGTGGGAGCCTGATTAAAGAGAAGGTGAACAGAACAGAAAATGTTGACGACGTTGTTGTTGAGAGCAAGTGTCTGAGGACTTTAGTAGGTATTTAAAGTCGACATAATGCAGAGTAGCATGCACTGCAAAACATAGACGTGTATTTGACAGGAATATACAAATGTTAAAAACAGCTAATACCACTAACCTTCTTACCACTTATAGCAATGTCTTGCATTTCATGTGCTCTAGGGGAAGACTTTACAGTCCCAGACCCAAACAAGTGTTGGGGGGTTAGCTAAGAGTGACACTTGCACAACAGCAGACCTAGTTTATCTGGAAGTGACCAAAGAATTTAGCTGGTGTTCTCCTGTAAAACGTGAAAGGTTTAATATTTTAGTTGTAGGTTCGAGATATAAAAGATAAGATTTAGTTTTAATTATTTGAAGTTGGTGAAATTTATTGTGTTCTTCTGTAACACTTAAGGCTTTTGATGGTTCAGAATAAAGATTTTAATTTATGAAACTATTTTATTTAATTGATATACAGTTGTATAATGTACTGTTTGCCATGTTCACTTTTTAGAAGAACATAAATAGTATTTAAATCAAAATGAACCTTATATACATGTCACTTAGGAGTTAAACCTTTAAGTTTGACTGAAATAGTTCTTTGCTTTATATCGTGATATATATTGATATCGACTGATATGAAAAAAGTATTGTGATAAGATTTTTTTTCGTATTGGACAGCCCGTACTACTACATAATGCTGAAACATCTCTCCTTGGCGTAGTGATACAAAAAAATCATAGTTTGGTAAATACCTCAGTTTTGAAGTCAGGGTTCAGGTTATTTTTAGTTTGGGTAAGGGAAAAAATACAAGACATAAAACTGCTTGTCATTGCTTATTCTTACTTATAACTTTTATACACAAACAATTTATACTTTTTTTTTTTTTAATGAAAGTTCAAACGAAGCATAAAATATATCACTCTGCTTTGACTTTCTGGCTAAATCATCTTCAACATGTGCTTAAAATCTGTATTCTCAACAACTGAGTATGGTTGATTCATTGTTGTTGCTTTGGCCTGATCAGGAAAATATCAGGGGAAAGCTGTTTAAATGATGAAGGAATCAGTGTTTGTACTAATGTTATGCTCATTTCCTTCCTGTGACAGTGATGCAGTCACCTTCGCCTGGTTCCATTTCCAGTGAATTAGCAAGCTTGATGTGTTATATTAAACGTACCCGATCATCACGCAGCAATGTTAGAAAAGTATTGTTAAAGATTCTACACACCTGTATCATACCAAAAGTCGTGTACTGAAATGGTCAGGTATAAATACAGGCACGTTTACACCAAGAACCTCTTGTGATGAGGTCAGGAGTGGGGTCTGAATCCTGAGACAACAGGCGCTCTCTCAGGGATCATGTTGTGTCTGAAGTTGACAACAGCGTATTCGACTTGCTCCACTTCTCTGGGCTGATGTGGTCTGATGGTGGAGGAGAGAGGATGTGTGTGGTTCTTGAAGAAGTGAACTGTGCTGTAGAGGAGCTCACCCTGCCCGGTTGTTTGAGCTGAGATGTCGTCATTCACAGGACCAGGGCTTAGCTGATGAAGAGACAAGGAAAATAATTTTATTTTAGAAGGTGTTACACTTAAAGGTTTTACTTCTACCATGTGCAGAGCAATATAAAGTAACTACAAATTGGAAGTAGATAGAGATGGATTCTGTCTAAAGTGAATTAGGTTATGGAAGATGGATATTTTTTAGTTGTAATTTTACCTGCTCAATGATGTTTGATGTGTCAGTTCTGGGAGGCTGACTAGAGTCCTTCTTTCTTCTGACGAGTGAAATTAATAAAAACATGAATAAGTGATTTCAGAAGAGATATTGAATGTCACTACTTTCAGAGGACAGTTGCTCACCTAAACCACAAACAGATAATGATAACGACAAGAAGAGCAAAAACTCCTGCAGCTGCTGCTGGTGTCCTGTTCCTTGTTTGAACTTGGACAGTGAGAGTCTTTTCAGAAGAGATTAAGGTTTGATGGGTTTTAACAGCACAGGAGTAGTTTCCTGCATGCTGACTGCTGACTGGGTCCAGAACCAGGTGTTTGTTTTGGCTCAGTGGCAGGGTCACAGGTCGTCTGTTCAAGTACCAGATGTAGTTAGTGTTGTCAGTCAGAGGACAGCTGGTACTGCAGGTCAGTGTGACTGTCTGGCCCTCCGTCACCATTGCAGATGGAGTTATCTTCACTCTCAGACCTGAAAGAGTTACATCGATCATTGAGTCTAAGCAAGATATAATGTATATTTCAGACTTATTTATCATGCTTACTGTAGCACTCATGTTCTGTCTGTAATACTTGTTAAATTAAAAATTATTTATTAAAAAAGTCTTTTCTTAATGTTCAAAGCCGCACTAACCATGAAGAAGGTTTGTATTGAATTCAGTCCCAACTTACAATTTGAACAGTCACTAGGAGCAACCCTGAATTCAGCTGCAGCTTCATGTCAAATAAAGAACTGACTCTTTAAACTGAGAAACGTAAAAGGAAAGTGGCAGGTTTGCATTTTTCAGGCAACAGGGGAACTTAGTTGAACTATGGTGTGTAGGAGAAAAATAAGGAGCAAAGTTGCACAAACAGCTCAACCATTAGACATAAACATCTACACACACACACACACAAACCCTACTGTAAACACAACATAGTAGTAACATCTATTATACTTGTACACTGTTAAGTTGGTAATTTAGTGATTTACCTGTGACAATCAAAATGACACCAGACACATCAGGCTGTTTCCATCCTCCCACAGTTTTGTAGAGTTTGAATGTGTATTCTCCCGAGTCATTTTTCGTCAGGTTATTGATTCTCAGGTTGTGCTTGTTGTGCTTGTTGTCCACGTGATATTCCACACGGACACTTTTTTTAACCACTTCTTCAGTTTTCACCTTATCACTGAGCTTTATCTGGTACCATATTTTAGACCTTGGCAGCTCATTGTAAGGATGAGAGTATTTACTTAAAATGTTCACTGAAGAATCTTCCAGAGCACAGATTCTCCTGCTGACGTAATTCACACTCCAACAGTCCAAACCCTCTGGGCCTGAAATATTGATCAAAGATCTGTTATTTCACATAATTAACAAAGGATATTTACACTGATGAATTGCTTTCATTACTACAATATAATGCTTTTGAATAACATACACATCTACAGTGCACCAACACGGGTTTTTACTTACAATGCTTGGTTAGACCAGTCAGGGCAGTGTGAGCATGGACTTTATTGAAACCTCCCTCATGCTGCTGTTAGTGGTGTGTTATGAATGTTGGGCTTCATGACTGTGCATTACATGGCTGTGCTGCCCATCGTGTGTCAACAGCAGGTATGATGGTGAATGTTTTAGAAGCTGATTATCAAACAGCAGCAGATGATAAAGATGCTAATGCACTTTTATGTTCATCTTTTCAGACTTTTAAGTGCTGACAAATGTTACAAATCCTATGAACTATGGTGTTTAATGTGTGTGTTTCTTAACCATAATAACTGACTCAATCCTGAGCTGGTTCATACTCACAGACTTCATGAGAGTGCACATTGTCATTTACACCACAGGAGAAGCTGTCTTTAGAGACAGAGTAGGAAACTGTCATTTGTTGCTTAGATCTGTAGAATTGTCTGTTCAAGTACCACCCATATATAATTTTAGGGTCAGTCAGAGGACAGCTGGTGATACACTTCAGTGTGACATATGTCGCGGCAGGAATCCGTTGAATATGTACTTCTGTTAGGAGATAATTATTAAAATCATTGTCAGTATTTGTTAAATGTAAACTCCCATGGTCCGTTAAAAAAGATGGCAAAACTACAATTAGACATTGACTCATCTATAAATAAAAGAGTGTAGATGTATAAAGTTGAGAGATGTGTTTGTGTTGGATTAGAGACTTTTAACCTCTGGGGTATGTGATGGTGCACGGCTCATCCTCAGATTTGGTCTTGGAAGAACACATTCTGCCTTTAGCGTAGGTCACACTGAAACAGGCTGGTGTGACAGAGTCTGGACAAGAAGAACCATCTACCAGTAAACTTACTTACTGTATTTCATAAGTTGGATATTTTAAGGCACCAGTTCCTGACTGATAAAATGATTCATGTTTCCATACTTTTAGTGAAACATTATAGTATGTCAAAATATTTTCAATTCCTGAATGTTTTACATATAGTTCTTACATAACATTAACATATAAGCTAAGGATTTTGTAATGTGGCTACTCACCCAGTGAGACTTCAGGGGCTCTGAGATCCTTGTAGCCTTTGATAGCACAGGAGTATGTGGTTCCTTCCTCGCTGCTGACCAGCTCTTGGTACCAGGGAGACCAGTCACTATAGATAAGCCTTCTGTTCTTGTACCAGGTGTAGGCTGCAGGGTTTTCAGGCAGACGACAGCTGGTGCTACACATCAGTGTTAGTGTGTGTCCCTCTGTGGTGGGAATCACCTTTACCTGCAGGTCTGAGATGATGGTGAATATAAATAACAGACACTCTTTCAATTCTTTAATTCCTAAAGTAAAAAATAAGTGACAGCCACTGTACCTGTGACTTGGAGCTTGGTTGCATGTTGCCAGCATTTTAGTGGGTTGTCTCTATTGTTGCTGCAGCAGTAATACTTTGTATCATTGTCTCTCAGATCATTGATTGTTAAAGTGAAGTTACTCTTTTCAGATATGTTGTACTTCACATGACTTCCATCTGCAGAGAGCTCATTCTGCACAACCTTAGATCCACTGTATTGCACAGTGTACCATTTGAAGTTTGAAGTGGGATGTTCAGCTGAACATGGCAGATCCAGCGATAAACCTTTTAAGGAACAAACACTTTTTTGTTTGCCCTGAGCCCCTTTAACAGAAGATTTTATTAGCAATTATCTGGACAGATATATAATAATATACTGTATGTCAGTAAATTGGTGACATTTTTTATTGTTATGATATCCTCGTATTTATGGTTAATCATCTTTATGTAATAAAGAATATAATAAAGCATAAACAGTCATTCCTACCTGAGATGTACAGGATGAAACTCATAAACACGTATGCAGCTTCAGCCAAAATCATTGCTGTTGTAGTCCTTTTGTTTGTAAGATGCTGATTCTAAAAAATGTAAATAATTGGTGAAACTAAACAGCAGTCGACTTTTTCTGAGTGTGAGGGCTGGAGGGGATAGAATGGACTGTTGGTTAACATTTGAGTAGTTAACAGCTTGCAGCCCTGAAACTAAAAGCAAAAACGTCTTCCTTCCTCTTTGCAATCCTTTAGTATCAAAAAGGTGATGTATTTATTGAAGTACAGTAGCTATACGTTTTGGAAAACCTTTTTGGTGAAATACGTTTTGCTGTACTTCTTCACTTTTAATTTTAATAAGTAATCGATACTTTGGTGAATCATTTTAATGGATTTTCACAATGTGAATTAGCTCCTCTTGATGTGTGCAGTTGTGTTATATTTATGAAGGTGTGAAAGTGTGAACAGGGATGCAATTTACTGCTGTAAATCAGACATAAGAGGATAAAACATAATTTCATGTTATCTGTGCATTTTATCAAGTGTGGTTTCTGTTTCATCATCCCCTGAAATGCTGCTTCATTTGCATCTAATGGAGCTTACGAACCATTCACCTGTAAATCATGATATTGATTCTCAAAACGTTCTTAGAGGTTTTCAAGCAGTGTTGCATACCATGCTGTACTCACTCTTAGTGCTTCAGCTGCTTCTCTACTTTAACCTGAGACATAAGGAAAACACTACAAGTCCATTAAAATCATCAAACCTAAAATCAGCTGGAGGTTGTGCAGCACATGAAGCTGCTTTTGTTTTCCGAAAAACACTTAATTTAAAATTTGAGGAACTGCAAGAAAGTAGCTGAAAATATGGTAGAAAATCCTGAGTTTTAGACAGTGAAACGTTAAGAACACTAAAGTTTTATTGTTGTAATAATGATATCACTGAAGCAAACTTTTGTTTTATGGCTGTTTAGTACATTTGCTGCCCCATAGCAGCAGATATGATCTGTGTTTGTACTTTTTCCAGAGCACCTGATCTAATTTCCAACTGATGGCTCAAAGTGTTTAGCTTTTGATTGTGAACCTCACAATGTTTGAACTTCTCATTAGCATTTAAAATAGTACTTCAGTTTAAGATGCACTGAGATTTATAAAGATTTATTTTTGAGATTTTTATGGCTACTGCTGCAAATCAGAAATCTTGAGTTGCACAACATGAAGCACAAAACATGCTACAGTTGGAAAAGTTATCTGTACAGTAGAGGTGTGCCCAACCAGTCAGTACACAGAGAGACAAACATTGATATTTGCTTGTATTGTTTTCAAGATCAGAAATGGGAGCAAGCAACATAAGGTCATTACAAACTGTATCAGTTACACTGTATTTCTGCCTGTAAAATGTGTACCGGTATTCTGTTCTCACAAAGTTCTTGGGAGTTTTCACACAGAGTTGGAGTCTGTGCTCTGCTTGCGTCCTACAACAGGCAAATTACATCCTATTTGAAAATGTGTCCTATAAAGAGCTATTTTTTATGCTTCTGCCAGTTAAACACTGTTCTAGGAAATTTCTGGTCCAGATTCGAATCAGACAAACCAATAATGTGCTAAACATTAGGAGACTTGAAGTTTTACAGAGAGGTCTGGCAGAAAAGTTTCCTGTTATGTTCCAAAGAAAAATATGTGCTTGCCCTTACATTTGCAGTCAATTTCACACCGGCCTGTATCTGCGGTAGTTTTGTAGTTTTCCCAGTAATTGAATGTATCAGGGGAGAGGCTCTTACAAAATACCATTAAAACAAATTTTGGCTTAGTGAGAAGGTGCTGGCTCTATGGTTGAGTAGAGATCCTCCCTGTGGCTCTTAGAGAAGGTGAGTCTGGCATAGTGATGGTCATCCTGCTGATTTGGTTGCACTGAGATGTTTTCATACATGAGACCAGAGTTTACCTGTAGAGACAAGAGGAGTAATATTACTTTACGTTATGCTGCATTCAAGCACAACCTATCTGAAAAAGATTTTTGGAATCCTTTCCATTATGTTGGCTTTTTTTTAAACAAATGTTTGGTGTTTTAAGAAAGTTTTCACTCATGTAGCTTTATTTACCCAGAGGTTAATTTGGAGAAGTAATGAATTTATTGGTTCATTACAACTGCAAAGATAACACAATTTAATTGTAGATTTAATTTGTTTTCACATAGTTTCAGTCAGAGAGACACTTATATCTTTTCAGAAATGTCTCAACTGATTAATGTCCAGTCCAGTACATGTACAGTAGCCATCAAATCCTGACTTTAGTACAAAGGATATAAAATAGATCAGTGTGATGTTTTTCTATTGCATTAAAACGGTTTAACTTGTGTTTTGTACCTGATCCATGTAGTCTGAGGTTTCAGTTCTCGGAGACTGACTGGAAGTCCTCTTTCTCCTGTTAAGTAAAATCAATTGATATTAAAAATGTCTGATAATTTTGGATTTGGCTTCTCGTCACTGCAAACAGAGAAACAGGTTGCTCACCTAATCCACACGAAGACAGTGACGCAAATTAAAACCAGAAGGACAACGACTACTCCTGCAACTGCTGGTGCCCAATTTTCTGATTTACTTTGAACAGTGAGCGCCTTTTCACTGGAGGTGATGTTGTGAGTTTTAACAGCACAGGAGTAGTTTCCTGCATGCTGACTGCTGACTGGGTCCAGAACCAGGTGTTTGTTTTGGCTCAGCGGCAGGGTCACAGGTCGTCTGTTCAAGTACCAAATGTAGTAAGTGTTGTCAGTCAGAGGACAGCTGGTACTGCAGGTCAGTGTGACTGTCTGGCCTTCTGTCACCCCTGCAGATGGAGTAACCTTCACTGTCAGGCCTGGAAGATGGTTATATTTGTAATGTACAAGTAAATGTAAAGGAGACATTTCATAGCCAGTTCTCATATATTGACAAAATGTATAAAATTAAATGACAGCATGTCTTTTCCAAAACATTCTATATGATAGTTTTAAAGGGATTTTTTGTGATCTGCCACCCATGTGATAAATTATACCTTAAATTGAAACCAATTTTGATTGTACATAGTAGGTGTAAGTTGGGTGTTCAAGTCTTGTTTTGTAATTCCAACCATTTATTCCAACATCCTCCCTAACACTTTTGTGGGGATGAAACAGCGTCTCCCTGTTTGTGGTCTCCATCATTCCCTCATTGAACATATGACACCAGTAATTACACACAAACACACACACACACATAAACAACTGCATGAAGATTATACTAGTTGTCAGTGTTACCACATGTAGCATGAAGCTGTGTTTGGTCCACTTGTACAGGTGTTAAAGACTAAAGTGTTCTGACTACTGACTCCTACCTGAAGGCCGAGCACCAAATCATAATTACCTGTGACAATCAGAGTAACTCCAGGAAGATCAGGTTGTTTCTGTTCTGTGTTGTCTGATAAGATCCTGAATCTGTATTCAGCTGTGTCGCTCTTCTTTAGGTTTTGTAATGTGAGGATGGTTCGATTCTTCATCTTGTCATGAAATGTCACATGACCTGCAGTCACAGGCAGTTCTTCATTTTTCTGCTTAGCACCAACCTTTACTTTGTACCAGACTCCAGACTTTGGCTGATTGTCGTAGTCAGGATGTGAGTATTCACTTGAAATGTTTACTGAAGAGCGTAACAGAGCACAGATTCTCCTGCTGACATAATTGATGCTCCAGCAGTTCCTGCCCTCAACACCTGAAATATAGATGAAAGATTAACATTTGTTTAAGTTTAGCTAATACATTTGTTTAGTAATATTTAAACTAAAAACTATGTGGTAGAAGATTTCAGCTTTATTCTACATTTATTTAAGTATATGTTGTTTTCAGTACTTCCACTACTTCAGATGGTTTATAAATACTGTAAATATTTCATCAGACTCTATCTCAAACAGCCAAATTGTCAGTTTAAATGTAGAGCTATATGTTTTACCATCTTGCATTGCAAACAAATGTCCTGGTTGATAATTATTTAGAAAACTTTCTTTGTACTCACAGACTTGAGCAGAGCGCAGATCCGTGTTACCTTCTACAGCACAAGAAAATGTGTCAGCAGAAGTTCTCTGAACTAAAATTGGTTTCATATTCTGATTGTGTAACGGACTGTTCTTGTCCCATCTGAGAGATTCAGGGTCTGTCAGAGGACAGCTGGTGTTACAGGTCAGTCTGACATGGTCCTGTTCTGCAGGAGTCCTTTGAACATGTACTACTGTTGGGACATGATATACATTAACACACTGATCACAGAAGTGAGTCAAATGTTCTCAAAACATGGTGATGTGAAAAAACCAGAATGTGTAGAAATGTGTTAATCTTAAATCTAAATAATATTACAAATATTATAAATGTATATTGGATGTAAAAATATGGTGCTAAAGGAATTAGAGGTTTGACAGTGGGAGGTGTGTAAATGTCTGTGGAAACTTAACCTCTGGGATATGTGATGGAGCAGGGCTGATCAACAGACATCTGCTTGGAAGAACACATTCTGCCTTTAGCGTAGGTCACACTGAAACAGGCTGGTGTGACAGAGTCTGGACAAAAAGAACCATCTACCAGTAAACTTACTTACTGTATTTCATAAGTTGGATATTTCAAGGCACCAGTTCCTGAATGATAAAATGATTCATGTTAAGCCACAAATATCATGATATGCAGCACATTGTCACTCACCCACTGAGACTTCAGGGGCTCTGAGATCCTCGTAGCCTTTGATAGCACAGGAGTATGTGGCTGCTTCCTCACTGCTGACCAGCTCTTGGTACCAGGGAGACCAGTCACTATAGATAAACTCTCTGTTCTTGTACCAGGTGTAGGCTGCAGTGTTTTCAGTCAGACGACAGCTGGTGCTACACATCAGTGTTAGTGTGTGTCCCTCTATGGTGGGAATCACCTTTACCTGCAGGTCTGAGATGATGGTGAATATAAATAACAGACACTCTTTCAATTCTTTAATTTCTAAAGTAAAAAATAAGTGACAGCCACTGTACCTGTGACTTGGAGCTTGGTTGCATGTTCCCAGCATTTTAGTGGGTTGTCTCTATTGTTGCTGCAGCAGTAATTCTTTGTATCATTGTCTCTCAGATCATTGATTGTTAAAGTGAAGTTACTCTTTTCAGATATGTTGTACTTCATATGATTTCCATCTGCAGAGAGCTCATTCTGAACATGCTTAGATCCACTGTAATGCACAGTGTACCATTTGTAGTTTGAAGTGGGATGTTCAGCTGAACATGGCAGATCCACTGATGAGCCTTTTAAAGAACAAACACTTGTTTGTTTGCCCTGAGCCCCTTTAACAGAAGATTTTATTAGTAATTATCTGGACAGATTTGGACTTTTAACAATATCATTTTTCCTTATACTAAGCAGTTATTATAATGCTATGATACTGTAACAAGTCACACTGTAAGACATCTGAAGAGCTTATAAAAATAGTAACATGTTGTTAGCCGTATGTTTACATTTTCATCTCATCTTAAAACTTTCATTAATTTTCAGTTATTTGTTAATTACTATATAACAAGAAATAAACAGTACTTCATACCTGAGATATACAGGATAAAACCCATAAAAACACATCCAGCTTGTGCCAACAACATGGCTCTTGTAGTCTTCAGCTTCTAACCAGAAATTTGACTGTATGATATTTAAAGGCCTTAAAAACTGCTGTGTTCATGAAATGTCATAAAAGTTCAGGCATATAAATGAAGAGTTAAAGTCAACAGCAGTGTTCTTACAGAGGAAAGGCTGGAGACTGAGTAAACTGTTGGTTAGTGTGAGGGCGACTGGCAGACGCAGCAGATCTGTCACCAATAAACCACTTCCTTCTTCATTGTTAATCTTTGTGAAAAGAGACCTGTAGTGAAAAGTGTAGGCTGTGTATATTTTTGTTGCTTTGTGTTTTATTACAGTTACTGATGTTGTTTTTATATTATATTTGCTCTTTGTGTGACATGCAGCAGGTATAAATTGCATCATAATTTTTCTACTAAGGTGTCAAAGTTGCCAGAATAAGAGCGGAGAGTTGTGAAGCGGCCTGTGGTTTAAAATATCTTTTGTACAAACCAAACTGCAAATGTCTGTGATCTTTGAATACACTGCGGAACATGATACTGTGAGCAAAGTTAGTTTCACAGAAAGTTTATGCTGCAGTTACAACTGTGACCGAATCTGCATGGACAGAAATGAGATTGAGTATTTTACTAATTAGCAGACAGTACATGGTAATAGTGTGTCATAGGTTGATCCAGAACTGAACCTTGTCGGGCACAGATGTTTTCTTTTTCATGAATCTCTTAAACTGAAGAATCTATTATCAGACATTTTGACAGTTTCATTTCATTTGAAGAGCTGATGATAACAGGTAATGATGATGGTTTAATTTAAACATATTTTCTACTTCCTATAAATCTGTTTTTAAGTCCTTTCAGTGAAACATTTGCAATAGTTTACAGTTAATTTTAGAGTATAAGAAGAAATAGTCATTTTTACCTAAGTGGGATTTGACTCCATTTTTCAACACCCTTGTGGATTATGTGTTCAGTAGTGTGTCCCACTGTTTTTGTGTGGGGGGGGGGAAAGATATGTGTGTTCAAGACTCAACTCATATTACTATTACTAGAGCTGTGCCAGATATCGAACTTTATGATGCATAAGATTAAGGTTTATCTCCATGATAAGACTTGGCCATTTTTCATTCGATATGGACAAATGTAAGAAATATAAGACTGAGCAGCAAGTTGAGCACGTTTACAGTTACCTGTGATATAACTTTGCTCTAGCAACTCATTCCATCCACGTTTTGAGAGAAAGTATGAACAGCCAATGTTAATGAAAATAGTGTCTCTCTGAACCAATCGTGGCTGGACGAGAGTTAGAGCATGTCAGGATGATGCACAAAGGGTGGAGGAGCAGCTGGCAGTAGCTCACATGCTAATGTTTGGGCTGTGGTCGCTGTGTAAGCCAGTACATCAGGAGTGGGAGCCTGATTAAAGAGAAGGTGAACAGAACAGAAAATGTTGACGACGTTGTTGTTGAGAGCAAGTGTCTGAGGACTTTAGTAGGTATTTCAGGTATTTGAAGTCAACATAAAGCAGACTACTCCTAAGTGACAGGAATCAGTGTTTGTACTAATGTTATGCTCATTTCTTTCCTGTGACAGTGATGCAGACGTCTGGTTCCATTTCCAGTGAAATAGCAATTGGGATGTGTTATATGAAACGTACATGATCATCACTGAGCAATGTTAGAAAACTGCTTTTATCATATCCAGTGTCTGAAGTCTTCCTAAACAGGTGACCACGATGATAACGGAGGTTGTGGTTGTGCTTGGTGTCCACATGATGCAGCAGATCTGTCATCAATAAACCACTTCCTTGTTAATCTTTGTGAAAAGAGACCTCCAGTGAAAAATGTAGGGTGTGTATGTTTTGTGTATGTCCACATGATATTCCACACGGCCACTTTTTTTAACCACTTCTTCAGTTTTCACCTTATCACTGAGCTTTATCTGATATCATATTTTAGACTTTGGCAGCTCATTGTAAGGATGAGAGTATTTACTTAAAATGTTATTTCATGTTATTAGTTTTGAGACTCTTGTTTTGATGCACTTCCACTTTTGTTTAGTTCCTAATTCCCTCTTCACCATGTTCCTGTTTGAATTACAGTCACTAGTCTGTTCTGTGCACTGAAGCCTGCTGCTCCCAGTCACTCAGTGTCAGACTTAGCGTCACTCCAGGTATCCTGTCACCCTTGTTTCCTTGTGTTTTATTCCTTATATCTTAGACTTTGCCTGTTACTGAATCCTGTTTTTGTGTCCTGTTTGGTTTTGGTCTCCCTGTTTTGGACTGTCATTATGTCTAATCTTATGTTTCAGTTAAGTTTTTAAGTTTCAGATTTAGTTGTTAAGAAAGCTTAGTAGTTACCAGGTTTAGCATGTTTCAGACTTTTTCATTAATAAACTTTCACAGCCTTACCTGCATTTAGGTTGTTAACAGTTTAAAAGTAAAATTCAAAATATGACCTAATATTTCAGATTACTGATAGAAAAATAACTGCTGAGCCCTCAATCTAAAATAAACAGTTTTGGTGGTCGTCAACCAATCACCACTAACATGAGCAAACATTAAGCAAATGACAACCACATAATGTGTACAGTGTTTTATCTCCATTGCATTTGATGCTGAAACAAACATTTATTTTATACTGTATAATGACAAAATAACATTATCCATGAGCTAACATAAAGGTTGCTGAAGAAATGTGCACCTGCACATTTCTCTCCTGTGCTGTTCAGGATCCATCCTCCAGATGGTGTCCTTACCACAGCATGTAATCCCTGTAGCTGACTGTGCAGTCGGTGAGTCAGATTTTCTCAGTACTCTTCCAGGCTGTGTATTCAGTAATATTGTCCACTGTTTTTTGGTTTGCTGATGTGATTCCGTTCATGGGAAATGTATGGTGAGATCCCTTCTGGGTCCCAGCTGACCCCTCTCTTCTCACTTTATCAGAGGGGAAATTCAACAGATAATGTGAAAAAATGCTTGGTGTCCATAACAGGTGCAGTGTGTGTGTGTAAGGGTGTGAGAGTTAATAGTTAACAGTCAGCCATGGTAGCTGCATTAATCTGCTCAGTGTCTAGTCATAATATAGTGAAGAAACAGGAAGTCTGCAAGCAAGGCCAGGCCATGGTGTGTGTGTGCGTGTGTGTGTGTGTGTTAGTGTGCATGTGCACGTGTGTCCATGCGTGCATTCAGTAAGATAAGGGTGGGTCATGTGAAGATAAATATTGTGAAAAGAACTTCATTATAATAATACCTTTGTATGGTACAGCTTAATTATAGTGAAAACGGTTTAGACATGCTTCAAGTAAACGTGGCTAAAACAATGGGTTTCAGTACAACAATGATGATCATCATTTAATGCAGCTTAGCAGGTGAACAGCTGAACCAACCTGTATGACCATCAAACTGCTATACGCCTGCTATTGTTATGACAGTTTAGCTGTTGTTAGTACAGTTAAGCCCATTATCACACTTGACAACCCATAACAATACTGATATAGGACAGTTAGCAAAGGTAATGGATCTGTATGGAAACCAGAGCGTCTAAACCAGAGACCACACACATCACTATCTGTTACACATAATCATTTCCTTTATTGTCAATATAAAAATATTTTCAGAGCAGCTTTAAATGTCAGGTTCATTCGTTGGTATAAGAAAGCAAAAGCAAAAATGATCTTCTTTTCTGGGTTAATTAACATCAAGTTAAAAATGTGCCTTATTCTGATGTCACTCAGTATCACTATTTCTTAAGTGTAGCTGTCATTCAAGGGTAATCTTGAGCTTTTAAAAGAGGCAGTTCTCCCAGCAGATCTCAGTGCCAACACAACCAGTCACATTAATTAGACAAACCAGTGAGTAGAGTGTCTTTAATACCAGGGCAAAGCCTCCTCTGCCTTTAATAATATTTCCCTGTGGTTCACCCTCTGCCCACTTATGTTGAGCCCCAGCAGCTCAGGCTTGTTGAGTGCTTGTCTCTGTCTTATCCAGGATGTTTAATGACTACTTTGCAAAGATATGGATGATAATAATGAGGACTGATGAAAAGGAGAGCACAGCCAGGGCATTTCATGTCTCAACACAAGCGAGAGAAGCTTTGTATTCCTGTCATCACCTGCTGGCGAATTGGCAAGTAGGTAACAACAACACTGTATAATTAACACAGTAACACACATGAGTATGTTTGAGTTTAGCTGACTTTGCCAAAAATGCCCTCAAAGCATTACTGCCTGAGGAACTGCATTCCAGCATGAACTTTGGCATTGTTTGGAGACTTTTTAAGAGTATTACCTGTGAGATTTATGCTTTATTAAAAAGCCATTAGTGACTGTCTTGGATCAAAGGTGTAATGTGAACGCACATTCTTTATACCTGTTTTCCTACGTTCTCTAGTACATGCATCCGGTTTCTGTTTCTCAGCATTAGAGCATATAATTTTTATAATCAGGGACTGTGTTTAGTAGGGTAGGGTAACTCTAAAGGTACTTCTGAGTAAATGCAGTAAAATGCATCCAGTGTGCCAGTTTATTAGGTACCCCAGCTAAAACTACTGTAAATTAATACAGGAGTCAAATAACTAATCCCTGCAGGAAGACTGTAACTTTGAGTTTTTGGTGAAAAGAGACATGTTGATTCTAATGTGCCGTCATTTTGAGGAATGGAGTTTTTCCATCCAGTTTTTGTATAACTGTACTGCATTCTATACAGAAGTGTTTTTGTTATTTAGGTTAACCTGACTGAAAATCATCGAAATGCCTCTGAGCATAATGCACTAGAAAACTCAGGTTCAGTATATAGGCAGAACACAATCATTACAAAAAATGCTCTCAACATCACAAAGTTCTCACAAACTTAAACAAACGTTTAAGGTGGGTTTTATCTTCACACTCACACAAGAAACAGCCTCACTCTTTGTTCCACTCTGTCTTTCCTGGTGCTTCTTACAATCACACAAAGCATCTGTGTCAGCGTCCTGATTTGGAGTTAATACGATGCTTCCTCCTTAATCTGGAAGCTAGCGTGGCCTTCAGAGTGATGCCATGATGTCACCTTACTGTGTGTGTGTGTGTGTGTGTGTGTGTGTGTGCGTGCGTGCAGAGCAAACACTGCCTCCACTACTCCCCTCTGTTACCCCTCTTCAGACAGCGTGGCATTGTTTCTGAGCCAGAATTACCACATCAGCCACCCTGTAAATACACCCCACATCCTTCGCTCTCAACCCAGCGACAAAGAGAGAGAAATCCTTCTTTTGGAAAAGGAGGGAAGGGGATTTCTTCTCTCTCCAGTTCCCAGCGTGGCAATAACTGCCGTGAGAGCTTTACTAATTGGCCTCCTAAACTTTGAAACAGCAGCAAAAAAGTGCAGCAGATAGGGTGAGAGAGGTTTAAAATGAGAATACAGAGAGAGAGAGAGAGAGTGAGATAGGAAATGTCACAAACTGTGCTCATGTGTTTTAGTGTATTGTGTGCATACATGTGCATATGTGGTATATGTGTGTGTGGTCTGTGTAGGTACATGTGTGAATGTGGATGTGTGTGGGTTTTACATGTATGAGTGTATGGTGAGTTTTTGTGTGCACACACGTGTGTATGTGTGTGAGTAGTGTGCATGTATGTGATTGCTATTAATGTGCAGGCTATGCATGTACATGTAGTTAGCCCGTATACCTGTGTGTGTGTGTGTGCGTGCGTGCGCGCATGCATGGTCGGTTGGGTTCACCGACACTTCCTGATGATTCATCAGTGGAAAACACAATTAACTCCATCACTGCCTCCCAATTATTTCCGCAAAGGAGATTAAATTCTCCCAACTGAAGCGATGAACAATTGGGGACGGACGAGTGTTTGAATCAAATGTTCCACTGGTCAGACGATCCAGCAGCGCCTGTTTTCACACTCAACAGTCATGGTTCCCTAACAGCTGTCAGCTGGGCAGGCCTTGTCAATCTGAGTGGTTGTTTTCTCTGTTCTTTGGTCACTCCGCCTCAGCTGTGTTGATCACAGTTATGTTGATCGTCACCTTATCACATAAATCAATGGGCAAACTTGGGAAGGAGAGGTGATAGAATTGGAGGAAGAGGAAAAGGGAAGAGGCGTTCACCGTCTGCCGCAGCTGGCTGGAAATGGGAGACAGACAATCAGGCTCTGGACACATCAGCAGACAATTAAAACAAAACTCTATAAATGTACTTTTGTAATCTTTTAAGAGATTATTGCAGCAACAAACAGTGTTTTTATCCATTAGTGTTAATAACCACACTGTGTGTGTGAAGTCATATTCCTTCAGCTCAGGTTGCACCACAATGATTTTGTGGGTTGGGTAGGGAAAGATGGTGACCAAAGCAATGAGCTTGAAGATCTTTGTCTAACAAATCTTTTCCTCTGTCCAATCTTTACATCAGGAAGGTCAGCTCATTAAAGTCAGTCTGCCTGTAGTATTGTGTGAGTGTCACAGCAGGTCTTCTAGTCACATAGACTCACTGGGGAGTCATAATGGATTGAAATAAGTCATTTTGTTGCTTATTCAGCTGCTTTTCATCAAGCAAAAATGTTACAGTAATATTACCTGGGGGAGCCTCACTAGTTCTTACGGGTGTGGACAAGGCTTGGATTTATAACGTGCTGAAATTGGTTCCTTTGCATTTGTAGTGTTCCTTACTTTGGTTTGAAACCTGGAAATATTTTCTAGCGTTCCTGTGTCTTACTCTGGGATCTAAGTTGGAGTGAAGGGACTTTTCTGTTATGTTGAGGTAGTGATCTGTTAATTCGTAAATGTTGTTGCCTTGTTGTAGTTTGCTCTCACTTCCTAGTCTACTGAATCAGACACGTGGAAGCTGCCACTATCTGACCTCAGAGAAAGGTTACAGAAGTTAAACAGTACAGCAAGTACTCAGTCAGGATCAACTCTGTGATGTGTTGTCTTAAGGCTCCGATAAGAACACAGTCCATAGTAGAAACAGTCAATTGAGCATTAATTTTTTTTTGTTTGTATTTGCTTTTTAAATAATTTGTACTTGATTGTATCTCTAATGCTATTCCTGCTGTTTCTGCTACTTTTATTTTTCTAATCAAGATCAACTCCCCATTTTACACTTCATCATCAGCATCACACAGCCCTTTTTCACACTGACTTTTTGTTATAGAGAGCAATGCAGCAGAAGGTTTGGCTTTTGTGATCATAATTATCTCTGCTAATGACATTTGGTGAAATCTTAGGACACTTTTCAAGTGACAAGTGATCAGTCGGTGGTTGGATATTGAGCTAGGTTTAGGTTTTCTGTGTTTAGAATTTTCTCTTGCACTAGCATGAAAAACACAAACTGCCACATGATTGTATCCCATGATTCTCTATAACCATGTGTATTTCAAAGAAGTTCCAGATCCAGATGCATTATTAAGCATTTCTAAATGATGATTTTCTTTTTAGGTAAGACACTTAGAACTGTGTGTTGTGTTTGTGGCAGTATGCATCTTTCCATTTTAGTTTTTAATGCAGTGAATCAGAGTCCAGGATTTACTTTATGCTCCTTTGAGTTAAGATAACTCCATGTTGTCATGAATGTGAGTTCACACAGTACAAGGGCCCTGTGTTTTCACTTTCCCAAACAGACCTAAATAAAGCATTCTCTCAGAGCCTTGCAGCCTGTGATGAACAGACAGGCAGCGTGGTTGGTTGCGGTGGGTGGGGGTTGGGGGGAGGCATTACATGTAAGTATGAATGCCTGTATAACTGAGATGGATAATCCCTGGTAAATCTCAATGACTAAACATTCATGTGTCATACGATCGATTTTGCGAGATATCTGTAGTTTAATATTAAAAATATATTCTGACTTTTATTCTGAAAAGGGCTTTAATAATTAAGGTCAGCTGGACCGAGGACAGGAGGGGAGGGAAACTGTGTATAAAGGGTTTTTCCACCATGTGCTTGGTTTTGTGAATAAATTCAGTAATACCCATTAACCCCAACCCTGCTCATAAAAGTTTTTATCCCTGGTGGATTAACTTTTACTGCATCTATGTTTCTTAAACACTCTTTTTCCTGTCCTGCTTCTAATCTCTCTGACGACTGTCATATTTCATCTTACTTTACTTCCATCAGTGGCATTACCCTCTCTCAGAGGACAGCAGGTTTGGTGGGAAACCTGTTGCTGGCACCAACTGTAGTAAACGCTTAGTCTACTCTTAGGAAAGGAACCGAAAAAGCTACACAAGAAAATAAGTGATAAAACATGCTTTTCCTTAGTCTGTTAGAAATTAACTCTATAAAATATATAACCCCTTTGGAAAGTGGAGAAAAAGAATAAGAAGGAGGAAAAGACTGTATAAAGAACCATAATTCAGCTCCTAGTTCATATGACAGTGACAGTAATATCTGAGAAAATAAAAAAATCAAACTTTAAAGCCACCACATGTAAAAGTGTCAACTTTGATGCCCCCCCAGTGGTAACATAGAGACACTGTTTCAGAGCAGTGCACACTGACATATTTAGGGTTTTTTTTTTTCATTCTCACATAAAATCAGAAACCACTCTCTACTTACCATGTAGTGCACTATTTTACTTTCCACTATATTTACTGTATTCTGGTTCCTGCCCTTAAAAATTTCCAAAAGGTAAAAGTAGTGTCCAAGGTGAATATGCTGATTTTTACCAGTGTCACAGTGCAATCCATCACATTTTATAGATGTAAAAATTATAGCTGCAAAACTCTACACCTGTGAGTCAATGCAAATTGGTGCTGATCAATAAGTGTCTGAAATCTAAATGTATAATCTGCTAGTTTATAGGGATGCCAGTGTTTTTCATTGGGCTAGACCAGGAAAAAGTGATTCTGACTGAGCCAAAAGTTTATGTCTCACAAATAATTTGAAGGATGTGTAAATCACTTACAAATATACAGCAAATGTAGATCAATTAAATACCATGTTAAATAACATACTGTGGCATGGACACACCAGTATTTAAAACAAAAGACATTAGTAAATAGCCTAGTTCAGAGAAACAAAAAGAAAGTCGTGATTGTGACCGACTATGATTAGATCTCTGCCTCACCGGACTAGATTCACAGATGCTTTGCTACTTTCTGTTTTCACAGCAAAACTATGACTTTATAGTTGAATTGAAAGTTTCTCCTGTATATTTTTTAACAACCACACTTGATCTTTTGACAGCGGGGAGCTCAACGATAGCCGTGAAGGAGAAGAGAAGAAGACTGAACAGGATGAGGAGAGCCCCTGACAGGAGGAAACTCCTGGATGGACTCCTGGACTCATTGGATGAGTGATGCCATTCAACATCCAAATCAGTTCCACAACACCACTGTCATTCTTGCTGTTTGTTTGTCTGTGAATATATCTTTCTACGGTCTCTGTACTAATTTTATTTTAAAGACCATCTTGAGGACATTTTGGCATTGTGTCTGTTCATCAAAGGCCAGTTTGATGGTTTAGACTTATTTCATTTAGTGCTGATAGTTGAGGTCAATGTACGGGGTCGGGACAGGGGTAAACAAGCAGGGGTGATGGCACTCGAGGACCAGGGTTGGCTGCCCTTGAGATACATGAATGTCCTCACAACAATAGCTGTAGAAAGGTGTGTGTGCACTTAAGCCATCAGGGCAGACGGAGGGAGGGAGACAGAGGTGGATTTCTGTTTTAATGGTATTAGCTTCTGTCAGGCTAAATGGGCTTTAATTGGGGTCATGTTTGGTCCAACACAAGCTGGATTTTCCACACACACACACACACACACACACACACTCAGTCCCACTGTCATTTTCTTTCATCAAAATTATCCAACAAGCTTCTTATTTCTGCTTTCTTGCCCCCACTTTCTCCCAGTTTTTCCCTCTTTTCTCTATATTTTCCCTTTTTTTTCCTCCCTTGCTCTTGTTCCTTTGTCCACAAAGGAACTTTTAAGACTGAGTCAGATTAACAAATTTCAAATGGCCATGTGTGTGGGGCAGAATTAAGGATGTTGGGTAAATGGTTGTGCTTGTGTGGTTTTGTGCATGAGAAAGTGAGACAGACAAAGGGAGGGTAAATGTGTACGTGCATGTTTGAATGGTCGAGGCTGGATTTCCAGATTCCAGTGGTA
Source organism: Mastacembelus armatus (assembly GCF_900324485.2). Classification (NCBI taxonomy): domain Eukaryota; kingdom Metazoa; phylum Chordata; class Actinopteri; order Synbranchiformes; family Mastacembelidae; genus Mastacembelus; species Mastacembelus armatus. Next base: position 2,943,977 of record NC_046633.1, read on the forward strand.
CTTTATGAAGCTTTAGCTTTGGAAAGTCTTTTACATTCCCTCGATAATTTACTCCACTAACTCAAAGAAACTGCTTTTCATGTCACAGACTCTGTTTGACACAGATTAAAGGACCATTGCGCTGATGTTGCATGTTTATTTTCATTGATTGCAGGTTGCATGTACGTAACACTGCTGCCATATCAGCTGGGCACAAACTGCATCCACCCTCTTTCCTGTATCCCAGAGATCCCTGTCAGCATGGACCTTTGATATACAGCTCAATCATCCACATTTACACTTGCTCTCTCTCTTTCTCTCCCTCTCTCTCTGCAGGTCTGGACACTCAGTGAGTTTCATTGCACAGAAATTAAACAGTGTCACCTTCACTGATCTGTCACAGTCACGCAAACTCAGACACACAGTTTAAAGTAGAAGTGGGTCCTTTGACTTTAAGAGCAACGTAATCACAAATGCTTTGTTCCATAGAAAGATTATAAATTAACCATTTCTCACTAAGTGACTCTGTCCTCACATAATGTCAAGACTAGTTTGTCATTATCAACAGTCAGTACTTGAAGTTTGGTTAAGTCAAACATGAACTTTTTTTCTTTCTCTTTAGTTGTGTGGTGAGATTTGCATAATGTAAATGATTGAAGATCATGAAATATCAGCGCAGTTCTCAACACATTTAGGCTATTTTACGCCATTTAGTTGTAAAATGTATTTTCTACTTCACATGCTTAGCAGTCTATTGTGGAAAGCGCGCTCGCATTTGAGTGCCACGGGGACGCGCACAGCTACTAAAAGCATCCCGACTTGTTTCACCCCAGAGATCAGTGGACCGCTGCGTCGGGACTCCAGCTCTGGGCTGCAGAGACGGTCTGCTTGTCTTGTCCGTTCATGCCTTTGCCTTTTCCTCCTCGTTTTCACAACAATTCTTCTTTTCTGGACGTTTCAATTTTCATGATTTCCTCACATAAACTTATCAATCGCAGCAGGACGCACAATATTGTTTTTTGTGGTTTTTAGCGGATTATACTGGGGACAAAAAGCGGAACATATTGGATGTGTGAATGTAAAAAGTTTCTCACTGCCACTGGACACGTTTTTGAAAAGCAGCTGGACATCTCCTTGGCCTTAGAGTTGATTGTTACTGGACGATTTAGGCTGAATGACTGCGAGAGCTTCCCCATACCTCTGACTAAAACATGTTCCAGGTCACTTTTCTAATATTTTGAATTATTTCAGTGATTTACACTGAATATAGAGCAGAACAAACCTAAGTCTGTTTCAACCACATTTCATTCAGGATCTTAAAGTTCAGTTAAGTTTCACAAGTCCCTGGCTCGCTCTTTCATTGAGGCTCTATTGGTGACCAGTTCTCTCAAGGGATGTTTCTGGGCTCCCGAGACCAGGGAGCCACAGCCCCGCTCCTGCGGTGCTCCTTCGCCTCGTCCTGGTGCCCATGCAGCGGATCTAAGAGGAGATGAAAGCCGCGGTCTACCACCTCCTCGCCGGCTGCCTCTGCCTGTTACGCACCGCTGCAGAGGTAAAGCGGGTTAAAGTGTTGGCTGATGTTTGTTGCAGGTTGGAGTCAGTGTTGTTGCACAGAAACAGATTAAATACACTGTGTTTGTTAGGTGAAACCAACATCCTGTCTTTAAGGAGCTGGCCTTGAGCCTCTGCAGATAAGTGCCGGCAGTAAAACGCATCTCTTTCCACAGGAGTCTCCTCTCCCTCGGGAGCTGCTGGAGCGGCTCTCCCGCAGCGAGATCCGCAGCATTAGCGACCTCCAGCGGCTGCTAGAGATAGACTCCGTAGGTAAAGCGCTTCTTTATAATAAAACTCTATAGCTCCCCGTAAGGTGGATCAGTGAGCCTTACTGGAAAATGTAATAGAGTGTATGCATGTGATGTTTTTCTGTGTCGTTGGTAAAATGTAGGGGAGAGAGACAGTGGTCATTTGAAACTTAATTGATCATGTTATTACCAGAAAGTGACAGCACACTGGCTGACAAAGATCAGCTAGAGGTTGGCTCGCATGTGGAGGTTACAGGTGCTGTCTCCTTCCCAGTCTGTGGCTTGAAAAGCATTAATCTTGCTCAGTGCACAGTGAGAGCATGCTGTCCTGCAATTTCATTATTGGAGTGCCTCTTCAGATATAGGTGGGAGGTGTTTAAAATAAATACACACTTGGGCACTGAAAGATTGGAAATGTGCACCACAAACTGCAGAGGGTGGGGAATTTACAAGCACAATGAATAGTAAAGAATGTTGCCTTATGGGAATTGTAGTATTTTGGAGGTTGACTACTGCTAAGGAGTAAAAATCAGGATATACTGACTTCTACTCCACTGAATTAGAAAAAAATGGTTTCTCAAAAGGCCTCCAGTCTTATGGAAGTGCAGTGTTAAACCTTTACTTTGTGTTAATGGCCTCGGTTAATCCTCTGGTCCCAAATTTCCTGTTGGTGTTAGAATATTTGGAGAAAATTACATTTTTTCAGTTACGAAGCATCATTACATTTTTCTTCTGCTTCCTGATACAATAGCCATAAAAGGACATAACACCAAAAGGAAAAAACCTTTAGAAATGTTTTATTTATTCCTGATATTTCAATTTTCTGCCGGGCAGCATGGTGGGTGAGTGGTTAGCACTGTTGCCTCACAGCAAGAAGGTCGTGGGTTCGCATCCCGGCCTTTCTGTGTGGAGTTTGCATGTTCTCCCTGTGCTTGCGTGGGTTTACTCCGGGTACTCTGGTTTCCTCCCACAGTCCAAAAACATGCATGTTAGGTTGATTGGTGACTCTAAAATTGCCCGTAGGAGTGAGTGTGTGTGGTTGTCTGTCTTTGTGTGTCTATATGTGGCCCTGCGACAGACTGGTGACCTGTCCAGGGTGTACCCCTGCCTTCCACCCGAGAGAGAGCTGGGATATGCTCCAGCAGATCCCCGTGACCCTGAGCCAGGAAAAGCGGGTATAGAAGATGGATGGATGGATGGATGGATTTCAATTTTCCGCCTTCTATGTTACCTAGCAGTATATAACACAAAAATGGAAACACTGCACAAGTGTAATCGGACCACAACTCTAAAGGGTGCGAGTATTTAGTTGATGCTTAGTTTTCATTATCCAGGTAATAAATCAGAACAGAATCAGTGAAGTAAGACAGGAGGAAATCACTAAAAAGGCTTTATTGCATCAAGGCTTGGAGTCATCCTCTGAATTCCTGCCACACACACTTTTCTTCTGAATTGCCTGTGAAAAATAGTTGATTCATTTTTAATGTCTGCTCCTCCAAGCAGTGCCACTATTAATTCTCGCATCATTGAGATGCAAATGTCGAGTGTGACAGCTCCCCGGCATGATGGGGGTCAAGTGGCTCACTTTATTATGCTGTTGTCATGCTGCCCATTATTGGTTTGAGAGCAGGGCTCGCTGGAAGGCTGCTGCGTTGCTATGTATAATTCATGCTCAAATTCCTGCATGTCAGAGGGAGAGAGAGGCAGAGGGAGGTGTCAGAGGTGGACTTGTGTGTTTCAGAAGCGTACTGTGTATATAGGAAGGCGTGTATGCGTGACGGCTTGCACACATACATAGCATCAAGAGTGATGGGTACGTGCGCACACACACACACACACACACACACACACAGACATTCATGCAGATTTTCGGGAATCTTTTTCTTCTTTTCCCACTCTCCTACACAAACACACACACACACAGACATCATTTATGCAGATTCTGTGAATCCTTTTCTCCTTTTCCCACTCTCCCACACACACACACACACACACACACACAGAGACATCATTTATGCAGATTTTTGTGAATCTTTTTCTTCTTTTCCCACTCACACACACACACACACACACACACACACACAGACATCATTTATGCAGATTTTTGTGAATCTTTTTCTTCTTTTCCCACTCACACACACACACACACACACACACACACACAGACATCATTTATGCAGATTCTGTGAATCTTATTCTCCTTTTCCCACTCTCTCTCACACACACACACACACATATATATATTTAAATCTATAAATCTACACTATGCTTACAGTCTTGCTCAGAATTTATTGCCTAAAAAAAGTCTGAATGTTCTTTGTTTGGCAGTGCTGAACACTTAAATGGTTTGATGACGCTGGGAACATTTGATTCTGATCTCACGATACGTACACACCCTGAGAAAGTTAGTGTTAGTATAAAAACCTACCTGCAGGACTGTAGGCACCCTCCCCTTTTTAAATATCAACTAATCACTTAACCAAACATTAACATCAGCTTCGATATTTGTTTCTGTTGTGTTAAATAAAGAAACTATCATAATATCAATTGTAAGCATCACTGGAAACTATTCTCCACACCTAGTCAGATTTAATGTGTTTATGATACACATCCATTTCTTACATGTAACCAAGTCCTCACCCTAAAATAAATGGTGTTTATTCACATAATATGACAGTGTGAACAGGGAACATCATGTTTTGTTATTCTTTTACTGATATTCATTGTTTTCTGTGAGCTTGGCAGGTGAGTTTCAGCATATATTTAGCATATTATGTGTTCAGTATATTTTATTGTGCTTTACGCTCAGCATGCGTGTCTTTTGTCTTTCAGGCTAAAATTTCTTGAGGACAATTAAGTTAAAGTCGTTGACACTACAACCACTATCTGGTTTTCTATAGGCAGATCTTACTCAGAGTGCTTGACTCATTGACATAATAGTTTTAGTACTGGTCTCGATTAGTGACCAGGTCACATATCACCGTGAATCACATCAGAGATAGACAAGTCTCAGATTAGCATTTCTTTTGTATAGATATTTATGGCATAGAATTAAAACCATGGTCTCGCTTAGATCCATGTCTTTACTGTGTTTTAAGTAATGACCCATGACTGACCTCAGAGTGAACTCCTGATGCTGTGGATCTGTGTCTTTATGTGAATCAGATTTAATATGTATCTTAAATGCACAATGACGTGCTGTGTTTCTCTGTTGACGCATATAAACATTGTAACTCAGTTAGAATAACCAAGTTATGTTGGTACTCTGATCAGGAGAGACTTGATAGATGTCTAGTATCAACAGCTTACTGTGGCATACAAACGTCCTACTTGTTTAAAAGTTTTACTTGTTGCTGTTCAGTCAGCCAGCCAAATGTATTGTGAATATACAGGAACTGCGTTCAGAAATCAAATTTTGTTCTCCAGATCTTAATATTTTACACAACAGATTTCCATCATTTTGATAAAATTGTAATGAGGAAGTAGCTGCGATATTTACTAAAAACATTCATGCTGCCTAGAATATGAGCTTAATTTGTTTTTTCCTTTCACATGGTTCTCAGAATATGTGAGTGCAACATTTATGAATGGTGTTAACATTGAGAGTATGTGTGCTCTTTGGATACATGTGTGTTGTTTTGTCTTTGCGCAGAGAACGAGGTGATCGGTGAGACCAAACACAGCTACCACAAGGACTTCTCTCACAGCTTCCCTGACCTGAAAAGAGCACACACACACACCAGGCACAGAAGAAGCACTGGTAACACCCACACACATGCACACACTCACATACAATTAAGTCTTTGAACTCCAGATATATTGAATAAAAGTTGGTTTATTTTTCAGTGACATTGCTCCTGCGTATTACACTTTGTAATATAAAGTGTAACGGTAACACCCACCATCATGGAGACACCACATATTTTCAGATTTATGTCATATACACTGTTTAATTTTCTGGATTGTTTTTCAAAATGAACACAAAGACTGAAGTCTACTCTACATATATTCCATATTCACATCCATTTAACTTATCATAATCCTGGAATTCTGAAAGTTTTTTCTGAAAGTAGTGTCACACAGATGGTGGGTAAAATTAGTCTTTAGTGCTGAGTAGTCTCCTGCTGAGTTTCTGTAACTGTTCAATCCCCACCAGTTGTGGAAGAGGCCTTGCCAGCTGTGTGTAAGGTGCGGACGACTATCTATGAGATCCCCAGAAGCCAGGTGGATCCCACCTCAGCCAATTTCATCATTTGGCCACCCTGTGTGGAGGTGAAGCGCTGCACCGGCTGCTGCAACACCAGCAACATGAGGTGCCAGGCTGCACGCAAACAACACCGCATTGTCAAGGTACAAAAGAAAATCATGTTTTTTTGTTGTACTACTGTATGTAACCTGTGTAGACATGAGCTCACCAGACCTCTGTAGCCTCTGTTTGATGCTGGAAATTACATTAGCTACTGCTAACATAACACACCCAAATCGCCAACCAAACTGCTGCTACAGGTTTTGACAAGGAAGAGAGAGGAATGTGTGAAATGAGAAAGATGCTACTGGTTCTGCTATATCCATTTTGGATTTTTTATACATGTCCAATATTTTTCAATATTAAATGGAAGAATGTGGCTCTCTTCAGAAGCAAATTCTAGTAGTGTACAGCAAAAAGAAATTAAGACAAATCAAATGAAATTGGTGAATGTATATAGTTGCATGCAATATTCTGTAATAACACAGGTCCGTCAGATTTGCCAAAGGAAACAGAGGTGTACACTGACAAACCTGTATAAAAGGGCAATAAAATAGTAAACAAACAAGCCAATTGAAGAAGTAAAATATGTACTTTACTTACTTTTATTGTCACTATTCCAACATGTTGGTATGTTTGGTGTAAACACCAGTAATCGCTGTACAAACATTATGTAAAAGGCCTCTGTTGTCCTCTGACCCTGGGCACACACCCAGAACTAATGACCACATGTAAACACACAATCACACACTGGAGCTAAATACACTCCACACCTGCCAAAAACAATTACTCTCTCCAGCTTGGCCATTGTGTGAGTATGTATATGTGTGTGATTGAGAGTCTGGCAGCACAACAGCTTCGTTTTGATCTCTACCAGAGCTGGGAATAAGACTCAGTAAAACCCAGCTGGTTCTCAGTCACACACTGCCAACTGGGAGCTGACCCAAGGTGTGTGTGTTTCTGTTGTATGAGCTTTTTTGTGCACAGGAAATGGTTCTAAGATGCACATTTAAATCATGGTAATAACATTATTAACGTAATATTGATTAATTGCGTAAATATGACCATGTGTTTGTACAGCATGTTGTGTATTAATTGCACAGGCTGAGACCATCATAATTAATTCTTATCATCAAGAAGTAGAGTGATTTGCCATTAGAATTAGACAAAATTAGACCAAAATGCCAAAATAAAACATGGCTGTATTAGTGTAACAGGCCTGAGGTTGAGAGGGAAAAAGAAGAGAGGAAAAAAAAAAAAGAAGAGGAGAGGATGATTCTCTATGCTTTGCCCTGCCGATACCCAGTCTGAGATGAAAGGATGCCTTATTAGTCTGCTTACAAAACAAATCAAAAGTCCCTCATCTGTGGTGAGATCCAGCGTTCAGAGCATAAACAGTCACAGATGCAACTGCACTTACACATATTTGTGAAGCACCAAGTCTGCAAGTCTTAAACTGAGGCTGCTGCGTCCTGCTGGACAATGATGGATTAACCTCCAATGTGGAGCAAGTGGTTGCCTCAAGTGCAGAGGTTCAGGTGTCTTAGTGGCTTGTGTGCATATGTGTGTTGGTGCAGTGTTAGTTTAATGCAGAATGAATTAAGTCTCAAGGCAAAGTTTGTGATGTCCTCATCAATCTGTGTCCCAGCACAGTGCACTGTGATGAGCGCTGTTCGATTAAAATCACATTCATACAGAGTTCAAATAATATGCGCTCTTTTACACTGTAGTATCTTCTCCATGCATTTAAAGCAAGATTAAGTATTTGAAGACCTGACAGTGCTGATATAATGTGTTCTGTTTTTTTTTTTTTTTTTACAGTTTTTTAAACAATCATTTTTAGGAACCTTCTGTTCACGTTTATATAATCATGAGCCAGCCACACTATTTAAACTTCTCATTCAAGCTTTTTTGTCTCTTCCCATTTGTCATACTACTATGAAGGTATGGAGCTTATTACCATTGCATTAGTATTACATCTCACCTACCTCCAAGTGTGGCCATAGGAGCCGCTATAAACACATTTAGGTAGTAACTGTAGGTAATGAAAGAATTGAGATTCACAGGTTGACAGGACTCACCTTTTAGCATCCTGTCATGAAAGTTAAATCCCAACCTGATGGGCACTTTAGCAGCACAGCTCCTTATCTCAGCTGAACCTCCTTGGGTGCAGTTTTTTTTAAAGGCTCAGTGGGATCCAAGTCTGTTCAGACTTGAAACTGAGATGTTTGTGCATTGTGCAATCAGACCTGTAGCTCCACTGACTTGGCTCCTTATCAGGGTAAAGAGATCAGCATGTAGTGTGTCTGTGTGTGCTATTGTGTATATACTTATATATATGTGCTTCAAGTTTGTGTTTTTTTATTTATCTGTGTGTGTAGCTGTTAAAACAGCAACCGAGATGTTGTAGTTGTAGTAATTAGGTTCAGATGCTCAACGTTAGCATTAAGTGACGTGTGTTAACAAAATAAATAAATAAATGCAACACTTGCTGTCATCGAAGTCAAACCTAGCACACAATAAATCATCTAGTCAAGGGCATACACACCTGTGTGTTTACACAGGTGCAGTACAGTTACAGTTGTCCTCTGCTAGTCTGTTGTACTACATGTACTACACACTCAAAATATTGGTCATCATTAGGTGCTTAGGTGTTTTACACCCAGGCTTTGTTTAAACCTGCTCCTTTAAATTGATTTTAAATCCTGTTGTTTTTAGAGAAACTATATCAGGATCAATTTTGAATTCACAATTTTGGAAGTATTACATACAGAAATCTACAGAATATATATGTCATACAATGTAGTGCAAAGTTATTTGATCATATTTGTTCAGATTCCTCCACCATATCTGTGACACTTAATCCAGAGGATGTAAATCTGCAGCTGGCTGATGTTAAAAAAAGAAAAGGAAGTGGTGCATTTGGTGGAGACAGTGTGTAGCTGCGGATTAATAACATTCAGAGCACCAAATTGAGGGTATTTGTGGGATTACAGGCTGGTGCATGTGTATGTGATACTGACTAAAAATAATCTACATTGGCCATGTTCATGCTAATGAAGAAACATGGCTCATTTATATATTGAATCGTTTTAGACAGTAATGAAGGGAAATAAGAGACATATGTTTGGCTGCACAGACAATTCCTGTTATTGGATCAATTCATTGTTGTTCTTGTTTTTTCATGAGGTTTGTTGACAATAAGAAAAACACATACTACCAACAGATTTCTCCATTAAATCAGCATAATGAAGTTTGATCGCTTTATTAAGAAAAAACAAGTGTTTTCCCACAGTGGAAATTTTCCCTCCAAGTTTCTCTCTCTCCCTGTCTATCTGTCTGTCTGTCTGTCTCTCACTCACTCCACTCTCTCTGTCTCTCTCTCTCTCTCCAGGTGGCGAAAGTGGAGTACGTGCGGCGGCGGCCAAAGCTGAGGGAGGTGCAGGTGAGGCTGGAGGATCACCTGGAGTGCGTGTGCACCAACCAACATCACATCAGCCCAAAGTCAGACACAGACAACGGTGAGCTTGCAGCTGTGTGTACTGTATGTGTGTGTTTATACATTGGCTCATTGCACATCTGAAGGCTGTTTCTGTCTGAATGCGTCTACTGACACCAAAAGAGCTGATAAGAGATCTGAGGTATTTACTGTTTTTCCTCTTTGCCTGAATTAGTCCTCCCTCAGGGCAGCACCCCCTCACACACAGCCTACACACACCCTTTACACAAATGTCTCCTGAAATTGAGCCAAATACAGAGTACAGAATTAATAAAAATGCTTTTCCCACTTCGGACATGTATTAAAACCATTCTGAATGGAATTTGATTCCGAATTTGTATTGTGTGTGTTTGGTATTGCCTGTGTAGCCTGGTCAGTGACTGAGAAATCACAGGATTTTGCCTCTTTGACATTAAATGTCAAACTTTTTTACTCATTTAAAATCACTGTGAACAAATTATTAAAACCTGTAAAATCCCATAATAGCAGTAATATTCATTTTAATATTCATTTGACTGTGAATATATTTTACTAGAGGCCTTGGATTTAGAGTAGCCTGTAATTAGGGGGTCAGAGGGTCAATCCCTGCAGCAGCCATGTGACTTCCTACTGACATACCTGAAAAAAGGAGGTTTACTGAGCACAGTTACAAGAGCATGTTTTGTAAGGTCACACTATAAAATATTTTGCTTTGAGTATCTTTGTCCTCATGTTCACGTGGCATTTCTCTCAATAGGCATCAGGTGAAGAGATGAAGGAATGGAGGGGAGGAAGAGGCCAACAGAAAACAAGGATGAGCACATTTTGCCTCTAACGTCATCACCACCTGCCATCAAGTGACTGTGAAAGGTTTGATGGAGTGTGTTTTAACTGTGGGGGGGTTGAATAGAGAGGAACGGACTCATGTGGACCTCAGCAGTACTTTGCAAAACAAACTGAGAGCAACTCACTGCTAGACTCAAACAGTCTAATGGCTTCCTCACAGTGGATTCAATGGAGAAAAGAAGCAGCTAGATGATAGTGAACACTGCCAGAAGAGCGATGGATTCTGGGATACTGGAGGACTCATTGCCTTTGTCTTATTCCTTCTCCAGACTATAAACCGCTCAGTGACTCGGATTATAAACTGGGTGGAATCCTTTCTAGAAACAGTGACTGGGATTAGTTTTTTGTACTCCAAGATTTACTCTTTGTCAGCAGAACACACTCTCTCTCTGTCTCACACACACACACACACACACACACACACATCCAAATATCCTCTTATTTTTATAATCTGTCTTTTTCTATAGATGTTTCCATTTCTGGTATGTTATCTGTATAAAGATGGGGGGAGACAGCGCTTCCTGACATGTTATTGATACTAATAAACTATTTATATGAAAACAAACTGGGCATGGTGATCATAAAAAGCGTTTAGAGGCCCCACAGTGCTTGTGTGAGTGAAAGAAGACTTTATTTTAAAAATACTGAACAGGCTTCTGTGTGTGCGTGTGTGTGCGTGTGTGTGTGTGTGAGTGAGAGAGATTATCTGGAGGATCATGATACTGACGGTAAAACCCCTGTGGATTTGTAACACACACATCCCCAAACCTTGCTCCATATACAACTGGATATGTTTATATGTTTTTACTTAATTCAAACTCAGGTGGAGGACATGACAATTGTCTGGGAGAAGAGGAAGGTAAATGTTTCCAGAGGCGACCTCATCCCATGACGTTGGGGAGAAGGTGACCTCATGTTAAAACACGACCCAGGCGTCAGCTGCTCACTTTGCTTCCACTCTCATTAGCGTTTGAGTGTGTGATGAGAAGCTCTTCTGCTCTGTGTGAAACCTCATAAAACGGTGTACATCATGTTCTTAGATGATCTTATTGTCTCAGCTCCATGGGATTGAGACAACAGACCAAACTTTAGTCAGTATAAAATCCTACACTGCAGCCTGGTTAGGTGTTTTTAAATGGTAGAAAATTGCAGCCATAGGTAAAAATTTGACTTTGCCCCATATTCATCATGGGTATAAGAATTCAAAAACATTAATTACTGAAATAGTTTAAAAAACAATTCTCAAATCAAACTTTATGGTAAATCAACGTCGATTAATACAGAACAAAAAGGTTGTGATTGTTATTTGATGGTTGTGTGCTTTGAAAAAGGTCTTTGACCAAAACGCCTGTTTCTTTTTTACATTTTATGTTCTAAACCAGAGGTGGGCAACGTGGGAAAGACCCAGGGGTTAAACGCTGGTACCTCAAGTTGTGGGTTCGAACCCTGTCTAATGTGTCACTGGGTACTTCAGGTTGATCAGACTTTAAATTGTCTGCAGGTGTGGATGTTTGTCAGTGATTGACTGCTAATGTTCTATACAGAATAAGCAGTTTAGATAATGGAGGAATGGAAAGACAGAAACACTTTTGTTACACAAAGTTATGATTTATGGCTGGAACTTTTGTTTTTTCATGTGAAATACTGGGAGCTTCCAATTTTTAAGCCTAAAATACCTTCAAATCAAACAATTCAACGAAGTAAAAATCTTAAGTCTTTAAACTGAGTCCACAATGAGGCCTTAATCTGTGACAAGTTTATTCCAACATAAACGTTATTTGTCATTCTGCCATGATTACACTAGAACCAGAACAAATTTTTGCTCATAATGCAAAAGTAAAATAGTTTTTATATAACAACTCTGGTTAGGGAAACACAGCCAATTAGTAAACAGCAAAATAAAGAGAAGATTGTTGGGTTTGTTTCATTTGGTGCTGAAAATGTTTTTTCTTCCCTCATCCAAACCTGAAGCCGAGGAGCTGAACCTCGTAGCTGTGAGGCCATTCCAACTCCTGCTGGCATCACACAACCCTGCTGTTTAGACTATTACGCTGCGGTTCCACGCAGCTTGCAGCCACCTCAAACAGCTCTTTATGTTTCTGATGTTAAAAGCTTATTAGGACATGCCTCAACAGCTGACTGCATTCACAACAAACAGAGAACAAAACAAATGTTTGTTGGCTGCGGTGGTGAGAAAGCAGAAGAGGCAGACAGCTGCTTGACATCATGCAGGCTTGAGGTTGCTTTGCATAAATTGCTTTGCTGGCATATGGCTCTTGATGGACTTGGTGTAATGTGTATTGGCCAACACTGTAACCAGAGCGGGTAGTTGGTGTAAATACATATTTCATAATTGAGTGGTTCTATGTGAGCTGCACAAAGACGACACTGTTGAAGACTTAATAAAAAATTGTTTTGGTTTTTGTTTTTTCTGTCAAATCTGCAGAAGCGAGAGACACGATGTAGTTTCATCAGTTGTATTCAGAGGATGCACCTAAACATCCAACATGTTAAAATATAAAACAGAAAGAATCATTTGGGTATTAAGGTCTGAAATCCAAAGACCAGTTGTTTGTGAGAGGAACAAGAAGAGAAGAGACAGATGGGGATAAGACTGTGTGTAACAGGGTCTGAAAGGTGAGAGGGAGGAAATAAAAATGCAGGAGGGAGAACAGTGTGTGTGTGTGTGTGTGTGTGTGTGTACTAGAAATATGGGTAAAAGTAGGTTTGTGTGTATAAAACACAGACAGAAACTCCATCTCTCTAAAGCTCAGCTAAGCAGATTAACAGCATGATAGCTAAAATGTTGAGCACACTGCAGGTCAAGTACAACCTGATATAAGCTGCTGGAAGTCCAACTCACCTCCTTTAGTGACAGATCTCAGGTCAGATTACCAAACCTGCATATTCTTACACTCAGCCATTGAAACTATACAAAGGAAGAGTTTGACATTATGAGAGATTCTTTGTGAGAAAGGTTCAAGGTGCTGATGTGTCCAGTCTTTGTGCTAAACCATGATAACCAGCTCCTGGCTCCAGCTTCATGTTTGCTGTACAAACTTAGAAGTCTGATCAATCTCCTCATTTATCATTCAGCAAAGAAACAAGTAGACAGTGTTATTAAATGTAATGCAGACATGAATGGGTCTGAATGATGAGGCTTACTGACTTTTAGGTGATCTCCTGACATTTGTTTAATGACTATGTTTTTCAGTTTTTTTATTCATGTTCCCCACAGGATGACATTAAATAATGATGATTTCCTCTACTGGCGTCATCAGGGCTAAATTTCAATACCTTACAACCAAATCCCTGCAGCGAGCCTCCACAGTACATTCAGCTTTGTGCTGTTGGCCCATGGTGGCACACTAACACACTAAACTGAGATGGAGAACTGACTTAAAGTCACTGGATCTGTGGTCAGGGAATTTTCATCATTTTGGCAGTGGACAACATGACTGGCCAGCATCCCGTCAGCGCATAACATTATTATCAACTCAGTGTCTTCTCGTCCTCCTACTGTCTGTCTTTACTGCGGTGATGTCAGCTTCAGTTTTGATTAAAAGTAAACAGTCTTCTCCTCCCTGATCTCCTCCTTTCATTTCCATGTGTCACACAGAGCTGCTTTATGAGGACTCATCTTACCAGATAAACACATCCATCTCCCACCATCAGACTCGTTCCCACCACTTGATACAGCAACGCTGAGGTTTGACATCATCAGATGAACATTTACTGCTGCGGAGCCAAGGCTGATGTTTTGTTGGTGGATCCTGCATCGAGGTTTGATTTACAGCCAGGTGACAGATTATAGGGGAAACTTCTTGACCCCTGTAGTGATGGGATCCAGTGACTCTGTTATGGGGTGGGGGGCATTTTGCTGGTGTGGTTTGGGTCCACTTGTTAGAGGGATGGGTCACTGTAAATCCATAAGTTGTTAAGTGCCTTGGGTGTCTTGAAGGATGCTATATAAATCAAAGTTATTATTATTCAGCTTTATCCTATAATGACACATATGCATCCTAATAGGAGTGGTCTCCTCCTGCACCCCCATCCACACTGAACGGTTTGATGAATATGAAAATAATGTGACTCATGTGCCGTGGCCTTCACAGTCAACAGGTCTCAGTCTGATTGAACACCTATGGGAGATTTTGGACCAAAATGTTAGAGATTGCTGCTTTTGGAAATATGGTGTCTGTCCCTCCAGTAGAGGTCAGAGACTTACTGAATCAATGCCAATGCACATTTAAACTGTTCTTGTGGCACATGGGAGCCCAGCGCTTCACTAAAACACTTTATGTTTGTTGTGTGTTTTTTCAGTAAACAGGAATACAATGAATGATTTCTGTCCAAAATGAAAAATGTTGGCATTAGAGAAGGTGAGAGAAGTGAAGGTAAGAGGTAGAAGAAACTAATTCTGAACTCCTGTGGCACAACCTTGGTATCCCATGATTTCCTCAATTCCCTTAATTTTCAAACATCCATATCCAGCTGTTGCACACATGTTTATAATGGAGACCAGCACTGGTGTTATTATATTGTCTTGTCACCCTCAAGGGTTCTTGTTTCTTCATGCGGCACTGTATGACAGTACATTTTTCTTGTAACGGAGCGTAACAAATGCATTTTTACATATTGGTCAAAGCCATTTCCTCTGTTATGGTGACTCCCCCTTCCTGTTTTCCTTCTTCAGGGCCTTCAGGTAAATCAGCTGGTATCAGTGCCAGGCTTTTCTCAGAATACAAACACACACACTGACAACAGATTTCTTGGTGTGTGTATTTTCACAACTTTATATTGACTTAGCCTGAATTTAAAATTTTGTCTCAAATCGTTATTTGAACGTGTGTTTGACAAGTTCTGGAGTCTAATGACTAAAAGGTTAATAGTTATTAGCCAGAGCTGTGTCTTAGTTTTCAGAGAATTAAAATCTATTCATCTTATTCAAACAACCATAACTAATTCACAAGCAACAGCAGCATGTTTAACAATCACTCCAGCACATCCCCTTCCGTTTAGAAGTCTAAAAGCAATAGGCTGAAAATATTTTTAACATTAATACTTGCTGATGATTGTTTTGGGAACCTGGCATCCTCCTTCTCTCATCTTTTGACACACACATTTTCTGTTTTTTGCCTTCGTCCCCTCTGTGCCTATAGCTCAGGTGGAGCTGTCCTTTAATTATTGGGTTGGGTGTTTCATCCCTATAGCTCCCATAGTTTAAGCGTCTCAGTGGGCAGGGTTGTGTTGAATAACTGAGGGCCTTTGTGATGCGTTTTATCTTAGTGAGGTTGAAAAACACTTCAAAAGGCTCATTAACATATCACCTGCTGGTTCCTTGTCTTGGGTTTGAGTGTCTCCTTATTTAATTTTAGGTGGAGATGCTCAATAATGTATTGTCAAAAAGAAACAGTTCCACTATGTGCACGTTTGTTAAAGCAATGGGTGTAAAAGTAACATGAAGAGTCACAAGTCACAAAGAGCTACATTTATACCAGTGCGGAAAATAAAAAAGAAAATCTCCTAATGCTGACCTACAGTGTGTTTAGCTCATAGGTTCATTCACATTTTTGCTGTGAAGTTTGTAAGTTCAGTTCTCAAATGTTGTCCATCATCCTGGTAGAGGAACATTTGTACATAACTGATCATTGTCAGATTCCTAGTTTTATTTTTAGTGAAATACTTAATTAGCACTATGAATGGCCTCAGTCATCCCTATCCTCTGAGACGTCTTTGTTTTAACTGAAATTTCAGGATTTTGACCTTGAGTCTGCTGCACGTTTGACTAAGAGCTTCTCCATCAGTCAAATTCCACCCAGTTCATTCATAGCCACTCACCACCTGCTCTGCTGTTTGACTTCAACACAGCTTTTCAAAGTCATAAACTTCTTTCACACACAAACACAACAAAAAGCTCTCCTGCTGGCAACCGCTCCAAATCACTCAACAAAATAAACCCCCTCCTCCGGCTCCTCGTCCCCCTCGTCGTCGTCTCCATCCCCTGCAGCTCCGCCATTGTCTTTGGCCCGGCCGAGCAAAGGGCCTGCTGTCGCTGCCGCTGAGTGTTTGTTGAGGTGCAAAGAGAAAAGCAGCAATGTGGCTGAAACAGTGGGAGGGAATGAGCTTGAGATGGGATAAGTGATTTTTGATTGACTCCCTTGGATTGTTAAGCACAAGGTGTGTGTGTGTGTGTGTGTGTGTGTGTGTGTGTCTTCGCTTCATTGGTGTCAAACACAGCTGAAATATTGTCACACAGTAAAATTACACAACATTAAGTCACATAACATAAAACAGCTTTGACTCTGTCTCTACCATGTTTTGCAGGAGTGACGTCGTGTGTGAAGATTAAGCCCAATGTCACATGGAGCTGTAGGCAAAGTCTATGTATGGTAGTTATTTTTATGTCAGTGTAGCATGTTCTCTCACTGTAATCCTTCTGTGCTTGCATCCTCATTTACCACAGGGCCACTAAGAGCCACTGTGATGCCAGAGGAGAGCGAGCACATCTGTATGAAAGATAATATTTAGAGCCTGAATCATTGCTGTACATGTGAGACAAGAGCTCTCCTGATCCATTTCGTATGTAGAGTCGCACATTAACACGTGGACATTTTTAACTGGGTGCTTATAGGGGATGCTTATATAATATGAAGTGTAGTAGAGGAAATTTGACATTTGACTGCATAGACATTCATGACTTCAGAGACAAACGCTTCTGATTTTCATGTGCTCCCAGACTTGTGTTTAATATTGCAAAGTCATCCAATGAAGGCTCAGCGCTCTCAGTGGATGTAAGTGGTAAAAAAAAAAGAGAAAAAGACGTTAATAGACTGAAAGGGGGAAAGGGCTCATGAAGAGCTGGATATAAAGGTGGGGGTAGGCAGGGGCCACTGAGCCAATCGTAAATCTGGTTTTATTACTGAATGAGCATTAAGGGAGCAGATGCATGCTTCAGTAAACTGAGTTTTTCACAAGCAGGAGGTTCAAACCATTCTGCAGTCTGACAGTTTGATGATTTCCCACACCACTAACAGGCAAGTTAATCATTTTTCTTCTTTACTTAACCTGGTTTGTCCCACTTGGATCACAAATTTTGCCTTCAAAGGAAACTAAGAGAAATCATTCACATAAGAACTATCAATATTTCAGCTGGGTAAAGCACCACTAGGGAAAGAGAAACATGTTCTGATACTACAGTGCTTGTGATTTGTTGACTCTGCTTAAAAGAAATGAATGATCATCACATGACTAAAGCCAGTGAATGCGTTTCATTCAAGTCTGCATTAAAGAAGGTCTGACTTCAGAGAAAAAGCCACACTGTGACCCAATGAACACCACAATGACTCCCCTCTTTATTACCCATAAAGTCTCCTTTTCAATCCCCTGAGAGGCGCAAAGGACTTTTCCTGCACAAGTGGTGTTTTCAGTGTCTGTGTGTTTAATGTGGAGCATTTCTTATACTGTTTGACTCGTCATATGTTGCTAACAACATGTCAGTAAGATATTTGTCCGTTTGGTGAGCGATGAAAGGATGATTCTTCAGGTGTTAGGGTGAAAGAGTGATTCTTCAAGTGTTAGGGTGAAAGAGTGATTCTTCAGGCGTTAGGGTGAAAGAGTGATTCTTCAGGCGTTAGGGTGAAAGAGTGATTCTTCAGGCGTTAGGGTGAAAGAGTGATTCTTCAGGCGTTAGGGTGAAAGAGTGATTCTTCAGGCGTTAGGGTGAAAGAGTGATTCTTCAGGCGTTAGGGTGAAAGAGTGATTCTTCAGGTGTTAGGGTGAAAGAGTGATTCTTCAGGTGTTAGGCTGAAAGAGTGATTCTTCAAGTGTTAGGGTGAAACAGTGATTCTTCAAGTGTTAGGGTGAAAGAGTGATTCTTCAGGTGTTAGGGTGAAAGAGTGATTCTTCAGTCGTTAGGCTGAAAGAGTGATTCTTCAAGTGTTAGGATGAAACAGTGATTCTTCAAGTGTTAGGGTGAAAGAGTGATTCTTCAAGTGTTAGGGTGAAAGAGTGATTCTTCAGGTGTTAGGGTGAAAGAGTGATTCTTCAGTCGTTAGGGTGAAAGAGTGATTCTTCAGTCATTAGGGTGAAAGAGTGATTCTTCAGGTGTTAGGCTGAAAGAGTGATTCTTCAAGTGTTAGGGTGAAAGAGTGATTCTTCAGGATAGGTGTTAGGGTGAAAGAGTGATTCTTCAGGTGTTAGGGTGAAAGAGTGATTCTTCAGGTGTTAGGGTGAAAGAGTGATTCTTCAGGATAGGTGTTAGGGTGAAAGAGTGATTCTTCAGTCGTTAGGGTGAAAGAGTGATTCTTCAGTCGTTAGGGTGAAAGAGTGATTCTTCAGGCGTTAGGGTGAAAGTGATTTTTCAGGCGTTAGGGTGAAAGAGTGATTCTTCAGTCGTTAGGGTGAAAGAGTGATTCTTCAGTCGTTAGGGTGAAAGTAATTCTTCAGGTGTTAGGGTGAAAGAGTGATTCTTCAGGTGTTAGGGTGAAAGAGTGATTCTTCAGTCGTTAGGGTGAAAGAGTGATTCTCCAGTCGTTAGGGTGAAAGAGTGATTCTTCAGGCGTTAGGGTGAAAGAGTGATTCTTCAGGCGTTAGGGTGAAAGAGTGATTCTTCAGTCGTTAGGGTGAAAGTGATTCTTCAGGCGTTAGGGTGAAAGAGTGATTCTTCAGTCGTTAGGGTGAAAGTGATTCTTCAGGCGTTAGGGTGAAAGAGTGATTCTTCAGGTGTTAGGGTGAAAGAGTGATTCTTCAGGTGTTAGGGTGAAAGAGTGATTCTTCAGGCGTTAGGGTGAAAGTGATTCTTCAGGCGTTAGGGTGAAAGTGATTCTTCAGTCGTTAGGGTGAAAGTGATTCTTCAGGCGTTAGGGTGAAAGAGTGATTCTTCAGGTGTTAGGGTGAAAGAGTGATTCTTCAGGCGTTAGGGTGAAAGTGATTCTTCAGGCGTTAGGGTGAAAGTGATTCTTCAGGCGTTAGCGTGAAAGTGATTCTTCAGTCGTTAGGGTGAAAGTGATTCTTCAGGCGTTAGGGTGAAAGAGTGATTCTTCAGGTGTTAGGGTGAAAGAGTGATTCTTCAGGTGTTAGGGTGAAAGAGTGATTCTTCAAGTGTTAGGCTGAAAGAGTGATTCTTCAGGATAGGTGTTAGGGTGAAAGAGTGATTCTTCAGTCATTAGGGTGAAAGAGTGATTCTTCAGGTGTTAGGCTGAAAGTGATTCTTCAGGTGTTAGGGTGAAAGAGTGATTCTTCAGGATAGGTGTTAGGGTGAAAGAGTGATTCTTCAGTCGTTAGGGTGAAAGAGTGATTCTTCAGGTGTTAGGGTGAAAGAGTGATTCTTCAGGCGTTAGGGTGAAAGAGTGATTCTTCAGGCGTTAGGGTGAAAGAGTGATTCTTCAGGCGTTAGGGTGAAAGAGTGATTCTTCAGGCGTTAGGGTGAAAGAGTGATTCTTCAGGTGTTAGGATGAAAGAGTGATTCTTCAGGATAGGTGTTAGGGTGAAAGAGTGATTCTTCAGTCGTTAGGGTGAAAGAGTGATTCTTCAGGCGTTAGGCTGAAAGAGTGATTCTTCAGGTGTTAGGGTGAAAGAATGATTCTTCAGGTGTTAGGGTGAAAGAGTGATTCTTCAAGCGTTAGGGTGAAAGAGTGATTCTTCAGGCGTTAGGGTGAAAGAGTGATTCTTCAGGCGTTAGGGTGAAAGAGTGATTCTTCAGGCGTTAGGGTGAAAGAGTGATTCTTCAGGTGTTAGGGTGAAACAGTGATTCTTCAGGTGTTAGACTGAAAGAGTGATTCTTCAAGTGTTAGGATGAAACAGTGATTCTTCAAGTGTTAGGGTGAAAGAGTGATTCTTCAAGTGTTAAGATGAAAGAGTGATTCTTCAGGTGTTAGGCTGAAAGAGTGATTCTTCAGGATAGGTGTTAGGGTGAAAGAGTGATTCTTCAGTCGTTAGGGTGAAAGAGTGATTCTTCAGTCGTTAGGGTGAAAGTAATTCTTCAGGTGTTAGGGTGAAAGAGTGATTCTTCAGTCGTTAGGGTGAAAGAGTGATTCTTCAGGCGTTAGGGTGAAAGAATGATTCTTCAGGTGTTAGGGTGAAAGAGTGATTCTTCAGGATAGGTGTTAGGGTGAAAGAGTGATTCTTCAGTCATTAGGGTGAAAGAGTGATTCTTCAGGCGTTAGGGTGAAAGAGTGATTCTTCAGGTGTTAGGCTGAAAGAGTGATTCTTCAAGTGTTAGGCTGAAAGAGTGATTCTTCAGGATAGGTGTTAGGGTGAAAGAGTGATTCTTCAGGTGTTAGGGTGAAAGAGTGATTCTTCAGGTGTTAGGGTGAAAGAGTGATTCTTCAGTCGTTAGGGTGAAAGAGTGATTCTTCAGGTGTTAGGGTGAAAGAGTGATTCTTCAGGCGTTAGGGTGAAAGAGTGATTCTTCAGGCGTTAGGGTGAAAGAGTGATTCTTCAGGTGTTAGGATGAAAGAGTGATTCTTCAGGATAGGTGTTAGGGTGAAAGAGTGATTCTTCAGTCGTTAGGGTGAAAGAGTGATTCTTCAGGCGTTAGGGTGAAAGAGTGATTCTTCAGGTGTTAGGGTGAAAGAGTGATTCTTCAGGTGTTAGGGTGAAAGAGTGATTCTTCAGGATAGGTGTTAGGGTGAAAGAGTGATTCTTCAGGTGTTAGGGTGAAAGAGTGATTCTTCAGGCGTTAGGGTGAAAGAGTGATTCTTCAGGCGTTAGGGTGAAAGTGATTTTTCAGGCGTTAGGGTGAAAGAGTGATTCTTCAGTCGTTAGGGTGAAAGAGTGATTCTTCAGTCGTTAGGGTGAAAGTGATTTTTCAGGTGTTAGGGTGAAAGAGTGATTCTTCAGTCGTTAGGGTGAAAGAGTGATTCTTCAGTCATTAGGGTGAAAGAGTGATTCTTCAGGCGTTAGGGTGAAAGTGATTTTTCAGGCGTTAGGGTGAAAGAGTGATTCTTCAGTCGTTAGGGTGAAAGAGTGATTCTTCAGTCGTTAGGGTGAAAGTAATTCTTCAGGTGTTAGGGTGAAAGAGTGATTCTTCAGTCGTTAGGGTGAAAGAGTGATTCTCCAGTCGTTAGGGTGAAAGAGTGATTCTTCAGGCGTTAGGGTGAAAGAGTGATTCTTCAGTCGTTAGGGTGAAAGAGTGATTCTCCAGTCGTTAGGGTGAAAGAGTGATTCTTCAGGCGTTAGGGTGAAAGAGTGATTCTTCAGTCGTTAGGGTGAAAGAGTGATTCTCCAGTCGTTAGGGTGAAAGAGTGATTCTTCAGGCGTTAGGGTGAAAGAGTGATTCTTCAGGTGTTAGGGTGAAAGAGTGATTCTTCAGTCGTTAGGGTGAAAGTGATTCTTCAGGCGTTAGGGTGAAAGAGTGATTCTTCAGTCGTTAGGGTGAAAGTGATTCTTCAGGCGTTAGGGTGAAAGAGTGATTCTTCAGGTGTTAGGGTGAAAGAGTGATTCTTCAGGTGTTAGGGTGAAAGAGTGATTCTTCAGGCGTTAGGGTGAAAGTGATTCTTCAGGCGTTAGGGTGAAAGTGATTCTTCAGTCGTTAGGGTGAAAGTGATTCTTCAGGCGTTAGGGTGAAAGAGTGATTCTTCAGGTGTTATGGTGAAAGAGTGATTCTTCAGGTGTTAGGGTGAAAGTGATTCTTCAGGCGTTAGGGTGAAAGTGATTCTTCAGGTGTTAGGGTGAAAGAGTGATTCTTCAGGTGTTAGGGTGAAAGTGATTCTTCAGGCGTTAGGGTGAAAGAGTGATTCTTCAGGTGTTAGGGTGAAAGTGATTCTTCAGGCGTTAGGGTGAAAGTGATTCTTCAGGTGTTAGGGTGAAAGAGTGATTCTTCAGGTGTTAGGATGAAAGAGTGATTCTTCAGGATAGGTGTTAGGGTGAAAGAGTGATTCTTCAGTCGTTAGGGTGAAAGAGTGATTCTTCAGGTGTTAGGATGAAAGAGTGATTCTTCAGGATAGGTGTTAGGGTGAAAGAGTGATTCTTCAGGCGTTAGGGTGAAAGAGTGATTCTTCAGGTGTTAGGGTGAAAGTGATTCTTCAGGTGTTAGGGTGAAAGTGACTCTAACTCTACAGAGGTCTACAGAGTCTACAGTCCACTTCAGTAGTAAATGTAATGACTGCTAAACACTGACATGCTAGCATTAAAGAGATAAAAACCAGATATAAGAGAAGGAGAAAAGTCACAGGTAGAAGGACAGAATCAGACAGGACAGGAAGACGACAGGAAACATGCCTTTGCATCAATCAACCAACCCTTTTCCCAGCAGCTCTCCTGCCTCAGAAGAGGTAGACTGTTAATAACAAGACAAAATGATCTGAGGTGTTTCACAAGTCTTTTCTCTGTTTCCACATCAGGGTCTGCTCCTGACCTTTGACTCACAACCCCTTGACCTCGGCTTTGTCCAGCCATCAGGTGCCAGCTTGCTTTCCAGAGGGATCGGGATTCCTTCAAGATGCTCTTGCCTGTGGGGGTTTAGTATTGTCTTTCCCCAACAAAGAAGGAAAAATCACCAATCACACTCCTGTGTCCATACCCTGTGACCATCACTGCAGGCACGCACAGTTTATTTCTCCTTGCACATGGTTTTCATCATTTCTCTGTCCTTTGACTTCTCACATCCAATTTCACACGTCTCTCCTGGCATGATAAGACGACTGCCAGAGAATTTTGGATATGGTGCAGATAAAGACATCAAAACATATGAAGGAAAATATTAAATATTTCCACC
Source organism: Mastacembelus armatus (assembly GCF_900324485.2). Taxonomy (NCBI): domain Eukaryota; kingdom Metazoa; phylum Chordata; class Actinopteri; order Synbranchiformes; family Mastacembelidae; genus Mastacembelus; species Mastacembelus armatus. The sequence goes on from NC_046633.1 coordinate 2,967,046, forward strand.
TCCCTCTTTCCCTCCTCTTTGTAAGTGAGATCAAAGTTTTACCACTCTCATGCAGAATTATCTTGCTTTATGAATATTTTGCAGGTTCCATCACAAATTATATTTGCCCACTGGTTTTGATAAGGCTGTCCTCCTCAACAGGAATTTATATGATACATGCCTCCCCTTCCTGTCCTTCTGTCCTTCTCTCTTCACTATACATAATAACAGCATCAAGACTTAAGTCCAGGGATTGAGGCGAATCATCCCTGACTTCAAAACACAAGATATCCATCTTGGCAATGGTGAATTTATGCCTTGTTTTCACATTGGCAAAGTCACAGAGACGTCTCTCTCTGTTCTGCTTTGTTCTCTGTCCCCTCTGCCCTCCAACTATTTCTTTTTCCACCTTGTTCTCTCACCGAGGCCTGCCCTTTTCTTCCCGGCCGACCAGAAGAGCACAATATGTGGGATCAAACAGTGGGAAGTGAAGAGGAAAGTGAGGATTAAGGCCAGGAGATTTCTGAGAAACATTCATAAAGTGGAGCTATGAAGGTGAGGGAGAGAGGGGCGCTCAGGACAGTGGGTAAGAGAGAAGAAAGGCGACTGAGAGGCAGGTAAGGTATGAGACAGCATTTAGAGTTCATTAGTTTTAATAAGCTTTATAATAACTAACGTACATGTGGCTGAAGGGCAACCATTAAGGTGATCAGTAAATCAGCTAAAGAACTTGCCTTTTAGATATGATTTATTTATTGAATCTACTTTAAATTTAGGGAAAGCCTCCTTTTTAAGAGTTTCCTTGCCAAAATGGGCAGTAGCCTCACAACATATACACACAGGAACATGAACTTTGAGGGATCTAGCAAAAAAATCAAAGGCCAGAAGATGTTATGCAGAGATGACAGGTCATTTTATGGAAGGCTTTGCTGGGATTTTCAGGGGCCCATGTGAGTGAAGGATGATGATGCCAGGTTATGAGCTGTCATGCATTCAGACACTACCGTGCCTGGCAAAGTAAGTCCTGCACAGATGTGGACCTGGGATCACAGCCATACTAAAGACTTCTCTCTGTACTTGATTCCTCATCCTTCTTCCACTGCATGGGAAGGTGGCAGGTTGGCCTGTAGGTGCACAGGTAAATAAATATGTGGAAGGTCATGGACAGGAAACTTTATTCCAGCTGTGAACTATAGACGACTGCTGTTCAATCTGTCATGAACACCAAAGGGCTGACGTGCAGGAGGCTGGTTCTATGCACAATAGTGACCTTTGTAAAGAGACATGTGGGGTTAAAAGCAAAAGTTCCTACTTTTTGGATAAGAACCAACACAACTGTACCAAGTGTAGCCAAGGAAATCTTTGTTGTCTGTCATAAAAACTTTGACCAAACAAAAGCTTTTCTCCTGAAATGCTCAGGAAGTTATAAGATATATAAGTTTTACATACAGCTCTAAACATTTTTACATTAATAACTCCAGTCCTCTTTATGGTCCTCTTCCTCACCTCTCCATCACAATGTCTTTCTTATCCACATCCACATCCCACATCCTCTACACTCAATGAACTTTTGATCCTCATATGTTCATCCCTTCTTTCCAAAATGACTCTTTATCTTTTTATCTTCACAGCAGTTCCTCTCTAATCTCCGCTCTACCGCTTTACTTTCAAACATCTGTTGCTGTTTTAGGAATGCATCATCAGTTTGAATTTGTTAAGGCTGTTTTTCTTTGTACAGAACTTTTCATTAGAAGAAAACCTTAACTTCATTCCTCTTTTAAGATGATTTAGGCCAGGAGCCTATTAGTTTAACTGCTTCTACTATATATGTTTACAGGTACCTGCACCCACTGGTTCAGTAGCCAAAAGAACAACATCATAAGGAAAATCACCACATTAGTTATTAGGTATTAATGCATAAGGAGATAATTTTGCCAAGTAAAAGTGTGTAACTACAAAGCAGAGTGAAGCTTGGTGCACTCCACAGGGGATTCCTAAAGTATGTGTCGCGTAAGTTAAACAGTATATGTTAGAAATATTAATGCTACTAAAAATTGGCATTTAAAAATATGAGAAACAATAAATATTGTTTTCAGATGCAAGAGGCAGGTGAGAAAAAGCATCAACAAACCCACTGTGCACTGCCTGCCCAACACCAAACAGCAGGCAGACTGACAGACAAAGTCTGATGGTGAATATTGAGTTAATATTGGCAGTATGTTAAAACAGGGAGCTGGAAGTGTAGACGGGCCAAACTTATTTCACCAAACTATGAAAGTAATACGTCACTGTGATCACTGTGTATCTCAGTGCAGCTTAATTACAGCGAAAAATTCCAAAATGGTGAAACTTGAAGTTTCTTTGTGTGTTTTCTGCAGTATCTTACCAAGTAGTTTGGACCAACAAAATGACCGGCATTATGCTGAGAGTGTTTTGCTCTTGAATGTGATGGTGAAAAGAATAGCTTGCTTGTGGGTCTGCTCTTTCATGAGGTACTAAATAAAGAGGAAAATTTCAGACCCGTGTGTAATAAATGGGTTCAGTTGCTTTGGGGCTGTGGTTAAAAAAAAATGGAAATTTGTGCCAATCTGTCTTTCTCATTTTCACACTTGGTCAGACAGAAGGAATTGTGGGTATATGTGGGTTGTTTGGACCATGTCACAAAAACACTTTAAACTGACAGGGGAATGCGTTGTCACATCAGCACACGGTTGGCTGGCTTGACAACCAACTTTTCTTTTCTCTTTAGATTTCCGTTCTTTACGGAGGCCAGGGAGCGGTGAGAAGACTTCACCAAGAACAATACAAGTCAAGTGTGCAATTACATCTTCACCTGTTGACAAAACAGCTCGGAGAAAGTAACATCCTGCCAAGTCTTGTGTTTTCAGCCGTGTTTTCCCTCCCACCTCCTTGGCAAACATCTATCATCCCTTTCTAACTCCCTCACTAATGGAGCCTTGCTCGATTCAGTATGAGACTTAAGTGAACTTGTCAGAGTCAGAAGCCTTTCCAAAAGATAAAAAGAACCTTTGGTGGTCCCCGTCAAGGTGGGACAGAAGAAAAGGAAGAGGAGACAGAGGCAGTGACAGCACTAATGCCAGGAGAAGACTTACATACCTCAACCCTACTTTGTTGCAGTTTCTCTCTTTGTTTTGAACTTGTTTTTGCTTTACTCTTTTGTGATGAAGTATCACAAATATGGCATGACCTGAGTGAATTCTTCCTCTGTCAACAACACAACGGTCAATGACCTATAGCCAGAGGCGGCACTCAGTTAGGCCCTTCCCCTGCATGGTTCAGCTGTCACCTGAGGGGAGGAGAGGTCAGAAATGACAGGGTGGACAGGGTTTGGATGATGAAGTGTCCCAAAGCCTCGAGCCCTGAGCTTCAGGCAGGTCTTTGGTCTGAACGACCAGCAGGCGTCTTTGTTACAGAGCTGATGGGGAGATAGAGACTTACTGAGAAATGGATGGTTGGAACTATGGGAGTGGTCTCCATGTGCAGATAGGTGGGATTTGTTTGGTGTATTTCTCCCAAAGGTACCTGCTGCTCCTATTCTCATGCCCATACTCACCTTATTTCAGAGCATCACATCGACTCTGGTCACACACATGGTGCAACTTCTTAGGTCTGATCATACAGGTCAAATTTGGAGGTTTCATCAAGTGGTTGTGAGGTGTCTCAGGTCCTGTGTGAGTTCTCTCAGTGAAGTTACTGTACAGCAGCTCCATGACGAGAGAATGAATAAAATATGAAGCGGGACGGTGTTGAAAACAAACAGTTTACCAACTGAGATTTTTCTGAACACAGCTTTTTAAAAGTATGTGATGAAGTCCATAACTAACTAGTATTGGGAGTCCTTGTGAAAACAACTTAAGAAAACATATTAATGTTCATTAGTGCATGTACACCATGTTCCCAGGATCTGGGAGAAGCCGTCCAAATTGGCCAGGACAAGTTTGGCCTGGGGAAGAGTCCTGGGACCAGCCCAGTCCACAAGTTTCAGAGTGGGTGGCCTCTTCCAGATCTGCACGTTTTCATATGCCATGCATCATGGACATACACTAACAGGCACAACACACGTACACAAAATATACAGAGTGTTCCACTTATTGAGAGCTTTTATCAGTTAATATGAAAATGTTTTCCCTGTGGAAACCACCAATTGGCTAACCACAAACATTCTCCTTAAACTGGGAGCCCAACTGGCGAACGCTTTGAACAATCAACCACAAGACGTCACCACGCTGTTGAAAAGGCTTTGGGGCTGAGACTGAGAGAGGGATGGTGGCTGGTGGAGTGATAGAAGGATAAAAACAGAATCAAGGAAGAAGAGAGTTAGGCAAGGATTTTACCAGAAAGATGGTTTTCCATAAAGGCATCACTAAGGTTCCTATTCATTAGTGTCTTTGAGCTATTTTTATTCAGGAGAATATGATAATATGAGCTGGTTTACTTGGTTGGTTGGGACCTAAACAAAATGCATGAAGACAGTCCTTAGCAGGAGCTCTTTGAACACAGTGAGATAACAGCAAATTGATTTGCAGTTTTATACTCTCTCTGTTCACTCTCATTAGCACTTACATTGGTTGCTGCTATTTTCAGTGAGAAATCTTCTAAAAGCCCCTCAAACCGCTGGAAAAGCAGTTCTTAGCAACGAGTTTGGGAACATAGAAGAAAATCAAACAGCAAAAAAATCAAATATTTTCCACCAGTGATGGTGGAGACAAAACATCATCAGGTAGTCACATACAGGACTCCAAGTGATTGCTGATCATGCTCCGCATCTGCAGGAGGAGAAACTAAGCAAATATGGGACAAGAAGTTTTGCCATTAATACCCTGTAGACATTATGCTAACTAAAGGTTCCAACAGGTTAGTTCATAGGCCATTAAACACAAACAAGACCTGGATATACATGTTGTAATTGTAGTCCTGCACGAATGTTGATGTTGTTTTGCTACATAGTGTTTTACCTGATTGGAGGCAATGCAGACCACAACAAAATGCTAACTTCAAAAACCTACATTGTCCATCATTCATGTAGTCTTTGTTCTGTCTCTGTCTCTTCCCCTTTCTATCCCACACACACACACACACACACACACACACATGTAATACCTCCTCAGCACAGTATATTGGTGGCAATAATTTGCTTTGGGCCAAAACCCTGAAGTCCTACTGGTGGTTCAACCCTTTTGAAACTTCAGATATGCATCAGACACACACACACACACACACACACACACACTGGCTAGCGTTTGGGAAGAAGAGAATTAGACGGAGCCACAAAGACATTTACGAGCAGCCCCATGGCAGACATCATCCAAACAGGGCTGATGCCACAGAACCGCAGGGGCAGAGAAACCCTCCATCTGTTGACTCCGCAGATTAGTGACTTAATACAAGCACACAAAGGCTGCCTTTCTTTCAGCTGCACTCAGGGAATATGCAGAAGGAGCAATGATTATATAATCTATTTTCTTTTATTCTTGGTGTAGGAGCTCCACTGTATTTTGCTCAACTTTAACAATGGCCATAAAAGAAAAGAGCAAAGCCAACATGCTGTAAAGGAGACCTTTTCAAAGCATGTGTGCTTGTTCCATCTTTTGATTTGTGCTTTATTATATTTATAATTGATGCAATATTGATTAATAAGTTATATTTCTATCAAATGAAAATATTTTGTATCACCTGTGAATCATTTTGCTTTAAAAAGTGTATCTTACAGGCTACCTTTGAAACTGCAGGTTTTCCTCTCCAATTTAAAATGAAATCATGTAAGACTGGACATTGTTTAGCTGATCATTATTAAAGAGAGCTGCAGCTTCATTTTCTACTTAAAAAACCTGCCCAAGATTCAAAGCATCATGCTTCACAGTTCAAATGGGATTTCAACGGCCTGAAATAACAACACCTCATAGAAATGCATAGATCCTGCTATGAAGGCCAAGCCAGGCCCAAGTGGCATTGTCCAGTTCCACAAAGCCTCAAATCCCAATTGAAAACCAGGGATGACTAGTGCAAACCCGGGGTCAGGACATGACTGACAACACCATCATTCATTGTTGTTCCAAAAATGAGTGGAATAACTCCATCATTTATAGCAACTATACTGATGGGAGACATAACATCAACCCAGAGCCACTTATATGATCCCTGATTTTTTACAGCACATTTGCTTTCCAGTGCTTCAGTTCCTCTTGTCCTGTAATTTGATGTTATGATTCAGTACATGAGGTCATTACTGTTTGATTGGCATTTGATGCATGACTTAAGCAGAAGAATGAAATGATGTGATCAAGGGAGGACACAGGCCTGGAACCAGGCAGTGTAAACCCAAAGTACTCCCAAAGGAACCTAGACTCATATTAATGATCAAAGCAGAAAGGGGCGACCTACATGCAGCTGGGAGGATACACTATCCCATCATGTCATGTTACCGTACATGTCAGTGACACCAAGTGATGAGAAGAAAAGTGTTTGTCATAGATGCTATACTTCAATAACAGACATGCTGTATGGACAAAGTTAGCACCTGCCCTGTAAAAAAGCATTTAGTCACTAAAGGACAGCAGGTTGGTGCGGTGGTTAGCACCGTCGCCTCACAGCAAGTAGGATCCAGGTTTGAATCCTGTTCGACCTTGAGCTGTTCCGTGTGGAGTCTGCATGTTCCCCCTGTGCCTCTGTGGGTTTTCTTCATGTACTGCGGCTCCCACACTCTAAAGACGCGTATGTTCAGCTTATTGGTGACTCTAAATTGCCCACAGTCCTGTTCTGGCTGGAACAACATCAGAAAGGACAGAGATGAACTTTGAAAAGTGACAAACTTTTTCTTTCTTAAACATCAAAAGCTCTGACTACATTTTAATTAAACTAACATCACCATGGATAAATGCTGCTTTTGGTAAAGAGGTCATTTTTATTATCATGCAAATAGGTGCTGCTTGATGGCTGAATGGGAGTACATGTTCTCGAACAGGGAGATACTGTGAGACCATTCAGTAATTCAGTAGCACAGTCTGTAACCACAACAGCCACATCATCTCCATAACAGAGGGGAGTGTGGAGTGTCATGCTGGACATGGGCTGACTTCTGCTTTCTCTCTCTCTTGCTGCTGATATGTGCTCTGCCCTCGAGCGATATCAACAGCTGTGTGTCTCTGAAAGATGAACGCGAGATGTTCAGCTTCCTGTGCCTGTGAGATCACTGTCATTACAGACTGGACACACACACCCAGAAGTAGCACGCTGCAAATCGATTATGTTCCAAAGGCTGTAAAATCAACCGCAACATTAAAAAAAAACATCCCTGCATGTGATCTGCCTTCCTCCGTGTCTCTGATGATTTTTTGTGACATGGAAATGTCACAGTGGTTGTGGGGGAGAGGATGAGACATCACAAGGGCACGATCTCATGATTCCCACATCCTTAGCCAAAACAGCCAATAGAATAAAGGAGGACTACAGAGCAGGGCTGCAGGGGACATTGGTATTCTTCAATTAATTTTATATATATCATTCATGTGTAATAAAATTAGATAGCAGGGTGTATTTTTAAAACTTTGTTCATACTATGTGCAAAGAAAATATGTCAACACAATCAAACACTGTGTCACTGTGTGTTACAGACGTAACCCCAGCACAGTCATTACAGCAGGCTTGAACCCAGCGCTTTACGACAACGTGATGGGGTTTTGTGTGTGTGTGGGTGTAGAGACGAAAGAGTAGGCGTACAGAGGGGCTGAGGGAAGATTGACACCCCTGCCCCACCTCCCACTGATAGCATGTCTTGACCTCAGACCCTCAATCTCCATAACTGGAGAGATTAAAAATCAAAGAAGGATAATCAGCCACATGTGAGGAGAAAATACTTAAAAGGGCGAACGTAAACTTATCACTGAGCATATTTTACCTGTCATCATTCACATGCACACACTAATGGTGTGTGTATGCCTCTGGATATGAACCAGTCTGTGTTAGAACTCAGATATTGGAAGTTGGAACTTAAGCTTTATTGAGATAAGAAACATTTCTCACAGCGATATTTACATTACTGAGTGGCACACGGCACCTTCTTCTGGCAAAACATGCCACACAGACACACACAGCTGGGATGCTGTTTTGCAGGTCGTCTTGGAGACGGTGAGGAATGAGCGAGATGGCGGGGCAGAAGGAGAGAAACTCTGAGAGAGCGTGAGCCTCTCTTTCGTCAGGTCACACACACACTGACATCCAGTCAACATGCTCACCTCTAAAAACTGACCTAACTCCAGACATGACAGTCTTGATCTATGGTCTATTATTCACATCAATGAACAGCACTGCTTTATCTGCTCAAGTAAATATGAGAGGAATAAGTATGGCTTATATATGTAGAAATCTAACATCATAACTGTGACACTTTGTTAGTGACCAAAACTGCATTTGGTCTCCTGCACTGCTTATTACTAGAAATCTACATTTTAGCTGGAAATATATTACGACTAACGTTTTGTATAATACTTACTAATTTATTTTATTGTGGTTTTATCTTAAGAGTTGGAATGTGGCTTTTTGGTTGATGTTGCAAGTGCTACATCCTAAAAAAATGACTTTAACCGCTGTAGAGAGCTGTATGTAACTGTGGATGTCATATTTATTTTTCTGCGTCGCTGATTTGGTTGAGTGTTGTTGGCCATGAAACTGAAGATTTCACTGACTAAGTTAAGTTGTTGGAACTGATAACTTGAGGTAACTCTGGCATTCTGTCATTTTATGAAGTGTTTTAGAAAAGATGGACCATTATTCTCATCCCACCACCTTGTCAGTGTCCTTCAAACCCTTGGACTAAAAGTCAATCAAAGCCTTGATGTTGATAGATTAGAGTCTGGCTGCTCCAGGGAACCCAGTGACCCCTTATTCTTTTATGTAAACACTTCAGCTGCAAATCAGTCTCAGAATAACATACAGGTCATGCTGACTGGCACAGATCAGTGACGCCACCTGCTGCCTCTAGGGTGGATGAGTAAGGGTCTTTCAAATAAATCGCTCTTCTACCTTTACCCATTATATGAAATAGTGAGAAACAAAAACCTATAATATAATAACCTTTATATTGATGCTTTTAGTCATTTAGGATCTGAACGTTTACCAACAATGTATTTTGTATGCAATATATTACATAGGCTGCAAACACTCCTACTTCACATATGACACATAAACAGACAGTACAGTTGTGTACAAATTACACTTTAGTCAAATTTTCTCACCATTGGTTTGTTGTAGTTGAACTTACACTTTAATCATCCTTATAAGTTCTTACTGTTTGATGCTATCACTTAACTCTACACGACTAACGCGTCTCCTCCCCCTATGCGTTTGTGTATGCTTTTAATTTGAAAAGTCTAACTACAGTAAACAGTACAGTTTTTCCATCTGAACTTCAGTGTAGTACAAGTATACTATATTATTTAAATAATTGAAGAATAATAACTAATACTCTAAAATAGTGCTTCACTGAATATTATGGTTATTTTTAATTTGGTAAATTTTAATAACCCGCACATGCGCAGACCAGCGGTAACGCCGGTAGTGACGTGAAAATGGCGTCCTCCGTCTCCCGGCTGACTACACGCTGGTTAGCAGCATCAGTTTCTTTCGGACACCGTCCCGCTCGTTTTCTGGTTGTCTCCGCCAGACATGCAGCAGTTTATCCGGCCTCGATACCGCAGACACCTCGGGCAGGGACGGCGCTCAGTCCGGGCTCCTGGAGACACGGAAACGCGGTGACATTGGGAGGACTGACAGGTGAGATGCTAAATGTTAGCACAACATTAGAGAGTTCGGCCCTCTGACGCTTTTTAATGCCAAATGTCCAGCAAAGACCCAGTGGTCTAGACCCTGTGAGGTGCAGGATCAGACTTTGAGGGATGCTTGGCCCCCCAAGAGGGAATGTGGCCCCAATAAAGGACCTTATGTCTGGGGGTCTTTCTGGACACTAAACCCTGCGCTCTCCTTCTCTGTGCTGTCAACAAATAGCAAACTTAACATCCAGTCACAGAGTCTATGATGTACAGTATGAACTGATCCAAACAAACAGTCTCTCTGTTATTATACTGCCTAGATTACCCATCAGCCATCAGGTTGTAGTCCTAATGTTAATCCTTCTCTCGTTCTCAGCATTAAGATGTCCCCATGTCACTGCCTGCCACTCCTTCCACACCAGCAGCAGAGTGGCAAACAAGGAGGACTTCTACGAAGTCTTAGGTGTCTCCCGCACTGCGTCACAGAAAGACATCAAAAAGGCTTATTACCAGGTCAGAAATGCTGTTTAGTGAGACCAGAAGGTTCCCAGTTCACTAGTTTCCCGTTCTTCAGTTTGAACCTGATGTCTTCATTGTCTGTTTTTGTTGGTGGTCAGCTGGCTAAGAAGTATCACCCAGACACCAACCCAGATGACCCAGAGGCCAAAGAGAAGTTTGCCAAGCTGGCTGAAGCCTATGAGGTACACAACAAATGACAGATGTGTGTGATATAGACGATAAGCAGCTTCATGAAGTTATTCGAACCTTGATAACTACCTGCAAATGTTGTTGTTTCTGTTTTTAGGTGCTGAGCGACGAGGTGAAGAGGAAGCAGTACGATACATACGGAGTAGCAGGCTTTGACCCCAGTCGAGCTGGGGCAGGCCAGCAGCAGTATTACAGAGCCGGTGGGAGCAGTATAGATCCTGAGGAGCTCTTCAGAAAGATCTTTGGAGAGTTTACTGGAGGAATGGGCTTTGGAGACATCCACAACATGTTTGATCAAAGGCCTGAGGTCAGCACTTACAGCTCTTTAACATTCATGTTTTTATTTTGCATTTAAAACCTTTTTCTTATTTATTACACCAAGAACTAGTTAAACATAGTGTACAGGCATTAAGTGTATGAGTGTAGTTTGATTGGACTGCAGTGTTTACATGACGTCTGTCACTCTATAGTTTGTGATGGAGCTTACATTTGCTGAGGCAGCAAAGGGCGTGAATAAGGAGCTGAGTGTGAACATTGATGATGCCTGCCCAAGGTGTCATGGAAAGGGCAGCGAGCCGGGCACAAAGGTGTCGCTGTGTCACTACTGCAATGGCACTGGCATGGTGAGTTTGACCTCAAGACCTGTCACTGAGGTAGCTAGTGAAGCTCCTCAGGCTCTGATTCTTCATTTTGGTTGTTACTCTGTTCAACTGTGCTATCAGCCTGCCAGTGTACACTGTCTTACCACCTGTTTTGCAGGAGTCAATCAACACGGGTCCTTTCCTGATGCGCAGCACGTGTCGACGCTGTGGTGGGAAGGGATCCATTATAAACACGCCCTGTGCCCTCTGCCGAGGTTCAGGACAGACCAGGAGGAGACAGACAGTCAGTGTACCTGTACCTGCTGGTAGGTTTTCCTCCTGGACTGTGTCAAATAAATGAATAAACATATTCACACATGAGAAAGATGCATATATTCCCAAAATCTGACTGTATATTTAATTTTAGTAGTCAAATTATGTGACTATGTAAGAGAAGCCCTGACTGTTGTTGACTCTATAATTTGGATTATATTACATGACAACAAATACCCTGAGCTAAAGTCTGATATTTCCCTACAGGAGTGGAAGATGGTCAGACAGTATGTATGTCAGTAGGAAAAAACGAAATTCTCATTACATTCAGGGTAAGTTTTCATTAAGTGATGAAGAACTTACGAAATTCCTGCCATGTGCTAAGAGGAGTTTGACGTATTTGCTGTGTCTGAACAGGTCCAGAGGAGCCCAGTGTTCAGGCGAAGTGGAGCTGACATCCACTCGGACGTGTTCATCTCTGTGGCTCAGGCCATCCTGGGGGGCACAGCCACAGCACAGGGCCTGTACGAAACCATCAGTATAGTGGTGTGTGGGAAGCAATGCTGCACTATATTCACTATGTTTAACATGAAGCATCAGTCCCAGTTCACCTTCAGAATAATGCTGGTTTCAGATCAGTTGAACGTGTAGTCCTACTTTGAATGCTTTTTGATTTAAAACTTGATTATTGAGTCAAATGTCTGTGAATGCATTTCCTCACACAGAGTTTCAGCTCAGCAAATTTCTCCTGTTTCCTGTTTCAAAGATTATTGTCTGTGTTTTCAGATTCCTCCCAGTTGTCAAGCTGATCAGGTGATCCAGCTGCAGGGAAAAGGCATTCGGAGGATGAACAGCTACAGTTATGGAGATCACTATGTTCATATCAAGATTAGAGTGCCCAAGTGAGAGACAGACACACACACACACACATATACATACACACACACACACACACACATACACTCACATACACATACAAACAAACAGCTGGTCTAAGAGTAAGCTCAGAAACATACATTGATAATTGTAGCTGATTCATATTTGTTTGTTTGAAAATTAATTTCTGATTTATTCTGTCATTATTGTTGATCACTCAGACATTGTTCAGACCCACACCCTAATTTTTTTCCTGATCAGGCAGCTGTCGTAAATAACTAATAAATTTGTATTAAAGGGAATATAGACTCCATGGAATTTGTATAAAATTTTCATTCTGATGTCTTTCTCTGCAGGAAGCTGACTCACAGGCAGCGCTCTCTGTTGCTGACTTATGCTGAGGAGGAGACGGATGTTCAGGGCACTGTCAATGGTCTCAGTCCTTCTGCAGGTCAGGTTCAACTTCACCATTCAATTAAAACACACCTCCACCTAGCATATATAGATTATGCAGTCGGCTCCTGTCTCTCGGTTTCATGCAGTGTGTGTCTGTGTCCAGCAGGAGGCAGCAGAACTGCAGGTTCTGGTGCGAAGACAAACAGCACAGAGGAGCGACAGGACAAGCAGCAGGAGCAGAAGGAAGAAGGCTTCTTCTCAAAACTAAAGAAAATGTTTAGCTGACACTGAGGCTGCAGGTGAGAGAATCAAACATCCTACTCATTAACTAAAGTTTAATCAAGTTTAATATTTCATTAATATAAACTTATTGTTTGCAGTGTAATGTGTCTTTTGTTTAACCAGCTTCACATATTTTATTTTAACCTGTTTCCTGTTTTTTACAGGACAAAAAAAAAGATATACCCAGTGAAGAAAGAAAAGGAATCCATGGACCGGGGCTTTGTGTTTTCTCCACATGCTTTGGAGATTGAGCATGGAAGGAAAAGACAGGCAGAGTGGTATTTGTGTTGAAACTGCGCTTGGCAGACAGGCCACGTAGATATCAGGTCCACCCACACACACTCACAGGCCCATCACAACAGACTGGAGCTGGGCTGAGAACCTCAAGAACTGCTGGAAGAGAAAAAAGATGGGGACTACAGAGAACTATCCTAGAATAACTCATCCTGGCTTACTGTGTTTGAAATGTCACTTCTCATTAAGTTACAAAGTGCTCCACAGACAGGAACTCTATAAAATAAAACTACTAAAAATACACTTTTAAAATATCACAGTCAAAGAGTAAAGAAAATAATTATGAAAAGCAACAAATCGTTTGGGATTTGGGAAGTAAATAAGATGAAAACTGTTTTATTTTTATCTGCAGCACTTTTCATGGATCACACTGTACACACTTTGGACTAAGACTGTAAAATGCAGGCAGTGTTCAAGGTAAACTTGTCCAGAGGTCCACCTACCGTTTAAAATATATTCACCAAAACAATAAATTATTATTTACTTGAAAATATATTTGTAGTTTTGTAGTTTTATTATTAAGGTTTTACTGGTTGTTTTTCGTAGAATGTCTGTAAAGCATCAACTCTTAACTTATTCTGTTTCTTCTGATTTCTATGTCCAATATCCAAAAAACACAATGATCTACTGGGGACTTTCTTAAAATCGATATTAATGGCTCATTGCTCTGCATTGTCTCTGAACATTATCTCTATCTTACTTATAATTAGTAACAATTGACATGTTACTCATTGGTATCTAAATCAGGATATAAAGACAATGTTACAGTTCGTTTGTTCTACACTTCAGTGGCTGTTCAGAGAATACACTATTGCAGTACTGTTCTATTGCAGTACTACCAAATGTGAAGTGAGATATTTCTGTGTATATGAATGAATACATGGTCTGGTCCCTGTCTAATCCAGACTCGGTGGTTGTTATTTCATTTTTATTGTGCCAGCTAATAAAACTATGCAAAAACATATTTAAATAAATACAAAATACTCAAAAGTTATTTTTGAGCTTTTATTTTCAACTGTAAATTTTTGTATCTCAACAATAGATGGCAGTGTTGAGTCAGTAACGTCCCAGTTTGCCCTTATTCAGTTGTACTCCAGGACTGACCACCACACGCTCAAAGGCCCTGTGACTGTTTGATGTTTCCAGCCACCCACTTCATCAATGAGCAGCGTCTGAACAGAAGCTTTTGTCAGGGTCAGCAGGAACATTTGTTTCAGACTGGGGTTTTCCAACTCTACAAAGTGGCCAGTCTTCACAAGCAGGACTTGTGGTTCCTCCCAGGGCAGATTTCTAATTTAAAGAGAAGGCAGTGCTACATAGAGCACAGGGCTGTAGCTGGAGATGTTTCACTTACAGTATAGTTTCTGTTATCTTTAACTTATGAGTGCTGAAAATGGATGTTGTCAAAATGTTGATTTGGACTAAACATATTATTGTCAGAGGAGTTCATTAAAATGTGCACCTGTCCTGACAGATTTACTGGATTCTTTCAGTAGCATTACAAAGCTTCCACTGTTGAGGCAGAATTGCAAAAACAGCCTCACTTGACATTTCTAACTGTATATTAGAAGCAGGTGAAACAATTTGTGATGAATAATCTGTAAATATATATTCAAATGCATTTCTTATGTATCTCCACTCATGCACTCCCATCTCTGACAGTGTCTGCAAACACTTTATAAAACTATATAAACAACTATACCTTATAAACAACGTAATTTATGGACCAGACAAGAGTTGACACCCTACAATTTCAAGAACAGCTTAGTGTGATTACAACCTGGCAGATATGTCCTGCATGCAGGCTCCTTAACTCTGTACAGAAAGTAGAAAGTGGAAATTAGTGTCTCATAAAGAGACAGATAAAAAAAAAACCAAATGTATGGGTTTTAATAACATCACAGCAGAAACTGAATATAAAGTTGAGTCAGTCTGAGCTTCCTCTTTCTATTTTAAAGGTCTTGGGATGGTACAAATCATCACGATTCCCAGTCATTATCATGTGTTTTTAATTGTAAATCATCTTTCTCCCTTATTTCCGTAGGTCATGATATATGGTTTGGTGTGTTCTATGTTACATTTCCTTTCAAACCCCTTGTGCAAAACATTTTATAATTAAAGTGATGTTCCCCATTTTTTCCTCCTCTGCTCTGAACAAACGGAGGGACAGAAAGGAGAAACTGGAGAGTTTCATATGACAAAACCTTATGTTCTTAGTGCTTATATACTAAATGCAAATATTAAGTGAATGTAATAGATTCATATAAATGCCCAAAGGAATACAAGTGGTGCCATTCACCACAAAACAATTCTCAGTCATACCCAGCAAAACTTAATCCACCTGCAGCTGTCATGGTACAGGCTGAGCCACCCCCCTTTATATAAAACCCATTGGATCTTCTCACTTCCTTCTTGACAGTTTGGACCACCACGCCCTGCAGGTAATCCACTGTGCAGATGGGAGCTCATGCAAACAGTAAATGAAATTAGATTGAATGTGTGTGTGTGTGACAAATGTGTCTATTTTTCTATTAGCAGTGTGAATGATGAATGATGATTCACACTGAAATGATTAGAAATGACTTTAGTTATCCATTAGCATGCTACACTCAGTTAGCACTCAGTTAGCCTCACAGGCCTGGAGTTACCTAATCCACAAACTACACAACTAGAACTGTGTTTGTCAACATCCATAACAAACATATAACAACTGTACATTGCCCACCAGTGTGTCTGGGCAGTGTGGCAGTGTTGACTTGCACAGTCAAAAGTTTTTTGGTAGTCAGTGGTGCATGTGCTGCACACTGCACTAAGAGCTTGATACTGCAATCTGACAAATGATCACTAATGATCTCTGACCTTGCTGAGCTGCTGAAAGCCTTCCAGACCAAGTTGGGTGGTGTTAGGTTTTGTGCCAAACTAAATCCAACTCCTGAAAAGCTCTGGGGTTCAGGAGATACAACTCTCTTACTCAAAAGCCTGGTATTCAAATCCACAGTTATACATTTTGTTAAATGCTGAGAAGGGGAACAGACAATCAACAAAGACCTTTACAACATGATTAAGTGACAGGTTTGGTCCCAGACAGCCAAGACTTTACCAAAGTCAATAAAAGGCAATTAAATCTTGGACAGAACAAGCAACTTAGTCATTATTGAACCTTGTTCAGCAATGAAGGCAGAAACCTGTACAGACTCTCAGCTATAGAAAGAGAAAAAAGCTCCTGTCTGTCAGTCATGTGGGAATGACAGCTGGTTGCTGTGAGTAACTGGGAAAAGTAGGAAGGCATCATGCGGATTGATAATAGAGTTTCACTTTAGTGTTACAGTACAAACAGGCCCACAGCTTCTCAAAGGGCAGCACAAAAAGGTTAAAAGTAGAGTGCAGAGGGTAATTGGAGCTCTAGGGTGCTGTTGTTACTGATGCAGGCTGATTCTGTCTGTGTGGCCTAAAAGACAGTGATTGAGTGCTTGTTATAATTGTCTATTTGTGACAGGGAGCTCTGCCTGGTTTATACAGCATGAATGTATGGAAGCCTCCCAGCTGGTGACAGTGTATGAGATTTAGTGCAGTCCAGGCCTGAAGGCAACACATCCTAAGCCTGGTTTACTAGGATTAGTTGCTGATGCTGATGGTCCGTCCACTGGGAAAAGGGGTTTGTTTTATGTGGAGAGCACTAAGACTGGGATTTGTTCACTGTGAGTAGGACTCTTTAGGTTACAGACGGGGTCTAAAGCTGCTCGTCCTTGGAAGCAAATGGGACAAGGGATTAGATCTGGATGGCGACTAATCCTTTTAATGAGTGAATCACACACAAACCAGAAAAACTACTCACACGCTTGGAGTTTTTATCTAAATGTACCGAATGCAGAATAAGATTATTGGTTGCAGAGCCACAGATTTACAAACGAGACATAAAATTGGAAGCTGGTCTTTATCAAAAAACACTTCCTAAAGGAAATGTTGGTAAATATGCTTCTTTATTAGTTCTTGTCAAGTGCTGGATGGAGATGGTTTAGTTGAGCAGGATGATTAGGAGCAGGGAAATTACTAATTTTCGAAAGTAAAAAAGACATAAGTTCACAAATATTCCTGCACCTATCCTCCTGTAAAACCAGGCAAATTTTATATGGATTACAAAACCCTAACTCTTCAGCTTTGGAGGTGCCTGTAGGTGGATTTGTTTTGTACCTTATGAAAAGGCTAGCTACTTCTTTTTCTCGTCTTTGTGCTAAGTCGAGCTAACCAGCCTCATGCAGGTACCTTGAATTTAAGAGGCAGTCATGAGTATCAGTCTCATCCAACTCTGCTGGGAATCTAATAAATATCCTCCCAAAGATGGCAGACTTCTTTATTTATACTGAATTTATTGTTTTATAATCTCCTTTTTTTGATTGATGTGTGTTATTATTTATGTTTTACAGTGTGAGCTGTATTTCTGGGCCTCTGTTCTGCTTTGGTATGTTAACAGTCTGCTCCTGCCCCCTCCAGGGACCCAGAGGATGCAGTTGGGTGCATAACAACATGCCCAGTGCTGGCAGCCATCAAAGTAATGCTTAAGGACACTTCAGCTTACTACATACATGGAGCTTCAATCTGGTTCTACTCATGTCGCTAACCACAAGACCTCACCGTTTGTTGCCAGCATCTCCTGCCACTGAGCACCACATTAAGGTCTGTCCTCCACCTCCTTATTTACTGTAACTTCTCTAGATAAGTGTCAGCTCCTAAATTTGATAAAAGCTTCAGGGTCTGGCTTATTTCTCTTGTCATCTGAGTGCTTTGAGACAGCAGAGTAAAGGCAACAGGGAGTAATCCAAATCAGATTAGTCTGTGATTCGTTCTGTAAGCGCAGCCTGCAAACTTGCATTATTTTGGACCAACGGGTATTGGCATCCCTGGACTGGAATCCATAATCACAGAGGCTAGATGTGCACCAACAGTGAGCCAAGACAGATATTTTATTACTGATCCAGTAACCATCACTCACTAGGAGTGTGTGTGTGTGTGTGTGTGTGTGCGCGAGGCTAAAGGGCAGCATTGGTTGCAGCCTGTTTCCCATTTCCCCTCAATCAGAGGAAATCTAGTCCAATTTCACCCTCCCCTTCCTTCCAGCCCGTCCTCAGCTAATTAGGGTTCCAGATCACTGCCACATGCATCTGAGATGACAGCAGTGTGTATGTGTGTGAGTATGTGTGCATATGTATATTTATGTCCATCTCAAGGGGTCAAGGAGATGTTCCTTGCCTCACCAACTATTAGAAGGTTGACCCTAGATTTAGTATCAGATTACAAGATTGCCAAATGTTTTCCATATGGTCTTTCAATATCAATCCAGAGCTCATTGGCTGACGCTCTGGCTTGGCCCCCAGTCCTCCCACTCTCACCCAACTACAGACACACGATGACTTATAGCACACAAACGAATGACTTCATGCCTGGTAATGCTTTTTAGACATTTCCCTCAGATTTGTAATGCTAAGCTGAGCAACCCTGTTCACTTTTAACCCAGCTACCAATTTTCCTGCATTTTGAGGTTTTTGGTTGATTGATTGTCCTGCTGTGAAAAGGGGGATATGAGGGTGAAATCATGAGGTTCCAGTGGTTGCATGATTATTACATGTATCCAGGCAGCTCTTAAAGGAGGCAGCCTCTGTGAGTCAAAACGTGTTGAAATGAGCTGGACGTGGACTGTGGCAGCTGTGTGTATACGTGTGCCTAAACTCTACTGAACGTTCAGCACATACAGACTTTTTAAATGTGGCATTTATTCTAAAATGAGGTTTTAAAATCATTTCACCAGTGCCAGAGGAAGTTGTTGCTCTTTTACTACATTATGAATTCTTCACGCCATCATTTTGTTGACCATTTGGCATTTTTAAGACTTTTAATTGTATCAAACTCTCAAGTGTCCACTGGTTTCCATTTGTTCTGATACAGTGTCAGTTATTAGGTCTCAGACTCACTTGACAACAATAATGTATCTTCAGCAGAAATAAATACCGACTAAATGTTTGTTGTGATGGTTTAAACAATGCGAGCTGAAGTCAACAGCTGTCTAAACCGCACAGAAATGAATGGAAATAGTTTGTCGTAAATGTGCTGGAGCAATAATGCTGTAAGACAATGAATAGCAGTGAAAATTAGAGGACTGTCTGGATGAAAGGGAGGGAACTGAAGAACATTGAAAGATTCATTTTCTAAAAGTGTTTTGTCAAATTGAAAGTTACTTTGAAAGTAATTACTTTTTAAAAAGTTTTTATTCTTGAGTTTTTTTTTAATAAAGTATTGATACATAGAACACAAACATTCATGGTAACTATAATTACATGTCTGTATCCACTGTGAATTAAACCAGTGCTGGTATAGTTGGTAGAACAGAAGGTATTCTGAATTTTATGTAGCCATATAGATGATATGTGCTTATTTAAATCGTCTCTCCCTGGGAGCGGCTGACCAGACTGCACTGTGCACACTAATCATTCAGTTCAGGAAAATCTCCCTGGCTGTCGGGCTCCTCTGGTGGTTTGTGTCAACCTCACAGTAAAAACAGCCCCTGCTATAAATCAGTGTTCACAGCCTGGTCAGCGACAAGGACAACATGAAGTATTACTATTAACTACAGCCACTTATGGTAAATCTGCCTGCTGTATTTACTAGGATCATGTAGTAGGGATTATGTGCATGAGTGTGTGTTTGAAGAAGAGCAGCACTGTGTGAGAAGATCTATCCATTATATAATCTGTATCCTTTCAATTTAAAACACAGATGCTGTTGCAAACTATATGTTTAACAAAAAGTTAAAATTGAGGATATAATACCTCTAATTTATATCTGTGAAACACCAAGCAGTCAGTACGTTTCAACAACACAGGATAACTAAAATATATATTTGTTGCACTGCAATCAGAGATGTCCAAAACTGAGCAGCCTGGCCGTCTTCTAACGGCGTCTGCCTGAGAAAAGGAATATAGAGGGGAAAGAGAAGTTGTAGCTGGCTGGGTGGGTGAGGTCTGTTTGATATATCATCTCTGCAACGGGCCAGAACTGTTCTGCTGGGTCAGAAACACATTCCAACCCGGTCTGATTGCTCCCATGCTGCAGGTGTGGTTCACTGGATTATTTTTGAAACATTTTTAACCTTTATTTGTTCAGGATTAGTCAATTCAGTACTAATTACAGGAATAATATGCCAAGCAGTCTGTGCCTGCTGGGGTATGGGGAGTAAGAGAGGACAAAGAAACTAGACAAGAAGACATTTGGCAGAGGCTGACTGTAGGAAACCAGACTGAAGCTGAAACGACAGTTTGGGATTTTAGACAGAAAATATTTAGTAAAAAGAAACCTCATCCACAAACATACAGCCAAAGCAATGAGCCATATGCAGAGAGAGAAGTCATTTGTCTGAGGGTTGGATGCCTGTGTTTCTGTGAAGGTCTTGGATAGAACTTTTGATGGATTGTCTGCTTTAAGATTTTCTTTTTGATTTCGTTAAGACTTATTACATTTAAAAGCAGCAGTGAAGTGAAACGAAGAGGAACTCAGGGATATTTAACTCAGTGGAACTTTGGCAGGGTGAAAACGAACTCATCGGTCCAATATTCGTGATAAAACTTTTCATTACATATATTTTCTGTGCTCATTATGCCTCCGCACTGGCAATAGCTGTGGCCTGATCATGTACAAATGCGCATGAGAAAGTCTTGTGTTTAGATTTGCACAATGACTATGCGAATCAAAAAACAACAGCATATAATGCTTGAAATAAAACATCCTCTGGATAAATAAAGGCCAAAAATAACATATTCTCATGTTTTTCAAGAAAAGAAAGTTGTTTCTATCTATTTTAGTACTGTCATCATTCTGCTTTGGGCTTCCCGAGTGATAATTACTGGGCTCAGAATGAAGCAATGTGCCAGTCTAACCAGCCCTTTGTGGCCTTGCATTCAGAACGGATGGGAATCTTCCTCCAGTTGCCCCCACTTTGTCTTTAATTACAGGAACATGCAAGTGCAAAGAGATGAGGCTCTGTAATTACATGGAATGGAAATAGCGTCACATTGTGTTGTTCTAAAGAGATCATTTAAGACAAAGGTGTCAGAATCCCCAGTGAAAAAGCAGCCTTATGTTTTCATTTTGGATCTGAGCGCTATCATTTGCCAGTCGGCCATGAATGAATGTAAAGGCATCACTCGTTACTGCACTTTGCTTCAGTGTCTTCCTGAGATTTTCCACTTCTATGGAGTCTTGTAGATGAATGTTGCTGCTCAGTGACACTTCAGAACCGCAGATAATGGCTAAAATGGAGTGGAAGCTTTATGTGTCTCAGCATGCTCCCATGTCACCATTACAGTAGGAAAATGTCACTATTGTACTGAATTTGAGTAATTTCTCTCAGCTGAACTTTGTATTTTGGGTCATTTTCAGTAAACGCTGTGTCCCATGGCGTGGGAATCATGTTAGATGAACAGGGAAGTGTGACCTTGAACAACCTTGTAACTCACAAAATGACCTTTAACCTCTGACTTGCTGTGTCCTGCACACTCGTACATCACTCGTAATAGTTACTGGGGAAAAAAATGAAACTCACTAATACACATCCGTCACTTCTAAGGGCGCCAGTGATCTCAGTTTTATCATTAATGAATGTGTACATGAACTCTACAAAAAATATTTTCACTTAGCTGAAATGCAAACACACAGGAGTGACTTCAGTAACTGGCCTAGACCACACAGCAGCCTCGAACTACTGTATTTAATAAGAAAGCAAATTAGTAGCTTTATCTTTGACTTATGGCAGAGTGTGTGTGATGTTTTTGAGACCGTTGTTGTCCTGTATGTTAAAGCTTCCATTCTTCCAATATGCTCTGTGATCAAATAATGTATTTCTGGGCATGATCTGGACTTTTTATTGGTCTGTGGTTTCTGTCTTAGATGGCAGTGTAACTGAGATCCTCCGAAAAGTACAAGTAAGCTAAGTGAGAAGAGCAGTTTTAAACCTGCCTGCAAAGCAGCTAAACTATCAGAACAATGTGAGCTGTATCAGCTTTGACACAGATAAATAGACATGGAGTTCAAACCTATTTACCTGTTTCCAGAAACACTAGTTTGCTCAATTAATCACAGGAACAGGACATTCACCTGTTCCATCATATTAAATGGCCATTAGTATGTTAACATGGCTACGTCTAAGTGTATCCTAATGTCATCTGTTCTTACAATTAATTCAGTTTCGCTCTAACACAACTTTACTATATTGCTTAACTCATAGTTACGGCTCCTTCAGGACAAAATGTCTGTAAACATGAAAGGTGAACCTGTCCAAGCCTTAGTGAGTCTGCATCCCTGTCTGTCCTCCATGACCAAAATGTTTAGACTGTGGTGTGACCACCGATACACTCTGACCTCTTCAGTAACTGTGATACAGAAAATACATTGGACTAGTAGTTTTGTTTACTATTGTGTGTGTGTGTGTGTGTGTGTGTGTGTGTGTGTTTCTTGCTGTAGACAGCTCCAAATGTCTTTGGTGTAATTGGAGGGTGCGAGTGTTTCAAGCTAGAGATTCCTGCTGTAGTGATCAAAGCATGCGCGTGTGTGTGCGCGTGTACGTACAAGTGTGTGTGTGTGTGTGTGTCTTTGTGTGTGTAGGTAGACGCAGTATGGGTGGAGGTTAAGAGGGTCCTGCTCTTTCTCCTCTCCTGTCAGTTTTACAGCCAGCGCCTGCCTTCATCTTCGCTCTGCAGAGCGCTCGGAGCAGCTTTTGTTTTGGTGAAATGTAAACAGATGTTGACACATGCTGTAAACACAATTGGCCCATGGGGAGTGGTGTCAGTGAGGTGTGATGTGTGGGACTGCAGCTGTTCCACCTCAGGCTGACTGAGACACCCTACCTCATAGCATGCCCCCTTTACACAGTCCCACCTGGAAGCTGCTGCACTACTGTAGGCCATCTGGAGTTAAGTGCCTTGCTCAAGGGTGGACTGATAGCAGCAGCTGTTTAGGAAATAGAGAGAGACCTGCTCATCCAGTGCTGTGTTTTTTGCTCCTTTAATGAATGAAAACAAAGGGGGATAAAACACATGAAAAACCCTGAATCTTTTGGAGGAGAAAGATCCAGATCCACAGCATCACACATCTTCTCTTTCAGCTTGCTCGCTCACTCTTTCCTCCTTGTGGCTACTTTACTGTTGTGGGAAGTCAAGTGAAGGCACTAAAACCCTAACGAGTAATGAGCATGGTACTGACGATGTGGAAATGGGCAACCAATGTGGCTCTTAGCCTTTTCCAAGTGGATAAACTAGGCCGTCAGTTACAGTGCACCTTTTTTTTTAATTCCAGCTATAATGCTTCTCAGCTTTTTCTACAGACTGGACCCAATCATCTGTTTTCTCACTAAGACATTCATAAAATGTAATTGTTTATTGGACTTAGGGCTATTGGTTTTGTTCTTTTCACCTCACTTTATGTGGCAATGTCAGTAACAAAAAGTTAGATAAGAAAAAGAGTCGTAGACGATTTAACTATTCCCTGAACTTTCCAGCAGTGATTACAGGTCACATACTGACCTGCTGCGTGCACACGTTTCTTACTGATATTGTGTTTTTACCTCATTAAGTGGAGAGAGTCCAGCAGTGGTTTCCAGGCATGTTGTCTATGATAATTGTTTCTTTATGTTGAATTAAAACAACCTGCACAGCAGCACTGATCTGTTTTCTTTGTGGGAGAGTTTTTAATGTCTCTGAATTATGGCTTTCACTCTCACTTTTCTTCTTCATCAGGGGCAGTTTTACCCATGAGGTGCTAAGGCCCAGGTGACAAACATTATAACGTTGGATGTTCCTTATAGCTTCTCTCTCTTTTGGCTGAATGTCTTCAGTGAAATCAGCTGCTGCAGTGTTTATTTTGGTGAAACCTGCCAGCTCTTTGGGCTGAGAATCACTTGTATAAATTATTTTTGTCCGTCTCTGTTTCCCCAATGGACACCCACAGTCTGAGCTCTCCCTCCCCAGGCTTTGGTCCGGCTTATTGGGCTGTAAGGGTCCAGACGTGCAGCCAGCCTGTACAGAGCATGCAGTACTGTTTGGGGCTTCTGTCTGTTGTGTGTGTGCATTACATGAGCCTCTGTGGATTGGTAACACATGAAATAACCTCAAACGACCCTTTACATGCATGGCCATATCATCAAGAACATAATTAGATGGGGTCTTTGTACACGTGTGCTTAAATTACACAAGATCTGCTGGAAAATGTGATTGTGTGTTGGCAGGACAGACTGATCTGTGGTGGGAGGTAGCGAGGCAGCCAGGGAATAAGTTCTGAAACCTGGGCCAACATTTCAACATTTCTCCACCGCCTCTGCTGCTCTGCTTTGGGGCTTGTTTGGAGAAACACAAGAAGGTGGACTTTGGGATGAGAAAAGAGAGGGAGGCAGCAAGTGTGAGTGAAAGTGTGACTGGTTGAGTAACTGAGTGAGAAGGACAGAGTGGGTACATATTGTAGTTACACCAGTCTCTGTTCCTGGTGCAGAGCGAAATCACATCAGAATAATAGTCAGAGTCAGATAAGATGATTGATACCACCACATTTAGCAGCTGATTATCTTAACACAAAGATGAGACAAAGAAGGGAAGGGAGTGAGAAACGTTCTCCAAAAACACTGGATTATTCTGGATTATTCTGACCCAGTGTCCAGTTTCCTGAGGTTTATGACCCCAAACCACATGAGGGGTAAAGTGTCAAAATCAGTGGAGGCACCAAGAACGAGCAGAACAGCTTCAGTGACGTTTAGGATTCGACTGGCTTTATGTTAGTTTACATGTTAGTTTATTGCTGATCTTTTGCAATGGATTTTATTTTTAAAGCATCAACCTTACACACACCCACTCACACACACACACACACAGTGCTGGTACCTGTTCATATGATTGTAAGTGCAAATGTGACTGCAAGCTGCACATACAAAAGCAAATAACAGATGTAAAGTGTATGCAGAGATGAAAGAAAGGAAGGAAAACAGAGGATGAGAGAGGAAAAAAATGTGCTGCATACTGGACACAGAGGGGGATTATTTTCCTCTTGTGTTGTAACAGCTGTGGCTGAACAGAAAGAAAGTCACCACCAAATATTAACATGTTGCTGCGCTGGGCTTTTACATGAGAAAAGTGCTTATCATTAGTGCACATAAGGAGGGAAGAGAAACACACACTTAATTGTTTATGTGGTGCACATTCCACCAACTCCCAGTAGTGGGTGATTTTGGCTTTCTAAATGGAGTGTGGTAAAACTACATCATTATTCACAATTGTTCACCACAACCCAGAAAAGGACAGAGAAACTTCACCCCAAATGTGTGTGCACGCTCAAACTCTGACCCTGATCAAACTCTGTCCCGAGGGCACAACGACATTTACAGTTTCAGCTCAGACTTCAAGCCAAGTTCTGCCTTGAAACAACTTGAAAAACTTGTTGCTGTCACCAAGAGATGTGAATGTGAGATTTGATTAGACTTTTTCATTTCCCTGAAGCAAAAACAGATTTTTTTGATAAAGTACCTTTCCACTTTTGGAAAGCTGTAGGAGACTTGGGCCTAAGTGTTTTTCTACCATACTTTATGCTGATTCTATATAGTTTGAAGGGCAGAATCTACCTACTGCTTCATAAGTTATTGTGCCTGCAAGACCTAGTTCATTTTTAATGACAAACAGTTATGCATTGCTAAGGTTGTACAAATGTTTCCTGCTTTTTCACTTTCACCTCTCAGCTATTGAGAAATACAATGCTTCAACCAAAAGTACCCATAATTCTGCTGTGACAGCACCAAGACGTGGGTTATTGTTAACCAGGACTAACAGGACTTTAAAAATAAAATCTGCTTTTAATATGACGAATTTCCACATACTTGCCTACAAAAAATATCTTAAAGATATGTCAGCTGCCGTAGCGACCAAACCAAACAGTCATCTGTTCGTCCTGTTTGCACGATGAACATCTGTCCTTCCTCTTTCCAGTCTATAAACACCACACACAACAGTTCTCACACCTCTCACACAAGAGCCCAGGATGCTGGAGAGTTTACCAGGCTATCAGTTTGTTTGCTGAGCCCACATAATTCGGGTTTCATTGGATTTTGAGACCACATGTGGGTGGGATTCATGATGGCACTATAACAGCGTCTGTATGAGGTGTCCGTGTTTGCTGGTGACGTTTTATGATTCCTTTTCAGAGGATTTGCAGGTGTGTGGCCTTTAAAGCTGATGGAAACAGGGAGTCTGGCTGATGGTCCTCCAACAGATGGGACTCTGAGTCTGAAAGAGGAACTAGAGTTAGGAAACATGTCTCAGTCTTGGTTTGAGCTAAATGAGCAAAGCTGTGTTTCTTTAACGTCTCCTGACAAACCTCAACCGAGTCACTTACCACAAACTGTTTTTTGAGTTGAATTTTCACCAAAAATGTCTATAAAATGATGAGAATTTACATATGATATGATGGTGCAGCCAAAAAAGTTGTGAATTTGAATATTACAGATGTACGTTATATTGGAGAGACAACTTAAAGCTGCAAGGCAAAACAAGGTCACACATGTTGCAGCTTTTTAGTCTGATTATAAAGGTTGCAGTTTGAGGGTTTGTCAACTGTCACGGACAGTAATTACGCTGAGAGTTTATACCACATCTTTTAATTAGTGCCAGTACATTTCTTTAATAAAACCTTTCATGCGGCGTCTGCCCTTTACACACCAATGAAAAGCAAAACAGTAACAATCAAAGAACAATCAGGGAACTCACTGGTGAGTAGACCTCAAAAAAATGCCTTTGTTTTTATCCTGGCATCTGACAAAAGTGGCAACTAATTCAGAGGTCGGTTTTTATGTTTCTTGGAATATAGCGGGATCTGACCCTGCTTGCTCTCTGAACTCCTGCTGAACTCAACAATCCTCCACTAAAGCATGCTGGATCAAATGCCTGCTGTATTACAGTGACAGCAGGCAGTATGTATTCCAGTGGTGTTTGGATTCGATGATGAATGAATATGTTGATTTTTAGGATTAGTAATACGTGATGAGTTTATGTGGATCAGAATGTTTTGAAGAAAAGAGGACATTTATGTAAGAGCTTTAATAAAAGTGTGTGTGTGTGTGTGTGTGTGTGTGTGTGTGTGTGTGTGTGTGTGTGTGTGTGTGTGTGTGTGTGCGTGCGTGTGTGTGTGCGTGCGAGTGTGTGTGTGTGCGAGTGTGTGTGTGAGTGCGAGAGAGAACGAGAGAGAGAGAGAGACCTCATGTTGCCTCATGCTGGTCCATCTATTCCACTTTAACTCTGGCCAGATGTGGCTGTTGCTTTTCATTACCGTGCATCTCCATCTGTCTTCCCTTCTTTGGCAAAAACGTCAACTTTCACGCTCTCATCACCTTTTCTGTGCTCACCTTTCCTGCAAGTTCAACCATTCTCACAAGCTGCCTGACAAACAGAAACTATGGCATATACTGTATAGGCAGCACACACAGGTTTGCATGCACACGCCTCACAAAAATATCCATTTCAGTGTTCAGTAAACGGAAATGAGAGGAGTGTGTCAGTGACCCAGCTGAAAATGTCTGGCATCAGTTTTTGAATATTGTGTGTGTGTGTGTTTACACTGGGCGTTGTAACAGGCCTGTTGCTGTGACTGATCCAGCTCATTTCCTCTCCACAGACTGATCATCTGTCATCTGACGGGTGTGTGTGTGTCTACTATAACAACACGTGGTCTCCGAGCATGTCTGTGTTTATACATTAAGTCATGTCCGTACACATACTTTTTGGTGTCCGTTTCACGAGAGGAGCTTAGAAGCATTTTCAGGAATTGAGGCTGAAGTGTTTTTTTTTTGTTTTTTTTTATTGGTTGATTAGGAAGTTAAGGCTTTTGTAACCAAATTAAATGTTCAAGGTTCCATCCAGAAAAACATGATGGCTGCTTTAGTGCATTGTTTTACATAGTTTACAGGCAAACTCACAAAGGTCTTCTTGCCTTCTCACGTCCATCCAACTACACTACTATTACTACTGTAATCGGTAACTTGTCTCTTTGGAGAAGAGGTTTATAAAACACATGTGCAGAAAAAACAAATGCATGTGAAAAGCAGATTAAGTGCTGATGACAGATGACATTAGTTGTCTCGGCAAGAAGCTTACTGCCTGTCAACATGTCAGCATGAGTTTCTCAAGTTGCTCACTAGACTAAAAATTGATGGAGCCCTAATGACTTGTTGCTCATCTCACTCACAGCGTGACTGTGGGTGATGTTTGTGTCAGGGAAGACAAGTGTGAGGTAAGGAAGTCCCTCTTTGGCTCAGTGGCAGTAGAATAGTCTCTGTACTGTGGAGCTCCCAGAAGCCATTGTGTGTAACTGTAAAAAGGATAAACTGGACACTGCATGATGGGAAAGTTCTTGTTTCCTCATATCGTCTTGATAAATTAAGACTAACTGCAAGTCTTGTAATGATCTGTGTTGACATTGCTGTTCAGGTGCCTCCTTTACACTGAGCTGAGAGACCTGTATAGGCTTTAATGTCTTACTGGTGTCAAACATGAGACCACCCTTTTTCTCTTTAATAATGGAAAAGCTTTATATGACAACATTGTTCCAAAAACTAAAAAATGACAGGAGAAAGAACATGTCTGTGTTCTTGCACAAACCGGACGTGATTCTTCACTCCTAAGATTTAAAGGTCCAATTCAATCTTACCAGGACAGAAACAAAAGGCCATAAGTTAGTCAGCACTGTCATTCTAACCCCCTCCAACACAAACCCCTCAGCTCTCATGCTGTCCTGTGGTGTAGAAGAGGAAGCAGTCTTTAACTTTAATCTTCTTTCTTGATCCCCTCAGTCTGCAGCTCCTACTGTGTGTTATCTGATCGTCACAGACCCATTAACAGCTACTTCCTGATAACATATGACAGGATTTTCTGATTATCAGCAGCGAGGCTGACGTTGGCGATCTGCTGAAAAAAAGAGATACCAAAACATTTTGTTTGTGTTAAGTTTATATACTACATGTGAACAGAATGGCCATAACAGCTCTAGATTTATTAGCTGCTGTGAATAATTATTGTGCAGTTTTAGTATATTTCAGTTTTAACTTTTTTGTTCAGACAAAAATAATAAAACAACCCAGATCTTGGGGTCTGCACTGGGGTCCACATGTGCTGCTGTTTGCCACAGTGTTTCAGATTTAAACTATTCTCTGGAAACACCAGTGACCAGTGATGTGTCTTTTTATCACTTACGAAGTCCTAAACACAGTTAACTTCTCACTGAGCAATACTGTGATGAACCCTAATGAAGATGCTCTGCACAGTGGAAATGGGAGCCTTCTGGAAGCAGTGATTCAGCAGTATGAGGTGGTCGAGTGCCAGCTGCTGAAAGACAACACTGGTGAGAGAACAGCTCTGTCACGGCTGCTGTATCAGTAGCAAAGACCACCCGCTTCCACCGAACTGCCTGCTCTCATGCCAACAGGTATTTTTAGCAGCTTGATTGCTCAGTCTTGCTGTTTGGCATGACCCCTTTCTCCTTTCACACACGCACAGAACACAAGCACTGACTTCAGATGTTGTTATAATTACTACTAGTAGTAGTAGTACTTGCTTTTTTGCTTATACATACAACATCAGCACAGTAACATCATGCAACAAGTGATCCAGTTTCCCCTGTAAACACTTTAGAGCCAAACTCAGTCTTGTCCCATTTGGCTTTGTCAGTGTTCTGTTTGAAAAGTCTTATGGTGAGTAGAGTCTGAATTCTTCGAAAATCACTGGTCTTTATCTGAGGCAACAGATTCCCATTAAATAGTCAGGAGCTGGAACATATTGTTACTGTGAGTGAGACAGTACAGTGGTATAGTAATTACTACTCAGAATGGTCAGATGTCACTTTGGATCTATATGTTGCTGTTGCAGGTGCAAATGGAGTTGAAGTGAAGCCTTAAGGACAAGATGAGTGTTAAAGACATGAAGGTGCCGTGTGTGTGTGTGTGTGTTGATTTGCTCCTAAGCAGCAAGTCTGTCATGATAGAGCACAATTTGCTGCAGAAGGAGAAGCCAGCAGGCTGCAGACTTTTCAACAATAGTGTTGTTTGATTTTATTAATCTTTCAGGTTAGCTTAGCTTAGCAGAAAGAACCGATTCCCTTGGTTCTGCTTTGTTGTGCTAATATTCAGAGGACAGTACTTACAGTAGTGCAGTAGTAGAACTAACCAGTGTTGTGGAAGTAGGCAGTGAGAGAAACTCTGCACACAGACTGAAAGACATACTTTGCAATTTCTCCTCTTCTTCTTTTCCAACAATAACAAGGCCAGGCCTTGACTCATTCCTTCCACACTGCTCTTCTCTCTTTATCTCCACCTTTTTGGGACTTTCCCTAATCCTCCTCCTTCGTTACAAACACCGTCCTGGTTTAGGATAAAATCTCCCTTCTGGATTTGGACCTTCCACCCACACAACCCTCTCCACCCAATTTTCCTCCAGTTTCAGTATTTTTCCCCTCATAGGTCAAATCGTTGTGGTTAGAGCTGTAAACGTTAGATGCATTAGCCTGACTCAAACACTGATATGAGTCTGAGTATTGTAATATATTACACATAGAAAATGCTGGTCACTACTTTTTTCCAATTGCAAACAGCTGTATTTAAAACTTGCATAATGCAGTCAGTGTAGTGTTTGTGTGTGTGTGTGTGTGTGTGTGTGTGTGTGTGTGTGTCCAACATGTTTGAAAGGTTTCACAGTTTGAAATCTGAAAACATGAACTCAGTTCCTTGGTTCCTGACCAGATCAACAGTTTGAGTCTGATCTAAACTCCAACTAACTTAACTATAAAACAGAAAAAGAGTTTTTTATTTAGTTTGCCTTCCAGCCCTCTTCGTCAGTCCCACTTTAGCTACTGGACAGCCAGAAGCACTTAACCTGTCTGCCTCAGTAAATATCCAAGTGTTTCCTCTATGGACTCAAGCACAACAATAGGAAGCTGAAAGTCACCCTGAGGTCTGATTTAAGGCAAATAAACTCTGGCTTGTTTATGAAACAGTATTGTTTGGCACCCAACATACAGTGGACCTGTTACTGTCTCTGTAATTAAAATAATGACTAATAATTAATTGCTTTTAATGACACCAGTGGCAGCAAACTGCAGGTGGTGGGTTAGAAATTCTGACTTCTGACCTTTTAGATTGTTTTCAGGAACCAGGATGGGATGGGAGGGCAAAGAGCAGTGAGGAGTACTTTGTGATGTGAGCAGAAGCCTCTTCCAGCTGAAATTCATTTTCATATCTAAATGAAGGTGAGATGTGTATAAAATAATTTATTTATTATGGAGGACCAAGTGAGTTTTGCTCTTACTAGAAAAGTGAACCTTGCTGGTGTATTGATCTACGTCCAACAGTTTATTTGCAATAATAAGTGTAAATCTGTAAACCAGCAAGCAGTGATTTCACAAATGGAGCAGAAACACTGATCCCCAGTGGGGCTGAAGTCTGTTTGCATGCATGTAGTTGGCACAGACAATGAAGACTGATGTGTTTATGATAATTTGCTTATATACCACTGTATACCCATTCATGCTTTATCACAGTTGAAAGTGTAATCAGTCATGATGTGGTTAAGGTGAAGGGGTGATGAGTTGGAGCCAGTTAGGACTTGGCTCTGAGATGAATGTGTGAAGCCACTGGCTTACTGTCAGTGTCAGGAGGATTCCCAAGTGTTTGTGTGTACACTTTGTGTGCATGTGTTTGTATGTGTGGGGGATTAGGAGTAAAAGGAGGAGACCATTAGCGACATTAGTCCTCCTCTCTCCTCCCCTCCGATAGACATGGATCTCCCGTCTTTTGGCTCCATCCCAGCCAGATCGTGGGAAGATCCCCCTGCTTGAAAGCAAAAATAAATAGATAAATAAAATTTGATAAAGTAAATAAACCAATTCAGAAAATCTGCCCAATCACCACAGACTCTATGTATTTAGATACAGATAAGAAAAAAGACCCTTGATCTGTGTGTGGACGTGTGTAACTACATATATCTGTGAATTATGGAAGAGCTGTTCAATTTAATTGAATCTCTGTGTTTTTCTTGCATTGTGGGGACTGAAATCTGTTTACCCACTTATTTGTGAGACTTTGCCTTCCTTGTGGGGACCAAATGCTGGTCCCCACTGTACAAATTATGAATTTTAAGATGATGCCTTTTTTTAAGGTTAGGGTTAGGCAGGTTTGCAGGAAATGAATCTAATTTAGTGTAATGTAATAGAGTGTAATAGAGTGTAATGTAAGCCAATGAGGGGTGTGTGTGTGTGTGTGTGTGTGTGTGTGTGTGTGTGTGTGTGTGTGTGTGTGTGTGTGTGTGTGTGTGTGTGTGTGTGTGTGTGTGTGTGTGTGTGTGTGTGTGTGTGTGTGTGTGTGTGTGTGTGTGTGGTCCCTGCACTGTGCAACTGTGGTCAGGTTCATCCTGTTTTCTTCACACATCCATGATGGAGTTCTACCTGTGAGTAGTTTATTAATTTATAGATCAGGGACATCGGTTAATTTCAAGCAAAGTTAATTTGTCAGATTTAGTTAAAGGACTCATTTTTCTCTGCTGTGATGGACTGGTGACCTGTCCAGGGTGTCCCCCTGCCTTTCACCCAAAGACAGCTGGGACAGGCTCCAGCTGATCCCTGTTATTAGGAATAAGTGGTTATAGATAATGGACAGATGGATTTTTCTTCCTGGACAGGTTGATGTTAAACAGCATAAAATCCCTTGATTCATGTTACATGTTAGGACAAAAGCCAAGCCATGAGGCACACAATACAATTTAAATATTAAACTTTAGCATTAGTAACAACCATAGCAAATCAATTTAAATGAGCATTCCCAGTACTTTAACACATTGCCTCCCACACATTAGGGAAAAGCCGAGTCAGCAGGGATTTAGGAGAGAAGGCAGGAAGGAGGCTCTTAGTAACTGCTCAGCCATGACCCTGCTGAAGACCAGCAGTCATTTTCCACTCACATACTGTAACTCCCTAGTGTGTTTCTTTACTGAGAAGGTTAGTCAGTCATATTTGGACGCCAAGGTTGGTTTACTGAATAGTGATATGATCCTGCATTCAAACAGGAATCTCCAGATGCCTCGACCACAACACACCACACAGGCGACTTTGCCTCTCTTGTTCTCTTGTTGACCCAGTGGTTTGTCCCCCTGGTGTGATGTTTGGCTGCAGAGATTTGATCAGGAAGCGTTAGTGAGAGGTGAGGGGGTGAGAACTGAGACAGAGGTGAAAACAATGAGAGGAAAGAAAGGAGAAAAGACAGCGAGAATGGAGCGCTGTTTCCAATTAAAGAGAGGAAGTGAATGAGTGGAGCGTGTGGTTTGCATATACATTCCTCAGTGTACAGATTTAGAGCTGAATCTACAGCAAGATTTCTTGTTCACAGGCTGAAAAATCAAGTTGTCTGCCCCTACTTTATATCACATATTGTGCACTTTGAACCTCGTCGCTTGATGCCGTTTATGAGTGTGCTTTAGTTTTTTCTGTGTCCACTGACCAATAATCTCCATATTTATAGTCCCTGTTATGTTGAGACATTTTCCGCAGCATCAAAAGATGCATGAGCAGCAGTAGTGATGGCTTTGCAAGCAGCAGATTCTGATACCAGAAATGCAACACAAAAACAAAAAGACCAAAGGCGTCGATCAAATAAAAAACAAGGCTATTGTGGATTAAAATCTAAAGACAACATCCTGTAGAAACCTTATTTCTTCTCCATCATTCATCCACTGCTGTGACTCATGCAGGGAGAGGTGCCTGAGAAGAGGAGCAGAGAAACCAAACACAAGACACCGACTACAGACAAATGGTGTTTGTCGTTTGTGTGTGGAGTTTGTGTAAACGACTGGGAAAACGTGGGCCTCGGCGCTGGAGGGGAGTAGGACAATTTTCCAGGAGTATAGCAAAGTTTAGAGAGAAAAGTAAAATGAGAGCAAAAGTGAAAGGAGGAAACTGAGAGAAAGGGGGGCTGAAGCAGGGAGAGGGATTAGGAGGTGAGAGGGAGAAAGGGAGTGAAACTGGATCTGCAGGCTCCAAGTATTAACATTGAGCCTGTGTATGATTGCGTGAGGGGCTGCTGGGGTCCACTTGAGGACGATAAGGATGATGGAAAGACTCAAGGAAGAGGAAAAAAAAGTTAGGAGAATATATTATGCAAACAGACCTCGTCCTCATTTCACACGCACACACACGGGAGGTTCTGTAGAAGGATAATACTGTCATGAAAGTTACCACAAAGTGGCTTTGTTCTCTTTTGGTCCCTCTCTCTCATTTTGCATTTCATGACACACGCCTCCTCACAGTAGGCCGCACAGAACCACACGCCAGACCCACATGTGCTTCAAGTATCCAGA
The DNA here is from genome assembly GCF_900324485.2 of Mastacembelus armatus. Taxonomy (NCBI): domain Eukaryota; kingdom Metazoa; phylum Chordata; class Actinopteri; order Synbranchiformes; family Mastacembelidae; genus Mastacembelus; species Mastacembelus armatus. Next base: position 3,001,627 of record NC_046633.1, read on the forward strand.
ATTCAAACCATCCTCATGCTGACACACACACACACACATACTCACTCACACTAACACACTAAATAAAACACACACAAATACCTCGTCCACAAAAGCCAGTGCCTAAATACACACAGCAGCAGCCAAGGTCAAGCTTGTAGCCATACACACACACACACACACACACACACACACACACGCACACACTGCCCTGCATAATGTATGTTCATGTTCAAATGTACACAATCTGAGGCCCAGGAGTTATTATGAGGGGATTTCCAGCCTGATGCTCCACAGCTGTGGGACTACACCCAGCACGCCGCCAACCTGACGCAGAGTGATGACCTCATCACATAAGAGTAGCTGAGAAAACAAACCACACATGATCAGCAGAACTTTGACTTTTGGCTTTATTTTGAAAAGACCCCAAGAAGCTACAGATGCAGATTTGCATTTGAAAGTTTTGTTAGGAAGAAAGAAAGAGAGCTAGAGAGGGAGCAGCTGTGGCGTCTTTTAGGTTTTTAATTTTGATTTTTTACGTTCAGTGTCAGAAATCCCAAAGGATTATAAACATGCATTTGCATTTATTGTCTTTGATTACAAACCTGACAGCATAGAATCAGTTCAAATTACTGAGCCACTAGATGTAATAATAAAGGTAAGGCAGCGTGTGTTTGAAGAATCACAGATCAAACCTGACCATCTTTCAAATACAGAATCCATCTCTGTAGTAATCTCAGCCATCGAGTAGCAACAGGAAATAGACATACTAATTTACCTGCTGGGTTTTTCTCACTGTTGGCAAATTCTTTCAGGAAAAAGAAAAGCACTGCTTTATTTTGGGTTAAACTGTATTATCACATCATGAATTATCTCAAGCCTTACACTAACCAAAGCTAAGCTAAGTGCAAACACAGTTGTTGTCATCACTTTAGGGGTCATTAGGCCGACTTATATTTATTTCCTGGAGCCATCCACAAACCTTAATTGTAATGACTGCTTGCCTCAGCCTAACCTCTCTTTAAATCTTAAACCTTAACTTTAATGATCCAGGTTTTGGGGACTTGATTTGTATCCACATAAGGGCATTGAACCCTTAAAACGCGTAAACAGATTTCCAACATGAGGAATACAGGCACATTTACACAGATGTTCATTAATATGTACTTTTTCTGATAAATAAATTACTATATAAAGAAATATATACCCACCTATAAATTCATCCATGTCTTTCCTACTAAGTGGCTGAGAAGAGTAAAAGGCACAATAAAGTCTCCCACAAACCATATTTATGAGACTTTGTCCCGCTCTGTAGATATCTCCGTGCCTTTTTGAATCCCTGCATACCTCCCCTGCAGGCTTTCCCAGGTCAATAAAATACTGTGTTGTGAGATGGGAATGCTATGTTTGGAAATAGTGAAATGGGAGAGTGGGAATAACAAGTTGCCTCCCTTGTTAGCTTTAATTCTTGACTGCAGAGTTTTCTCTGGTTGGTTGTAATGGTTCTTGTTTTCCCTCTCAGCAGGAAGGTGCTCAGTGGACAGATAAACAGCTTTGTATTTCACTCTGGCTGCATTCAGGACATTTTCTGCAACAGACATAATGTCTTGTAATTTTGAATAAAAGTTCCCCATCCAGAAATTAAAAATATATTTATCATATGTATGTTTTAAGGAAGAGTGAATGTCTACACTAGATTCTACAGCAGTTCATCCAAAAGCTCCCACTGGACAAAGGTGTTGGAATAGCAGAAGATAGAATATGCCCCTGCTGAACTCACCCTGTCTGTGCTGAGAGCAAATTTCCATCTCCAATGAACTTCAACACCTTTGCACGGCTGTAAATGTGTGTGCACTGTTTCATGTCACTGAAATCAGATTGAATAATGGCAAATACAGAATAATTGCACAAGTATTAGTCACAGGAGACATTGTTGGGCAGAGACTTGTTTTACCTTCGCCAACAGAAAGTGATGAGTGGTTTTGGAGAGAAACAGATACAGAGGTTGGATTTGAGTTGAGAATGTGGTGAGTGTTGGAGGAGTAGTGGTGGAGAGTGGAGGATAATTGGGTGTAGCCTTTTTGAGCAGGATTCAGGAAAGATGAAGAGAATAGAAGGTCCTGTGAGGACAAAGTTTCTGCAGCACTTTTCTGCTTTGCTGACGTTATTAAACCAGATCAGATCAATTCCAGGATAAATAAAAAATTTCTCCAATGTTTTTTTGGAGTTACTCAGTTTCCTGTTTGCTAGTACACACACATGTCCAGTGCTGGCTCAAGATATCCCCCTCTCAATGTGGGTTGCTTAACAATTCCAGGTTATGTTTAAATAGAAGCAGATCTCTGTCTATTGCTGCTTTTTATGGACATGGACACTTCTGTTTAATGATTTTCAGGTCAGCGAACAGGTAGACAGATAAAAAGAGAAGAGCCTAATTGCTCCTCCACCACCTTGTTGGCACTGAACCACTTAAAGCTGCAGAGATTCATATTTTATATCAATGACAAAATGCTTAGATGCTTTTCAAGCGGGCCAGGGTATGGTTCTGCACAGAACACACGGAAATGTTTTTCAGTGATCGCTAACAGAACATGAACACTATGTACTATGCCAGAGCACTTCTCTCCTGCTGTATTGCAGGGATATAAGCTCTGGCCCAGATTTGTTTGAAGTGCACCCTAAAATACATTACACATCCTGGCAAACTCCCAGAAAATGATTAACCAGCTCTGCAGTTTTTGCTCTCTGCTTAAGTTTATCCTCTTATTGTCATTGTTTTGTTTTTCTGACCTGCACTTTTACTGTTCTGATTCATTCTCATTGTTCTCATCCATCTCTTCTCTTTTATCTTGTGCTTTACCTTTAGCTGCAGTGACAATGGGAATTTCTCTGCTGTGGCACTAATCAGGTTTATCTTATCAGTATATTTTCTGGTTTTGCGCTCTGGCACTTCAATGCACCTTAAATGTTAATTACACAATGTTTGACTAGTATATAAAGAGTAGCAATTAGAATCAATTACATATGACCTTTTATGACAGTTTTTCCAGAGAGGTCCTGCCAACAGTAGGAGATTGTGGCTCCACTGTGCAGCTTCCAAGTGTTAATTCATCTAATTTTCTGCAGCTAAAACAAGCATGTACAGAACCAAAAACTGTTCTTGGCAAATCAAAAGGGCCAAAAAACAGGGTTACAATACCAAAAAAGACTTGGGCCCTGAAAGGTTCAAACTGCTGCTCTGATGCCAGCATTTTTCCACACCACAGCATTTAGCAACCATTGAGACCGGTCCTCACAGTGATCAAAGTGATTATTTGGGAAGCTTGTGGACCCACTTGTTGTCTTTGGCCAGTGGTTTCACAGCACATTGAGAATAATGATCAGTCTGGAGAAGCCATTACGAGTCAGCATCAGCAACCTCAGGACTTCAGTGCGGCTGAAGTGAGCACAGCAGAGACCGAGCTGAGTCACAAAAATATACAGGTTTGTTGATAAAGACTACATGGAGGACATTAGTGGGGAGACAAAGGAGAAAATGAGGTGGGGATAGGGATAAATACATTTTGCTGTTTTGTATCTAAATCTTTTTTATGTTTTTGCAGAATTGTTTCACTTCAGTTTCGTCTGATCTGTCTTTATTCCGAGCTAAGCTAAGTTAGTTTAGTATTTATCCGTCTTACATGGCAGTGACATCACGACTTCTCAGCGTGAGTCCAACCAAAGACAGGTTGTCCACTCATAACAAAAGCTGTTGCATTTGTCAGGACCATGTTCATTTGTACAGCACCTTTACTCTCCATGATGCAACCTGATGGTTTGCCTCACTCAGTCAGTGAGCACATTGTTTGCAGACTTACAGCCATGATTTCTGATTTGTGATATATGTGATTTCGTGATATGTGTAAAGTCTAATTAGTGTTTGTAGTGAATCATGCCTGCCTCTGTTTGTATGTGCCTACAAGCAAAGGATGTGCCCATCCTGTTTAAGTCTTCATGCTTTTGTATAAAGATGCAATGAGTGCACACACTTTTAGTAACTTTCTAGTGAGAGTCAAACTTTTGTGGGTTTATTTGTGTTTACACGTTGACTCTTGCAGTTTTTAAGTATTTAGCCGTTTAAAAAACTGTGCACTGTCTGGTACAATCTGCTATTTTTAAAATAGTTATTCTGTTTTCAAAAACCATAGTGCTCCACCCAAGGCATGCTAATGTCTGGCCGTCCTCAGGTCCCTGTAAACATGTCAGGATCATGTAATGAGTAACACACACCAACCTGAAAAGCTTTCGTGGCTGTACCAAACTGTACCAAAATCAAGGGGGAATTTCACTGGAGAAAGGAACATGAACGTATTGGTTTGCATGTCGTATTTTCTCAAAGGTTCTGACATATTGAACTGAAGCCAAGTGTCACAACATTGGTGGTCTTCCCGTTTTATACTGTGTGTGTTTCATTCTGCAGCACAGATGAAAGAAACCTGACCTACTGTGATGCCTTGAGGCAGCAGCCTATTTACACATCCCCGTATAGAAAGAAAGAACACAGCAGGAGATGGTGACAGATAACATTCATCTGCTGTCACATGTGAAGGGTTTTTCATCTGCACTGCACAAAGAAAACTACTGTTATAAAGATGAAAATACTGTTTTTATTCACATCAAAATCTCAAACTCTTACTCTGATATCAGCCTGTAGTGTTCAAAGCATTCCTGTCGTCATTCTGTGGAAGTATTGTACTTTTTCTTGGATCTGATTTTACCCAACGTGTCTCTAGTTCTTGCACCTGCATATTGATTAGAATCATTCACACGTATGTACTGTACAGTTATTTTGTAATACCTTAGTGTACCTAGCCAAAACACTGCTTCCTTATCATGCTTAATTCCAATACATTCTCCATACTTTTCCTCTGTTATCTGTACAGTCAAATGTCTATCTCCTCTACCCTTCGAATGCTTGTGGCCTTGTTTGAAACCGTTCTTGAAGGGTTCTGACATCTCAAACCCACAATGAGCAGCTGAAGGATGAGAAAAAGAAGAGATGAAACAAAAATGTCATCAGCTGTCCCTTCCCTGTCTTCTTTACATTGTGTCTCTTCTTGATAAAACAGACTAATAAGATAAAGCTGTTGTACAGAGTTGTTTTTCTCTGTGTTGGCTCTTACTGAAGGTATCACTGTCCTGGTTTTACTTGCATAGAAGAAAGACATGGATCTTTATGTAATTAAAAACATTCATGATCTAATTCCTGAGCTGATGAAAGGCTTTAAAAACACTACACTGACTCATACAATCAGTCAAAAGACGATCTGTTTACTGTTCACTAAAGCAAGATCAGTCAGCACCATGAACGCAATCCCACTTAGTGTTTTTAATGTTTTGCTCAAGAGCACTTCAGCAGGGTCAGGAGGACTCATGCGCTTATATTTCTCTTCAAAAACCCAGTGTCATTTTAGAACAATCCGTGTGATGTGTGTGGTAGCAGAGGTCAACACCCCTGGGGATCATACTACTAAAGAAACTGTAGAATATGTTTTCACTCTGGTCATCTGTTAGTTATTTGCATTGATTCTTTTTTTTTTTTTTTGGTTTTTGTTTGTTTTTTTCTTTTTTCTGCACATGTTGCTGCTTAATGAAAAAATCTAGGTCTGATTGTAGAGAGGTTTTGGATAGGCATGGCCCATGCACATAGTGTGTGTTGCCTCTTATAGAATAATTTTATCTATCAACCAGGAAATGTGAAATACAAGAGTTTTCCTACGTACATGTTTAATTGTAAGTGTTTTAATTTTTTTTAAAACAGGTCCTTTGTTTTGTATGATTACATTGCATGTGATGATTAAATTGATAATTTGGCTTAGAGACTAAAAGCAGGGTGAACATAGACACAGTCAAAAACCTAACAATATAAACAAACATGTACTTTTATCTTACATTTCTCTACATCTTTCCTTTCCTTTTTTCCCCCATTGACAATAAAACCGTTATACATGTAAAATGATCTTCCTACCATCATTCTTTACCTTCCATCCTCCCAACCACAGTCCACCCCTGCATTCCTCTCCATTTGTGCTCCTTCCAAATGAAGCAAACATCCACTTAAATGTTTTTTTTTTTTAGTTCATGCAAAAATGTGTAGAATCCAGTTAAGATATTTCTGTTAAACAACATTTTGTCATTTTTACGCATCGTTTTTTTTTGAAGCTATGTGAAATTTTGTACTTTTGTATAGAGCCATGCTTTGCTGGCTGTTTGCCTGTTTCCAGTCTTTGCGGTGAGTTTAGTGATTGCTGACCTTAACATTAGCTTCTGGCATGAGACATGAGAATGATATTGATCTTCTCGTTGGCAAGAAGGTGAGTAAGCTTTCCCAAGAAGCCAACCTGTTTCTTTAGGAGCGGCTTCATCTACAAGTTGTTACTGCTCCTCTTTCCATGCCGCTGATCGCTAATGATCTTTGTTCGATCCTGTGAAAGTAGAGCCATCGCTTCGTATCCAGATTCCCGTGTGGCATGAAACCCATAAATCAAGCTAAACTGTTTAGACACAAATGACAAATTCATTGTTGTCATTAAATAATTTTAGCCCTGATTCTTTCTCCAAACTGTTCTGATTGCAGGGGCCATTGCCAGTTTACTGTGTTCAAGCCAACTGTAGGGGCTGTATTGTTTTTGCAGCAGTGCAGCAGATGAGATCAGATTATGGTTTAGGAGTATGAAGTTTGACGGGTTTTGTCGGACTGATGTTTCCTAAAGCGTTTTTTCCAAGAAAACTGTTCTGCTCTTCAGCCTGTAGGGCTGCTGAGTCTTTAATTTGTTTTCAAAGATAAAAATAGATGAATGTGTTTTTTCATTCCAAGGAAGGGCAGAAACACTCCTCAGCGCACCTCTTGATCCTTTTTTAACAATCTGCAAACACTACAGAGAGGACCAGGCAGGTTAGCTTTATGGAAAAGCTTTAGGATGTTTTTTCTTGTCCAGTTTGCAGCTCATGTTGTACAAAAGTTTAGACGTTTGCTTCTTTTGTAATACAGAGAAAGTGTGTCTAAATTATTACATTAGACGTTCAGCGAGCCTGTCTTTCTTTGCAGCAGTGTCACGAGTTAAACATTTTTTGAAAAATGTTTGAGCTTTTCCAGATGAGATAAACAACTTTAATATCAAACATCTATTCATATTCTTTTTCAGCATGCACACATGCACCAAACACACCACATGTTTGGTACTAAGGGAGTGCCAACTTCATGCTTGGGAAAGTAAGACCAAAAACAACACTGACAAACATAGTGGCCCCATTTGTTTAAATGAGCCTCTTAATCACATAAACTGCACTCTCCAAGGTTCATGGCACTATATGAACCAGGTAGAAGCTTTGCTGTTGTTTTCAGTTTTCATGCTGTATGTTGGCATTTAATAGTCTGAATGGGCCTTTACTAACTAATAAAAGACAGATTTAAGGACGCATCTTTGTGTGTGTATGTGTGGGTGTGTGTGTGCATATATGTTGTGTGTGCACTTAATGTGTGTAAATATATGCCATTCTAAGTTTATTATAATTCAGTGTAACAAGTGTGCAAGTCAGTCTTACCTCCATGACCAGTTTGAGATGTGCTGATTCAACATTATAGTCATTTTTGTGGCTGTAGTTTGTGATGATGTGGATGGTTCATTCAATACTAGGAAATATATTCTACCCAAAATATTAATTTATATTGAATATTAATAATCAATGAATATTCTAATGTTAAGTCCATCCATGTCCATATACAGTAAAAGGGGTGGACAAATATTAGAGACTGTCAGTTTAACTTAAACATCTCAAACTAATTTTATTTAGCTTTATAAAATAACTCAAAAATGGAACATAACCTTCATGATAGTAGGATTTCATGGAGATTACATTAGTTTTAGCTAGCTGCATGTAATGAACTGTGTGTTTGTGTGTGTGTGTATAATTGCAACCCTAAATTAGGTTTAGGCAAGGGGCTAGGAAATGTAAGATGTCACTGAGTGTCCTCATAACAATAGCTGTACAAATGTGTGCTTGTGCACTCTTCTGTCTTTATGGGGACCAATTTGCATTTTACACAATAAGGTTGAGGACTGTTTTAAAGGAGTGGACATTTTAACATTTCCGCTTTTCTTCAAATTGATGTTTGAGGGTTAGAATTTGAGAGTAAAGGTTAGATTTAATTAAATCAGTACCAGGCTTGGTCTTGGTCTTGGTATAGACATGGAGATGTGTGTGTGTGTGTGCGTGTGTGTGTGTGTGCGTGCGTGCGTGTGTTTCTCTATGCCACATCTCTTCTCCTTAAATTGAAGCAATAAAAAATATTCCACAGAAATATGTGGAAAGTCTATCACATATGTACTAAATTACACAAAGTGGTTTTGAATGGTTTTAGATTATATTTAACCATGAACGACAAAATTACCATTTGGATATATGTTTTCTTCAGAATCAGTAATGTTGTGTGTGGTGCCTGTGAGGCTGAGGATGACTGTTTCCACCGCAGCAGATTTCCGCAAGGCTTTGGAGAAGTGTCAGTGTCACAGTCAGACATTAGTTTTACAAGACGACTCTGCCAGAAGGAGAAAAACACTTGAATGTGTATTTAATCAACTCTGTATGCAGGCCTGGCAGGAAAGCAGTTTAAAATGATTACCTTGCAGCTTTAAACTTTTTACTAAGAGAGGATGTCAGTTTTAGTTTGAAAAATGACGTGTTGAAATGTATGTGTTGCAAAAACTCAGAGCAGCCAAAAAAAGAAAGTAGAGAAATATTTGTTTTTCCATTGCTGCAGCACATAGTGCAGGAGACTGCAGTGCTTAGGATTAATCTTGTTTTATTTAAGATGAAGAGAGAGATGATGAAGAAAAGACTAAAGAGGCCGATCCAAAACTGAAGTTTGAAGATAATTTATTAGTTTTCATGGAACACATGACTCAAGTATTTCCTGTCCTCTATGATTCTCTTACAGTTTTGTCTGCATAAACACAAAGTAATGGGCCTCCTGGACCCTCATTCCCACACCAGACCTGAGTTGAACCATGAGACCTTTATAGATCTGTGACAGCTGGGTGGAGCTGAATGGCTTTTGCACCACATGGAGCATAGAATCAAACAAACAGTGAGCTAGTAGAATATCACCAAGTGAACTGTGCTTATTAACTATCATGCTGCTGAACAGGACAAGGAGTCTCCAGAGCCTAACTAGCAGCTCTGAGGTCATACTTAGTCACAGTGGTGGTTTGGAGATCAATGCAAAACTCAACATGCTCACAGTGACACAATTCATTAGCATGTTAGCAAACATTACACATTAGGTTGAAACACAAGGTGCAGCTGAGGCTGACAAATTGTTTTACAAGTATTTGGTCATAAACCAAAGTACTTTCTTCCCCTTATTATGGCCTTAAATGGCACTTTAAGGGGTCACTAAAGCTGTTACTGTTCATATTGAACAGGACATGAGTGTGTGTGCTCAATTTCGTGGTAATTCATCCAGTAGTTGTTGGGATAATTCTGTTAACTCTGTAAATGTCACAGTCCGGCTACAGGAAAAGTCTAGAGATCACCAAAGCCCCATTATCTGGGAACCACTGATGCCTGTACAAAGGTTTCCAATCGATTCCAATCGATAATGAAATGTGGAAACTATGATCTACTGCTGTTGTGTATTAGCTTTATGCAATTTGCTGGGAACAAACAACAGACTGCACCTATTTTATATGAATAATAAAACCATGTTCTCATGTCTGGTGAATGTTGCACCAGAATGTCTAGACTTGGCTGCACCAGTTTTGTTTTTTGAAAGGTGTAAAGCTTTACTCACAGTTGCAGGGTGCTAGCTGTGTCAGCTTTGCATCTAGAACAACAACTGAGCAGTTTCTTTGTAAATCAACAGCACTGACAGACAGGCTGGTCTGGTTAGTTTAGAGTCAACCTGAACATGTGAGGATTTCACTCCAGGCAGTAACAGGCAGCTGTCACTTTAAACAGCAGCTCTTTCTGTCCTAAAGAGTTCTGTTGGCAGAGCACAGATACTTGAATGGTCAGTGCAAGAAGAAAGTAGTGATGACACTGGAGATGGAAGTAATTTTAAAATGTATGTAAGAGGGAAAGAGACCTGTGACCCCCTGTGTGTGGGAGAGGAGTAAGTCACAGTCCTGCTGCAGTGAACTAACATTCTGAGTTGCAGATGAGGCGTGACAGGACTGACAGCAGTGGGAGTCTTCGTTATTCACAGCACTCAATAAAAAGCAGTATATTATTTCTGTCTCCACTGTCCCCTGTGGACTCTGCATTCACACCTTCACATGCTCACATATTATGTTTATGGCTGAACTTTACATAGTGGCTTTTGTCCACCAGTTCAGTCACTAGGTAAAGGTCAGAAACTCATGTGCTTTGAATACTGAATACTGTAGTTTGAGCCGGTACACTGTAACAGTAACTAATATACAGACTGGACACATGAGGCATCAATAGTTTTGTGAGACTTAGAGATGCTGGTTTTCTTCCAGCAGAACCATTTTACCTGGTTCTCCCTGTATCCAGTTGTTACGCTAAGTCAAGCTAATTTCCCCCTGGCTCCAGCTGCATGTGCACAGACCTGAGAGTGGAATTGTTCACATCTAACTGCATTTAAAAAGCTTTTCTTACCTAAAGTTGGATATGTTAGCTAATATCTCCAATTTAGGTGGTCTGGTTCTGACCAAACCCTGCCTTCCACCCGAGAGAGAGCTGGGATAGGCTCCAGCAGATCCCCGTGACCCTGAGCCAGGAAAAGCGGGTATAGAAGATGGATGGATGGATGGTTCTGACCAAAGCTGCTAAAATGATGGAATCAATAAATACTCAATGAAAGCAGGTCAAACTTTTAGGTCACCCCACTTTGCTTTACTCAGCAAATGAAATGTGGTGGACAGCTCCATGAGGTTAGGACGTTATGAGTTAAGAGTTTTGTTTTTTTTGTTATTTCATTTCTTACTAGTTTTTATCTTAAATATATGATGTACAGTAATGAGTTTACTCATATTTGCATTAATTTACCTACAGTATTTCAGTAGTGTTGTAGAGGCCTAGATCTATGTACAAATGTTCACACAAACAGATGCTTTATTTCCTTTACACACTGGCTCCTATGGGAAAGGTGCTGGTGCTCAGAAATAGGAGTTCAGTGAGTGCAGTGGGTGGCCCAGTGTGGGGGTCCTGTAGGAAATGGGATGGAGGTGCCTGTATTGGTGAGGGGGAGAGGGAGTCCATTACACTGCCTGCCTGATTGAGTTTGTCAGGGCCATGTGACACCTTGACCTGGCTGTTTGCCTTCACAGGATTGACTGGGACTTGACTCCATCTTTCAGACTGAAATTGATCCACACCTTGTAATCAGTGCTTGGCAAACAAGCAACCATAATCCTGTTTGGATCTCTCTCTCTCTCTCTCTCTCTGCTTATATTCAGCAGTTTAAACCAATTATTACTTCCATTATTTGTCAGGTTTGGATAAATGGAGTAAATATGGTGCGTTTTGTCCTCAGTTTGTCCTCAATGACAGATTCTGAATCTGAATATAGAGCAACTACATTATCTAGGAGATTCCTGTGTTTCTATATTGATGAATAAAGACAATAGGGGAAAATGCTTATGGACTCTAAATAACACTGGCTTCATTTTGTGCTACACTGATGGAGCCTGTAGCTTTTGTTGTTGTCCAAGTTGCTTCTACCAGTGGCAGCCCTTACAGAGAGCTGTTTGTATGTATACAGGAAAACATGTCTTTTTCCCCTTCTCTTGCATAAAGCCTCTTTAAATACAGTTAACCTGAATTACAGGCAGCACTCCAAACCTAAAGGGTAACCACTGGGTTTACAAGGGAAAAATTGAGAAAAAAAAATCCTACAGGGAAAAACACCCAGTCCAGAGAAGCCATAAAAGACTTATGGATATGAATTTGATGGATACAAAAATATGAGTTTTAAATAAATTAAGAGAAATAGACTACAGATCCAGGAACTGTTTCATCATCTCTTAATAAACATTTCACTCAGGCAAACAAATTGTGACACCAGCCTTGGATCACAGGGTGTGGCAGCAGTAAATCCATCACTCTTTCCACCTTAGATTTACAGCTGGAGTACTCAGTCGAAAAGTACTTCACTCTGAAGACAACAGTGTTCTGTGCATTCTTTGTTTTTATTAATCCAACAAGATTATGGTTGAACTGCTTCTGTTCTTCATTTTTACACACTTCACACACCTTAACACCCAGATTTCTTCCCTCATTCTGTCCAAATCTCTAAATAGATAAAAACCAAAATATTCTTAAGCCCCATATTGTAGGAACACTGGCTCACTTTATGTTACACATGCATTGGTTTAACCAAAATGGGAGCCTTCATCTGGCTTAGTGGCGTACAGCTATGTAGGAAATATTCAGTTTGTGGCCGCCCTCATTTCCCTTTTTAATATTAGAGATATCCTGCACAGATTTTGGATAATGCTATCTACGTATCTGATTTTCCTTTCTCTGATCGTCCTCAGACAGTTGTGTGGCTGAGTTTAAATGAATAATTTAACTTTTTGCATCGTACACTTTTTGACTTTCAGCCCCAGGAGGTAGATGATAAAGCCGATACCACTCTGACATCTGTGGTTTAATGGTTAGATTTTAAAGAAAGAAACAGCTACTGTGTCCTGAGTGGGAGTGGTATTGGATTGTAAACACGCTGAGTTTCCAAAATATTAAGGTACTCCTTTAAAGTATGGAGTTGTTGAGAGGCTCTACTTCAACGTACACTTGTAGAGCCCCTTTATCAATCGGTATCTTCTCTTCCTGTTCACTCATGGCAGCTCATCCTGGACTCTGACCACCTAGAAAGAAGAAGAGCAGGTCACGTTTTTTGTTTCATAAAAGATTAGTACTTATGATTCATTCTCGTACCTTACATATAAAACCTGAGATGACTTTGTGACAGAAGTTTAATCTCATTTGGCTTTCAAACCATTTGTGGTTGTTAGAACAATCACAAAGTCAATTTAATGCTCACTTTCAACCAAGACCAAACTTAACGTTTACGATGCACAGACAAACAGGTTTTCTGGACAAGCTAAAATATTATATATTTCATAAGCCCTGCTAATTCAGTTAAGATGTGTGTACTCTACTGTATGTTCTAGCCACTTTTGACTGTATAACTTAGAGAAGGGTGACAGCATCATGCGTCATCTGCTAAAAATGCACCATCTATCCTTCCAAACCATATCACCTGTTCCAGCTTCCTGTATTTTCTCTGGCATCGCCTTCGTTTTTGCAGCCTTTTCCCATGAAACCTCCCTGTGCATTAATTAAGACCTGCAATAATGTCTGACGCCCACAGAATGACTGCTGATCCTCTCCTGGAGAGTGGGAAAACTGGACTCATCTGACAAGCTCAGAGAAAAGAAAGACACAGAGAGAGAAGGAAAGAGAGTGGGAGACTTATAATGTAATTTTCGAAAGGGAGTTTGATTTCATCCTGCAGGTATTTGGAAAGAAGAAAGAGAGGCAGACTCCAGGGATAAGGCTCTCTTTTGTGTAAACACTGTATGAAAAAAGATCAACAAGGAAAAAGGACTGCTTTAATTTCAGTTTGAGAGCACTGGAGGAGTGCAGTGGAAAGTTAGGGGCAAGTACCGGGCATGGTTTTGATTAAACATTATGAGGTACTGCGGGGGAAGTTTGCCAGAGCGTTTGCACATTTTTAATTCCGGCTGTCAGTCAGCACTCAATCTGCTCATACCTCAGAGAGGGAAGGACCGAGACGCTGAATGAGAAAAACAGATCAGCTGCAGGAACATTACTAAAGACAGCAACTGAATCTCATTGGGTGATTTAAACCAAGAAGGGTGAAACCAAAAACTCATGTGGAGCTCATGTTAGTAATGAGTAAGGAATGGGCAAAAGGAACTTACAGTAGGCAGCTATATTCATTTGGCAGTTTATTAGCTACACCTACAGTAGCTAAAACTAACAGTCTAACAGAACAGCCCTGCTGTAAATCAGTACAAGTAGCACCATGAACAATGCATGCAGGTATAAATACAGGCAGAACCTATTGCAGCTGGATGAGAACCAGCTCTTATCTGCAGGTCTGGTTCACACTGATCATGGGTTACTTCTGTGTTTGAGAATGGCCACAGAAACAGCAGCAGCATTGCTTCCCTTGACCTCAGATGAACCAGCTCCGTCCACCAGTTCTGCTTATTGCGCAATCACTACACATGCAGAATCAAGCAAACAAAGAACAGTTAGTGTGCAGATGTTATTGTCTAGAAATACCTGGATACAGATCACATGCTTACACTATGCGTAAATGGGCTCTGTCATGAGGTTGAGCAATGGAAAACATTTTTTTGGTCTCTCGTGTCAGAATAGCATCACAGTTAAGCTGCTCTCTGTGGTTTTTCTTTGAATCATAAGGAAAGACCTGTGCCAGTCAGTCACAAGCAGTAGTTGTCGGACATGACGTGTAGGGCAGTGCAGTAGTTTGGGCTCCCTCTGTCACTTGGAGGTCATATTCAGTACAGCCATGAGCAGAAACAACTGCATGAGAGGAAAGAGAAGAAAAAATAATGGACTGAAAGCAGCAGCAGTAGACTAAAGGCAACATATGTGAATCAGCTATTTTTAAAAAATATATTGGCCAAGGTGAAGATGAGTTCCTTTATAGGGACTATAAAGTAATAAAGTACTACATGTGATCACAGCTTCATCTTTTTGATAAATCCAGAAACTTTACCGCTATAAAGATTTCTGCATGATGGATGCTTCTGCTTCTCATGTTACATTATCTGTAATGAATCTGTTTTTTCTTTTGAGATCATTTATCCTTATAAAATAATTATGTTGTCTGTGTGGTTTACATGTTTTCAGTTTCAAACTGCAACTACCACTATTCCAATCAGTTACTTCTTTATCCTTTATTACTTTATTGATTTGGATATTAGAGTCAGTGCATCAAAGTGAAGATCATTATTAATCCTATTATTAACATCATGGAACAGAGATTTGTGAAATTATCGAGATAACCCAGTTAATGCAATAATAATTGTATATTCCTGTAAATGTGCCCGGGGACTTTGTGGTAGTTTGTGACTGTGTATACAGTAAGTGTGTTGCAAGTGTCTTCATGCTTGCTGACTGTTTGTGTTGACATTGCTGCCAACTGACTGCCAAGGAGGAAGCAGAAAGATTCCACAGAACTTTGCCATAGGCCCTAAGATTAAGTTGTCATCATAGCTCCAGTTTTAGCCTCAGTTTGTTGGAGCACACTTCTGCTTTTCTCGTTTGACTGCTTTGGTTTCTTGCACTGGATGTCAGAGCAGGATCAGATCTGCTTTATTTAAACTGACAGGCTGATGATCAAACACAGGGACTCTTAAATGGGGCCCTAAAATGAGGTTTGGTTATAATTAGTAGGTGAATTATTTCAATTGCAATGACATATACACAATTATGAAGGGTCATAAAACAGGAAACACTAAATGTCTCCATAAAGGCATGTTTTGAGTATTTAGTAACACATACAACCTGTTTTAAGAAAATTCTACCTTTGTGCAGGCATCCGCCCAAAAACACACCACTCTTTCCTCATGCACGCATCTGTTTTGTTGCTCTGTGGCCTGATCCAACAGTTCAGACATTTCCTTCCTTATTTCTCTCAGGCATACCATCATCATCACACACATCTCACAACACATCATGAGGCCTGGTTGTTTCGTGGTTTGACACTCTCCAATATTCCTTCTCAGTGGGGTCCACGCAGCCTGCTGGTGCAATTTCAAATTTAATCTCCCACCTGCGAGCTTGTCAGTGTTCACACAGCTTACTGTTAATCACACACAGCCCTAATCCCTGTTCGTTAGTAGGAAGGACTGATGCGGGGTGATTAGTTTGAGCAGGGAGTGTATGGGAGTTTGTGTTGAGTGTTGTTTGGAACAGTAGACTCAAATTAGAACACTTCTGATTAGTTCTGACAGTATAGTAATTGTCTTATTTAAGTATCTGTCTGACATAACCAGCCTTAAATCATCACAGTGAAATGTCAATTTGTTTGCTTGTACATTTGAATAAAGCCGAGTAACTTTTCATTTGGGTGCTTGACTTCGGTGCGAAAAGGCAGTGGAGGTTGTGAAAGTCAGTGCAGTTTCTAGCAGTCTCCAATAAATCCCAATTATTGGAGATGCTATTAATTTGATTCGTCAAATACTTTTTGCAGAAAACATAGCTGAGCCATGTGGAGGTGGCTACACCACAGAATGAGTGTGGAAAAGCACAGGAATGTGACAGCAAACGCTGTGGGTTTGATTAAACTTAAAGGTCAGTTACAATTAAATGTTATTACTTGTTAGTACTTTGACTTTTTCTGTGATTAACAATCTTCTTTGTCCTTAACCTTAACCACGTACTTTGTCTAAACAGAACAATTGTCATGCTTTATTTGTTACAGTCTTGTATTGCATGAGTGAATACTGTAAGAAAAGCCAATTAAATATCTAAAGGTTTCACAGGGAAATTCTGTGTGAAATCTAATATAGTTCAGTCCATTATTCCCACAATGCACTTGCAATTTAGTAAACTGAGGTGGGTGTGGTAACAAAATCTGAAAAGATACTTTTAAAACTCTCAGTAGCAACAATCATTTGTGAAAAACTAATTAAGTTTTGAGTTTGTGATACAGAAACAACACTGCTGAGATTCAACTCTTTAATTTGTTTAGACCATTAGAATTAGATGAGCCAAAGCTGGTGGAGTACTCCTGAAACCACAATAAACCACTTCTCATCACTTTCAAAGAGTAAATGTAAACACACCTGCTGTCTTTTTTTTTTTGCAAAGACTGCATTCATTTTACTTGGCAACTGCAATGCAACATACAGTGACAGTGAAAGTACATTGTGTGTATTCACTCTATTCCATGTATGTTGCTCTCACAATGGGAGCATAGCTGACTTTGTCTGTCTGGTCTCTGAGGTGAAATCATTGTGCTCTTGTTGGTCTGCACCTGCTACCCAAGTGTGTTC
The DNA here is from genome assembly GCF_900324485.2 of Mastacembelus armatus. Lineage (NCBI taxonomy): Eukaryota > Metazoa > Chordata > Actinopteri > Synbranchiformes > Mastacembelidae > Mastacembelus > Mastacembelus armatus. The sequence goes on from NC_046633.1 coordinate 3,018,669, forward strand.
CACCACACAGTCTAATAAGATTAAACCTTTCATCACACTCAGTGGTTTCAGTAGAGACAGACACAATGGTCGTTGTTTGAAGAGGGAATCTCATAACTGAGAGTGGAGGTCACTCACTTTTTAGAGGCTCTTGGGGACTTATCTATATGAAAGGAAATGAACTAGTGTTTGTCTGTCAGCAGGTTTAAAGAGGGAAAACACTGAAGAGCACAGATAGATAAAATCTAAACAAAACTGTATATAAAAAGTGAACTGTATTCTGTTTCAACACCTCATACATTTAAATGGTTAATGAAAAAAAAACCTTTTATTCAGTAGAGAAATGAAAAACTATTTTTACTGAGAAAGTAAAACAGCACAACATGCTCATGAAAGTGCACGGAACAAAATGTTTTTGTTTTTTTTTTATTATTATTATTTTATTATATTGCAGAAGTAACTTACTGGACCCAATATGAAACCTTCCCATCCAGTTTAAAGTGCACTCTGCAGTATGATTCATAACTAAGTCTGTACTCCACTAACCATCACTCACCAGTGCTGTGATAAGGCAGCCAAAACCATCTCCAGGAAGAAACAGTGAATATGAATAAGAAAGCCCTAGAATTTGGTTGCAGAAACCACACTGAAAAAAATAATCCTCCCAGAGTTCAAAACAAATAAGGATTATAAAGGCTGCTCAAGCTCAAAAGCCACTGGAAAGTCCAAAGTGCGTAACTCAACCTGACAGGAGTTCGAGAGGACTGCTCACATTTCTCTCTTCTCTTCAAGGAAGAGTTTGATGTTTTGGAAAATATCTTGACTTGCTTTTTTGCAAAAAGTTCAAAGAAAGTAAGAAGATAGGTACCACTTTTGTTTTCCAAGATAAATACGAAGCAATAGCCAGTAAACAGATTAGTTTAGCATAGCAAGAGTGGAAACAGAAACATGGTACATATCAGTTTTCATCTTTGTTGAATTGTAGTCCCAACAGTAGGAGTAGCAGCTTTATTACCATTTTCAAGTGTGTTTATATTAAGTTATTTTTTTTTATTGCTGGGACATGTGTTGCAAATGGTCATGTGTTCAAAGTCTACATGAAAAACATTCATCAAAACTGAGAAAGACATCATGTTATTTTTAGAAATCCATCCATCATCGAGCCAATCTGAGCTGACAGTGGACGAAATGTCATAAATCCAAAAATAAAAAAAAGATATTCCTATATATCCTCAAACTGACTTATATAATATAAGTATAATAATTTCATTAGTTTATTTACATACAAACACTGAAGGGTAATTAATATTCGTGGATTTACAGGGGCTGTGTTTCCCTCTATCTTTCCCAGTAGCAGTGACTTTGAGTCCAAGCAGGATTATCAGGCAGGAGTCATTGAGTCACACATTTCTTGGCTCACTGGTGTGTTTTCAGACATTTACCGTAATAGAGTTTTATTATACATGAGGTGATTTAACCAATAATTTAAATGTTCATCAAACACTTTGTTTTACATTTTATTTTTCTAATTAATGGTCCACATTGTTTCTGTCAACCATGGCCATGGCCTATTACCTTAACTGCTGAAGACCCACTTCCAAGCCATAAAAAACCTGAAGAAGCTAATAAGCCCAATCTAAGTAACAGAACCAGTTCATTTTGAGCCACTGCTGGTTTTAGTCACAGTAAAACTTATTTCTTTTAACCAACAAATTTAATTTCAGAGCAGACGTCTACACGTTTGATGTATTTGATCTCCTCCCTCCCTCCTGGCCTTCCTCTGTGCCTTCTTCTTGCCAGGTCATGTCAAAACCTGCTTCACATCCAGTCTGACAAACACCAATAAAACAGGGTCTTTTGTTAGGAGGGAGGTATTTCAATAACTCAATTGGTATCAGTTTGATGAGAGGAGGGGGGCGGCTCAGGATCTTATCATTTCCTGGGGCCTGGCAGGAACGAACAGACCAGAAAAAGAGAGAACTAAGAAGTGAGGTAGATAGAGGACAGAAATAAAATGGTAAAACTGATACGTTTTGATCAGTGTGTGTCCCACTGTTGCTGAAATGACTCTGGAGGTCTGAGAATGAGCAAGGATTAAAGTATGTCTCATAAAATTAAATAAAAACACATTGAGCGGCCTGATGAGTAGAAGAACAAATTGAAAGCAGCAGAGACGGAGATGCCAAACGAAGAAGAATAGCAAGCAAGTAATTAAAGCTGACAGGGGGATTGGATGACTTACTGAAAATAGCTAAACACTCCACACACACCCTTTCTTGTTGTTATAAATGGGCATGTACAGGCTGCCCACAGACTATTCCCGTCCCGGGGTCAAAGGTCACCTGTTGAGAGGTGAATGGTCAAGGGGAACAGGCCCTGCAGCAGGAGAGTGGCAGAGAGGAGCTTTGTGCATGGACGCTGAGAGGGATGGGCTGAGAGAAACATCAAGAGACGATTTGATGCTGAGTTGTGAAGAATTTAAGGAACAAAGAAATCAAAGCAATAGATCTGTTTTGTGTAAATACTCAGGTTGAAAAATAGTTTAAGTTCCAGTCTATCTTTGCTTTGAGTTCAGAGATTTTGTGCTACAAAAAACACCTTGTGTGAATATCAGACAGTTGGCTGATGAGCCGTGCCTGATCCTTTACAACTTCTTTGGCAAACTCATGATCTTTCCATAACCTCAGCTGCACCATATGCACCATGTAAAGATGCATGTGACAAAACTCAGTTCACTTCCAAGAAATAAGATATGAATGTGTTTATTGTTTACTAGCATTATCGGCACTGTAACTGTTCTCTGCATCTGATTCACACACAAACACTCCCTCCCATGGACACCCGTGATTTATGGCACATTACATGGCACATGTTTTGTTAGCATGTGATTGCAGGCATGCATGCCTCACCGTGGTGTAGTATTCGACTTGTCTGTTATGTTTTGCAGTCAAGGCCTGAAAAAGGTGCAAGTCCCTGTAATCCCCACTCTGCACAATCCTGTCATCACAACATGGCCCTGCCTGCCCTGAGGGTATTTTGTTGTGTCGTAAAAAAAAGCCAGTCTCAGCTGCTGCCAAGGGCAGACTGGGACATAAAGTCAGCCCTGCAGTTTGACCTGGGCTGCACCAACATAACCAGCACATGAAGAAAACACAGTCTCTTTTTAGAGCTTCTCATTAACTTAATTTTAACTAGCGTTGCAACATCTGCTATTGCATCAGAATTAATTAGTATCAATGATACCAATGATATCACTTTGCTACTGTCATTCAGGCATTTATGACAGTTTTTTGTTTATTGACTTAGCATTTCACATTTTTTAACATTTGCTAAGTAACTAAACCTAAACACAGAGTCAAAGCTAGTTATCTGACACTCTCTACTCATCACCTGCTCTCTTGATTGATGTGGAGTTCATTTGTTTAACCCTTTAAAAATATCCAGTCCCACCCATTTTGGCCTCAGTGCTACTTGTGACGAGGCAAACGAAAACTCATATTTGCACCGTGTTTGTGGCTCTGTAACATTTGTCCCATATCTCTCACAGCAAGTTTAACTTTCTGGTTGTTTTGGTGATCATGGTTATAAGAGTTGTTTCTGGTAACAAATACTGTAGTTGAAAATCTGCAGTGGAACAACTAGTGAGATCTCAGGTGACCCTGTGTTGCACCGTGTTAAAAACTTTTTCATGTACTTTAAATTCTGCCTCCGAGAACATGGAAGTCATTAAAGTCCCTGGGTAAGAGGAGACCTTTAGGTTCCACAGGAAAATGAATGGCAATTAAACCTAATTCAATTAAACCTTGTATTGCATTTCAGAGACTAAAAAAAACATCCACTGCTTTATCAATTGTGTTTCTCTTGAGAACGAGGAACATGAGCTTTTAACCTGCGCTGTGTGCGAAGCCATTTTGGAGAGAACAACAAAGAGTTCCTGTTCTGTGTCTTAATTCAGTTTATCCCTGTAAGTGATTAGTTTGGTCTAAAAACACATAAATACTAAGCTGACCACTGCTGTTCAGTTTGTTGATCATTTTTGCAAGGATATTCTGTTTCAAGTGTTCTGATTTAATCTTAAATAATTCAGGACAAGTCCAAATCAAGTGTTAGAGCAAATCCAACTCAGTTCTTCATAAGCAAGTTGTTTCAGCTCTTAAAAAAAAAATACATCATCAGCCCTAGTTTTTAGGAGGTGAGTCTCAAACTGAGAAGACCTGGGTGCAGACAAAGATGGAGGATTGGGCTCAATATTTGCACATAGTTAGTCAAGAAGAGAAGCTGTTAACCTTCTGTCTGTTTAATACAGGCTTTTGTGACTTTTTGTTTGGTGATTTTCAATGATTGCCCACATTCAGTGACGAGTCAGACACGACAAAAAAGGAAAAATAATCTATTTTAAAATTTTGTCTAAAACAAACTGCTCTGTAGTCACTGCAACTGGATCCAAGCTGAAACACCAGGACATAACTTCAGAATTCCTCTTTAAAGATTAGAAATGCGTTCCGGAAAAGGACCATAGATCTGTGTTATATACTGCCAAAGCTTTAGTGCATTCATGAATAATTTTAAACACTAGGAAGTATGTGAATCCCTCTTAACTGAGACATCCAAGCTTTTTGTGCCAGAATTTTCTTTCCAAAATGAGTCTACGTCCAAAAGACATAAACCACACTTTTAGTGTACTAGCAGCTCTAGTAAACATTCTCTGTATCTTATGGCCCTTATACAGTAAATTACACAGGTATGTCAGCTCTGATAGAATGATATATTGCAGCAGAAATGGGATGCATGTGGAAGTCATGAATGTCATAGGTGCAGTATGCACAGAGGTATATATACACACACATACACTGAGACGGGGAGTTAAGAGGCTTGTAAGGTCCATTAAACCATTATCAAGTCCAACAATCTGTCTGCAGTTGGATTTCACCCCATACACTCCCCCCTCCCCCCCACTCTTTTCTCTGCTCACTCCATCTATCCACCCCCAAGTCTGGACGGCTTTCATTGCAACCAGACTGCTGAAATAAATCAAGCTCCCCCTCTCCCCTGCCTTCTTTTCTCTGTCTTTTTCTTTTCTCTCAGCACCCTGCAGCCATGCATATGGAGCAAGGTCTCTAAACGAGAAGCACATTTAAGGGCTAATGAGGGTGATGGGCTGTGAAGTTGGGGTTTGTTAGGGGCCTCACTGAGGCTCCACTGAATGTTGAATAGGTATTGACTGACTTTATCAACACGTTTTTTTTCTTTCAATCTCAGCCAAAGCTGTCATGTCTCCAATTAAAGCGTGACTAGAGGGACAATAATATAAAGCTCAAGCAGACAAGGATAAACAGGAGGCGAAGTCAATGGGCAGGCAGTGGTCGGCAACAGACACGCAGGGGACACCAGGCAAATGAAGCAGGCAAAAATAAAGTCTAACAAATTAGCAGGAAAACAAAAATGCATGATGGGAAAGCTACATATAGACAATATGACAAAGTGCAGGTGGCTAGAACTGTGGAAAAGGCTCGGTTTGCTGTGGGGCAGGTGGGAATGGCAGAGTCTGATATGACGAGAGTTAGCGAAACTGTCCAACTGTCAAGTCATTGCAATAATGAATGAATTAATAACAGAATGATTTGTGACCTTAAACAATCGATATTAAGAAAGTCTTACTAAATGGAGTTCTGGGCATGATGACTACTTCAGTGAATGATTCAGGGTCAGGTACTGCATCAGGCCTGGCTCAGACTAACATGCTGTGCTATAGACCATTAGCTCCTAACTTGTTTGATAGGCCATCCAAATGTTTCTCATTACAACTGAGGCGTCAAGGGAAAGGGGATGGGAGCTAATTGCATTAGACAGGTTTATCTCGATGTTCCACATCCATCAAGTCCAACTGCTCAGTTTAGCTTTCTCAGTTTTGAATCCTCCTTACAAACCCAAGTCAAGGTTCTTACCTTTGATGCCAAACCTAATTTGTCTCTGTTTGGAGGTTGGTGCTGCAAAACAGTTTAAGCATAGACTCGGTAGCTGTTGCTTACCAAGAGATCCTACCTCTTGGGTCTAATCCGCTTCATCACAACACGTTGCTTTTATTGCAATATTAGACAGGTTCAAAAAGCATAGCAGTAGATGCCACTATAGAAAGCACTGCAGGGATGTTTGTTATGTTTCACTGATTTGTCAATGGTAAAATAAATCTGGTCTAGTGGACTATCATGCTTCACATGGTTCCTTATTATATCATTCTGTACTACCCACTATTTAACCAAATCCTAAAAGAGAAATCTGTCTTTCCTTTTTGCCACAGTTACATATGCAAACTAAGGGCACGCCCTTTAAAAGTAGTTCTTGTTTTAGAAAACAGAAAACAACCAAATAAAAATATTTACCCCCTAGTAATTTTCTGTGGAATTTAGGTTGATAATCTAAAAAAAAAACACATCGTCTGAACCGCAGTTCAGCCAGTCAGTCCTCATGCTGTCTAAACAACCCCTACGTTTTAATCTCTTTAATTAGAAACCTGAAGGGTATAATCTGCTGCATGATAATATAATTAGATATTTGTATTTTTTGATACACTTTGTAGTGTTTTTTTTTTTTTAGGACTGAACATGTTCAGCTGGCAAATTGTGACATATTCCAACTTCACTATAAAGTTGTTCTCCTGCATGTCTCTGAACCTTTGACACAGCAGGACAAACACAGGTGTAGTTAGTAATATACTTTTTAACATGTATTAAACACGCTCACTGTTTAATGACACACACTGTGACAAATCAAAAGGTTTGCTGTTATGCAGGTCTGTCTGTCTGTCTGTTAGAAATGATATGTGAGATTTGCAAAGGATGTATTGCACACTCAGTCTAGCCTGAGTCTAGCTTTAACCTTTTTTTTTTTTTTTCAATATCAGAGCAGACATATCTTAACAGTGAAGTCTGTAATTGGTTGGCCAAGGGTAGTTATCACTGATGTGGTGCTGAATCAGGACTGTTTAAATCCGAATCAATAAACATGTAAGTGGTAGGAAAGATTTACCAAATCAGAACTTTCTGCCCCTTACAAGTTATTGTTTGTATTCAATGCAATTAAATGTGTAAAAAAAATATGAAAGCTGAGCCAATAACAAAGCAACCACTGGAGACTTGGTGCTGAGTAATGTAATCTCTATGATTTGGAAATTGTGTTATTTTATTGTTTTGTTTTTTTCCCCTACTGGCATCTCTTCATGTATTAGCAACATTACCTCCATCCACAAACCCACATGACGTCATAAAGTAATCATATTGTGGTTGAGGTTAGTGCAAATGTTTGTGTGTATGGCTCTAACGAGGCGTTGAGAGATCCAGGCTGTGTGTAATCAGCTTCTGTTTTTACTGGAAGTGCCTTCTCAGTTGTTTTTTTTAGTGTTCCTCTAAGACAGCATGCCTGTACGTTCAAAACAGCATCACATGGGCCCAGGTTCCCGGGACAACCACTAAAGCCTTTGCTACCAAGCACATTAACATGCCCAGTACTGCACCACTGGACGACTATATAAAGGTAACATGAATCTTCAATCAGCACTATTTTTAATAAAGCACGCACCACATGCACATTATTATTATTATTATTATTATAGCATTTTAATACTGTTCTCGTTCTCAACATTATTCTCCTGGCAAACACATACACAAATATAAAACTAACATAACTGACAAACATAAAAATAAGAAAAAGGCACGTTTCCCTAAATAAACAGGGAAGTTACTGTAACAAGCATGTTGAAAATATTTCAAACATTTCCTGTCCCTCTCACTGTCCAGAGCAATATAGAGAATCTTCCAGTTGATATACTGAGGGAAAGCAGATATATGAGCATCTGTGTCTGTGTTTATTCTGGAATATTGACAGAGTGAAAAAAATGATGAAGCTAGAGAATGGAAAGTTGGTTTTGGACAGCACCGTGCATGAACTCAGCTATAAGGCAGATATTGTTGTGGAGATAGAAAAGAAAGGGGGGAAACGAAATGGGCACAAACTGAACAAACTAGCTGATAACATCCAAACTTTCAGCTGTTAGATACCCAAGACTCAAGGAGGGTCTTTTTTTAAAAAAAACCTGACTAAATTAATTACAGCACATTTCATGTTATTCATTTTTTAGTTTGTAATCTAACGTAATATCTAGTGATGCAAATTATGGGCACTTTTGTTCTTTAAATGCACATCAGGATGTAATAGCACCCTACAAAATGTCTTTAAGGCACCAATGCTTTTAAGTCAAGTGTCTGTAAACCTATTAGGACATCCTCTGTGATTTAAGATTCTATTTCACTGATTTTGATCCATGGAAAAGATATACATAAAAATGTAGAACCTAAAAAAGCCTGTGACATTCTCAGCCCCAGACAGGAAAAAAGAATAAATACATCAGAACGGTGCATTTTACCTGTACATTTCACAGTCTGGTTGGAAGTAAACAAGGAAAAAACATCTTCAATCTCACAAGCCAATAATTCTTGTTGGTCAAAAACACAGTGGATAGTTAGAGAACTAGTGAGAGAAGAAAAAGCTACAGGGAAAACACTGTCTAGACCATATCTTGGAAACAATACGGTCAGCACTGCACAGAGGAAACGAGCACTCACTGACACTCATAGCAAATTGCTTTGAATCTCTTTGAACTTGCTTTCTTTCCTGGGCACGCGTGTGCTGCTTTATAGGAGTTCACTCTACAGCAAACGCTTTTGAACTCAGTTTTGGTGTTCAGAAAAGTCTGAGGCTTGCCATGTCTTTATGGAGTATTGGCAGATGTGGCAAAGAAAAAAAAAGTGTCTGACACTTCAGTTACATTCACATACTCCATACTGGCAAAAAAAAAATCCTTCTCTATATGATTCAAAGAGGGCTAAGCTTTAATTCCACCTTTTAGTTAAAACTTTTTAGATCTTAAGGTCTATTCAGCCTTGCACTCCCTGCAACTAGCTCAGGAAACCTTTAGTTGTATGTAACGCAAGTAGTAAATGATCAAATCCATGATGACTGAATGGAACAATCAGTTATTTTAACTCACAACAATAGCAATACTGAAAGGACATAAACAGCATAAAAACATGATAAAAACACAAAAAAACCCAACATGACAGAGAGAATATCATGATAACAGCCTTCGTGTCACAACACAGAACAATGCAGGCCAAATCCATTCCCAATGGCTCTTCATTCAGTCCATTTGTCTGTCACAGCAAATTCATTCCCCACTGAAGAAAAAGTCTTTGGGGCGTGTGAAGAGAATTATGGTAGATCTATTGACACTGAAGAATTCAAATCTACAGGAGAAGAAACTTGGCAGTTGTGTTTGAGATCAGATATCGTCAATATCAAAGTATGGAGTTCAGACAGCTTTTATGATCATCAAACTATTACCGGTTGTTTTCTGTGTGTATATGTCTTCCTTTTTGTGACCAGCAGCCTTGTGGATGTTTGTGGCTGAGACAGGAGAAAATAAAAGGAATATTTTTTTTCAGTGCAAGTTCTTTTCATATTCTCCATTGAGCAGTTGGAGTTGGTCAGAACTTCATTCTGTATAGTGGGATGTGTGGTCCAGGCAGGTCTATAGTTACATCACTGCTTTCATTTAACCACTATCATTTTCTGCACTTCTGTAGTCCAAATGGCAAGGCACTGTTCTCCATACTGCATCTTCCAAATCCAGCAACAGGATTAGAGCTCATTCACACAGTTTCCTTTATATGAAGACACATTTTGAAAACGAGCCATTGATTACAGTTGTCAATGCAAAAAGGCACTTCCATTTTCAGTCTGGTACTAAGACTTGTGTAGTCAAATTGCACTTGGTTTAATTACTTGGTAGCTTTCATGACTATCAGACACAACTAGATGACTCTAAACCACATCCTGTAATGTGGTTTAGCACATTTTCAATATGCTGTAAGAAATTCATCATTTAGTAAGTCTACAACAGACGATCCGTTCTGCAGTGTTATTATTTACACAAGTCCAAATCAGTAAGTGCAACTTTTTAGATTGAGGAATTGGAATGCTGGTGTCACTAAATGAGTCATAGCAGGACCTCACAAGTCCTGGTGGGCAAGTTCTGGTGGGCAAGCCCACTCTCAGAACTAGGCCATTTCCAAGTGTTTGGATTTTATTGCATCTTAGAAATAAGATGGTTTCAGGGATGCTAGATTGTTATTTGATGGGCAGTGTCCTTGCATCAAGGGTACCTCATAGTCCAAGCCTCCATTCTGCTGCAAGGATGGTGGCAGCTGAGGAGTGTGAGAGCATTCAATTTCAGGCTGCTTATGGGACAGTGTACCATTTCCCCCATTCTCCAGGCAGGCTTTGATTGCCTCTAGCTCCATGGGATCAGGTTCAGCCGGGCCCAGCTCGAGTTCCATTCCTGATTTCGCCTGCCTCTTCTTCCGCAGACAAATGATCAACCCAACCACCACGGCCAAACCCAGTACCAATGCCACAGCAGCCAAGGTGGGGATGAGAGTGTATGTTAGCTGACTACTTGTCTCTATCCAGGGCTCTGAGGATGTCAGTGGAACCCCTTCAGTACGTGCCTCTGTACATGAACCTGTTTCTACAGAGTTGTTGGACCTAGAGTTGATTCTCTCTCCCAGGGGACTGGCACAGACTGAGTAGGTACAGTTAGGTCTCAAACCACGCAAAGTGTACTCCGGATAGGATGCCGGTACACGCAGGATGATGGGGCGGCGGTCAGGCCCTGAGAGGTTACGATAGGTCAGCCTGATGCCACGGATGTGTGGCCGTGTCTTAATGAAGCGTTGCAGATCAAGCAGGATCGATGTGGATGTCACATGCCGTGAGCTGATGGCATCGGATTCTGAAGGTATTGCGGGGGCATCTACTGAAACTTCTGTTGCTGAAGGTTTTGGTGGCTCGGGAAGTTCATCCACATTTTCACAGTAGAGGCCTGAAGTTCCTGAGGGACAAAGGCAGCTGAGTTGACCAAGTGGGTCAAAATTACAAGTGCCACCATTGAGACAAATGTTTGCTGGACAAATGTGCTGCTTGTATTCCTCGCTGGTGGAGCTTGGGGAAACAGGGGGTTCAGGTGGTAGAGGATAGCTGTCTGTTTTTGAGGAGACAGTTTGCTCACTAGGTGGTGGAGGAGGAATAGCATTGGTATGGGTGGTTTCAGGAGATGTGGTGGGCACAGCAGTACTTCCAATGGGGGAGCCAATCAGCACTGTAGTTGTGGATGGTGGACATCCAAAATCTTGGTGCTCCAATTCTGAAAGCATCTTCCCAGCATTAACTAGTGGGAAATGGCATCTAGTGTCTTCAAGTCTTCCAAGAGTCACACCTTTTTCTTTTAGCCACTCAGGAAACCAGGCTAATGGACATAAACAGTTGAATGGGTTTTCAGCTGCTGTCAGGTGCATCAACCTAGGGAAGGCCTTGAAGAAACTCTGAGGAAATCCCTGGAGATTGAGTCCACTGAGATCCAATTCTTGAAGTCCAGTAAGTTTTTGGAAGTCTTCCACCCTGAGGTCACCCAGTGGGTTGGCAGCCAGACTGAGCTTAATTAGCCCCTTGAGGGAGTCCTGCTTTAGGGCCTGAGGCACCTCTACTAACTGGTTAAAGGAGATATCTAGATCATGGAGGTTCCCCAGGGTGGCTATGAGATTCTGATCCACAGAAGTTAGTCCCAGTGAGGCCAACTTAAGGGCTTCCAGGTGGGGAGTCTGGAGGTCTGAGGGTCCCAGGTTTGGGATGCTGTTGTGACTGAGGTCCAGAAGCAAAAGCCTGGGGAAGTGAAGAGATGGCAGGGAAGTGAGCTGGTTCCCTTGAAGCTTGAGCTCCAGTAGCATCTCTAAACCATCAAAAGCTTCCAAATGGATGCTCTGAATGCGATTTGCATGAAGATACAGCCTCTCTAGCATGGCCAACCCAGAAAAACTGTCTTTGGAAATGTGGGTAATCTGGTTAGAGGAGAGGTCCAAGTTCTTAAGCTTGGTCAACATCTCAAACACACTGTCTGGAATCTCTGCCAGCTTATTCTGACTTAGATCCAGCATTTCCAACTCCCCCAGGCCTTTGAAGTCATCTTGGGATAATGTGTTGATTCCATTACTGAAGATGTAGAGATTTATTGTGGTGCTGGGAACACGAGGCACAGTGCTGGAGTGACGATGTAAGCAGAATATCGAGTCCTGAACCGGGCAGGTACAGTCTTTTGGGCAGTCACTGGATAACACCAGAGTAGATGAGAGTAGCAACACCAGGAAGTGCAGAAACATGATGATGTCACGCTGGAAACTCTGAAAGACAAAAAATGAAGAGGGAGAAAGAAAATAGTTGGGATTAATCATCATTCATATTATGAGGTCAGTCAAGATTATATAGTAAAGAACAAATTATGGCATAAAATAGAGGATATATAGATCGACTGTTCACAGCATTAGTATGGAATGTATGTGCTGCATATAGAAGTTTTTTTTCCCCAAAGTTGTTGCTGAAGCCTTATAATATCTGCTCATAAACAAATGCCAGAAGAATTTTTATTTATTCGTTCTACAAGCATGTCCATACATTCATTTTTGTGCATGCAACCACAGGGACACTGTGCAAGACAGTGGGTACAAGCACATTTTAGTCCGATCAGCAAATCCAAGTTTCTACACACACATACTGTACAAACAGTAACAGTGACTGCACTATCATAGTGAATTTTCTGTTTTAAATTCTTAATTAGCAGACACTGAAGGGATCAGGACCCACAGTCAGAGGTGACGGGTTAATACAGCCCACCCAGGGTTGACCCTTTCTGGGGTAAGTGAGAAATCCAGTCTCTTCCCTGTGTTTATGACATGGTCTTTAGCCCATGAAACACAGTCTGCAGCAGTGCAGCTGGACACCCACAGCCACATGGCTACTATATACAAACACACCCAAGGCAGTATGCTGTGACTGTGAAGACACACTCAACACTCTCGCATCGTATGTTTTGATGTTAAAGCATAGAAGCCACATACAGAACGGTGCGGCTTGGCAGGGCAGGGGGGATATGCATATATATGTATGGGAGACTGGATGTGTGTGTTTGATGGAGGCTGGATTTGGGTGACTGCAGTGACAAACAATCCATTACTTTTAAATCTGATCTAACTTATAACAAGATTTTATCAACTAAACTGTCCAGACAAAGCTCTACAAGGGAATAAACATGCTCAAATGTGGCTCAAATCTCTGAACTCTCCCTACCTCACCTTTCTGTTCTAACTTCTTCTCTTGTGAAGGCTCACAACACCATGTGGGAGAATTTAAGTTTGCAGATGCCCAAAGGAAAAAGAAGGTCCAAGACACAGTGATAGATTTATTGTTTGGGCAAGAGACGGAGTAGTCCCTTCTTAGTATAATAAATGTTGTGATTCACTGAACAAAAAGATAATCACACACACTTGTCTGGGAGTGGAAATGCAGTATTTTACAAGTGTTATACATATAACAGATATTTTGATGGATGTTTCTGATTAAGGAAGGCAACTGAGGAAACACATTTTCATTTGGAGAGTAACGGTTTCAGTGTTTGCAAGGCTGTCATAAAAATCTCTATCTGAACTGGATAAACTGAAGTTTCTCTGCTATTTTAGATTTAGCCTGATGGGATATAAGTCATAAAAACAGGTCCCTGGGCACAGACATAAGAAGCCCTGAACCCCCCTTCATCAGACTGACTGAAGGAGGCTTTTGCAGCAGTTTTGTGTCTCTTTTATTTGCTCTGCATCACTGTGCTCTTTTTCAATGTTTGTTTTGTTTTGTTTTATTTGTCTGTGGTCTTTGCATTTCATTTTAGTTGTGTTGCATCAATATTTACTTTCATTTTTCATCTCTTTGCGTTCTCTTTTTTCAACTCATACTTGTGTTGCATATCTTTGCAGTCATGTCTTTTTAGGTGGTGTCTTTGTGGCTGTTTTGTATCTTTTTACTCAATTTGTGTCTGTGTTTGTTATTTGATGATGCTCTGGTCCTGGGGTACCTAATGCCCAGTAGACCTGTTCAATAATCCATCGACTAAATAAGTCTGTGCAAATTGTGTAGACGTGAGTGAAGACATTGTTCAGAACAAATAATGCAGAAATACAGCAAGGCCAAATCTGCAGACTGAAATCTTCAACTTCAGACTAATTGGAACCCCCAAAAATGTTTGTTCCAACATGTTTGATTTCTTCAAGCTTATTCTGGATGCTTTATTTGAGTGCGAAACAGTCTAGAAGTCACAAAGTCTGAAACTCAAGTGTGACCTGGCAACAGTCAAGGGAAGTTTAGCTCAAGGCAAAAAAATATAAAAACAAATGAAACTCTTGCAGCCATAAAAAATAACATAAAACATATTTAAACAATTGGAAATTGTACAATCTCTGCCATGGAGTAGGAAATTATATACAGATTTCTAATTTATACTAAACTGTTCAGAAGAACAGATGTTTTGTAGTGGATCATTTTGTCTTCAAGTGTACCAGGCTCCATCTTTGGCCTTTTGCCTGTCATCAGTGTTTTCCAGCCACTTGTCATAAAATGCATTGCATATCTCCACATCATCCCCTTTTCTTCCCTATTTCCTCTTCCCTCTAATCTGGTTTGTGTTAGTAAACTCTCCTGCCCTTTCTAAGACTCTTGACGGTGAAGTTATGGAAAAACCAAAGCTGTTTTTATTAAAGTCAGGAGCACACCTCCAGGAGCACTCCATTCTTTCTGCCCTCTGTCTCTTCCATTCACTCCCCTCTCCTAAAACATCATAAGATACAGTAAGCAAGGTCAGGATTTCTTAGCGTTGCAGGAATTTATAATATTGCCCCAAAATCTGCCTTTATGGAGCACAAAGAGAAGAAAAGGAAATGAAAGAAAATGGGGGGAGGGAACAAGAAAGAAAGAAATTCCTGTGAAAGTAGTGAGATTCTAGAGGCAAACACAAGATTTTATGTTTTTTGATGTTATACACTGGTGGGTCTGTGAATACAAGTTCTCACATACCAACAGTAGCAAATGAGAGGCAAAGAAGCAGAAAAAATATATGTTCTAAATGTGGAGAACAAATCTCTCTGAATTTGCCCTGCCCTGTCTTGAGTAACACTCTTAAGTTTTAGAAATCAGTTTGTTTCTATTTGAGTTTTGATTCTACAGCACCTCCCTGTTTGGCTGGATATGGGCCTTTTGAACACTGAGATTCACCTTCATAAAGAGAAAAATAAATACATTTGAAATACTGTAAAAGTACTACAAAGGTACTGTAAAGGTACCATAAAAGTTGTTTATGGTTCCATTGTTAGTCAGCAGATAATTTCTAACTAGATGGTGAATCTGATCAAAAACATTACTTTGTTCTGTCATTTGTCTGCTTTAGCATCAAACTGCATTAGCAGCTGTAGTATCCAATCACAGGGCTGCCTGTCCGGTTAAAGACTTCTGTGTCGTTGGCGGTGGCTTCCCAACCCTTGTTCCTCAGAGTACAAACAAAAGCTTTGCCA
Organism: Mastacembelus armatus; assembly: GCF_900324485.2. Lineage (NCBI taxonomy): Eukaryota > Metazoa > Chordata > Actinopteri > Synbranchiformes > Mastacembelidae > Mastacembelus > Mastacembelus armatus. The sequence goes on from NC_046633.1 coordinate 3,034,142, forward strand.
TGGCCTTCCAGATGAAGACGACTGGAATAATTTCATGGTCAAGACAGAGACAATGAGCAAGGACTGCCCAAATAAGGGAGATGTAATCCATCCAGTGTTGCTTTTATTCTGTGAGTGGAAATAAAGTATTGTAGCTAACTTGAAGAAATGTCTGGCATCCCCTTGTTAAAGTCACCAAACCACTCTGTCAAGTCAAATAACAAATTGTTTTATTTTATGCATTATTCTCACTAAGACATAACACACACACTGAAACTGTCTGCAATCTGACAGGATGCTCCACTGATGACAAAGTATTACTGCTATGACATTTAACTGCTTTTGTTTGCCATGCATGCTTGGGAATCCAGGTCTTTTTTTAGCAGTTATAGAACAGTGAGGTTTATAATAGGAGCTGCTTATCATTCCTTAAAGGGTGCTGCATGGACACAATGACTGAGCAAATAATTTGATGACAGGGAGGGAGAGGAATGAATGGAATATGAATGGTGTTTCAGAGTCAAGACAACATGGACATAAGAAATGTTTACTTTTTGACTGAGCCTACCAAGTGTGCATATTAAAATTATGAGGCGTTACTCTTTGCACTGTTCATATCCATTTATAGAACACATGTCTGCAGTTTAAAATCCCAAGCAAACAGTCTGTATGTGCATGATCTTGTGGCTTAGCTATTCCAAAAAGCCTGGACATGCTCTCTGGCTAAAGCCTCCTGACAGGATTTGTCATTTACATCTTCTCTGCAAGTTTAACTTGATCTAAACCCACTGCTGGGTGCTCCATGCAGCCGGGTGGTGTGTGGGTGTGTGGTATAAACACATTCAGCCACAGAGGATAAGGATTCAAGCATCCATCCTGCTAAAGCATCCTTGTTTAAGAAACTGAATCCCTTCAAGCCCGATGCCTGCTGCTTTGTAGTTGAACCTGACCTCTGTCCTTCCTGTGGATTAAAAGGCAAATGGCAGTTTCTCATCAAGGGTTCAGAAGTGTCTTGTTCTTATTTTAGTAGATTTAATTTGTATTTTGTGTTACGTCACAGCATCTACACGTGTGGATGTTGTTTCTGAGAGTTTATTATTTCCTACTTACTGAGCATCATGGAGAATGCATAGCAGCAGAAAAGTTTTGATAGTGCTCCTCATTTGGTGATAAGCACTTTGCAATATTTTAAAGTTAACTGTAACTGTAGTTGTTTTTAAGTGGTTGTCAAACTGCTTTGACTGCTATTCAGGTAAGCAAAGTAAAAGAAAAGTAATAAACAACAAACTGGCAGGACAGAAAGTGTCTATAACCTAGAGGAAAGCATATCTGCTGTTAACTGTGAGCCAAGCTGCTTCACATACACCTCCTCTGTTCTGAAACAGCTTGTCAGTGGCATGAAGAGGGAGGGAAGCAAGGACGCAGAACAATATGAGGAATGAAAAGCTTAAAGCCCATTATGTGCATGCCTTTAGGTACTTCTCTGTTCCAACATCCTGGGCCTCTCCTGTTTAATATTGACAGAAGACTCATATCTCAAAGGCAATATTCTTCCATCTACCGTAATAACCATAACAGCCTAAATGTGGACACTGCATGCAATCAGTCTTGCATTACACTAATCACATACACTGATGTTGCAAAACTGGTTCTCTTTGCTCTTTCATGGTTTATAATTTCATGGTGACAGGGAATATTCTGCTGCTAAGACTTGACGTGGCACAACATACCCTCAGCTATTTGTATGAGTTATGTTAGGGCTGCATGATGAAAGAAAAACACTGCCGTCAAACTGACATGAAGCAGGTCAACAGGCAGCCAAGACCTGCAGAGCAGTTCAGCTCACAGCCATGAACACACACACACACACACACACACATACTTGTAAGCTCACACACACACACACACACAGACACACACATTCCTGCACATGTTCACACCAGCAGACACACACAAACAGAATCTACAACACAGCTGGATTCTGTTACCCACAATACACTGCAACCATCTCTAACTGTGAGACACAATGAAAGACCCACATAAACCTTTGTCCTCCCACTTGATAACAGAGGTAGAGAAAGAGCCTAATAGACTGAGTGTGTGAGGCAAACTGAGAGAAAAGGACACAGAGAAAGGGAAAATATTGGTGACTTAATAGCTGGTAGCTGGTGACTGCCACCATATATCCAAAGTCTGCTGTAAACAAAGGCTGACGCAACTAAACTTAAAGTGCAAAGAACTGCTCTTTAAACAATTATTACTTGTACAGATCTATTTTATTACATGTGGACATTCATTTGTATTTGATATAAACATCCTAAACATCCATCACAGTTTACAGCCATCCTTCCAGTTTCAACTTTAACTTACTTGTCTTTGTCCTGTGCAATAATCTAAAAAAATCTGGCTAAACTTCCTGTTCATATGACTACACTCTAATGATGTCACCATGTTCCCATATCTCAGCAGCTATTTTAGTATGTGCAAAGTTATCGTAACTCCTCAAATTGCACAGAATTCTCCTCAAAAATGCTCAGAAATCTGGAAGAGTGCATTTAAAAGGCTGTCTCCACAGGATGCATGTAGGTATCAAGTGCACCTGTGCAATCATTGTGCTTCCACAGCTTGAACTGTATAAAGCTTGCAGCAACATGCAAGCAAAATGTCATACCAAGCTCCCAATCTCATGTGGGCCATCCTGGCCAATTCTTAGCAAATCTGCAGGAGCACAACAAGAAATGTTAACCTTTTACCGTTTCATTGCAGTGTTTTCCTGTTAATTCCTATCAGGGTGAGTCTGACACATCAAAGGAAAGCAGCATAACTACTGTGGCCAGGAGATGAGGCCTAGTATTCATCCTCTTTATTTACGGTCCATGCCAGTGGGTAACATTCTGGAGATTAAAGAAGTGACCAAGGGAAACTGGAAATACTGATGAGAAAAACACACAGGACCGTGACAAAGGAGGAATAAAGGGAACAGACAGGGAGCTGCTGGTTCAGTTGTAAAGGTAGAGGTGGAACTCTTCAGGACACACTTTGGACAAACATCCACCAGGTTGTACTTACATTTGTGGTGAAATAATAATATGCATGTTTTAAAAAACAAATAAATCTGTTGTTTACTCTCTGTTGCACACTGATATCACAGTGATTGTATTTTAAGTCAACTTAGTGAAGCAGTGACCCTTAATCACTACAGATGAAGATAAAATGAGCTAAGTAATTCCAGGATTGCTGCTTTAATGAAAAGAGGTGCTGAAGGATTTGGAGAGAAGAGGAGGAACAGCAGAGTCAGGAATTAAGTTACAAGGAAGCAGAGCGGGAATCATAAATTTAGTTAGGAAGTTGGTCTACTGGGAGATGGTTTTATTTTTGGGGAGAAAAAAAGGGGCATGAATTAGTGGTAAAACCCTTACCTCAGCTCCCACAACCCTGAACCTCCCCCAAGTGGAATATCATGTTACTGAAAGCTTACAAGCAAAGTCAGTTTAACAATTTCAGTCTTTCTAAAACATTTAGCCCCAATGCAGATATTGTAGATGGAGTATTTGTCCTGTATGGGTGAGGCACAGGTCTCTTTACTCAGACACAGCACATTTTAATTTGATGTCACAAAATGAAAAGTTAAGTGATTACTATTTGGCTACTATTTTGGCCCTACAGATCAAACACAACAATTCAGGCTGAACCAAAATGGTGGACAGATTGACCCTGTCATTCTTAAAGCAATGTTGTTTGCATACAAATAGCACTGAATTCAACAACACAAGGTCTCTGCATCGATAGGCCACAATATCTGTGCAAATCCACAGGTCTCAGGTAAATGAATGAGTAGATTATATATCTTTTGTTTTTTGTTGATGATCAGGTCCTGTGGTTAGATTTCCTGTAGTTCATATGTGAGATTGCAACATATTGTGGATTCAGACAACAGTCATTCAATATTGCAAGACAACTGTCTGGGCCGTGCAGTGATAAATGTGATTAGGCTAAAGAGACACACATGAGGTGATAAAATTAAAGACAACACAAAACCAAACACACATGGAAAAATCCTAGAAAAAAGGAAGACGAGGCTTGTTGTAGTCTCCGCTCTGGATAAAAATGAACCAACTGCATGACTTCATCATAGCAGTTACAGTCAAACTGTTGAGTCACAATAACCACACATATATCACACTAAACACAATGGACCATGTGAAAGAAATAAAACACTAAGTATTTGTGTAAAAAGTCAAACAGCCTCTTTTCTCTCCAGTTGCAGTTACAGCTCAAAAAATGATTTTCCTCCGTTTTTGTTAAGGTTGTCGTTCATTTTGGACCATTACATGCACACGAAAGTGCACTGACATGCACAAATGCAGCAGAACCGGTCACCTCTGGAACAAACTGATGACACGGTGTGTAAAAGCCCATCTCATCTGGTTATTTGTAACTACAGGAAACCTCCTCCAGGCTTTCATCAGCTGCTGGATCCTGATGCAAGGTCTTTTCTTACCTGCTGTTCTTTGCTCCCTTCTCCAACAGTCCTCTTTACTTTGTGCCTCTTCCCAACTTTCTTTGTCAACTTCTGCTACTCTATCCCTCTCTCTGTCTGTGCTGTCTCTCTCTCCTGTTGCTTTGACAGGAATAGCTGGCAACTTGTGAGATTTATGAACACACAACACAGAGGTTCTCCATGTGTAGGTCAGAGGTCAGGGTCAGGGTAGAGATCCAGTGTCTGCCTCAAGAACGACACAAGAGTTATGGCATCCTGTAAAATATAACCATTAACACTGAGCAACCACAATTCTGTGTCTTGTATTGTTTAAAAAGTCAGTTTCACTTCTGGCTGGAGTTAAACTATGTATCAACTGTACATTTGCTGTTGCACAAAACAGTAAAGGTAGACAGAGCATATTGCTGTTATGAACACCGTTAGCCTGGTCGCTCCCAGTAATGGGACAACAAACGATATGATAGAACCCCCCAACAAACTGGATTCCTAATAATCATTCGTCGTTTGACAGAAACCTTGGCCTGCCTAGTCGGTAGTTATGGCACATGTGGCTGCCTCAACCAATGTCAGATGTCAGAAATGCTGCTATGGTGAAAATGCAAACTGACATTTAGGCATGCAGCTGCTGTCGGGTGATTCTCTTATGTGGGGTCAGGAAACAATCCCAGTAAAATCCTGGAACTGAGTCATCCTCAAATCCTAAAAGCTTTGAATAAGACACTTGAAATTTGTGCGTATTTCAATAAAGGCCAATAGATGTTGTGGCTGATTAGACATTTTGCTCTTTATACATGTCTGGTATTTAAAACTTTAAACTCTACAAACACATTAATAGAATTCCAAAGGCTGCAATATTTTAAGTGTGTTGAACCATCACAGACCTTTCTCATTTCCCTATGGGACACAGGTGTAACTAATATCACTAATAATTGCTGCCTGACTGGCATTCTGGCACACCTCAACAAGACAGAACAACTACCAAGGTTATTAGGCACACTTTAACAAGCCTGTGGAGCAAAAGCTGCTAGAAAGCCTAAAATTGGCTCAGACTAATTTAATTACAAAAGCACATATTTGTCAAATGGACTATCCAGAAAAAGAAATAAACGTTATTAGTAACCACAAGTTGAGATGACATTGCAACAGTGGTCGGCCAGGTGAAGACTATTAATGGTTCCATATTATCAAGCGTGTTATGTTCAGGCAGAGCTCTGCATTTGGCAGCAGCTTCTTATTTCATGCGTTACCTAAAATATAAAAGCTTTTGGTATTTTAGTCGTGATGAAGATATATTGTTCATGTTTGTCTTTGTTAAGGAAGGACTGGTTCTTCAGGTCAAATCCTCTTCGTTACTCTTTCACAGTGACTTCACAGCTACCAGATTTGTTTAGCCATTAATTAGGTTAGCCTTTAGTGGTGCACACACAATAGTTGCAAACACAACTTGCATAGAGCCAGTAGACAGGATAATAGGTAACAGAAACACACCAACCTGATTTGGGATTTACTTATGGTACAGTTGGTCACACCCTTGACTTTTGGTGACACCGGTTCTTCCACTGAAGTTATAAAACTATGAAAGGCAATGATGCCACAACTACAGTGCGGCATCCTGCAGTGATAGGTACAGCAGGTTATCAAAAAAAAAAACAAAGTCATGAGTGTAAAAGGTTTGTTTTTGTGTGAATGTCTTCACACTTCGTTTCTGTCCTGTCAGCTTCTAACAGGTGTGCCAGCAGAGTAAGATTCATATGCACAGTACCTCAGTAATCTACTCTTTCATGTTAGGTTGACTGTTTTCCAAAATTCAGTTCTTGGAGTTACAATAGCAAACTTGTCAAACTTGTAGTTGGTGTCCCTCCCTGACCCCCCTCAGGTCTCTGGGTTCCTGGCCTGCCAGTTCCTGATATACTGAGTAAATGTTTCTGAGCCAAAGCAAAGGTCCACACAACTTTTATTTGCACTTTTATTCTGTGCAGTAAATGTTGCTGTACATTCTTCTTATGTTACGTGCTAACATCACTGTTGTAGTTTGCAGTCAAATACCCTTCACTGCCTCCCTGTCTCTCTCTGCCCATCCATCACACCATCCATCAGAGACACCCAATTACTGATGGATGATCACCTGTGGCATTCTTACCCAGCAGGGGCCCCTTCGTGCTTGTAAAGCCCAGCTGTCAGATACCAAAGACTGTCCTGTGGCAGGGTACAGATTGAACTGGGAGTGGGGGTGGTAGACGCTTCCCCTCCAGTTTGTACAAGTCTAGACAGATACTGGACCACGACAGCTTATCTGTACTTTAACAAACATCAGGCCCAGTTGTCTCTCTGTCTTTTATTACGCCATGCAGTCACAGTGAGACCTCATTTATCATGTGTGTTTACATGTGGTCAAAAAAGGTTAAACCTGTAGTAAAACTGACTGAAAAGGTATTTGCTAAAACAAAAACAGTGTTGTAAATATTCATCAGGGTCGATGTAGGCTTTGATGACAGACTGTCCAATCATCAGGCTTGTGTTGTCTTAGTGTCTGAAGATTATTAATGTACACTATGGTTACTGGAATTTGGTATACAGCAAAGAACTAACTGACCTTGTCCTCACTGCAGTTTAGTACAATCAGATTCTGTTGTGTTTCTAATGTGTGGAGACTGTTTCCTGGTTCCAGAATAAATGCTGTATGTTTGTGCAAGTCAATAAAGACTGCTCACAGAGTAGTTTTAAATTTGTTAGACACACTATGTGTTTATTTTGAAATTTACACTGATGGTGTTTTTTTTTGTTTTTGTTTTTGTTTTTTTGCAGCCAGACTTAATTTATACTTACTTTGCATATGAGGATGTAAAACTACGTGTAGTGACCTTTTCTCACTCTTTAAAATGCAGGCAGTCGTGCTGATGTTTGACCTGGCTTTGACCTTTTGACTTTCCCTGAAGTTCACACTTTTATTCATTAACTGTGTGTACAACAGTCCTGCATGCTTTCATAGATTATTTGATGGATATATTTAGCATTCTGAACTGGATTATGTAGGGATTTAATAAATCACTAACCTCTGCTTTGCCTAATAAACAGTAAAGTACCACAGTAGCAGGGCACACACTGCATGCTTGAGTGCTGTTAACTTGGTATTATCATGGGACTTCTGTCTTCCCTAAAACATAAATTGTAATTTCTACTTGAAGTTTGCAGGCATGACGGACCAACACCAGAAAATTAGTAACAATCAATGCAGTTTTTTTTTACAATCACATGTGTCCAGGTGACATTTGTCTTGTGCAAACATGACTTTATATCATCATGAATGCTGCATTAGCTGCACCCACCTAAATCCTTGCTCAGATGCATGCACACACACACATCAACACACGCACAAAGTGAAACAGGCCCAAAGATCTTTAGAAGCTGTCCCCTGCTGCTGGATCACCTCATTAACCCAGTGTTAGGTCAGATTGACTGCTGAGACAGACTTCTATAGGACCTGTCGCTAAGGAAACACACACACATAATTTAGATTGGATTGTCGTTGCCAATTGGGTTTAATTCAGTAAATTAGGGAAACAGAGAAGTTTATTAATATGAGGTACAAACACTCACATGTGTCCACAGAGTAGGATGTAGTATTGGCGCGCGTGTGTGTGTGTGTGTGTGTGTGTGTGTGGGATGGGTGTTTGCTTTGTCACTTATCTGTTTACTTAAACTCCTTACAGATCCTTTAAAGTAAACACACATATTCACACACATACACACACACTCACACACATGCCAATTCTTGTCTCTGCTGGAAGAGGAATCAATTAGCGCAAACTGAACTGCATGCGTGTTTGTTTGGCTTGGCTAAAGCCAGTGACCTCGGCTGGTTCGTGACCCAGAAACAAAGGCTGCATTTTACACAGGAACAAAAAAAAAAAAAAAAATCAGATTCTTAACTCTTTGTGGTGCAGCTCAGAGCTGCAGCAAGACCTCAAGCTGACCAGACCAGACCAGGCCTGATCCCTGTCATTATTCTCACAGTGTGACAGCAGCTACAGATAAAGTAAAAAGTGTCCTGTGAGGGCAGAGCCCTTTGTGTCTGCAAGTGAAGGAAAACATGGAACCAATCTTAGTTTGGACAAAGTTCCTCCTTTGGCATTTATACTGAGATCACAGCATCCTGACAAAACTAATTGGCTTCAGACCGCTGATGAAAACACACACAAACACACTTAAACACACACGTCAGAGTGCTTATCTCTTTAAGAGCATTAATCATGACAGAAACCAGGCTCTCCCTCTGTTTGCACTTGCCTCACTATCACTGGTGACTGATATCAAGCTTGTAAATATTCACCTCAAATAAGATAATACTTACTCAAAGTCCAAAGTGACTCTAATGTGATTCTAAACCACTGTGTTGGCCTGCAGCTGTAACGCTTTAGGAAAAGCATCTGAAGTTACTCAAGTGATTTAGTTGAGTGGGACTGAAGGTGATGTTAACACGCTGTCTTGTTTCTTCTGTTTGTTTTATTTTAGGCCCTGGATTTTTAGATGCATTTTTTTTTCTGTGCTCTTCTGATTTTGTGTTCGGTCGTAATATCAAACCGTGCTTGTTGTTGCTGCAGTTGTTGGGTTCAAGTAAAACAAGCAGAACAGAATTTGACTTTGTAGAGTACCACTGGATTCTGTACTCCCAGGCAGACTATATACAGTACTTTATGTAGACTTATTGTTTATTTAATGGCATCTAGACTTGTTGCAAACATATAAAAAGTCAAGTAAGTATTATGTAATACTGTAACCAGCACAAGCCAGTTACATAGCCATAATATGCACAGTAAAACAAAGTTGTGCAGCCTGTATCAAAGCCCAGTGCAACTCTTGTTTTAATGTTGCAAGAATTCTGCAAGTCTGACTGCAAACTCAGTGATGTAACTGGACTCTGAGGATCAGAAATGTGAAGAAATGGCAATGACACGCTCCACTGCAGACCAGGCACTGACTCACGACTTGAAGGGAACTTTTGATAGGGAATGGAGAGAAAAATGGTGTTTTTGTGTTTGTGTGGATGGATGCACGCACACATAGACTCCTGCAGAAGTCGCAAATGACCTCATTTGATTTAGTGCTGATAACAGTGCCTGCCTTTTTAGAAACTCTTTTCTCTAAGGAGCTTGAGATATTTGGCTATTTTATGAATGTTTATGGGTCATTTAGCTTTAAATTTAAAGAAACTAAGAATAGCAAGATAGAGAATGAGAAGAACATAAAAAATTCACAAATAGTTACAAAAGTAGTATAAAATTATTGGCACAAATTGTAAGTGCCTTAAGTAATTTTTAACCTAATTAAATTTCAAAGGAGTTGAAATGGTTGAATGAAAGCAACCCCAATGCTTCTTTGAATGCTTCTGTTTAAAGATAGCATCTGATCTGTTAAATTTCATGGGAAGCTCCGTGAATGTTTTAACATACTGGAACATACTGAGGGTCAGCGAAACAACAGTCACAGCTAGAACCACAAATTAATTAGTATACAATGTTCTTCCTCACATTCTGTTTCTCTCTGTGACGACATAAATAATGCAAAAAAAAAAAAATCAGGTTTAGCACATAAAAATCTCATAGTGGGTCTGCTTAACATTTCATTTTACTTCATCTAATTCTTCGTAAGTGTCGCCTCTTTGAGAGTAAGAAAAAACTGCTGAAAATACATCATGCAAGAACATTTTAACTGTTAACTGTTCTTTAGACTGTCATTTATGAAAATACTGTATGTTTGTTTCAGTTGTAGGGACATTACTGAGTCAACTTATAGTTCTGAATCCATGTGCACAGTGCACTTTGTGTTGTTACCGTCAGCTGACACGCCATTTAAATAGTTTTCTTTGTCCTGTGCAAGATTTAAAACACTAATAAAGTAGAGACAGCAACAACTAAATTTAATAACCACACGACACACACACACACACACACACAGACACACACACACACCTTTCCCACCCCTTTGAAAAATGGCAGCAGTCAAATTTTTAATGAGCATGAAGTTTAGTAAAATCCAGAAGTCTCTGAACTGGCCATCAACCCAATCAGAACCCAGCACCGGTATGTTTAGTTCCTTTTCACCTATCAGCCTGTTAAATCGCTCCATCAATCTTTGCTGCTGCAGTTTCTCTAATATGTCCCATCTGTTGAAATGAGAGTAAGTGCCTGGCGTGTCTTGCCAAGGTATGAAGCAGCACTGTAAGTGTGACTGACCTGTTGCCTGCTTGTTTTGGACTCGTCCTGCTCTGCCTGTATTTACAGAGCGTCTGGTTTAGCTCGCAGCTGTTGGTAATGTAGTGGTACACATGATGGACATGTAATAAACACTGTCTCCTCTCCAGAACTTGAAAACAGGACTTGGCAGGTATCAGAGTACAACTTTTAGTTAGTACACCACAAAAATAATAACTGTTCCCTCTAAATACTTAATTTGTACCCTGAGAAGACCTGTACACACAGATAATTCAAACAGACATACTGTATCTCAGCCCAAGATCAACACAAGCAGCCCATTCAGACCATGCGTGACCTGATAAATTATTCCGGATTTTTACACAGAAGCATGTGTGCAGCTAATGGCAGCCTAGCTAAGAGCAGACAAAAAGAGCTGAACACCTTGGAGCATCCAATTTAGCATTAAAGCTGCATGTTAGAATGGGAATTTATTCACTTATTTGAAAGCACTTATCTGTGTGCTGCTAACTCCTTGTTTACTGATCAGATCAGCACCACCAGTGTATTCCTCAGTTCAGGGGCACTAAACTGTCAACAGCATCACACTGTACATGTAAAACCCTGTTTAATCTGCTCTCTTTTTTAAATAAACATGATCCACATGCACATACTGACTATTTGCTCCTCTTGCTCTCAGGGGGCATTAGTGGTGCAGGGTGGACTTGAAGTGGCTTGGTTCTCCTAAGTGAACAAGGTGGGTCTCCCACAGATACGGTTCAGAGCAGAGTGCTGAGTCAAGTGTCCAGCAGTTTAGACGTCATCAGCTCAAACAGCTGTCTGGAAACCTGAAGGGAGTGTTGATAAACTTTTTTCACCAGATAAAAATTTGTCTGAGTATCTTTGTGTTTTGCACATTTTAAACTTATGCCAAGAACATGTCCACACTAAAAAAACTATTTGCTTTATTCGTAAAGAAGCTCACATTTGGTCAAATTTTAGCTTTATAATTATTCTGAGCTTTCAGCACATTTCAGTATTTGTATTCCTGTTATATAGCAAAGTAAACACGTGTCACAACTAATACAGGGCAAGGTTTTGTCAAATGTGCTGACTTTCACAGTAGTTTTATTTGGTTAATTTGTATTATGTGGATCATTTAACCTGTCGCTTTGAGCTTATCCCGTAATTTACTGGAGGTTTTTAAGATTGCCATCAGTCGGCTCATTGTACCAGCAGTGAAGACAGATGTTGTTAGTCCACAGATAATATCAACTAATCAGAAGTTTAAAAAACAGTTATTGATTATAAATATTTTCACTGTGCTGAATCTCGACCTACATCCGGAATAATGATTTGTCAATCCTTTATTGCAGCTGACCTCAAGACAGCTTTAAAAATGCCAGTGCTTTGGAGGATCTCAGGCACCTCTAACATTACAAGCCGACTGTGGAAATCAGGACCTTGCTATTACGATAAACCAGTCAGCAACAGTTGAAAATATTGCACAAGCGCCAACGTGCTGGTTTGATCTGTTTGTCTTTCGTTGGTGGTCCAAGCATGATCAGACGCTCGGCTACAAGCCAAGTGGAAACATGGTGAACCACAGAACATACCCAACTGTGAGGTGCTCGCTCAGCAGGGTCGGTTTCTTCTTATTTGGGTAATCTGGAAGTAAGCTCGACTCTGATTCGACACTCGCTGTATGGCTCCCTCTTTCTGCCTGTCTTTCTTCTGCTTCGTTAGCTTCTTTTCATGGTCCATGAGTTGGCTGGTCCCCCCTTTGACTCCTGACCTCTTAATCCCATGCCAGAACTCTGTGATTGTGCATGCATGTGTGAGTATGTATTTGTGAGAAATAGACAGAAGGGAGGAGAAGCTTTCGATGCAGGTGTGAATGTGTGCACAGATTCAGCACGTACCTGTATTCTTTAATAAAAACCAGTACTGACTATAAGTTTAATTTTTCTTTACACGTATGAATGTGTTTATTTCTAAGAGTGAATTGGTGACTCTGCATGTCATAGATCCTCACTGAACAAAGGATTGTATGAGCATGTACTGTATGTGTCACTTAAACAATGGGCTGCAGAGTATTACAACATACTGGAGTTGGCATACACCCAAACAGCCAGCACCTAAACCTGCTGCAAATATACTTGAGGCTGTTGCAACAATAGAGGACTGATAATCCCTGTTGCACACAAACACTGAGTGTGTCACTTTGGGCTAAACTACTTATCAGGTCATCATAAATGTTGAATGTGTTGGGAACAAACAGCACTGTAGTGCCTGCCTGTCAAGGCTGTGATTCAGTTGTTGTTGATGGACTTGTATTGTAGCTCAACCCCTTTTAGTCCTTCAGGTTCCATTGTATGTTGTGTTTTATCAAGCACTGAAGAAAACACTCTGCAGGCTATAATTCAGTTTAACGCTGACATTTGAAAGAGAGGAATCCTTAAACACCGAACACCAAATAATGGTCTTTTTAATTTGTCTGTGGTGAAGCAGCAGCTGCAGTTTCCTGGGATGGAATTAGGATCTTCATGTGAGGTTACAAACTGCATGTCTGTATCTGGCTGGAATAATCTCCTCCACCTCTGGGCTCTTCCATTGCTACTCCACCAAACACCAAACAGCACTAGACTATGAAATCAATCTTAATTTACTCCCACCACAATTAAATTGCAGACGCAACTAAAAATGGCTACAAAAACCCAAATGCATCTACGGAGAGCTTAGCCCAACCATCAGCTCACAGCCCAGTACAGACATCCACTCCAGTCATACTGTCATTAATCCAACATATCAGATGTGAGACTTGAGAAAGGAATGTTTTCTTTACCGACTAAAGACTTTGCCGACTTTTCAGTGAGGATAAACCCCGTCTGTCCAGAAACACTCAAGAACTTTAGCACGGTTTCATCTTGATAAACATCTTCAAGGTTTCTCTCTTGTTGTGAGGAGAGGATGGCACAAAAACAGCACGACACTGCAGTTACACAAAAGCAGGGTTTGGATGTCAACTGTACAACAAAAGGCGAGTAAAAGGGAACATGATACTACATGCACACCTGAATTCAGACACACATAAGCACAAAAGACATTCCGCCAAACTTACACCTGAGGCCACTGAGGCCCAGTAATCTTTCACACGTCCTGACACATACGATGTGCAGGGACTTCAGCGCACGTGTCCATGGTAACTAACACGGCTGGTTACCTTCCATTGGTCAAACGCCATCTTTCCTCACTTTTTCAGTTGTTCAGAATGTCACAGGTCCAGACTTCAGTCTTTTTTAAGTGCTTTGTGAGACCCTGCAGCCCCTAGGCCACTGTCTCCTTCCAACCATTGTATGTGTGTGTGTGTGTGTCTCTGTGTGTGTGTGTGTGTGTGTGTGTCTGTGTGTGTGTGTGTGTGTGTGTGTATGGGGGAATCAGGGCTGCTGAATGAGGATGAAAGGAAGTGTGTCTGTGCGTGTGTGTGTTTGTCCACCAAAATATGTTCCCTTAGGAAAAGAGACTGAGGGGCTTAGGAAAAGGGAGTTGAAGGTGAGGTTTCCCTGATCTACCACACCACCCCTCAACCCCAACACACACACGTCCCATCGCCCTCAGGTAGTTTTCTGGAAGCTGCTGGAGGATGGTGGGGGAGGGATGTGTTATCCTAAAGACTTCAGACAGATAAAGTGTCGAGTCTGTAGATACAGTCCCTGATTTTCTGTGTTTTCACACAGCAGGAAAATCCTGCTTGTTAAATCAATTCATTTTCAGATTATAGACATATACTATATATAGAGTATTTCTTTCCAAACACGATTTGTCATTTTGTTACAGGTGTTCTTTATGGAGAATGAGCACCTTAAGGCTCTTTAGTTTTCTTTAAACTCTGAAGAAGTTGAAACTTGAGCTGTGCAGTATGTTGAATTTGATTTAATTGATTTTGGTACTCCACATTGTGCGAAATCAGTTACTACATGCACAAAAGGAGTGAGAATTATTTTTTTCTGTCTCTGCCATGTAGTTGGAAAGTTAATACTAACTAGCTGTGTGTAGTTATCATGCTTATGAAGAACAATCAGCACCACCATCCTTACAGCCTCTAACAATATGATGTTCCAATCATGTCTTAGTCCTGCTGCACTGTGCTAGAGAAATAAACGTCCGTTAAAGTCATTACTTATCCCCAAGCAAAACTGGCCAATCATGGTAGAAAGGTTGTCATTACATCAAGACTTTTGCTTTTTTTGAGTCAGCACCTCCTCGAAGCTGTTGTTCACCCCACAACACATTTAGATAAACAAGTTTAGTACCACAGCTGGTCTAAAAATATATTCTCCCCAAGATGTAGTTATCAAAAGGTCAATCGCTGGTATAATCACAGCCTGGTATTTCTACACTGGGTAATCTGACCACAGATCAGCCACTGGCGGCACCTTTCTCTCCTGGTGCCTCCTGGCACCACAGAGGAATGTTACGAGGAGTCTCTATGTGTCACGCTCTTTACCTACCCACTGAACCGCCGTGTTTATACAACTCACTGTGAGGATGAGGGGGAAGGTGCTTAGAGACACGCTTCATGAGTTAGTAAAGGAGTAGCAACCCCTCAACCCTGCCTGGGGGTAGAGGGGTGGGGGCGAGGATCGAGTTCTAGGAAAGTAGAGGTTCCCCTCTGGTGAGCATGTTAAGTCAGAGTGTGTTGTTGGTTTGAGTCTAGAATTCCTCTGGTGTCAAGGCAGCTTGTAAAGATGTAATGTAAGCCTTTTTATGTCACTGAAAACAGACACCAAATTTAGCAATACCCCAACCGCCATCGTTTAAATAATTGTATATTCAAGCTCTTGTTGCATTGGGTAAGATTCAGATGCTTACCTGTGGTCTTGACACCAAGATAAGTGTCCATTTCAAATGCATTAAACTATAGCATGTCACAAATACTGAGCCAATATACAGTAAATCTTTGTAAATCTCAGTATCTTTGTGTGTAACTGTCACCTCAACTGCTTTGACTACTGGCATTTTGATAATCACTGAAGTCAGTTAGCAGGTCAAGATGGAAAACGTTCTCTGGTTCCAGCTTCTCAGATCTTATTTTCAGCTGTTCCCTCTTTTTTATCATTGTAAATTGTTACATATAAGAAAATTGTGACCATTCTTATCACAAAATCAATCAATAATTAAAGTGATCATAGTGCACCTCTAGACACTTCCAGTATTTGATTTAGATTTTTAGTACCTGATATTTTGGAAAAACACATGAGCAAGAGGGGAGCAAACAATCATCACCATATATTATCAAAGCAGCTTGTTACCGTAAATGGTTTCAGTATTTCTGCCCTGAGCTGTGCAGAATGATTTATCAGCCGTTAGGGGCTTGATGCTGGACGTCCGCTCCATCTGCACGGTCCCCACTTCCTCAAACGTTCCCAAATGTGCTGACAATCCGCTTGGCCCAACCTACCCATACATCTGCACAATGACATGAGGCAGGAGAGACTGAGATTTCTTCCACCTGTTTTTGTGTGCAGTTTGATTTAAAAACTAAATGGTGTCAAACACCAGAAAAAAGAAATCAATGTTTTTAGTTTGTTGGCTAAAAGAAAAGAAAAGGTGATTAGCAAAAGACCTCCAATAATAATTGGAGTGTATATGTTTCTTCAACTGAGCGTAGGGGCGTGTTGCTGTGTGCCGTTCTTAATGCTTCCACTAGAGGGCAGTGAAGTCAGAATTTTTTTTTTTTTTTTAATTTTACATATAGTGGCTTTAATGTTTTTACTGAAGCTGTCATTGTGATTATGGTGTGTTACTGCACTGCACATAGCTGTTGGAAATATTGAGACTTCCTTTGGCAAATTGTCGGAAATTGCAAAATTTCAGTGTAAACTTCAGAAGAAAACACACGTCTCCCATCTCAAACTTACAATGTGGAAAACAAATTGAAGAGAAACCAGAAGAGTGCAGAAGGGTGAGGCTAGAACCGAGCTGCTCAGCAGTGCTAAAGATGTCACGTCTCCACATGTCAAACACACTGGATGTAGAGAACAGGAAAGGCATGAAAAAATGGCAAAAGACGATTGACGTATATGTGCAGATGAGACAACAACAGACAGTCTCTTTATTCCTGAAAGCCAAGAACAACTTTGCAGCCAGTGCATCGTCACTTCATCCTGCTTACAGGAAGCAGGTCTTGTATCATGTATTTTATTTCCCTATAAAAATCTAACCAGCCAGTGGTACAGTGACCGAAATCTGACCTGAAGGCAGGGTGTGAGTCTGTGTGTGTGTGTGTGTGTGAGGGTGTGTGTGTGTGTGTGTGTGTGTGTAACATCAGGGCACCACAGGGCAGACTTGAACCACATTAAAAGGAAGAGCTTTCAGCTGGTGTGCTGATCTCATCCACACACTGAGCCACAACTCGATCCTCTTCACCTTGTACCTCTTAACTTTCTTCATGGGGTTATTAACTCCCCAATTGAGGAGCTTTCATTTAGATACTCCCCCCATTTAGTTGTCAAGGTGGCATGACCCGAACACTTATTAGCTGACCCCTGGGATTAGTCCAAGCTGGAAACAGGGGGGAGTGAGGGTTAAGCCCTCACCTCAAGGTGCTTGATGCAGCATCTCACAAAAACCTTAATTAAATTGCTAAGACACCGAGTCAGGAATGTTTGCTTTGCTCTCCCTTTCTCCCGTACACATCCATCCTTCTGTCTGCACCTATCTTTGCTTTTCCCATACTCACACTCCATGCTGGGTTTGCTTTTCTGTCTACTCACCAAGTGATATTGATTTGGAAAGCTGTTATTGAATTCAGACTCAGGCAGTGAAGGCAACATCAGGTAAAGACAGCAGGTCATTGTCAGCATATCACTGTGTAGATTAATTACACATCTCTGAACAACTCATCCCTGCATCACAAACTCTCATGTTGCTCATTTAATACCAACAAATTACTATGTTGTGCAAGTCTATGTGTCCACACAGATCGGTTTTCTTCTTTACATGTAAGGTGATCTGAAAAATGATTCTGTTTTCTTATCATGGTGTAACTCCACACTAAAACTGTCTTTAAGGAGGGAAATAAAAAAGATCTTTCTGAACAATTATTGCACATGCACTTATCACAACTTGGGCAGAAACTAATGAGTTTCATTATTGATGAAAATACTAAATAATGGTTATTTCCTAAAGCTGAAGTTAACAACAAAAGAAATGATTTCTTACTTTTGAGAAGCTGGAAGCAGTGACTTTTTTTCTGAATAAATACTTGTACTACTTAATTAAGAATTAATTATTTGTTCGCTGATTATTCAAAACGTGATTAATCAACAGTAAGAAATTAATTACTTAAATTCAAACGGCATAAAACATTTATATAAATAACAGAATAGACTGCCGAGCTCCATACAACAGAACGGAACTGAATAGCCTACAGTTGTCCGACCATAATAACGGGGGGAAACTGATTATGTGCATGCGCTTAACTACTGTGCAGCAAGAGACGCGCTTGAATAGTAAAGAGCATAAAGTGAGTAAAGTACTTTAAACGAGCAGACAGCCGCAGTGATTTGAGTCTGGGGATCATCAGCCAGTGACACAGATTAAAGTGTCCCATCTGAGATAAAAGCTAGAAGCCAATCGCGATAGAAAGGCAGATAACGAGCTCTAATCCGATACGTTTGGCACAAACACGTTCTGAAGCAACATCAACGATAAGCGCTAATCCTGTTTCCATATATCTCTGCGGGAAACACTCCTCTGTGTCTTCTGCCCGTGCGTCTCTGTACGCGCGTCTGGCTGGCAGATCCTGACCCTAGATAGTGACCCGTGCGCCGAGAGAGGAATGCAATGATACGCTGACAAGTCACCAGCCACAAGGGAAGCTTTCACATGTGGAGCAGGCTGAGTAATGGCACTTCAGGGAGCTGAGGCTGGATCAATCCATATCCATTTCAGAGCGTTAAGGTTCACAGAGTAACTGATCAGCGCCGTGGCTCTAATGTATGACAGCATCCAAAGACTTCATACACTAGGAGAATCGCGTTAATCTTAGCTGAGGAGTAACTGTGAAGGTGAGTGATTACTTATCATTCATTATCAGAACGCACAAGAAAATCACACTGAGAGTTTAAAAAGTCACTGTCACTGTAAAAGTCAGTGGGAGCCAGCGCATGAGACGCTTACCTTGCACAGTAATCCAAAATCCGCAGGAATGAGCCGGAGCAGCTTTTACCCAAACGCGTTATCCACTGTCGGCGTGTCTCTCGATGCAAAGTCCAAAAACTGCTCAGAAACGTCTTCATGTAACGCAGCGGAGTTAGCGCTGAAACCAAAAGCTGTATCAGTGCAGCGCACTCGCTCCGCACCAAGACCGACGTCCGCCTGAGTTCATGGGCGCACGGACTTTTCCACAATAGCGCTCATTGAATGAAGGAGCCGAGCACTTAAACAAGCTGGCGAAGTGGGAGGTACCGCGTAACTCTGGAGCGCGCCGTGCGCGTCGCCGAGGCTGACTGCACCTGCATCCATGGAGGGAAAAGTTTAATTTTAGTTTATTAAGTTTAATTTTAGTTTATTCTCAACTCCCGAGCTGTGAAAGATGAGGGCAGACTACACGCACGTCCGCACAATTCCACTTTATAGCGGAATGGTATTCAGCCAAGACTAATATATTGTTGTATCGATCTATATCGATCAAAGTTTCAGATCATTTGCGTCTTTTTACACTTTCAGAACAGTATAGTGCGGTGTTGCATGGCCTGCTGTGGGACTGGAGTTGGGGTCAGTGTTTATAACACCTGTGGTGTGTTTATGCCTGCGTTTGGAAATAATAACTCCATAAATCTTCATTAATATTCTTCTTCTTGTCACCAGGAGTCAGTGTAACAAGCACAACACTGACCTCATAAAGTTCATAGAGTGAACTTTTTAGCAAACAGCTGCCACTTTACACGGACAGCATTTATTTGTAGCTGTGTTTGTGGTCGCCTCCTGAACTGAAGTTTAATATTTGCATTGGTTCCTGCCAGGTCTTCACCAAATGCTGAGAGAAGTATCTGATGATGCTGGGAAAGGGGTGTACAGCGCTCTGCTATGGCTCCTTTGCTGAGAAAAGCTGCTTTGCTGAAAACACTAATTCAAATTGTGGTACCAGCTAAGTTATGTCTTAACATGTAATTCTCACTCTCTCTCCGTGTTTTAAAGAAATATCTTTGTAGATGAAAGAATGAAATATTTAACTACAGGATATGTAAAAGGAGAGGTGTCAGTAGTTCTGTTACACAACCATGAGGAATAATGAAACTTAACCAAAGAAAGACCGACCATTTCCAAATGAGCAATGACATTTTTATGCCAACTGTGTCATCAAAGTTCAGCCACCTATTACACTTCTCTTTATTTACACATCGTCTCTAAGTTTTCATGTCCATTTTGAGCCTGTGTATTTATACACAGTCTTGGGAAAGTTACTTTTGGTGCATCACTAACCGAATACTTCCACTTGTAAGTTGTAAATGAGCTGTGAATGGAGACACTAAATTCAAAGGCAGGGCTGTGCTGCGTGTACAGGAACATACTGAAACCTGAAACTGTCATCGTTTTCACCAGCCCACAGAGTTTGACAGCATCACTGTGAAGAATATTTACAGTGTCGCTCCAACACACAGAGCGAGACAGATATTATTCATCGATTAGAGGAAAAACCAGACATACTGCAAATGCAAATATATAGTGTTTAAATACACACACACACACACACACACACACACACACACATATATATATATATATATCATCTGTATATATGTATATGTGCAGCTACCTCACCTGATACACAGATTCCTACACACACACACACACATAAACAGTCTAAAATGAGGCGGTCAGTCAGACAAGTAGTGACATGCGTGAATGCCGTCCAGATGAAATCCTGTTCTCATCAACATGACTCACACATAATCAAAACACTAAAGACGGAGTTAGCCAAAGGTGATCTGTCTGGGTTTATTAAAAAAAAAAAAAGGTTTTGAACACTTTGTCTTCTAGATCTGTCATTACATGAACCCAGAAGTATCAAGAGCAAAGCCAGTACTTTTATTTCTCTGTGTGGAATGTGGTGTGAGGAATTTTAACAGCAAATAAAGTCCATGTCAACCGTATTATTACATCAGTTCATTCGTACATCTAAGAGTGTAACTGTTTGAATGTGATTTACTTTGTGTTTTTTAAATAAGAACAGATGTGAGTGTTTATTCGATTAGACAACATGGATCCCAAACATTCAAGCTGACATTTAATGAAGGTGGTAAACAGATTATTATAGATTTTAGATTATTGTAGTGTATTGGTGTTGCCACTGCAACATGGCCATTTTCAAAATTCTCACTTTCTACAATATCTTGTACTGAAACTAGGCTATGGTTAGAGAAAGATCATGGCAAATGAAGCATGGTGTTATGTGTTATTGTACATGCATTTAATTAAAATTGATGTTTATGTATTTTAATAGTATTTCATTGTATTTTAAAAGGCAGGATCCTTGCTGCTACTAAATCAGAGAAGAGCCTTTTTTTTTTGCCAAGTTTAAATCTATAAGCATTTGTTTTGAATGTTCAGTTCAGCAGGTCTATGACTGACCTAAACTAGAGTTGAGGCGTGTTCAGGAATCAGTGGAGCACTGATGTCTGTTTTCAGACATAACACAATTTCCAAGCCATCAGCGGTGAGCTCTGAGGAAAACAGACGATTTTAAGGCACCATTATAATCCACTATTAGTCATGTACCTTTAATTGAAATTGAATCAGGCCCATAACTATTTCATCATATAATTTAACCTTCAGTCTTTATCTACTGTATGGAGCTATTATCAATAGCTTTAACTCCCTGAACAAAGCCAGCTATGCTGTGGGACCAGGTCTATTTAAGAGCTCCTTTGTGTCATGTGTGTCTGTTTGTGCCCCAACATGAGTGTGTTTGTGTGTGTGTCCTTGCCAGGTTGAGAAAGAGGAAGAGATTTTGACAGTAGTGCGAGAAAATAAACACAAAGACCCTGATCCTCGACATTTATGTTTGATGTGTTACTTTACGGTGAAACACTAAAGTGGGATTTTCTCATGGGAAGAAACTGATGCAAGAAAGTGATGAGCTTAAAATCCTATACAAAGTTTGGAGGGTAAATAACTGGTAGATAATTAAGTGATCACTAAAGGGTTTTTTTTGTATTATTGACTGGAATCTGAGCTGAAGTCAGTTTTTATTTTTGAATAGACAATCATTTATCCATATTTTTGTGCAAATTGTAAATCCATTTTATTGCCAAAACCTACTTCTGTATTTATTACATAACCTTAAAGAGAATGTATTTAGAAAAAGCCGTCAACAAATACACCTTCATCCAGGTTTGCACCCACCACTGAGGAGAGCAAAGGCATTTATTGGGTTAAATTGGGTTTTTCAATATTATTTACATGAAATATCTTAAAATGTCACTTTTAAGCAAAGATAAAATGAAATAAAGACTTCCTTTTTATGCATTACCTAAAGCAAAATGTCCATGTCCAAACACTTTAATACTGCAGTACAAAGTGGTGTATAAATGTGTTGCTCCTGCAGCGTGAGCACCAGAGGAGGGCTATAGTCGGGTACAAAGTGGGAGTGTTTGAGTCAGAGTGTTTATGTGATTCACACAGCCGGGGCTGCGGACGACTTGACCCTTCACAGACCCCCCAACACAGCGGAAATGACTTCTGTCCATGTAAGACCTTCACTTTTCTCCTTCAGTCCCTCCACACTCCCAAACTCCTCAACTTGTAGACTTACAGGAATGTAAATAAGGCAGGAAAACAAACAGGGATGAAGCAGTGAGCATGATTATGTGTTTTTGCATTTGTATGAATTTTGCACATGCATAGCTGCCTATGCACTGTGTTTTACTACACTACAAACAATGGTAAAGTTCCTTTAATGAGGGCTGGTACGCAGACTGTGTTTCATGGAGAAATTACTGCAGCTCAGAGGAAAACATGAAATAACACAAAGGAATTTAGGCCTAGAGTTACTCTTCCCAGGGGAGGCACTCCAACTCAGCCTTTGGTCCTCAGCCAGGAACACTAAAGGAAGACAAGCAGACAAGTACAGCATCCATGTCTTTTTTTTTTATTCCTATTTCTCTTTCTTTTTTTTTTACTGCCCTTTGTTTCTGCCTGTCTCTCTTTACTGAAATTTAACACAATGGGTCTTCTGTCTTTTAATTCTCTGATCCACTTTTCTTCCGTCCCCGTATCAGTGTGTCATCTTTCACCAACACACAGAGGTTGGTGATCCTCTCACATTCTGGTTTATTAATAGAACGTTTCTCTGCTGATGGTGAAGTTGCCAACTGTACCATGTTACAGCCACAGCGCACACACACACACACACACACACACAAAAACACATTCACACACACACATTGTTGTAGTGTATTACGACTTAGTGAAATGCACTTTTAATAAATTAGCATTTAAGGTTAAGGTAAATCAGCAGGAATAAATGTAAGCCAATGTAATGGTGTCAGTGTGTGTGTGTGTGTGTGTGTGTGTGTGTGTGTGTGTGTATGTATGCAGTATGGAAATTAGTGCAAGAGAAGTGACCTCACATCAGTAATTAACTTTAGAAGTGTATGAAGTCGCTGGGATCATATCAGCCTTACTAATGTATGTATGTACACACTGTGTGTATCCACACAATTGATTGTCAGGTCAAGGGGCCCTTTAGGTACAATATTTGTTTATGGACACCACCTCCCACTTGTTACATGCAGAGTAATTGTAGAGAACAAACATAGGGGGTGGTGCTACTAGGAAATGTAAAATAATTGTGAGAGAAAGCCGAAGTATTTTAGGAAAAGCTCATCTCATCTTACCCCTATGGGGCAACACACACATACTGACAAAGTTCAATAGGGTGTTGCCATTTGACATGCTGCATTTAACACCTGTCACACAGCCTAGATGCCCCATACTCACAGTGTGGTACTTGTGACTGGTCAATCCAGTCAGTGAACATGATGAAGCTGCAGCTTTCTGATGCCTTGTTACATATCAATGTCGGGAATTAAGTTTGTATTAGAAAACTAAAGTCTGTAACACAATGACAGTCTTTGAAAGAAGTGCTTTATTACTAATTACAAGTGCAAATTGCTTCAGCTGTGAGACTAATTCCCATTTTCCCTAAACTGCTCACGCTCATGCAGATGGTAGAAATTCTGTGTCTTGTTTATGAGCAGCACAGATGCTCACTGGTGTGAAAGGCAGGATCCTCAGGTTTATCTTATTTCACCACCAGGTGCTGGAATAACCCACAGCTTATCTCTGACCAACAGGGAGCAGTGATGCTTTGAGTGAAGAAAGAGGGGCAGTGAGGCGGGGACTGACACAGAGGTGCAGTCTACTATATGGAGGAGGCATATGGGGATGTAATGGAAGAGAGCAGGATTGGTAAAGACAGGGAACGTGACAGTTATGAGGAAGTCAGGGTGAGATTTAATGACGGACAGTGACTAGGAAGACGGGAGGGAGAAAAACAAGGGGGGGATGATACAGGCATGGGAACCCGTGTTTGGTCCATGCTCCAGTTGTTAGTCTTGTCATTGTTGTTGTTTTGTTTTCACATGGCCTTCAACCTCTCTGTGTGAACCACAAACAGATGTTAATCACATTACACACAGCAGAGCTGCTCAGAGTCATGAGCACTGCTACTGAGCTGTGATGAGACGGTTTTGTGAGGATGGACACCATTACAGCAGAAACACCAAAGTCACAGAAACAAGCAGAAAGAACGTTACTGTGCTGAACAACTATCACTCAGGTCAGGTGTCAGGTGTGATCAGCTGTAGGCATTCATGCAGCAGCAGGTAGGCGTGGCAGGCCTAGAGCACACAAAGAGAGAAACCTCTGTCCCAAAGTAAAGGTCAACAAAATACACATGGGATGTAACAACGTGACGCAAAATAAAATGAATCCTTTCCGACAGCAGATGCATCTATGGTGGATCTTCCATTCCCTGTGATGCACCAGCATAAATCCACGTTTATCATGACCACTGCTGCTGTTACTCCAACTGCTACTGATAATGTTCCTGTTACTCCTGCTATGGCTACTCTGATAGTTCTTTAAAGACCACAGCATCAAGAATCTGAACATATGTGTTTCCACCACTGCTGCTATTAATGCTACGACCACATCTACATAGACTGTTAAAACTACAGCCAGCCACCATTAGATCATCACCACTCCGTCAAAAATAACCCAAGAAATGTGATAATTGCGAGAGAAAAACTAAGCACATGCAGGCCTGATACTTTTCATCCATAGCAGAGCAGCCTCAATTGCCGTGTTTGTTTTAGAGAAACAGGAGAGACGGTGTTGGAGAGTCTGGAGAGAATGAAGAAGGAAGAGGCCACGTGTGCCATTATGTACGCTTGTTTGAATCTGTGCATATACAACATATGTCGACTTGTGACATGTCTGTGTGTGTGTTTTTGTTTGTGTCTGTGTGCTTGTGTTTTGGGAGCTGACCACAGCTTGGGGCCTCCGGCAGCCGGGGCCACCGGTGGTTCTCACAGCCCACGGAGTGACTGTCTGACAGGGATCGTGAGAACCTGAGTGGCAGGGGTCTTTGCGGTTAAGAGGAATTCAAGAAAATGTAAAGAAAAGAAAAACAGCAGTGTTCAGAGATGTCAGGACAGACTGGGAGAAGCTGCTCAGGCAACTATTTTTGGACTAAAGTAGTTTGGGGGAGAAAATCCTTGTTGAAACAAACATCATACATCTAAAGCATGTTGCCATTATCATATATTCCATGTAAAGTCTTAGCACCTTAAGGAACCCTTTGTGCTGAAATGATCAGATTCATTGATTAGCTAATCTACAAAATTACTAATTACAAGAATTTCTCTAATTTTCTTACATGATTTACGTCATTTCCAAAGCAACAATACCAAACATTCACCACTTTTATCTGTAAATCTATAAAATGAAGTATTATAGGTTTAGGGTTGTTGGTCAGACATAAACTAGAAATTTGACCTCTAAGAAGTATGCATTTATTTTCTGATATTTAAAAAATAGGCCAAGTCAATAATTATTAACTGGACTTGATTTAAAGTAGAGATGAGTGCATTCGTCTGAGAATGTCGTGCACAAAAAACTGTTATTTGTGTTAGTCATGGAATTGATCAATCAGTTTTCCAGCAAAGACAGAATCTGAACCAGGGGGACATCTGTATTTCTCTACTTTCCCACACCTGTCTTCTTTCTCTCATCACTCCGCTCTCTTGCTCTTTCTCTTATTTCATCAAAAGACACAATCTCCTCTCCTCCTTTCTCCCTCCATTCTTTAACTCAAACTGCAGCTTCCCTCATGTCTTGTACGGCTGTGTGATTATTTATGGGCTGAATTGAGAGATATATTAGGAGACCCAGAGCTTGGCCTCTGCTCTGACACTGTCTGCTACCAGTAAATCACCACCGAGTCTGGCTTGTTTTCAAATTAATGGTGTGCTCATGTTGTGTGTGTGTGTGTGTGTGTGTGTGAGTGACAGAGAGAGAGAGAGAGAGAGAGAGAGAGAAAATACCACTTACAAGAACCTGTATGAAAAAATATCTGTGGAAAGAGATTTTTTTTTAATCATCCAAACTGATACAAAAGAACAGACATATATTTTTTATTCTTTATATTCTTTATTGTAAAAACTCGACCTCTACATTACCCACAATGCAACTTCGCTGCCAACAGTTTTGCCTGAGGTTCGAGTGTGCTATGCTGCTGATCCCCAAACTCTATCCTCTGAAAAAAAACACTGCACTGCATTACCGGAAAAAAAGATATTAATTTACCATCTGGAAAATAGTCGTTTTTGGACAGTGGCTGGAACCTGCAGTGATTTATGCCATAACGCCAACCACACTGAGCTGGATCTTTAATGATGGTAGCAAAACAATGAATAATGTGTGGATCCAGGGTTCAGGCTTTCAGCGTCGGTGTGATTTATGCAGGCTGCAGTCAGAAGTAAAAAGGAAGAGCAGGGCCTTTGACTTCAGGGACCCTCCCTTATCTGACAGAGGCAGAACAGATCATAAACAGCTGGAGACAAATGACAGCACATGGGAGAGGATAAGATGATCATGCCTGGGAGGAAAAGATGATGAGCCAAGGAAGAGAGTCATGAAGGGCTTTTTCTAAAGCAGCACAGATTGATTTCAGAAAACATTCAGCCGAAACATAAACTACAACTTTGTATTGATCAGATTCCTATAAAATGTGATAATCATTGATAAACATTTTTAAAATCATGATTATTGTTGAAAAAAAACATGGAGGGGAGGTTTCTAAGAAATCTTTAGAATCTGACTTGCTGAAAGTCACTGCTGTCTCAGATGCCGGTAAAGTTTATCTGATGTTAGCCTGCCCTCTTTTGGTCGACAGACTAACTACAACTACACAGACTTAATTACAGCATCCAACATATACAGTGGTTATGGAAAGTATTCAGACCCCTTTAAATTTTTCACTCTTTGTGTCATTGCAGCCATTTGCCAAAATCAAAAAAGTTCATTTTATTTCTCATTAATGTACACTCAGCACCCCATCTTGACAGAAAAAACAGAAAGGTAGAAATTTTTGCAAATTTATTAAAAAAGAAAAACTGAAATATCACATGGTCATAAGTATTCAGACCCTTTGCAGTGACACTCATATTTAACTCACATGCTGTCCATTTCTTCTGATCCTCCTTGAGATGGTTCTGCTCCTTCATTGGAGTCCAGCTGTGTTTAATTAAACTGATTGGACTTGATTAGGAAAGGCACACACCTGTCTATATAAGACCTTACAGCTCACAGTGCATGTCAGAGCAAATGAGAATCATGAGGTCGAAGGAACTGCCCAAGGAGCTCAGAGACAGAATTGTGGCAAGGCACAGATCTGGCCAAGGTTACAAAAGAATTTCTGCAGCACTCAAGGTTCCTAAGAGCACAGTGGCCTCCATAATCCTCAAATGGAAAAAGTTTGGGACGACCAGAACTCTTCCTAGACCTGGCCGTCCAGCCAAACTGAGCAATCGTGGGAGAAGAGCCTTGGTGAGAGAGGTAAAGAAGAACCCAAAGATCACTGTGGCTGAGCTCCAGAGATGCAGTAGGGAGATGGGAGAAAGTTCCATAAAGTCAACTATCACTGCAGCCCTCCACCAGTCGGGGCTTTATGGCAGAGTGGCCCGACGGAAGCCTCTCCTCAGTGCAAGACACATGAAAGCCCGCATAGAGTTTGCCAAAAAACACATGAAGGACTCCCAGACTATGAGAAATAAGATTCTCTGGTCTGATGAGACCAAGATTGAACTTTTTGGCGTTAATTCTAAGCGGTATGTGTGGAGAAAACCAGGCACTGCTCATCACCTGCCCAATACAATCCCTACAGTGAAACATGGTGGTGGGAGCATCATGTTGTGGGGGTGTTTTTCAGCTGCAGGGACAGAACGACTGGTTGCAACTGAAGGAAAGACGAATGCGGCCAAGTACAGAGATATCCTGGAAGAAAACCTCTTCCAGAGTGCTCAGGACCTCAGACTGGGCCGAAGGTTCACCTTTCAACAGGACAATGACCCTAAGCACACAGCTAAAATAACAAAGGAGCGGCTTCGGAACAACTCTGTGACCGTTCTTGACTGGCCCAGCCAGAACCCTGACCTAAACCCAATTGAGCATCTCTGGAGAGACCTGAAAATGGCTGTCCACCAACGTTCACCATCCAACCTGACAGAACTGGAGAGGATCTGCAAGGAAGAATGGCAGAGGATCCCCAAATCCAGGTGTGAAAAACTTGTTGCATCATTCCCAAGAAGACTCATGGCTGTACTAGCTCAAAAGGTGCTTCTACTCAATACTGAGCACAGGGTCTGAATACTTATGACCATGTGATATTTCAGTTTTTCTTTTTTAATAAATTTGCAAAAATTTCCACATTTCTGGTTTTTTCTGTCAAGATGGGGTGCTGAGTGTACATTAATGAGAAATAAAATGAACTTTTTTGATTTTGGCAAATGACTGCAATGACACAAAGAGTGAAAAATTTAAAGGGGGTCTGAATACTTTCCGTACCCACTGTAAAACTGGGTTTATACAATAAAATAACATAGTGCCAGTCACTGTTGAATTCTTAATTTTATAGCATAAAATCATCAGTACATTCAATTATTCAAAATAATTGTTACACCTTTACCTCTTTTAACTACTGAATCTGTAAATATATTAGTTTTTTTAATAGTGACAAATATCAAAATTTAAATATAACGATTAGGCAAAACCAAACATGTTTTTACTAAAACACTCCACACACACCAAAAAACCTTCTGGAGGTACATAATACAAGGGAGGTGCAATTTACTACTGAGTTTTTGTAGCCAGTGTAGTTGGCTTGTCTTAGCTGAGTCCATCTGCTGATATCAAGTCTGATATCATGCTTTCATTTATAAATTCTGGAGCACCCTCCAAAGTCTTCTGCTTCACTATTTCCTTCACACAACATGTACTCACACATGGTGTGTTCCAGTCTCAAATTTCCATGTACATATTTAGAGTCCACTGGTACATAAAATGAGCTTTTGTTCATTGTTGATTTGACATTTGCATAAGCATGTAAACATAAACCTACATGTATTCAAAAACATAACACTAAGCAAAGCAGCAAAGACATTACATGTGTTTGTGTTCTTTTTAATCAATAGGTGTTTAACAAACTGCTCATACTGGCTCTTTTGCTGGCAGACTCTACTGCACATAAGGCTCTGTAGGCAATGTGGTCGATTCAAGTGAAGTACTACATCTTCTTCCTGCCAGCTAGTCTGTGAGCAGCTCATCCTTCCCTGCTCCACACAGTACAGTGTAGGGATGTACAGCCCAGAGAGAGGAGCAGAGACCACAGGTTAAAAACTGCAGGAGTAGTGAAAAGGTATCTGCATTACCTGTCTGCATTTTAGTTTAACTGACCTCAGCCCAGCTTGGCTCTGATACCAATCCTTTGGATTGCTTCAGCACACTTCTACAATGTAGTATAACAGATACAGTATATTCTTTAATACTGCAGCACTCTGCAAATACAACTCTGAAAAGAAACAGACATTGAAAACCCTTGATGTAATGAATAAGTATTAAGTTTTATTGTCAAAATAAATATGAGAGCTGATACAGCTCTGGATCTGGATTAATCTCATTTGACTGTAAAAACATTCTGCATTCAAATTTGTAAAATCAAGACTTGTTTTTCTTTTATACATTCTTCACTCCAACCAAGAAACCAAGAGTCTCCATGTTATCTTCAAACACATAATAAAAAAATACATGTTTGTCAGATTCCGTAACATTTCAATACAAATGGGTTATCCCACCACCAAAAAGTCAGTCTGTCAGTCTGGCCCCTCGACACCTTGAAAAACCTGATCAAATTCAGCATTTAGCATCTGGCTGTCTGCTCCTATTCCAGTAACTCTTCATCTGTGGGATGCTTGTTGTGGTCACAGCGATTACTTTTGAAAGGCTGCAGCTGCTCAGGGGATGAAATGGATCAACAATAAACATAGTTTTTTCAGGGGGGTCAGTGGGGGAAATGCCCAGGCGTTTCATGCACATACCCAGGTACACGTCTTCAATGAAGATGGGTTTAATCTGAGGTGAGACTTCCAGGATCTTCCCAGGCAGATCCAAGGACATGACGTAGGCCATGCCCAGAGGATATGGGGGATACTCCGGCTCAGCAATCACGTATCTTGGCATGAAGAACTT
This sequence comes from Mastacembelus armatus, assembly GCF_900324485.2. Classification (NCBI taxonomy): domain Eukaryota; kingdom Metazoa; phylum Chordata; class Actinopteri; order Synbranchiformes; family Mastacembelidae; genus Mastacembelus; species Mastacembelus armatus. The sequence continues at coordinate 3,064,631 of NC_046633.1, forward strand.
GTTGAATGGGTTTCTTAAAACCGGGCTGTGCCACCACACCAAACCTGTCATGTAGTTTTGTTTGGCAGTGCTGGGATCCAGCAGCAGTTTAACCAAATTCTGAACATGGAGTAACACATCTGAATCAACCTTCATGACATAAGAACCCTTAACACAGTGTGCAACCAGCCACTCCAGCATGACCATAGTCTTGATGGTCAAATTCTGATAGGTGTCCCTAAAGTTACTTTGGACCAGGTCATGATGCTGCAGGTTCTCCTGTCTGAGTCTCTCCTGCTGCTTTTCAGCATCAGGTTCTCCAGGTAGGCCCAGTATGAAAAGGGTCTCAACCAGCTGACCCAGAACTAGTTTCTCACTTCCCCATGTCTTTCTGATGTTGTCCCGGGCTGCTATGTTACTCGGTGCAACTGGAACCATCACAATCAAGAAAGGGGTATTGGTCTTACAGGTTGGTGTGTCATCCAGGATGAATTTGTAGTTTCGTGGATAAGCCACATGATAAGGCCCAGGATCCTCCCATTTTGGTTCTAGTGATGACAATGACGATGATGATGATGAAGACGATGACAATGAAGACGATGCGGACGAAGAGGACGATGCTGATGATGGTATCATTCTGTAAGCTGGAGAATCCCAGGGCCTTGATCTTGTATTAAAGTTGATACACACGAGGAAGAACAATATTGCTCCCAGGATCAAGAAAAAGACGGTTTTTAGGTATTTCCTCCCGTTCTCCATTAAAACTAGACAGAAAAGAGACTCATGTTATCACATGATAGCAGGACTTTCTCTGCACATTTAGTTCCAAAAGGATCTGATGCTTACAAAGACAACATGAAAATGATGTCCCTTGGCATAAGGGGAATGCTTATCAGTATCATCTGAAATGATTTGGTACTAGTTGAAATTATTTTATGCTACCAATACAATTTTCAACATGGGTTCTCATGGGTGTGGTAACTAAATTTGACTTACTGCTTGCAAATATTACTGGTCACCTGCCTTGACTCAAATGCTTTAGTAAAATGTGGGGAGTTTGAAAAGCAAATGTTTCTTGATTACACCCTTAGTCTTTGTTGATGTGTGTTTGTTTGACCTTATTTTTTAGGGTCATAGAGTCATTCTTCCTGTATACTGCACTACACACACACACACACACACACACACACACACACACACAAACACACACACCCTCACACACACACACACACACTATGCATATTGTATATACATAAGCTACAAATATCTACAAGTTTAGACTGTTTCTATGTATCCTTTATTCAGTATATTTATTTTCACCAAAGTATAATATTGTGTTGCAAAGTGGTTTAAAGAGGATTGACCACATTCTTTGTTGCTATTTCAGTATTTCCATTCAGTTTCTTCTTTAAACCACATCATCTATGTTACTTCCTACAATGTCAATGAGCCTTTGCTGCCATTGCAGTAGAAAAGAAGCAAGTCAGTGAGTCAATCGTGAAAGTTTCTTCCTGAAATACATTACGATAGTCAATGTCAACTTCTTCCCTTAAATTTTTCATGTGCATAACATGTAGAAATGCCAGATTGTACCGCGTTCACATAATATGGCCTTACAAATGTTGCTGGTCATTAAAGACAACAATTTGTTAAAAATATTATTCCTAGCAGGAGCGGTCAACCCAAGGCAAGTGGTGCTACCTGTCAGTACTTCCAAAGTATACTGTTCAAACAATCTGTTGACTGGGAATTGCCCACCTCCTGCTTAAAAACTATTACTGAAGACATGATTGTTGTATTTACATATGTAACTATGAGCATTTTTCAAATATCAAGTTTCAAAGAATGAACAACAACATCATACAGGACTCTGTATCTAGATACATTTCAAATCATCAAAAAGCAAGATTTAACACACTACAGCAATTTCACTGAACATTCTGAGAATTATTACATTTTAAGTCTACTTCAAATCTATGAGAAACACCACTGTGCCAAAACATTTGCAAATTTCTTTAGCCTGACTCGAAGAAAGTACATTGTCATACTCATGAATATAAGGAAGTAGGAACCGTTGCTCTTAACTAACTGACAATCTCTTTCTGTTTAGTTTTACTACTGGTATATCATACTCACTGCATATTTTCCATGCCACACACATAGCGATGACACTCGACATGCATCAGTATTGCAAAGAACACATGAACAGTATTCACCAAAGTAGGTGGCAGCTGTTACGAGAGACTTAGAACATGTACATCCTGTTTCTACAATATAGCAGCCCTAGTTCTGCCTTTAACCCTTCCCCTCAACTCCACTGAATGAGCACACCCAGACCCAAGCAGAAATTAATATATGACTGCTTGGACTAGGAATCTAGGAAGCTGCAGAAACACTTTTTTAGATAAAACTATATATTTAGAAATGTATACAAACCATGTGGAGCCAAGTGAGAAAATAATGCACTAAGTCTTTATTTTAACTGACTGTAATGGAAAAATGAGTTTCAATGATTGATTACTGTTAGTGATTAGGGGGAACACCCTGGACAGGTCACCAGTCCATCACAGGGCCACATAGAGACAAACAACCTCACACACTCACACTCACTCCTATGGGCAATTTAATCAACCTGACATACATGTTTTTGGACTGTGGGAGGAAACCAGATTACCTGGAGGAAACCCACACAAGCTTCTTACTGTATTCTTGGTTTTTCAGGTTTCACAGGTTTTCATTTACAGGTTGATTCATAGAGTTCGAGGCTCGTGTGTTTTTCATAATCATATCTGATGTTTATGTTCTTCTTGACATAGTATAGTCTGACACTAAGGGACACAGTGTTCTCAAGGATGCTGGTGAGTATCTGGGAGAAAGGTTCCTTGGGTATGCCAGGTATGAGGATGGGACAAGTATAACAGAGCAGGCCCAGGATGGAGGGTTAACTGTTGAATGAGAATATAGAGTTTTAGAATACATTAGGGAATCACTTTGTAGAACAATAGGGAAGTACAGACTTAATTATCTGATTATGTAAATGATTATTTGCATTTATTTTGCATGTCTGTATAAGTAGTGGCCTCAGACTAATAGGAGCTGAGCAACTGGGGAAGAGACTGATCGATTGTGTTCTGTTCTGTTTTGCTCCTGCTCTGTTAAAACAGTGGAAACTTACAACTTTAATGTACAATATTCATAATATTTCTTAAGTCAGCCAACCTCCAAGCTCTTTGTTACAACAGCTCTGCACTGAATTCTTTGTAAAGTTTAAAATGTTCATTTTTTAAACTGTTATGATCTGATCATATGACTCACCATTTACCTGATCTAATTAATAAACTTAAACTAATTGTTTAAGATTCAGTTATGGCTCTTCCACGGGTCGACTCTGAAACTCTGAAATTCTCTGAAACTCTTCTGATGATATCAAAAAACGTGAGTTGAAACATAAGGCAGAGACACAACCTTTTAATAATATTTAGTAAGACCACTTCATCCCATTGAATGGAAAACTTGAAACTGCACCATATTCATGAATATTGAGTTACCACATAAGCTAGTGTACAGGTGACCTTGCCCCACAGATAGGAACTAAAGATTTACTGACGTAAACCACTATCAAGGAAGCACAATACTACAGTAGGTTGCTTCTCTGATTCATCCTCTCTATCTGGTTGGAGACACTGCATGTCAATAACAATACTGCAGGTATTCCAGAAAGCAGCTTTAACAAACTCTGAACTTCACCCTGAGCTCTGAGTTGAGACATTGAGATGGGAAATTTTCAAGTTAGTTCAGTCAACTCTGAGTGGACAGTTAACAGACTAAAGGACTAGAGGACTACACTAAAGGACTAGACTAAAAAGCCATCATCAATTGAGTTCAGAAACAACAATTGAAAAATAGCAATCTACATAATTGAATTCATTTTTCCAAACTTGAATTTGTTTTGTCTCAAATAGAAAACAGTTACACAGACATTATGTGGCCTTCAACACATGAACACAGCTACAGGAACTGGTGAGGGGGAAAAAACTGCTGCTCAAGTCAATGTGTAAGAAAAACCAGCTACATTACCCATAGTCCTTTCATGTAACACTTGCAATACGTTGTTTCTTTAACAGTAGGCTACTGATAAAAAAACAGTGGGGTGTTATCAGGGTGCTAGTGGGGTGTTATCAGGGTGCTAGTGGGGTGAAAGGTGGTGACAATTATAGGGGCCCCCACAAAGTCCAGCAGTGATACTCTATAGGCCCCTGTTCTGTGAATAATTCTAATATTTATATTAGTTGTATGCCAGAGATTTTGATGAAAACCACAGAAACATGCAATTTGATGAAAGAAGTTTTCCTAATCTCTACTCTTCACCCCTCCCTAAAAATGGTTTATTCCGATACTGTCATTTTGTCGTTACCGGGTGGGGTAAAATCTTCTAGCTACAGCCCTGGATGTTATTACATTTTATATTTATGTAGGTACAATCCAAAGGGCCAAACGCACCAGGCAGCACGCAGTTCACAGTGAATATATGGGAAGATCATAGAAACAGACACGGCCTAGGCTGCTGCATAAGCTCATTATTTTAACCTTAATAGGTTTAGGTATATTTGACACATTAAGATTTCTGTTATGGGAATAACCTGCACTGTTTTGTATTGTTCTCCACATTCTGGAGATGTTCCAAACCAGTTGTAATGATTGTACGTGCTGGAGATGTTCCAAACCTGGAGATGTTCCAAACCAGTTGTAATTATTGCGATTATGTGGTATTGTGATAAAGATTATGGGGCCAAATGAAACATTACAGTCAGAGTAATGTGATCTTTGCAGCCCAAGATCATTAGTGAAGTCAAAAACACCCAAAGGTGCCACATTCTCCCAGAAACAAACACAGCTCTAACTGCTACAGTGTTGTGTACCCTGTGTAAAACTGAAACCACACAAATGTCTGCTCTCTGTCTGCAAAACCACAACACTTGTCGCCGTTTAAAACAACTCAACTGTGCACATAGAGGTTTCCATGTCAACTTATCTTGTGTAGTTTATTTTATTTCACACATATTATGTATAACGTTCTTATTTGTAAATTTGTAAAATGTTTAATCTCTGCACACACTTTTTATTTTTAATTCTTTGCACCTTACTGTTGTAACAACTGAACTTCCCCACTGTGGGATCAATAAAGAATGATCTTATCTCATCTTATCTCATCTTATCTTAGCTTATCTTAGCTTATCGAGCCAGACTGTGAAGTGACGTCAGCAAACGCATAGACGGATTCACACACAAACGGATTCAAGGGTTGTTTTTGCACTGCAGCATTTCAGACACATTAAAGTCCGATAAGTTTAGTGAACATTCAGCCGTGTGGTGCAATAAATGAAGGCTCTACGGACTAAAGTCACCACGGAAATACACACACACACACACACACACACGCACACACGCACACACAACATCCCTGCGTTGACCGAACTTACCTTCACCTTGTTTGCGTCGTCTTTAAAAACTCTTCCCTGTTCTCGGTCGTTTTTCCTCTCATTTAATTCAACTCGCAGAAAAGCAACAGATATATGAACCGAAATGTGAACCACACCTATGAACCAGACTTCGGAGCTTCTCGCCAGCTCACCTTCACCTCAGACTTAAACACCACCCACCCACATTCAGCAGTAGTTTCCTCCAGGTTAAACGGATGGGCTTCCTGGTGAAACACCACTATCTGCAGACAGAGGGTGTACTGAGTTCATGGTTTAGCCCAAGGGTGCCCTGACTTGCTGCTCAAAGACCACAGTCCTGCTTGTTCTTCAACTATCCCTGTTCTACCCACAGCTGATTACCTAGACCAGTTTTTTTAGCTAATCAGAAGCTGAAAGAACTCACTTTGCCTCCCCCCTTCCACCCTCATCTGTGATGGTATCTTCCAGTTTCTGCCTGAGTACACCTTACCCAGGTAATCATCAACGGGTCAGACAGGCAGGACAGTGGCCCTGAAGGATCAGGATTGTAATAAACTAATATAATCTACTACTATTCTATGTAAGATGTTAGTCGAATTAGTAGAAAATTACTCGGGATTCTTTTGTTAATGTTTTGGTCTAATTGGTTAAATATTAGTGACTTTTTCTAGGAAGAAGTGGCAAACATTTACTGTTTGCAAACCAGGAAACCTGAAGAAAATAATAGGCAGGTTAATTAATAATCAAGGTAATAGGCTAACTGCAGATCGAATTGTAATTTTCATAACATTACATCATAAATAGACAATAATGACTGAGTATAAATGGAAAAGCCAGTTATACTTACCCAGAGTCCAGGTAAAAGTCAACTTGCAGCATATTTATAAATTAATAAATTAACATTTAAAATAAATGTATATTTTTAACTCAATTCATTATAAACACCATATTAACTAGAAGCCATTATGTAATTAGGGATATATCTAATTGTTCTTTTGATTAGTGAAACTATAACTAAAAGTACATGAAGTTTTTAACTGATCATAGAGTTTCATAGTGTGTTATGTTATTCTGTTCCATTGGGTCAATAAATGTTACACCTTGCCATACAACTTCTAATCCTTAACATTAACTAAAGTCACTCGAAAACAGTTTAAATTCCCCCTTTGGGATATTAGAAGCTAAGTTTAGCCTTAAGAACAAACTGTCACTCATCAAGCTCAACATTATTCAAACACATTCCCACCTATTTTACAATGTGAGCACCGTGACTCCTAAGAAAAGTCATCCAAAGCTTTGAACTGTACTGAAAAATTAGGTGTTCTTTCAAGGTAAATATCTGATTTGTGAGTGATTAGACCTGTAATTCCTATAAACGGTACTAATGTGCGTCATTGTAACTCCATGCTCTGTGTGTTTTTCCTGTATGAGTGAAACAGTACAGCTTTTCTGAGGAAAAATAAAAATGCACTTATTTTCTTTCTTATTTATTTCTGATTGCATGCAAAAGGACTGGGTGGATAATAATATAATAATGTATACTATACAGAGATCAACTCTCCCCTTCAACTCCTGCCGTCTTATTCCACAATGACTGAAGTGCTCCAGTGTCAAACCTTCCCTGAAATTTCAAATTATCTCACAAACAGACAAAAAAAAGCCTGTAGGCAACACCAAGGGTGTCTAAAATGTTCCATGCCAATAACCATTTTTATGAAATCACAGCAAAGTAATTAGGTTTAGAACCAACAGGTCAGTATGAAACACAAAAACTAACTCATAAATCACCTCTTCATTTGTGGAGCGAAACTAAGCAAAATATGAGAAAGCAGCTATCTGTAAAGTTCATCTTCCAATATCCTGCCAACCAAACCCAGTGATTTCTTAGTGCATTTGTAATCGTTGTCCTAGCAAGGTGGTCCAGGTTTCTTGAGGTCTGTCCAGTATTTCACCAGCTCTTCTGGACTATCAAGAATGTAGGTGATGATCTTGGAGTATTCACAGCGATCGTATCCTGGGTTATAGACCTGGAACTGGTAGGAATTTGGTGGTGATGTGGGTGTGAGTCCTAGGTTTTTCATGCACATTCCAATATAAGCATCCTCTATGTTAAAAGGCCTTGTTGATTTTGAGACCTCCACAAATTTCTCTGGGAGATCGTTGGAGAAGACATACCCCATGCCTAGAGGGTAGGTTGGGTACTCAGGATCTGGGTACATCTCTTCTGGGACATACCACTTGGATTTCTTGGAACGAATGACCGGCTTATTCCACATAAGCAACCCTGTCAGGTAGTTCACCTTGGGGATGTCAGGCTTCTGCAGCATAATTACTAGATTGTCAATGTTCAAGAACATGTCCGAGTCAACCTTCATGGCATAAGCTGCTGTCCGGCAGCGTGTGGCCAACCAATCCATGATCACCATGGTTTTGATTGTCAGATTGCGGTAAGTGTCCATGAAGTCACTCTGGATCAGGTCATGATGCTGTAGGTTCTCCTCTTTGAGCTTCTCCTCCTGTTGCTCAGCATCACTTCCACCAGAGAGGCCCAACATGAACAGAGTAATCACCACCTTTCCCTGAACCAGGTTTTCTTTGCCCCATGTCTGACGGATGGCATCTCGTGCCACCACATTATTTGGGGCTACTGGAACCAGAAGGACTAGGGAAGGGGTCTTATTCTTGCACACCTCTGTGTTATCAATAATAAAGTGGTAATTGCCTGGATATGCTTCGTGGTATTTAATCACGGTTGGTTCTACAGTCGGCAGTGCACTAGGTGAGTGTGTAATTTCAGTGGTTTCATTAGGTTTAATTCTGTGTTTTGGATTGACATGAGGAGGAGGAGGATTCATCCACTGATTCTGATTGAAAAAACTCTGGTAGTGTTGATAGAGTGGAAAGTTCTCCCACCATGGTATATAGCTGCTGGACTGAATGTAATACAAGACGAAGAACATTAGACAAAGCAGGACCAGGAACTGGAACCAGGATTGAAAGAAAGTCTTCTTCAGACGACATGTGCCCTCAACAAATTGTCTAAAAAGCAACAAAAACAAAGTTAACACAGACAACACTTTGTAATAGGGTGATATAGCATCATGATATGAGCAGACTTAGCAATAATCGCCATCTAGATCAACTGATACTGGATGTTAGATCTGACATGGACAGACAGTCCACCATCCTGTAGAATAACAGCTGTAAGACCTTGTGTTTATTCATGTAGCTGCTGGATCTGCTCTCTACATTGCACAGAGGTTAATCTTTTTTTTTTTTCTTCAAGAATATAGCTGTCTATGATTGTCATGGCTTTAAAAAGATGGCTGTTTACTTACTAATGTTATTTATCTCTAGTGATTCTTCAACAATACCAGAATTTGTGATTATTAGCTTTTGCACAATAAACAACGCTGCTTGTGCACGTTTCTGTAGCTCCAGTTGTACCAGTTTACATTATCTACATGAGGGTGGTTACATGTGTGTTGTTCATCGTAGCTGTTGGTACAGCTGCTGTCTCACCAGCTTTATCAGCCCATGAATTCTCACATTTACCTCCAACCTATAAAACTCAGAGTTGTTGCTTCACAAAAAAGTTTAGCTACCAACCTCTCTAGAAACTGCATTTGTGCTAAAATACGGTTCCAGGGTTCTTATTTCACCAAAACCTGGATAGAGTTCTACTGAATAAAAGATGAAAAACCCCAAAGACTTTAGTCATTCAAGGAGCGCAGAACCAGGCTTACCTTCCTGTTAGTTGTGGTGTTGGACAGCTAAGTAGTAAATTTGTTGTCTTTGAGAAAATATTTTAACTTACATTCAAACAAAGTACTGAGCATATACATGAGGCTACAGGCTCGTTTATATATTGCTATTTATTGCAAATAACCTTGACAGGACTTCCCAATTAGGCAAAGTGATAAATACAAAGCTTAGTGCTGCTCATTTGGTTGTGACTATTTCACTGAAAACACAACTTGTGGAGGTCTGACTAAGCAGCCTACAAATGGCCCCTGTTACCTTCTGTGCGTAAAATGCGGACATGTTGACATAGTCTACAAACTAACTGCCCTGATCGTTGTATGTGGTGCAGCACGTTGCTTCGTGTCCTTGTCGGTGCCGGGTAGTGATTGTCTCCTTTACCTGTCAGTTACGTGCGGAAGTGAAAGTGCCAGTCAGCAGCCACCACGGGCTGAAGCTCACTGTAGACCAGCTTTACTTAGAAAGGAATGAGATGATTTTAGGTGCTTACCTTTTCAGCCCACTAACATGTGAGACAGACTCCAGATCCCCCATGACTGCAGCGACCCTTCCTGTTTCCTTAGTCTAATTTCTCTTTATCTTATATACTTGGCTTCAGCCATTAACTCCAGGACGAATTTCTCATAAAGTAACCATAACTTTAACTCATCATTAGGCTACTTCACCTATAGACGGAGAAGACGATAACTGTTGGCCTGTAATCAGGAGGAAGGAAGACGCGCAGTGACTTGGAGAGGGTGAGGGGACTGGGTTATGTACCTACATCCTGCCTCGTAATTTAGGACGAGGCTTTTTAAGTGGTCACCTGGTTTCACGCACATGGAAACACACCAATAGATGGACAATAGCGGAAATTCCAGGTTTGGAAATGACTAAATTAAAATCAGCTTCTCTTGTCACAACCACGTCTAGACTGAAATCAGACAATTTATTGCATTGGTTCTTGCATTTTGTGTTGTGTTGATATTTGTGCGCATGAGAAAGAGAGCAGATGCACGTCTGCTCCATTCAAAAACTGTATTGACGTTCAGTGAAATATTCCTATTTGCTTCCTTACTGAGAGTTACACGAATAGATTTATACCACAATCATATTTGCATGAGAAATATAAATTTCTAGCAAGTTACCTTAGTGTAAAGATTAGACACAGGAGAAACCACCTATTCGACGAAAATGTAACAAAATCCACCCACCAATAAATCTAAAGCTCCCACTGTTTATTTTTGGATGAGACCATCAGCCAGGCAGTCAGAGTCCAGGAAGCTACTGGTCCCAGTCTCAGAATTGCCATAAAAAACAACAGGACATTTTTCACAGAAGGCCGTGTCTCTATTATGTTCAAGGCTGTGATGTCAATGCAGAGTCCCAGTTATTTTAGCGTTATCTGTGTTTATTGGTTCTAGGTGTATTAAATTTGAAATACTTGAATTCCCATTTAGGGCTTAATAATGTTTATGTTGTCTTTGAGCTATTTATTAAGGTGTTTATTAGAACATGCAGAGAAGATAGAAATCACCTTGGTTAAACAGCAGAAACCTCAGGAACCTGGTCAGTTGTCATGATTTTGATCCAGACACAGAAATCTCAACAATTAAAATTTTGTACAAATATTTATGGTCCCTAAAGGATGAATTTGAATGAATTTGTTGATCCTTTGACCTTTTTCCTCAGACCATGAATCTGACATTTGTGGTTCTAAAAATACATGTCTTTAGGATAATTATGTCCTTTGACTAGTGGCCTGATAATGCAACCACAGGGGGGCACAATCCAGTGTCTTCATGTCCTGGTCCCAAGTCCGGGTAAATGCAGAGGGTTGTGTCAGGAAGGGCATCCAACGTAAAGTTTAAGCCAAATCAAACATGTGAATCACAAATATGACTTCCATACCAGATCGGTCACGGCCCGGGTTAACAACGACCGCCACTGGTGCTGTTGACCTACAGGGTGCCAGTGGAAATTGGACTACTGTTGGTCGAAGAAGGAGAGGAGGAAGGCGTGTTCATGGGCAAAGAGAGAAGAGGAAGGGCAGGAGTGTAGGACTTAGAGTAGGGACTTTGAATGTAGGGACTCTGTCAGGGAAAACTAGAGAGTTGGCTGATATGATGGAGAGAAGAAAGGTGGATATCTTGTGTGTTCAGGAGACCAGGTGGAAAGGTAGCAAGGCCTATAGATTAGGAGCAGGGTTCAATTTGTTTTATCATGGTGTGGATGGAAAGAGGAATGGAGTAGGAGTTATCCTGAAGGAGGATTTTGCTAGGAATGTTCTGGAGGTGAAGAGAGTGTCAGATAGGGTGATGAGTCTGAAGCTGGAAGTTGAAGGTGTGATGTTGAATGTTGTCAGTGGTTATGCCCCACAGGTAGGATGTGAGTTAGAAGAGAAGGAGAAATTCTGGAGGGAGATGGATGAGGTGAATCAGGGTATCCCTAGTGGTGAGAGAGTGGTGACTGGGCCAGACTTCACCGGACATGTTGGTGAGGGAAACAGAGGTGACGAGGAAGTGATGGGTAAGTTTGGTATGCAGGACAGGAATGCAGAAGGACAGATGGTGGCAGACTTCACAAAAAGGATGGAAATGGCTGTAGTGAACACATTTTTCCAGAAAAGGGAGGAGCATAGGGTGACATATAAGAGTGGAGGCAGGAACACACAAGTTGATTACATCTTGTGCAGACGTTTCAACCTGAGAGAGATCAGTGACTGCAAAGTAGTGGCTGGGGAGAGTGTAGCCAGACAGCATAGGATGGTGGTGTGTAGGATGACTCTGGTGGTGAGGAAGATGAAGAGGACAAGGGCAGAGCAGAGGACCAAGTGGTGCAAGTTGAAAAAGGAAGAGTGTTGTGTGGCTTTCAGGGATGTATGAGAGCTGTAAGACAGTAGTGAGGTGTGCTGTAGGGGTGACTGAGGAGTTCAAGGTGGAGGTGGGACTGCACCAAGGATCGGCTTTGAGCCCCTTCTTGTTTGCTGTGGTGATGGACAGGCTGACAGATGAGGTTAGACAGGAATCTCCATGGACCATGATGTTTGCAGATGACATTGTCATTTGTAGTGAGAGCAGGGAGCAGGTGGAGGAAAATCTAGAGAGGTGGAGGTTTGCTCTGGAAAGGAGAGGAATGAAGCTGAGCAGCAGTAAAACAGAGTACATGTGTGTAAATGAGAGGGACTCAAGTAGAACGGTGAGGTTACAGGGAGTAGAGGTGAAGAAGGTGGAGGATTTTAAGGACCTAGGGTCAACAGTCCAGAGCAACGGAGAATGTGGAAAAGAAGTGAAGAGACGTGTGCAAGCAGGTTGGAACAGGTGGAGGAAAGTGTCAGGTGTGATGTGTGAAAAAAGAGTGTCAGCAAGAATGAAAGGAAAGGTGGACAAGACAGTGGTGAGACCAGCAATGTTGTCTGGTTTAGAGACAGTGGCACTGAGACAAAGACAGGAGGCAGAGCTGGAGGTAGCAGAGCTGAAGATGTTGAGGTTCTCTCTGGGAGTGACGAGGATGGATTGGATCAGGAATGAGGACATCAGAGGGACAGCTCATGGTAGATGTTTTGGAGAAAAAGCCAGGGAAGCCAGATTGAGATGGTTTGGACATGTTCAGAGGAGGGACAGTGAATACATTGGTAAAAGGATGCTGAGGTTAGAGCTGCCAGGAAGGAGGCCTAGAGGAAGACCAAAGAGGAGGTTCTTGGATGTAGTGAAGGAGGACATGAGGATAGTTGGTGTGGGTGAGGAGGATACAGAGGATAGGGTTAAATGGAGGCAGATGATTCACTGTGGAGACCCCTGAAGGGAGCAGCCCAAAGGAAAAGAAGAAGACAACTAGTGGCCTGATACCAGTTTCTGCGCAGAAGTTTCCAGATGTCAAATAGAGGTCACAACAGCTTGTGTATTCGTGATGCTTGCCTTTAAATTTGCACAGTAGAAGGATGTGATGACATGTCGTCCATCTTTATATATAGTCTGCAGGGGTGAAGAGTCAAGACCACAGCAAGTGGAAACACTATGGTAGAGAAACTTGTGGTGGACAGCGGATTGTCAAACTGTCCCTGACTCATCCTAAACTAAGCCTTGTAGTGACTCTGGTGAAACTCCTGGACCAGGCGGTGGTTCTCTCTGTGATCTCTCCTCTTTCTGAGGGTCACATGTACCCACACAAATCTGTTTCTCTGCTTTAGACATATTCAAGAACAGCCTCTCAGCTTCAGTCAGGTGCAGTGCAAGTGTCATTTGGCTCTCCATTTTTAATGCAAAGTTTAAATAGGCTCATTTATGAATGTTTAGCAAAGAGAACAAAACGATGCAGCAAACTGCTCATTTTTTAAATGGAGGTTTTTAAAAAACTCACTGTAATGGGCCGTGCACCTGTCGGTCTGTCACAGTGACTGAAAGTGATAACGTTGACATTTTCACTGCTAAAAGTCTTTCCACCACTAGATGTCATGTTGCCTTCAAAGTAAACTTCTACAAATGAGCGTTTTTTACATAATGTACATTCTCTAGCAGCTGACATTGTACAGCACAAGTGTTTTTGTTTGTTTTGTACATTTGCAGTCCAAATAAGTTTAGAAATGAATTATAAAAAACACGAATAACCATACTGAATTTTAAATAATTCTCTACAATAAATTAAAACTACATTTATATTTTAGTTAGTCATCATATCACCATATTAATTATTAGTCATGATGTAATTAGAGATATATTAAATTATTCTTTTGATTAGTTAAAACATAACTAGAGATACCAGCTGGCATAAAAGAGCACACCTTGATAAATGTATAACCCTTTGAACTTACAATATTAAATATGTTTTTTATAAAAAAATATAAACTATATTTTAACAGATCATACATTCATTTAAAGAGTGGGTTATGTTATTCTCTTCTATAGGGCCAGTAAACGTTACACCTTCTAATTCTAAAGGCAAGTGCACAAAAAAAAAATGCAAAAACAAATACAGTCCCTTAAAAACACACAGGATAAGATGTTGCAACTCAGATACATAACTGGTTTCACTGCTCTCTGCAGTGAAAATAAACAATGGAGAAAATTCTCTTGAAAGAGCCACAAAGACACTTCACAACCTCAGTGGAACTTTGTCTCCCGTCCAGTAAAAGTTAAAACAGCTGACATTAAATATGAGTTTTTAAAATAGAAACTATATTTTCAAGCAGATTAAAAAAAAATGAAGGATACCTTTTACATTTCATTTAGAGCGATTACAGTGTGATATACAAACATTAATGTGTAGTCAAAAGTGCTTTTCACCTCTTTGTAAGTGACAGACAACATATTCATTGCTGTGGATGGAACGTCAAATTGTGTTACAATTATTTCATAAACCACAATTCCTTGGAGCAGCTTAAAATATGTTATTGGTATTTGTTTTAAACATTTTAAAAATGTTACATGTAAAACAAGAAATGATAAGACTACTTTTGTGTTTGAGTGAAGAGGGAATTATAAATTTGTTCTCCCACTTAATATTTTTTAGATTTTTTCTTATGTGACTGAGAAAACTTTTTTCATTCAGTTAAAGAAATTTACTCTCATGTGGTTTCACATCTTTAGATTCTCATACGCTGTCTGTCACAAAGTCTGTTCAGTTTCTATCTTGTTTTTACTGAAAGACAAGCCAGAGGAAAGTCAGTGTCTGTTCTCATGCCACATTAACTAAAATCACTTGAGAACAGTGAAAATTCCCCCTTTGGGCAATTAAACAAAATTTTGCTTTAGAACAAACTGTCACTTGTCAAGCTCAACATTAGTCAAACACATTCCCACGTACTTCACAATGTGAGCACCCTAACTGCTAAGAAAAGTCATCCAAAGCTTTAAACTGTACTGAAAGATTGGTCATTGTGCTAACGAGATGTTCTTTCAACGTAAATCACCTCTTCATTTGTGGCGTCAACAAAGTAAAAGATTATATATTACCATTAAAGTAGCTATCTATAATTAAGTTACCGTATATTCCGGACTATAAATCCAGCCAACCACCCTCAGCGATTTCTTAGTGCATCTATAATCTTTGTCCTAACAAGGTGGTCCAGGTTTTTTTAGGTCTGTCCAGTATTTCACCAGCTGTTCTGAAGAACTAAGAATGTAGGTGATGATCTTGGAGTATTCACAGCGATTGTATCCTGTGCTATAGGCCTTGAACTGGGAGGGATCTGGTGGTGATGTAGGTGTGAGTCCTAGTTTTTTCATGCACATTCCAATATAAGCATCCTCTATGTTAAAAGGCCTTGTTGATTTTGAGACCTCCACATATTTCTCTGGGAGATCGTTGGAGAAGACATACCCCATGCCTAGAGTGTAGGTTGGGTACTCAGGATCTGGGTACATCTCTTCTGGGACATACCACTTGGAGTCCTTGGAACGAATGACTGGCCTATTCCACATAAGCAACCCTGTCAGGTAGTTCACCTTGGGGATGCCAGGCTTCTGCAGCATAATTACTAGATTGTCAATGTTCAAGAACATGTCCGAGTCAACCTTCATGGCATAAGCTGCTGTCCGGCAGCGTGTGGCCAACCAATCCATGATCACCATGGTTTTGATTGTCAGATTGAGGTAAGTGTCCATGAAGTCACTCTGGATCAGGTCATGATGCTGTAGGTTCTCCTCTTTGAGCTTCTCCTCCTGTTGCTCAGCATCACTTCCACCAGAGAGGCCCAACATGAACAGAGTAATCACCACCTTTCCCTGAACCAGGTTTTCTTTGCCCCATGTCTGACGGATGGCATCTCGCGCCACCACATTATTTGGGGCTACTGGGACCAGAAGGACTAGGAAAGGGGGCTTATTCTTGCACACCTCTGTGTTATCAATAATAAAGTGGTAATTGCCTGGATATGCTTCGTGGTATTTAATCACGGTTGGTTCTACAGTCGGCAGTGCACTAGGTGAGTGTGTAATTTCAGTGGTTTCATTAGGTTTAATTCTGTGTTTTGGATTGACATGAGGAGGAGGAGGATTCATCCACTGATTCTGATTGAAAAACCTCTGGTAGTGTTGATAGAGTCGAAAGTTCTCCCACCATGGTATATAGCTGCTGGACTGAATGTAATACAAGACGAAGAACATTAGACAAAGCAGGATCAGGAACTGGAACCAGGATTGAAAGAAAGTCTTCAGACGACATTTGCCCTCAACAAATTGTCTAAAAAGCAACAAAAACAAAGTTAAGACAGACAACACTTTGTAATAGGGTGATATAGCATCATGATATGAGCAGACTTAGCAATAATCGCCATCTAGATCAACTGATACTGGATGTTAGATCTGACATGGACAGACAGTCCACCATCCTGTAGAATAACAGCTGTAAGACCTTGTGTTTATTCATGTAGCTGCTGGATCTGCTCTCTACATTGCACAGAGGTTAATCTTTTTTTTTTTTTTTCAAGAATATAGCTGTCTATGATTGTCATGGCTTTAAAAAGATGGCTGTTTACTTACTAATGTTATTTATCTCTAGTGATTCTTCAACAATACCAAAATTTGTGATTATTAGCTTTTGCACAATAAACGGCGCTGCTTGTGCACGTTTTTTTGTGCATGCCCACAAACTTAAGTCTACTAAGGTCAAGACCTGGCATCAAACCCCAATATTTGCAGGTCATTCCTCCCTTAGGCCCATCTTTCATTGCTGTTTCTTGCTCAGTTTGTTTTATGCATGCCCCAATGTGTGAATGTGTGCACAGGATATCTGCTTCCTTATTTTTTACCAGAGATGCAACTCCAACCATTCAGGGGGAATTTGCTAAGCTGTCTGACAGCTGTCTGGTTTAGCAAACTATCTGAGGCACATATTAAGCCCAAACTACCATCTATCTTTAACTGAAGGAGTAAGAAACAGCTCAGTAAGCAGAGAGGTCCACCATCTACCTGTGGTGTTAACCTTTGGGACGAGCACTGCTGTGACTAAACATGCTTCCAATATAATCAAAAAAAAAAAAAAAAAACATGAGGTAAAACAGCATACATGTCCTTGACAAAAAGGGATGGGACCTTCAGAAATACCTGAACTTTTGATGCATCATTATATGTTAACCTGTTGTACCAGTTTACATTATCTACAGGATGACGGTTACATGTGTGCTGTTCATCGAAACTGTTGGTACAGTTGCTGTGTCACTAGCTTTATCAGTTTCATTTAGTTATCAGTTTCATTATTTACCTCCAACCTATATAATACATCTACTCAGAGCAGGGGTTGTTGCATGACTGCTGGAGCTGTAGCGTTTGACAGCAAAGTGATAAATATGTTGACTAATTACAGAACCTGTGCCTCTTGATAAGTTTCTGGGTCTCTGGGAAAAATATAATGAAGCTTCCATAATCTGCAGCTTGCACTAAAGTATGCCTCAGGGTAGAGTGTACAGGTTTGGGCTTTTGGAGGTCAGTAGGGTTAATCTATGTGAGTTCCATTCATTTATTTATCATAAATAGCCTACTGATAATGACTAATTGAAGTGTCTACAGCAGCTCTTAGAGTAATGTTAATATTAATGCTACTATTAACAATAATAATCAGCTTGTGACCCCTCACAATAAAACTAAAACAAGTGCTTAAAAAACTCAAAATTATTTTGTTCCCATCAGGAAGGGCCTAGATCTTTAAGATGAGGAGCTGTGGTTTAACCATAAACCATCTCATTCAGTTTGTTTCTTTGTTCCTGTTATTTTCTACATTGTGAATTTTTACCAAAGACTCAAACCAAATAATAGAGATGGAATTTAGGGATAAAAAAGTTTTAAAGTAAAATCCGTTTCAGATTTTAGGTTCCTCAGAGTTGCCATTGTTTTTCTTGACAACAGCTTTGTAAAACTAATGATAATAATTTAACCTCATGAAGCTTGAAATGAGAAGAGATCAATGACATCAATGATAATAATATAGCAGCCTGCAGTTGTCTTTTGCTTATAGCAGAGCTTTGAATGGGAACAGGAAGGCAATAATCTTTATCTAAGCAGCCTACAAATGGTCCCTAACACGGATTTATGTTCAGTGAATGTGCGGCTCAAAGTCTCTGCGTACAAAATAGTGGAAAACAATAGCGCCAAATCTGTGCGTCATTTTAAGGCAAACACTTCACTGACCCGTAACGCTGACGGGCTGAAGCTCACTGTAGACCAGCTTTACTTTGAAAGGAATGAGATGATTTTAGGTGCTTACCTTTTCAGCCCACTGACATGTGAGACAGACTCCAGATCCCCCATGACTGCAGCGACCCTTCCTGTTTCCTTAGTCTAATTTCTCTTTATCTTATATACTTGGCTTCAGCCATTAACTCCAGGACGAATTTCTCACAAAGTAACAAGTGAAGGAGGGAGGAAGACGCAGTGACTTGGAGAGGATGAGGGGACTGGATTATGTGGCTACACCTTCCTCGTAGGTTAGGGCGAGGCTTTTTAAGTGGTCACCTGGTTTCTTGCACACGGAAACATACTAATATGGACAATAGCGGACAATGAAATTCCAGGTTTGGAAATGACTCTAAATTAAAATTTCGCCACAACCACATCTAGACTGTAATCTGACAATTTATTGCATTGAATCTTTCATTTTGTGTTGTTGTGTTTATATATTATGTTAGTGCGCGTGAGAGAGAGAAAGAGTGGGGGGGGGGCAGTAAATGAGCAAATGGGAGGAGACACACTCCTGTTGATGTCATAGTTGGAAATACTATAGGTGGGAAACAGAGATCCATGTAGCCATTGCGCCGGTCACACGATAGCACTATAGCACAAATATTTTATTGATACATTAACTGTGCAGTGGAAATAATGAGCTCCTTGTCTTCTGTCATGATGGAGGGGAATCTCTTTTTTTATTGTGAGTAATTTTTATCAGTGATTTTGGTCAGTGTTGTGGACTAGTGTCACAACACTAGTGGTCTTCTTCTTCTTTTCCTTTGGGCTGCTCCCTTCAGGGGTCTCCACAGTGAATCATCTGCCTCCATTTAACCCTATCCTCTGTATCCTCCTCAGCCACACCAACTATCCTCATGTCCTCCTTCACTACATCCAAGAACCTCCTCTTTGGTCTTCCTCTAGGCCTCCTTCCTGGCTGCTCTAACCTCAGCATCCTTTTACCAATGTATTCACTGTCCCTCCTTTGAACATGTCCAAACCATCTCAATCTGGCTTCCCTGGCTTTTTCTCCAAACCATCTAACATGAGCTGTCCCTCTGATGTCCTCATTCCTGATCCTATCCATCCTCGTCACTCCCAGAGAGAACCTCAACATCTTCAGCTCTGCTACCTCCAGCTCTGCCTCCTGTCTTTGTCTCAGTGCCACTGTCTCTAAACCAGACAACATTGCTGGTCTCACCACTGTCTTGTCCACCTTTCCTTTCATTCTTGCTGACACTCTTTTGTCACACATCACACCTGACACTTTCCTCCACCCGTTCCAACCTGCTTGCACACGTCTCTTCACTTCTTTTCCACATTCTCCGTTGCTCTGGACTGTTGACCCTAGGTCCTTAAAATCCTCCACCTTCTTCCCCTCTACTCCCTGTAACCTCACCGTTCTACTTGAGTCCCTCTCATTTACACACATGTACTCTGTTTTACTGCTGCTCAGCTTCATTCCTCTCCTTTCCAGAGCAAACCTCCACCTCTCTAGATTTTCCTCCACCTGTTCCCTGCTCTCACTACAGATGACAATGTCATTTGCAAACATCATGGTCCACGGACTAGTGTTAGACCGCTAAATGTAAAAATTATGTTTCTCAGGTTCACACTTATCTTTTTCTCAAGTTTCACACTTTGCTGCCACCTTTCAGATAATTAAAGACTAAATAGCAGCAAGTGACATTTGGCTCTCCATTTTGTATGCAATAGGCTCATTTATGAATGTTTAGAGAAATGTTTAATTTAGGATAATGAGGCAAACACTACTTCCAGGCTGTGTAAGAAAGGAACTGGCAAAGAAGGCCAGTGTCTCAGGCTTATCCTTTCATTTCAGCGTACATTGAATCATGGTGCTGTGTGTCACACACAGTGCGTGACCATGTACAAGAGACAGGCTGTCAGTGGGACAGATTTCAAAAGGAAAAATGTGCAAGTGCAAAGTATCTATACTGCATTGTATTATTATCATTTACATGAATAGAGGTCACTAACAGGATATAGATCTTAAATTATTCAGTCCCTCTGTTCTCTGTAACTAATGCTGTGCCAGCACTACTATTCCTTTTGGTCTTCCTTATCTGTGAAACCAAAGAATCTGGTTGAGCAGGTTATAAACGAATACCCATCTCAATGGTGACTGTTTTTATAACTCTTATGACGATCTCTCTACGCTCAGTTCAACAAATACAATGCAACCATGGGCAGGTCTGTGTGTGTGTGTGTATTTATTCAAAATACTTAGTTCCTGAAAGTCAACTTTCTCTCTCCGATTCCCCTCTCTGTGTCAAAGCGTTCTAGTCACATCTTGTAGCCTCATATTTAACTGGCAGACATAACTGGGCAGTGTGATAACTTTTCTCTTCTGACTTTGAGTAAGGAAGCAGATAAGCACATTTTCCAAAATCAAAATGTTTGATTACTATATCTAATGAAACAGCATTTCACACCTGAGGGTCAGCTGAATGAAAATCCAGATGAAAGCAAATACAGGCAGAAACAAATATAAAAATTGAGAGAAATACTGAAATTACAAATAAAAGCATAAATTTGCAGTCACTTACAAATATTTCTTAGGCCTGTTAAAGGAACTGGACCCAAACACTTACACACACACACACATATATATATATATATATATATATATATATATATATATATGTGTGTGTGTAAGTGTAAGTTTCATAACACAACTCTAACCAAATACAAATCCATCTACCTAGATTTGATAGGTTTGCTTTTACGTGTTGTTTTCTCGTGTTTTCTCTCTTTCTTGATTTTGCCTTTGTCAGTTAATTTTTCCAAACTTCTACAGGAAGTTAAAATGAAATAACCCACACACAAACACAAAGATAAACAGAGGACAGATAAGACAGATGTTCTTTTATCTGTTTGTGTTTATTCACATAGTCTTCAACACTGACGACGTCCATTCAAAGTGTTGCAGTGGCCCTGATGTACCAATCACATCTGTTGTCAAGTTATTAAAATTCAGGTTTCTAACATGTAATAAAAAGTACATTTATACACTTTACATTTGTGTAAATATTTTTCATATACTGTGTGATATATTTCACTTGAAACACAAGGCACTTGGGCACCTTCCAAATACAGATTAGGAATAAGGCAAAGTGCAAACAAGAGTACAAGATAAAACAACACAGATCCTGGCTACATGTGGCCATCGTCAAACATTTCCCCTTCAAAAATACTTGAGAAACTACTTTTAAAGCGTTGTATGGCTTCTTGTGTACCTTTGAGTTTTTAAACATATTGATCTGAAGCAAATGTGTACCCATCATTACCCAATACACACCTTTGTCTACCTGTTCCACTGTTGGTTTCTAAGGGAAGGGCTGATCCTGTTCTAGATCATTGTCCTGGAATGATTGATTAAGCAAAGAATTAGCTAAAATAATATGCAAGCAAAGGAATTAATCTAAAACCAACATTCAGCTAGATCGGTATCTTTTCTTCTCTTTCATTTTGCGACTTGGAAAATTCCACAGTTAACCAGCTGTGTGTGGATTATAATCTTCACACTCGTCACACACATTGTAATTTTTACGAATGTCCCAAAAGTCAGTCAAGGTGTCTCTGACTTAAAAAGTAACAGCAGAGCAGCTGAGAGCAACACGGAGACAGTCACTTTGCTAACCACCATAAATATGCTTGTGGCATTAAACCTCAAGATGCTTAGTCTTCTTCCTCAGTGCTTGGTGGATACACTGCACACGACAGCTGATGTACAAGATTAATTCACATATAGATGCTTTAAATGACAAAACCTTGAAGAGTTTGAGTCCAAGGCATCGTAAACCTTTTTAGTACTAAGATGATTGTGCAAAAGCCGTTTTAAAAACAGAATTATCCTCTCAACTACATAAATATTTTGTAAACACTTGAATAAAATAACCTAAAATGCTTTTAGCTATCATTTCATTAGAATAGGTGTCAATTTTTCAAATAATTCATATCTTATTTGGAAATGTATCCTTTTAATTGCACAAACTCTGGACTCTGCCTGAAGGAAAAAATATAGATGGATGTAACTAGGTAGGCCTTAATGAAGTCTACAATGCATATTCTTTAACATTACATTAAATTATAATGTATGGGCTGAATTTCCCATTGCACCCCAAAGTCCTGAATCCCCCCACTTTTATTTAGGAATACACAGTATTGGTCAGTGAAGGCAGCCAGTGGGGGTTGTCAAACTAAAAAAAATCTACAAGAACAGTTTGTGCACCTGCACTTTTTTCATGACTTGGTTTAGTGAATCTAATGCAGGTGATCGTCCACTGAGAAAAGCTGGGCAGAAAAGTCTAAGTGTAGCTAAATGAGGATGTGGGTGAATAGAAAGAAATACTGAAGCGTCAGTTTGCCTGAATTACATATTTTCTCACATACGTGGTACTAAGCCATCCAGGTAGATGTTGTTTTGTGTCCTGAGGTTTTGAGATATCCACCCCTAAAACATATGCCACATGTGCAAAGAACAGAACTGGATTTACAAAGTTCATAAAACTGCACAAAGACAAGTCTGCAGTCACTCCAGAGTCTGTGTGAGGCTGTGATAATTGCTAACAGGCTAATGCTATTAAAATGCTATCATGCAGATTAGCAGGTGTATTGTTTATAGTTCAGTACAGTCTATTAGCATGCTTCAGAAAAGCGAAGAATGCTGAGAGTCAGCATGTCCAGGTCTCAGGCTATGGTCGTCTGGTGGATTACTCCTGTTGGGATGGGAATGAGTTGCTGCCCTAAGTGAAGGAGTTGAAATATTTTAGGATCTTCTTTAGAAGTGAGGTCAAACAGACTGTGAACTTGACAGGCTGACAGGTGCGCTGTCAGCAGCATTATTGGTGTTGCAACTGTAATGGAAAAATGAGTTTCAATGATATGACTGTTCTGGAGAATAGGGGTTGAGCTGAAGCTTTCAGTTACATTGAATCTGATCACAAATACAAGCAACCAAACTGGAATTTCGCTGTAGTTAGTGGCTACACTCTTAGAGAGAGAGAAAGGAGCTTAGAGATCCAGAAGGATCTTAAAATATAGTCACTGCATTTCACATCAAAAAAAGCCTATGGAGGAGGTGTGGTTTTTTGACCAGGAGGTTTTTTGGGGGGATGTTCAATTGGTAGGAGAACCCTGGTAGTAGACCCAGAACATGCCATCATTATCTCATCTGCCTACGATCTCACTAGGAAGCACTAAAACAGTATGGCTGTGTTGGTTTGCCTGCTTCCTTTTGTTTATACAGTCCACCAAAATATTGGATACTGGGTCAGGGATTGCCAAAGTTGGTAGGATTCATTTTCTTGGAACCAGGAATGCTTGTATAAAAATTCACAGCAATCCAGTCCAATGGTGATGCATTCAATACTGACAATGCAAAGACTTTTTTGGCTAAAATTACATTTAAAAATCTATTTTCAGAGATTTTACTCGCTGTGAGAAGAATATCTCAAAATCTCAGACATCTGTAAGGCTAGATACTAGATTACACATATAAATGACTGCAGTTTGGATGAACAGCAGCTGAAACATGCTTGGTGCAACATGTGGAGCAACCAGACACTAAATAGGGTTGCTTAGTTAGTTTTGTGCCCTCAGCACAAAGACTGCTATACTTATCACTTTGGCTTCAGTTGTTTTCATGGGCTGGAATGACTAAAATGCTATTTATGGCTTTACAGGTGACAGTGACCTTTGATCCCTCACATGCACGCAACCACTTAATAATCAAGTATATCTGAAAACACACAGATATACTGCATGCGAACACAGGCATGACAAACAAACACACACTCTGCTCCTATGCACTGCTGAGTGCACATCCTAATTGACAACAGCGGGTTTGAGGAATAATGCCCTGGGGGGAACAACTACCCAGGACAGAGGGTCACTTCGTCTAGGACCCACTCCTGCAGACAGGTTTAGCACCTCCCCCTCCTCTCCTTCTTCCTCTTCCTCTTCACCCCCTGCCCTTTTCCCTGCCATCTGCCCCAGATTTCCCAGACCTCCCAGCCCCAATACTGATGCAGCAGAAAGTCCGAAGTGTAACAGAGGAGAGTCTGAAAGGCCGAGGGGCCCCATGCTGCCGCCTCCTCCAACAGATAAGAGTGGGGTCCCATGGTGACCCAAGGCTCTGGCATGGCAGAAAGCCGAGAGAGGCAAAGTGGTCCCAAGACTACCAAGAAGAGCTGCTGCAGCCCCTGGTATGATAATGTGGGCTCCAGCTACAGGGGGCAGTTCGGTGGTGCTCTGGTGCCCAGGGAGGCCTTGCCCTGTCCCCAGCCTGCTTGGAGCACCTTGCTCCTGGGCAACAAAGTGCCCGTGGGCCTTGATGTGCTTGCGTAGTGAGCTGGGATCTGTATAGCGCTTCAGACAGCCTGCCATCTTGCAGTAGTAAGGCTTGTCAACGTAGTGGGTGCGGGTGTGTTTGAAACGGTCGCTGGAGTTGGAGTAACGTTTGCTGCAGCCTTCATATGGGCAGATGTAGGGTTTTTCTCCTAGAGGACAAAAGGGAAGAGAAAAAAGGTAATATGAGACAAAATGAGGCAGAATGAATAATTGAGGTAAAAATACAAAGCCAGAGACCACTCAGTTGGTTTCACTGTGGTTGTAAGAGCCAATAAAATATTGAAATATATTATAGTAATACTGCAGAAATAGTATGTAAAATTATTTGTGTTTATTTCTGATACTTTTTTATTAAATTCTATTATATCTATACATTATGGAGAAAACCCCTCGACAATACAACACAGGATTATATTCAGAAACTCATTAATATTACACACTTTCCCACTACTCCACTGTGACGTCCCTCTGAATGCAACGAGACCACCACCAAAAGCACAAGGAAATCTTTCCTTTATACGGGCTGTTCAGCTCTTGTGCCACATGTTACACAAACATATGGCAGGAATGACAG
The DNA here is from genome assembly GCF_900324485.2 of Mastacembelus armatus. Classification (NCBI taxonomy): domain Eukaryota; kingdom Metazoa; phylum Chordata; class Actinopteri; order Synbranchiformes; family Mastacembelidae; genus Mastacembelus; species Mastacembelus armatus. The sequence continues at coordinate 3,089,911 of NC_046633.1, forward strand.
GCAGCAGAATAAAGATTTCAACACCAGCTCACTGGTTACACCCACTAAGTGATAAAGTCAACAAGTCCCCATTGTCGAATATGTCAGTTAATGAATTACTGTCAATACTGAACCACTGCACAAGCCTATATTGTTTAAAGGTTACCCCACCATGTGCATGTGTAATCCATGGGTGTGTGTCATTTATTATCGGGAACAGAACATATTATGAAAGTCACACACCATGGAAATACATATTTACCTTCCTGTTCTCTTGTGTCTGTCACCTCTTAACACATAATTACAATGATTTTTCTGGCAGTGATAGTAGAGATGCAAACAGCTATGCAGATAGAGAGAATGGGGTATGAAATATGCGAAAGGCTGGAATACAACCACAGATGTTGCAGTAACATGTACTGACCACTAACCTGCCTAATGCCTCAGCTAAATGTGTTTTAAATAGCAAATTCAAACAGAAACCAAAATCAAATCTATACATTTAAACACTTATGATAATAAATACAATAAATATTACATTAACAGTACGATATCTTTTGAAAATTTAAAAAATTGCCATGATACATCGATGACCTTCCTAGAACAGACATTGAACTGGGAAGTTTCATACCATCTTTGTATTAGCTGCATAAAATAAACAGCATCAAAAGACGTCACCTAACATGTTTTCAGTTTTTGCAGAGCTTTGCCATTATAGCCACGCTAATAACATCATTCCAAGATAGCTGATTTTAAGCAATCTTTTACTTTTAGATTCATTTTATTTAATTAAGAAGCTTATAATTATTTATCTACAGGGTCATGTCATTTGTAGTCCCGACTTTGTTTCATATCAGCCATTGTTCATGTAACCTTTATGTTCATATATTTGGTTTCTGTCTGTTGTTTAAGGTAAAATGAGACTTAATCGTGCAGACAGAAGATGCCTCCTGGCTCGAGCTTGTTTTGAAAACACAAGTGATGGTCAAGAGAGTCAGGTTTTACTCTGAAGTGTCTCAAAGTAAGAACTGGGTCAGATCAAGGACAAAACCATTTTCATGACAAAAACAAAATGACATTATTACTGTGTCTAATTTTCTTGTTTAGTTTAGTTATTGACACTAAATTCAACAGCCTCAGTTAACTGTCCTGATGTAGTAGTTGAGAACTCCTACAACACATGAACTCTTCACACAATAACAATGTCAGCCTGAAATAGATTTTGTCTGCAAAACTGATGAACTGTACAAAAAGTTTATAAGCATCAGTGAAAATAAGAAACAGTGGGGTGACCTTGGCAGCACCAGAGGAAATTACACAAAACACAATATTCACATATACTTCAAATGAGACAGATTATCCCACACCCTGGGTTCATCCCACAGCCACACAATATGAGTGATTACAAATGCATTGTCATTGCCTGGAATGATGGCAGGTGACATTAAGGTCAGTTTACTTATCATGAGTAATATTACTCACCCTAAGAAGACATTTGTAAAATGTCACCCATGGGTCTGCTTTCTAAAACAGTCCTGATGTTCTTTTTTATTAGAAGACATTTACCTGCCATAAAGAACCTAATGCCAAGACACTTAGTGTTGCTTTGAGCTCTGAGCTCACTTAGAGGAGCTTAGATTTTGATCTATTAAATGGGTTCACACTTCATGAAAGTGCAATAGTAAATTTAAACATTAGCACGACGTAACACAACATTTCTAGAGCTTTGGCTGTAACTAATGATCTCTGAGCACATGATGTATATACTGTATGTTGCATTTATTTTGTTGTGAACTCACCTGTGTGTGACCGGGTGTGTATCTTCAGGTTCTCCAGACGTGAAAAGCTCTTGTTACAGGTAGGACAATGGTGTGGCTTCTCATTTGTGTGTGTGCGGATGTGAATCAACATTTTATACCTAGAGCACACAACAAATCAAACAATGAATGCTTATGAAAGCAAACCTCACACATGCTGCATGTTGCTTTTGAAATGATTGGTAGATGTTGGTAGAACACTTTATTCTGTTTACTGTTTAATTTACATGTGACAGATGAAACAAGACACTATATACACAATGAACACAATATAGATGTAGTTTAGACTCTGGTTTCAACAGATCCTGGTTGGCATTAACATAGTTTGCGTTAGTGTTAAGCAAACATCTTTTCTTTCTTTGTATATCTGATCTTTTAGAAAATTTTTTTTTTTTTTTAGAATTGAACTCTTCTTATAATAGTTTTTAATGTTTGAAACTAATGCTCCACCAAATCAGCCAGCATTAAATATGATGTCTTGCAAACTATCTCCGAAGACGCTGATTGTAGGACAGCCCTGAAGGTTAATACATACTAATTTATATGCTCAAACTAAAACCCCTAAATCCTAAGCCTAAAAATCTATTTAAAATGAATTACCACACTTAAAAAGTGTAATTTTCATTTTGTTTAACAGCCATTTACTGAATAATTTATGCCAATGTAGCACATGTAGCCATACAAATACTGACTATAAATAAACACACATGCTGACTGTCATGTATGTCAGTATTTGTATGGCTTATGTACACAGGAGATGAGCGCTTGTTTACACCAGTTCTAATCAGTGTATTTGCTTTAAAGCCATTTGTTAAGCATGTTAACCAAATTTGCTGACACTTCTGTGATAAGACTGTAAATTTACCTGGCATTGAAGCCCCTCCCATTTCGAGCGCAGCCTTCCCACTGGCAGCAGTACCCAGAATCTTTTTCAGGCTTGACATGGAAGTCATTGATATGGTCCACCAAGTCCTGTAGCGAGTCGAACAGCAGGTGGCACTGCCAGATAGAGAACAAAGAAGGATTATACTTAGTTTTTTGCAATTTCAGATCACAAACAGTTTTAGTTTTTCAATTCATAAAGGCCCAAACCTTTTGGCAGTTTTACAAGATGTTTTGTTTTATGCATTGTTACACTGAGTTACAATGAATGCCATAATTTAGTTTCTTTTTTTTCATAAGAGCCTGTAATAATTTCACAAATACCAACATGATTGAATTATTTATCTTCCCCCTAAATCCATTAAAAGCATTTTATATTAGATTTTTTTATATATATAAACTGGACTGGTGACCTGTCCAGGGTGTACCCCTGCCTTTCACCCAAAGAGAGCTGGGATAGGCTCCAGCTGATCCCTGGGACCCTGGTTAAGGAATAAGCGGGTATAGATGATGGATGGATGGATGGATGGATGGGATACCTTACTGATTAATCATTTAATGTATGAAATATCATAAAATAATGAAAACTGTTTTTGCCAGTTCCAAAGGAAAGGATGGCATTTTTTTTAAGACAGCCAACTGAAAACACCCCAGTACTGCACACTGATGTCTCTCAGTTTTTCTCAATCAGAGAATCATCATAATCATTTCAGAGAATAAGTTTCTGTCAACCATATTTTTATTGGGTTCTTAGCACCACCTAGTGGTCTGAGTGATAGTTGCAGACTTTTTTGCCTGTTATTTAATATGGGCTGGCTACTCAACAGAGACTGTTTACTGTTTGTTTTTGTGTGTGCGATGCTTGTAAAGATAATTTATTAAAGCCTGGGGAAAATAAATTGTTTGCACAGTTATACCACATAAACCTAACAAGTCCCCACTGTGCATTGATTTGTTTTTGCTTTTGTTTCAATAGTTATATTTACCTTCATCCAACGGCAGGTCAGCTGACCGTCGAGTGAGGGCTCCGGTGAAACTTCCTTCTCTCTGCTTTGACTGATGAACATGGAGGAGGGAAAGCTATAGCCCTTCGGTGGGCTTCCAATGGGCAGATAAAACGGATAACCCTGCAGTGAAGTTCCACCCTCCACACCTCGATGACAAGCTGCTTCCTGAAAGACAAGAGGACGACGGAAAAAACTTAAGTTCAATGTCATTTTTTTTTTTTTTTATATTTGATGTGACGAAGCTGTGATATGCTCCACACTGGCTGAGAGGAGCCTGTAAGTCCAGGGCTCTGTCCTGACCAGTGAGGAAAGAACCTCAGCCTGGGAACAGGAGAGAGTGGTGGAATATAATGTGACAATCACTGCTCTTAAATCTGTCAAATACACATTTTGTTTACTATAAGGATTATTACAGTTGCTAGACTTTTACTAATAGTTTATAATTCCCACTCTTTGGTAAAGAAAACCAGGTGTCTCACAGTTCACTTTTAATATTTAAGACGGTTTTAAAAAGATATCTTCTGGGCTAAAAGAATAATGACACAGGGAGATTTTGATGTTTTAACAAAGACGCTGTGTGTTTGATGTTTTACTATTCAAGCATGGCTAGAATTTGATTTACGCAGTCACTGGACGTGTGTGTGCTGTGTGCAGGCACTGCACCAACAAATTAGATTCACTCCCAGGATCCCAATTCAATCTTGTTGAAGAGTGAAGCACAATCAGCTCCTGGCTGGATTATTCTGACAAGACTGACCGTCCCTACGAGCATGACTCACTGATTACATAATGATACACACCTACACAGAGCAGTTTTCTCTCAAATGTACCTTCATGAAACTGCAGAATTGTATGAGTTATATTTAAGATATGTCCAGCTACATTTTTATCATGAGGACAAAAGAAGCCTGGGTATTATACGATACAGGGGGAAATGTAATTGGATTTCTGCTTTGCCGGAGTGGTGATATGCACTGGAGCTGGCAATACAATAGCAGGGTATCTATGACGTACATTAAAAGAATAATTCAACATTTTGAGAAACAAGCTGATTTGTTTTTTGCATTTGAGTTAGAAAACTGACACTAGAAAACACTAGAAAACTGACACCTTATCACAGGTTTACAGTAGATAAGGCAGTTGAATTAGCTTGTTAATTATTGACCTTTGAAGGTGCTGATACGTGGCTTTAGTTGTTGATTCTAGCCTTTCTGATAAGCATATTTCCAAATGTTGAGCTATTCATTTGATTGACTTTGATATGTTGTGTGCCACCAGTGAATGCTGCCATACAGAAACATGTGTAAAAACTACCAAAATGCAAGGCCTGAACCACAGACATGGCTTTATTTATTATTCTTTAAATTCCATTGCTTCTTAGCTCTTGCTCTCCAGTCTCTTAGAAGAAGCAGGCGGGATTGTCAAAAATACAGCCTGACTCACATGGGGTGGAGGGCCGCATCATCAGAATTGATTTGAAGGCTCAGTGAAACTTTAGTTGTCGTTTCTTTGCAGTTTTTATTGTCTAAGTGCCAAAATCCATTAACTGACAGGTCTGGATCAAAATTTGATTCAGCAGTTGTTAAACCAAAATTTCATTGTGTATGGTCCAATGCCACACAAGATGCTGCTACCATTTCCCATATAATAGTGCTGACATGTTTCACTTTTGTATAAAGGGTCACAAGCCTCTCGTTATCAGATTTTCAAACCAGATGTAGTGGTGGTTTTGGGCTTTGTGTGCTCAGTATCCTTCAAGGCCCAACACTATCCCGTCACACTGTGATCTTTAAAACCGAGTTTCAGAATCACTTTGAACTGACACTATTAGATCAGATTGTTATTTATGTGTGTAGATTTTGTCTCGCCACACCTGTCACACAATTCGACTACAACTGTCTACAGCTTTGACTCACCAGAGAGAAGCGATGTGGCTGAGGGCTGCTGCTGCTTTGAGGAGATCCCAGAGGCGAGGAAGGGGAGGGGGACGAGGGGGACGAAGGAGATGGGGAGAGGGAGGAGGCCCGGCGGGAGGAGGGTGACAGCCTGAGGTCCATGGCCGGAGGCGTGAAGCAGGACCCGAGTCGTTCTTGAGAGGAAGCCTGGGAATCTAGATTGGAGATTAGAGTAAAACCTTTCTGCATGTGTCCTGTGGGTGTACAGTACGGTTAACAAGCCATTACTCAAATGAAGTGGCAACATGGGAGGTAGACAAATGACAGAATGACATTATTAATCAACAAGAGTGTTACAGAGTGGACAATGACAACCGTACACATGTGTTATACATTCTGCACATTATTAAGCACTTTGCCTATCCAGTATGATGTAGTATGGTCCATTCAAACAGTCACAGAGGCCATGTTGTGGTTTTCTTTGAGGTCACTTCATGTCACTGTCACACCCCTCTTGTTATGAGCCACACTGACAAATCTGAGGACAATGTATGTCTTTTTGAGGACAGAAGAGAGCTACTGTTCATTGGATTGACAATATTGAGTTACTTGCAGAGTGAGAACAGAGATTCCAGTTATTATACTATTGCATTATCACAGTGATGATCAGCAGTGCAACATGGGATCAGCAAAGGCATGTGCCTGCATGTAAGAAGTGTGAGATGGAAAGTTTGGCGACGTTTACCTGGGGAGGAGGGCGGTGAAGGAAAGGTTGTGCATAGCAAGCGGGGTCGTGTGGCGCTGAGGGGGGCACAGATAGAGGAAGGATAAGGCCTCTTCCCTAATCTCACTGGAACATCTGTCCGTCCTGATGGAAGCTTCAGGTCCAGTGGCTCGTCCAGTGACAGCATCGCTGCTGGTTAGTGCTGCCCACCTGTGGAGAGAAAAACTACGTTAACCGATCCACCAAATGCCTTTTGACATCCGTTCCTCACAGCTAATGGACTCCTATGTTTGGGTCGCAAGAGATGACGTTGTTCTACTTCTATTCTGATTGGTTTCCTCTTTGAAAGATATTCAATATAGCCAGTGAGCAGCGTTAATTTTAATGTGAAGCTGTGCTCCTGAGCACCTGAATACATGTGGCTGCTAAATTCATTCAAATGTACTTGTTTTAAAAGTAGCCTCTACATTTAATTTCATTCATTTCAAATAAAATAATTCCAGAAGAGGTTGGTTTGCTCCAACATCTAGAGTTGTGCTTCTGTAAAGCCGTTAGATAATTAGCTTTCTATAGCTGCAAAATAATCAGATTAAGAATATCTTCACCACATAATCTCCTAGCAGGTAGGAAGGTATTTAATGCAAAGGCTTTTAGAGATTTACAAACATACTAGACCTGCACTTTTTTGCTCAGTGTCTCTGTCTGTGTTTCCTTCTCTGATTCACAGGTTTCTTGTGGCTGTTAACTGCTACAGGACGTCTCCTCCTTTAATCTCAGTAGAGTGAGGCAAGTCTGATCCGTCAGTCAAAACATATCTGCTGCCTGGTAAACAGCGTATCACAGTGGTACATCCACCGATCTGGTGAATACAATTATTTTGCACCAATCTACCACTGACATCAGTGCAAAGCAGAGGATGATTGGAGGTGACAGCATCTTTATGCAATAAACACACAGGTGAACAATCATTTAATATTACTGTCATAATGATTTGGAATAAGAAGGTTCCAGGTTTGAATCCCATTAGACCCTGAGGCCTCTCTGTGTGGAGTCTGCATGCTCCCCAGTGTGTGTTTAGATTTTCTCCAGGTACTCTGGCTTCCTCCCAAAGACATCCAGTTTCGGTTAGGCTAATTGGTGACTCTAAATAGCCTGTAGGTGCAAATGTGAGTGTGAATGTTTGCCTGTCTCTATGTGTTAGCCCTGTGATAGACACATAGCTGGGATTGGAGCCAGTCCCAGCTGACACGGGCTCTGCCAGGACAAGTGGATGGATGATTTGGTATATTATACAACAAAAATGAGTATGGTATTTAAGTAAACCAAAATAGAATATGTGGAGTATACGAATACAAATACTAATATTCATACAAATTAATAATATCTGAAGCCTTTTAAGTGTCTTTCTTTCAGGGTCCAGGTATTGTTAATTAGTAAACATTAGGTCCCAAAGCTCGGAGGTAGCCTACGGTAACTGGTTGGGGTTAGGGTAGGGTTGGGGTCAGGTTAAGAACCATAAGACACGACGGTCAGGTTCAAGGTGATGTTTAGTAAGGATGAACGCCAACTGTACATATGTGAAATTAGGCTTCACTTCCAGCAGAATCTACTCCCAGTTTTGGGATCTAACACTAACCGTTGTTGAGGCTGGTGCACTGACACTACGCCAGACATCTGAATGAAGCAGAGCATTGTCAGTGTATTAACTGTGCTTTTTGTCCCATGGCAATGCTATGACAAAGGAAAGAAAGATGTAACCACAGATCTCTGCATGTGACTCATCACTCCATTAACTTTCCAGAGTGTAATTTGTACATTCCAAATGATTTCCAAAGTCTTACAAATGTGTTTATAATTACCTAAATAATAAACTAAGCTTGATATTCTTGGGCTTGTATAACATTTTGTTCTTTTAAATACAGAATAGACCATCAGTTATTTTGAGAGCGATGCGAGGGTCAAATACTGCTTTGTGAATTTTAGCTGTTGCTCTGTTCTTTAGTGAAAAACCTCTGAGAAGTCATGTGGTCTAGTTATTGTGATTATCCACATTTCTGTGGTCTGCCTTTACTAAGGGACTAAATGAGATTTCACAGTAGTTTTCCACACACATTGGTTTGATAGCCTGGATGAAGCATTAGACAAAAAGCTCCCCTGGTCTGTGACTCAACTTGTAATTTCTTGTTAGAGCGAATGATTCAAGATTCAGATATCAGCTTCAAAGAAATGACTCTCACAGGAGGAAAGCAGCAGGGAAGTGGACCAAACCTGCAGCAAATGCTCAACAGCTGCTGGGAAAGTTGACACAGGACCCATATTTTCAGTAAAACTCTGCTTCTTGCTCACACTGTTACAGAACATTTGCACCTGAGAGCTAGCTGCCGTTTCTTCACTCGTCTGTTTGTGTTGAGATTATTTCTGCATGTTAGTTTTCCATAACTCACCATTAGTTTGTAAATGCTGTTGCTCTGAGACTGAGAGAAGCTACATTTATTATTTATTTTATTTATTTCATTCACTATGAAAGTCAAATGATGAGAAGATTGATCATATAAAGAAGTCAGCTGCTGATAGTTATTCACCAATAAATTCTTAGAGCATGTAAATCGCTGTAAATCACAACAGGTCATTTACATGTGTGTTTATAAGAAACAAGATGCGTTCTGTTAATTATGTGTATTTATAAACTCTGGATGAAGCCAGACTGGCTCTTTCCTCTTTTCCTCCTGGATCAAGCGTGACACCAATTTTCTCATACACCTCTAAATAAAAAATTTTCTCCAAAATGTCAAACTCACATTTTACAAATCCGTCCTACAGACCTACACACACAGCACTTTTCAGGTACTTGTCATTCTAGACAGTAGTTTTAGCCAGCGTGCCTCCAGTAAACCTTCAAAATGGCGCCAGACATGGGTTACAAGTAAATTTGTGACACAACTGCAAAACCTCTATTGGGTGTCTCACTAATAAACTACTTTAATGATAGCTGGCAGCAAGAGCCTTTTTAATTTACTTTCACTGGCTGCATTCAAACAGGCAACTTTCCAGCTACATGTACACCTCTTTAACTTCTAAACTGCTGTCACCACAAATTCTTCCACAATCACTGACAGGATCCCCCGACATAATATGAGGCAGAGGCTAAACCACAATGAAGTCAGTGTTTAGGTCCTTCTGCCGGCCTGCCAGCTACCTCACCACACTGGTTTCACATTCCACAGCAACCTCGCTGACTTCTCCCTCTCACACACATGCACACACGCTACTATTTGGAAGTATTTTGAAGGCACGCACATGCAGGACCATATGTGTCCAGGAACACATGCAGGCTGAAGTCACAACCAGCAGACATGCGCAAAACTCTTAACCACACGTGAGCCCCCCACCTCCAGCAGCTCCTCCCCTTCTTTTCCCCCCGATGACCTGCGCTTGGGCAGCATGCCCGGGCCCTCTTATAGATCCCCTCCTGCCTAGGAAAACACATACTCTGATGGTTCACACGCTTGCACGCAAACATACCCTTGCACAAATGCATGCAGTCAGATATAGTGCATATTTTCAACATATGTAAGGAGTAGCAATGTTTCACGCAAAAAACAACAGCACACACAGGGCTCTCACTATCTTTATTGCATTCCCCAGCCCTTAGCGCTTAACTGAGTTTAACTACATCCCTTACACCAGCCCTCCCAATCCTTAATAAAACCAAGTCTTTAACTTCAAGTACTGAAGATGGGCCAAAATGCCGTCACAATCAAGAACTGTCCTCACTACACTGTTCCAAACTGAAGTTAGTCTCCACAATGATACCATAAAAGCTCCCCTACCCAAACACACGTCCATATTCTGAAGGCTACAGCATTTTGTGCACGTACACAATGGAATACAAAAAACATTGTCTCATAAATTGAGCATAACCAGAAGCAAAACACTTTTCACAGTGTCGCTGATGCTCGTGTCTTCAGAAATATACTAATATCTATATAGATTCAGTAACATCCATATTCAGAGCACTGCGCCTCTGAGCACAATGTATACATGCAACAAGCAAATTCACACACCAAAACTCACTTAGAAAATTAGAGACTGTCATAGAAAATAAATATATTTTCCACAATTATATGGACAACAGCACAGACACACATACACAGAGCAAATGCCCATTGAGTATAATGTACATTCACCAACACACACATAGGAGAGTCTTTTGTCCTGTCACAGAAAACCCTTTGCTTCCACAGTGCCCTGATCTGGCCTCTCCCTCCCCATTTTTTTACTCCTTTCTCCCCCTACATCCCTCCCACTCACTCCTTCCTGTGGTTTTCCTCTTCCAGCGCTCCAGCAGAGCATACCTCTCCAGTTCTCCTCCCCTCTCTTCTGCACCTCCCACTCTTTTTTCTTCTGTCCCATTTTTTAAATCTGCACTGCATTTTTAACCCTTTTCTACATTATTCTTCAGTTTCTTGTCATTCTGTCATTGGAGAAACAAATTATATCACTCATCACTCCTTACAAGAAGTCATTCTTGCTTCTATATACTTATAACATTTTTTTGTTAGTTTCCTCATTCTTTTCCCTCTATTTCTTTTCTGAACAGAGAATAAACAAAAAGCGTAAACTGTAAAAGTGTAAACTTGTAAGGATTTAATCCAGAGTTCTCAAGCAGGATTGTAAAAGTTGTAGGAGTAGATTTCAGTTTGATGTGCACGCAGAGAAACTTCTAAAGGGAGGGAGGCATAAGAGTCCATCACTCCAGAAACGATGTCAGTCCCTATTTTTTAGAGGTTACATCCTTTCATCTTTCCATCCCATGTCCTTATATGGTATTACGCAATGCTGCTGCAACAGTGAGGATGACAGGAGGCTTTGTTTTTGTGTCTTGAGGCATACAGAGACTAGCTGTAAAGGCTGATGTGCATTCATGGAAAATGGCTGTAATTGGCTGAAAGTCGACACCTATTTTACCAGCAGTGAACAAAAACAAAAAAGTGGTTTCCTTTGAGGAGAAAAATAGATTTCAAGGACACAAACATGAGATGAGACGCTTGGAGAAAAGAGCAGAGGGTTCTTCTCTTCACACAGCCTGTGGTGAGACAAGTTCTTGGAGGTAATTTTTTTTTTGTTGAAGAAGGAAGATAAACAACCATTGAAGTCCAAGCATTTTTTTAGATTACACAATATGTTTTTGACTGTTTTCAAAAACCAATGCCAGCACTAAAGACCATATCATGTTTCAAACTCAAGTCACAAAAACAAAACCACTGCCACTGCAGTTAGGTGGTTTCTGCCCGCCACGGAAGTGAAAAGGAAATTTACTGTCAGTGTTCACAACTTGTGAATGAGTTGAAACACTGTTTTATATGATTCACCATGTGGTTTTTATGCCAGCAGTGAATTTCCCCTCAGGATGAGAAATATGACATTGTATGGGGAGACAGAGTGAGTAGGTGGTGAAAACAGCAAGTAGAAAATTTGAGAGAGGAGAAAGGGTGGAGGGGAAGACAGAAAGAGTGGGCGTCAGATCCCCTGTTCCCTCCCTTTCCTCTCCGCACACTCTCCCATTATTTCTCTCAGTATTATCCTCCTTCTCCCTCTCTCTTGTGTCTCAGCAGCACTAAGTGATGCAATTCTGCAGGGCAAGTCTGCAATCGCCACCAGTAAAGCGTGCAGTGTCTCTCATACTGACACTGGCGTCTTCACCACTTAGGAGGGGAGTGGTGGCGGGTGTCAGGGGAGGGGAAGTGGGGGAGTAATCTCTTAAAACAGGGATTATTTAGTAATTCACTTCTTTTCCCAGAGTCTCTGTACACATATAAACTCATTTTTGAATTCCTTTGCATCTTGGTTCAACGTTATACAAAAGGTTTCAGCAAAAGTCAGTAGAACTTTGAAAAGTTAGTAAAGTCACTGCACGGCTGCTCATTACGTAACTGGTGCACTGAAGGTATTCTGAGTGCACAAAGTGGTCCAGCACCTCACTGAAACACTTTATGTTGCCTCTCTCCTTTCACTTGGTTGATAATGTACATTTATGTTATTTATGTTATGTTTTGCTTAGTGTCTTTGATGGCACTCTTTATAAAACATCCCAACTCAAAAAAAAAATAGTTGTTGTTGATTTTAATTCTTCTAGTTTTTTCTTCCCCTACACAGAAGCTCCAGTAGCCCCAGAATGAAACGCAGCCTTGACAAGTAACAGTCTTAATAACAGGCAGAGCTCCACTTTTCTTGACTGTTCAAACTGTTGTATTCACTGTCAGAGAGTGGAACAAGTTAAAACATAATCGCTGTGCTGGTGAATAGCACGTTGTAATATGTAGAAATTCAGTGTAGTTTGACAGAAACCAATATGTGGAGTCAGATAGGAGATGTTCAAATGCAAAGCAGATCAGTTGGGTCTTTAATAAAGGATAAACCTACTTCATCCCAGTTTGTCTCTTTGTAGCTTAAAGATGAATTTAACCATGTATAGTCATGTTCAACAAATGTTTGGAGCAAGCTCTCACAGACTGTCTTACTCTTTGACTAAAGTGGTGGCTGCTTTTTACTTGCTATAGCCTAATTACTTTCACATATAGGAAAAAGAAACTGGGCAAATCATACTAATTAACTACTTTTAAACGCAGTTCTAATCAATATTTTTACATGGATCATGTAAGTTTATGTAATGTAGTAGGAGTCAGTAACATTCACCACTTATGACTAACTTTGTAGTTTCGCTCAGCTCTATGGAGCGTTTTAGCATCTTTAAGCTCATCAAAAACAGTATAGCACAACCTCACTAAGGCACTTTAGGAAGGGCAGAAACCCAAACACTTTAATTCTGGGTCACACTGAAGGGCAGGAAGACAGTCAAATACTAAACAGACTGCAGAAATTATACCACAGATGTGGCGCAATGTGCAGAGATGGCACATCTGTGTCTCTTTCTGTTGTTGTACATTCTGTTGTTAAATAATTTAATCATGTCACGTTAGTGTTTAAGCCACTGAATTAAAAGTTTGTATCTTACTGTCTCAATCTTCCATGACTTTCTCCTCAGTTTTTCCTTCCATAGGAGTCACCTCTTTCTCCCTTCATTTTTCTTTTCCTATCCTTTCTCCTCACTCATGACTCCCACCCATAATCCCCTGCACCACCAGCTCCATCCCACCGTTTGGCAACGGGACAAGGTCAACACAGAAACCTCTTCGTTTCTCCTCTTTGCTTTCCCTCCCTGTAATTCCTCACCATCAGCAGAGCAAAAGATCCCTCCCCCTCCTTGATCCTTTCATCCACCTCTGCTCTCTGAGGAGCGAAGCAAAGAGAAAGACTAAAGATGGAGAAGAGGATGAAGCAGAGGTCCAGAGATGCCACTAAAAAGAGTGTACATATGCTGGATTGTACTGAAAGTAGAAAAAGGATTGAGGATTGAGGAGAAAAGAAAACATGAGAAACTAAAAGACAGAGGAAAGAAGGAGAGTAGGTAGAGAGAAAGAAAGACTAGGGGAGGAAAGTGTTTTAACCTTCGCTGTCAGGCGAGACAGACGAGGCCAAGAGTAGTCTGCATCCCAGAAATCTTTCTTCTTTTTTACCCTTTCTCTACATCCCACTTTCATTCCCTCATCTCTGTCATCCAGACCTAAAACACACAAACACATGCTCCTCACATTCCTACGTGCAGAGCAGATTCACCCAATTTGTTTCCACTGTGTGTGTGTGTGCGTGTGTGTGTGTGTGCATGTATGTGTGTGTGAGTGAGTGTGCCAAGCCAGTAAATAATAACCAATCCCAGCTGTACTGTAGGCCGCTCTTTTCATTTGCAGTGGGGAAACAAAGAGGGAGAGAAAGGAAAAAGGCTCCATCAAATAACAGAGTAATGAGCTGGAAAAAGTCAGCAGAGAGTTAAGCTGGAAGAATCAATAATGCTTTAATGCAAAAAGACATTATGAGTCCTGTTGAGCTGGTAGTCAGTGGTCTTTGTGTAGAAAGCCCATGCCATTTGAAAAAAATGCAATTTGTACTCGTTTCAATGGCCAGTTTCAGAGTCAAACCATCTTAAGGTTTTTCCATCCTGCCAAGAAGCACTTGTGCTGGGGAAAACCATACAGGTAAATAAACACCAGTTTCCTACCAAATTCCTTCAATCACTTCATCATTCATTTGGCTTTATTACAATGGGAAAATGCCATTTCAATTTCATCTTGAATTTTTGGATTTGTTGGACCTAACTGACTCAGTCTGAATCTTAACAGAGTAGAGTTTTTCCACTTTAAAGAAGAGGAAAGACTGGATAATAATGTAAGATTAGAAGACAACAACAGAAGAGAGTTTAATTTAGACATACTTAAGTGAGTTTAGACATTACTGTGCAACATTATTGTGAGCAGTGCTAATGTGGAACAACAAATATTTCATTTTCTAGGCATTTACCTTAGCTAACTAGCAATGGGTCATATGGCAGCCGCAACAGCTCACCAACCAGCACCTGGTACCCCTGAAAATTATCTTCCATATTTGGTGAAAAGACACCTCAAGATTTATGATTAATATTGACTTTCACTACAGGCAGCACGGTCCCTTTTATGTAGCGAGGAGAAAAATACCACTGTATAAGCTGAGCTAGTTGATAATGAGATACTAAGACTTTTACCCAGAATGCCTTCACCATGACAAAAGTTTATTTGCTTTCATCAATCAAGTAGTGAATATTGTAAAAGGAGAGGAATTTAAAAATGTGGGCACTGTTTGTAATTGAGGCTAACCTGGAGTTTTGCATAACTGCGTTCAGTCATGTCATGCATGTTGACATTTTGTCCAGTAGATCACAGCGTGAAGAACAGTACTGAAACATCTTCATGAGTTATTTATCGAGCAAAACTGCTTAACACACACTTGTTCCAGTTTCTCAAACATTTTATGCCTTAAGTCAATTTAATCTCTCTGAGCTGCATACAAACAATAGATCTGGGAAATCATAAGAGCTTTTCCCCCTATTTTCTGACATTTTTTTTCTGAGTAGATGATTAGTTGAAGAAATAATTATCATATTGCAGATGATGAAAGCATTTGGTAGCTGCAGCCCTAGTGGGAAACTTGATGAGCTGACACCTAAGTAATAGCTCAAAATCATCTAAGCAGCCAAGAGGAAAAATGACTGATGAAAAAGGGAGAGAAATTAACAGTCTGTCCACTGCAGCCACTAGGAGCCATAGATCCTTCACCCTGCTGCCATGCCACCTGATCTCTCTTTACAATAATTATTCCCAACTTTGCCAAGACATATTATTTTCTTTATCCATTTTTCCTCTCTTTTTATGATTGTGGTTCACTCCCTCTCTGTCAGGCCTTTTTCATTTGCCTCCCCTCTCAGACACAAGCCTAAAAGAGAGAGAGCCAGTGAGTGGGAGGGAGGGTAGAGGAGAATAAGAAGGGGGAGTGATGGCGAAGGGGGGTGTTGGGGTGGGGTTTGCGGAATTTGGTCTATGTTTGGTTTGGAAGTAAAGGCTCCAGCACTGGGCTCTCAGGAGGATAATGGAAAAGAAAGGGAGAAGAAAGGGAGGTTTATGGATGTGTGCGTACCCTCACAGGTGGTCGGCACATACTGATGGGGGGTGGGGTCTTTTTGTGTGTCAAAATGTGCGTGTGTGCATGTTCACGTGTTTACTGATTTGTGTTGGCATATTACTGCTATCTGTGCTCAAAGCACTCGTGTACATTTGTCTGTATTTTTGCAGATTTTGGCATGAATGTGAGCTGTTAGCATGTAAGAATCAGAGGAGGAAGACGGAGAGAGGAGGTGAATAAGACATTCCTAAGATTGGGGGGGGGGGCAGGGAGCCAGTGGTTAGTTAGTGGTTAGAAACTAAGAGGAGAAAAATGAATGCCTGGTCCAGGGCTCAGGCCCAAAAACGATACCACAACCAGCCAACAAGCCAAGCAAGAGGAGAGGAGGCGACATAAGGAGAGAGGAGAGGAGAGGAGAGGAGAACAGAGGAGAGGAGAGGAGAACAGAGGAGAGGAGAGGAGAACAGAGGAGAGGAGAAAAAAAGAGTCAAAAGGATGCCTTTGGAAGAGAGGAACCAGGGGAGACCTCCTGCTCCATCAGCAGCACCTCCAGCCCTCCTCCCATACGAGGCCTGCTAACGCCTGCCGGTGCCGCAGGGGAGAAAGGGGGAGTGGTGCCTTTATAGCTGAGCTGAACCCATTGAACCCATCATGTACAAACAGCAGGGAAAGTATGGAGACAACAGAGGGCCAAGGCCAGCAGATACACAAGGGGTTTAGTGGGGGTGGGGGGGTTCAGCTTGGGGACTTCAGGACGACAGGAGGTACATACAGGAGGAGCAAAGTGATGGTGAAGGAAGAGGAGACTTATCACTGTTCTTAATCTGCTCCTACTCTGTTTTGAACTTTTCATCATGAGTCTGGGTTGGGTTCTTTCTTTCCTTTGCTTATGACATATTTCATTTGGCTTCCTTTACGCCACCTTTCTTCACTATCCATTCTTTGGCTCTTTCACTGTGTATCTTTCTTTTCGTGCCCTCTGGCATTCCCTCGTTTTTCTGCCAACTTTTCATGCCTTCTTGCTGCCATTGTTTGTTTCCTTCACTTTTTTCTTTCCATCCATTTCCACTCACTGCCATTCCTTCAGCCCGCCAGCCAGGGACATTGTAGTTGACTGGCGCCATAAATCATAGGCCACCAGAGCACTGTTCGTCTTTTATGCCAATTTTTTAAACTTATTTCAATTCTTCTCATTCTTGCCTTACTTTCTTTCCTTCTGTTCCTTTCTTTTTGGGGTTTTTTTTGCCTCCTTTGCTTCCTTTGTAGCTTGGACTTCTTCCCTTTAATTCTTTTGCTCATTGCTGTCTTTCCTTAACATGTTTTTTCTTTCCCTCCCTGGACTTTTCTGCTATCTTCACTTTTTCTGAACTGTCCCTTCTTATTGTCTGTGTCTTGCCATTATACTTTGTTAGCTTTCTTCCTGCCATCCCTTCTTTCTTTCTACAGACACACCATTTTAACACACACACACACACACACACACACACGCACACAATATGCCATTAATATATGAGCAGCTCTTCCACTCTGCAGCAGACAGTGTGGGTGGAAGGGGTCTATAAAGCAGATGCACCCAACAACAACAGGAAAAGAGTTTACTTGGCTCTGGCTTCTTGTTGAAAATCCATCCATGAGTGTCTGTCCAACATTTAAAAAACAGCATGATGCAATGACCCTGCAACCTGCACATCACTGCCATCAGGAGGAAACCTCACATTCTCCACCACAATGCATCGCAGAAAATGTACCAAGGGGTTGAAGTGTAGCTAACACACCCATGGGTCACTCCCTAAACCTGCCCTGCCTCCTGGGACCCTGGAGAGTTTTAGCTTAAGTGAATGCATGAAAGTAAGTGCAGCTAGAGTTGTGATGTTTTCCTGATGCAGAGGCGTATAATCCATTAGTGAGGACAAGGACACATGATGGTGGTGTGGGGGTGGAAACTTTTACAAACTGACATACTGTGCATTAATTCCACAAACAGGCCGATCATATTAAAAACACAACAGTTTTTTTTAAAACACTAAATATTACAAATTGGCCATTTTGATGGTCTGCCACCCACATTAGCATAGAAGAAATAAACATGGCCTGCCAAACTTAAATATTTGGTACATTCATTCATCCTGCTATGTTTCTATCAAGTTCACTTTGTCAGTTGTCAGATAACACTTTGTACATAACGTTACTAGATTCTTTGATGGACCCTGGACCCTTGAGAAACACATGTCATGATTAGTCAAAACATACAGGTTGTTTTAAGCCACATGAACAAATATATAAAGCGGTTGTTTTCCTGGTAACGAATTCGCTGTATATAAATTATGTGTGCCCAATTATGTGTGTACTTCTGATATTCATTCTTAATGTTTATGTTTTTGTTAAAGATATGCCAGAGAAAACTAACATAGTTTTTTCACCAGGCATACTTGCATAAAAGGTGGTAGCAGAGGGCCCAGGATAGATCCTGGAGGGGCTCCATATCTAAGGTGTGCTAGGGAAGAATGTCACAAGGGCTACAACTAAACATTTTCATTACATTTCTCTGTTGGTACTTATTTTAAGACTATAAGTTTACAGTTATACAAGATAAACACAAGCAGCAAATCCTGGTTTTACCAGAACAATTACTGAAACTTAATAAATAAGCAAAAGATTTGCAGATTTATTTTCTTTAATGACTAACTCTTTAATGGACTTTTTAAATTTGTAAAGACTGAATCACATGAGAATAGTATTACATGCACTTTTCCTCCTCATATATGCTATGGGGCCATAATATTTTTGCATTTAGGTCAAGTTTATACGAGAAATAACAAAGGAAAGGAACTCTGTATCTGGAAATAATTGACACTTCTAATAGCTTTGACCTGTGACATGCAAATCAAAACTAAATGGAAAAATATTTGAAGGGAACCAAAAGACTGGGAGGTTCATTTTTACTCATTTATACCAAATTACCATATGAGTGTAATGAACAAATGTTAAATTGATTAGGTCCTTATGCAAACAATAAGATAAAAGCCCACTATATGCCATAACAGACATTATAGACCTATAACAATAAGGGCCTGTTACATTGCTCTTGTTGTTAAGGAGGGAAGTCAGGGGTTAAATCGGGTTGGTATTTACCTTTTCACAGCCTGGAGACAGTGAAACAGCCTCCTCTGCTCCCTGTAGTCTGTCTCTAGATGCCTTCGAGCCTCCAATCAAAACAAACTGAGGACACAAACGACCAAAATCAAGCGAGTTTGTCTGTTGTTCCCCGTACCATCTTTGATTAAGTTATCAGTTGTCTTGTCCGGTTTCAAAATAAAAGAAAACCCCGTTTTGCAGGCAAATCCTCCCACAAGGGATCGTTCAAGAGGGAAAATTGCCTGTTGCGAGTGGTCAGTTTTCAGATATGCAATCGAAAACCTCGTTCCGTGAATAGTTTTCTCTCAAAATTAGAGAGACCTACGCCAAAGAAAACACCAAAGAAGGAAAACCGACTAAATGTCACTCGTTTGTAAGGATGTAGGCTGTGATGTGAATGTCAGATCTGCCGCACAAATCTACAGGTTTTCCTGGAGGTGCATCGCTCGGTTGCGACGCTGGTCAACTGAGCTTCCAGCGGCGGAGAGGAGGGAAGAGACTGTCTGGGAGGGAGAGAGAGGGGTGGAGAGACACCGAGAGAGACCGGGCGAGAGAGAAAGTCGGAGAGACACAAGGGGGTGTAAGAGAGAGATCCAGCCTCCTCTGCCAGCTGTGGACTCTCACGACAGGACCCTGGACTGTGTTGTGCTGTGTGGGTACTTGTACTTCTAGCTTTGTGAGGACCATTTTGAGAATATTTCTATTGGAGTTTTGATTCGTCCTCACTTTTCAAATTCCTGTTTGAGGGTTGTCACTTGGTTTTAGAGTTAGAATCAGGTTAGGATTAGGGAAACGTAATATTTAGAGCGACCAATTAGCAGAAATGGAATATAGTCTTCATAAATACGCTGTCTGAAAAATACCAACCTTGCATTTTCTTAATGTTTGGATGAGCTTTTTAAAGTTACATAAGTAACGGGTCTCCTTTCAGAGAGGCAGCCATATTATTCTACAGAAGCTCAGAGCAGACAAACCAAACACTTGCTCTAGACAGGGAATAGAGTTTTGTTTTAAAGCTGACAGGCACCCATCCTCCATCACATCTGGAAAGGGTTGGGGTGGGGCTGAGGGTTGCTCAGATGGTTGCATTCTGTAATCTCACCACTATATGCTGCAAAATCTTTCACATTAGACACATTATACCTTTAAGGTTAAAGTTAGGTCTAGAGGGGTCAATCAGAGAAACCATTGAGAATAAGTGCATCAACTCTGTTCTGTGTTTCACAGAAAAGCACCATTAACAAAAAAGCACCACCTTCACACAAACTGCAAAAGTTATTCAACATTAATGTTAGTGAGATCTTCATCAGATCCAAATTGGATAATAGGACAAACAAGCCAACAAACAAGTGGCTCATAAAGGACTTTTTTCATGTTTTATAAATTACATAGATGTTCTGCCCACAGCTTCCTCTGCAGAGCACAAATGTCCCACAGTTAACACATACTTTACATTAGTTACTTTAGTTTCCTGTGCACTGAAGACCAGTTAAAAAAAAAACACATACTCAAAGATAAAGGGCAGCCCTGCTTGTAGAAAGGTTCAAATCGGATCATCACTTAAGCAGGAAGGACGTGAGGCTGCGTGTTGTTCATCCAGTCCTTGCACAACAGTCCTCTTATCCTCATCAGTTTATCCACTGTAACAAGACTATTTTGATTGGTGAGTATATTTTTACTTTTCTGGATTGCTAACATCATAAAGACATCAGTATAAATATTGTTATTCACTATTTTTTTGTCTGTTTATAATTTCAGAGACTACAACAGCCATGTTGTTGGCAGAAGCTGGGTTTTTGTTTTGGGGTTTCATCATGTACATTTCAGGTTTGAATGAACCTTTTCATGATTATATTTTATGTACAATGCTTGTAACATTGTACAGTGTTAGAGGGATACTCCACCAATAACCTTCAATTTACTCACATTGTGCAGCAGTCCTCACCCTGTGAAAACAATTGTACATGTGGCTCTGAAGGGAGGCTAAGATACTGCAGCCATACTAGTGGCTCTGATAGGCCAGCACAAACCAAACAGCAGGGAAAGTGACAGTGCTATGCTGATGCTAACAGGGTGTAAATTTGAACAATAAGCATTTGTTGGGTATTTAGTTACACATCAAAGTAAATGATTTGACCTGTTGGTGGCTCTAGATCTACAGTTAAGGTATCACTGTTATTACAGTTCATTCTGAGGGGGCTGTGACTGTCTGTACTATATTTTATGGCAATCTATGCAATAGTTGTTGGTTAATGATAAAGCATCAACCTCATGGTGCGCACTAGAAATCATTAGGGTCATCTCAACTTGCACTTAGAACTAAAATCTTTAACAGAAACTCTGTAGTACAGGTTGTATGTCATTAGCTAATGCCAGAGCTAATTATTTGAAATATGAATTATAGAAATTTATAGAAAAAAGTAAAAGAAAAGACTGCACATTAGCTTGAAATCACATGCAATGTTTAAAATATGCTGCATCACACCGTCATTACTACAGGAACTGATTAGTGTCTGTCTGCTAATAAAACCTTTGTTAAAGGGGTCCATGGACATGCAAGTATGATCTGTGCTTTAAAGGGTTCATCAGTGGTTCTGCCCTGCACCGCTAAACATCTCACTTCAAGGATAAAATGGTACACTCTTCACTGGAAGAGCAGGGAGTATATTCTGAAAAACCTCACTGAGGAAGGAAATTTTACAAGGTACCTGTCTGAAGAGGGCAATTTTACTCTAACCATCAATGATCTGAGAGAGAGTGATGACAATTTTTACTGCTGTGAAGATGAAAATGAAATCTCAGGACGCTGCTGGTTTTATAGAAAGGAGCTCCAAGTCACAGGTACAGTGGTTGACAGGTATTTAATACTTTTAGAAACCCATCACTAGATTAATTTTTATTTCATTCACCATCATCTCAGACCTGCAGGTAAAGGTGATTCCCACCACAGAGGGACACACACTAACACTGATGTGTAGCACCAGCTGTCCTCTGACTGAAAACCCTGCAGCCTACATCTGGTACAAGAACAGAGAGTTTCTATATGAGGACTGGTCTCCCTGGTACCAAGAGCTGGTCAGCAGTGAGGAAGGAACCACATACTCCTGTGCTATCAAAGGCTACGAGGATCTTAGAGCCCCTGAAGTCTCAGTGGGTGAGTCACAACACCCTGATAGATAGATAGATAGATAGATAGATAGATAGATAGATAGATAGATAGATAGATAGATAGATAGATAGATAGATAGATAGATAGATAGATAGATAGATAGATAGATAGGGATATACTTCAAACCTGCATAGCAAAGTGTACAAAATGTATAAGATCGAAAATAGGAAATATCTTTGCAGTGTATTGTGCAAATTCTTCTGATACATTGATATTGTGCTTCTGTCCACACTGGTCATAAAGTGGAGTCAAAGCAATTGTAGCTTTATTGCTACTAAGTAAACAAAATAGTACACCTCATACACCTTGTTATGTTATGTTACACTTTAACGCAGTGGAAAGTTCATTAAACTCTAAAACCTATGAAATACTGATTCACCAATAAAAACTCTTTTGTCCAGATTCTGTCACGTCGACCTGCTTTAATGTGACCTATGCTAAAGGGAGAATGTGTTCCCATAAGAACGCATCAGTGGAAGAGCCCTGCTCCATCACATATCCCAGAGGTTAAGTTTCCCAAAACTATCATCTGTTAGATCCCATCAGATGCATATAGGCTTATTTCAAGTACATTAAAATGTTTTGACACAACAGGTCCTTTGTAAAATATATAAATAAATTAAATAAATTAATAATGTTGTTTAATATGCCATAGGATGGTAATTGAAGTGTATTCATCATCTCCTAACAGAAGTATTTATTCAGAAGACTCTTGTGGATAATATCCATACCAGAATGACGTGCACTCCTCTCTGCCCTCTAATGCACCCTCAAACTGCCTATAGCTGGTATGACAATAAACACCTTTACAGACGCACTGAGAGTCAACACTTTACAGTTCTGTCGAGATATGCTAAAAGCCTCTCCTGCGCTGTAAAAGGCCATACGGCTCTACTGTCACCTGAAGTCTGTGAGTATGAGGCAACTAATGGTCTTACATCATTAGATTGAGCACTTGAAAATCTGTGAAAACATTTTAATCATGCTTGAGTTTCATAGGGGAATTTTCAAATCAGGGTTGCTGAGCTTTAACTATTGGAGGGTTTTATAATTGTTACGGTTATAAAAAAGGGTTGATATGTCAATGTTCACAACTTATTGACACAGCCCCCAAGTGGACAAAAATGTTACTGCAGGTTAAAGCACTTAATTGAAATGAAATATTGAATCTTTCATTTAAATTTCAGGTACTACACGTAAAGACTGTTTGACTGTGAATTACCATAGCAGAAGACTCTGTGCCCTGGAAGGTTCTTCAGTCAACATTTCAAGTGAATACTCGTATTTTCACAACCTGCATCCAAACCAAACTTTTTGGTGTAAAATAAGGCGAGATGGTCAGGTAGAAGCTACAGAGCAGATGGAGGCTGCAGGTCGTGTAGACCTAATCCATGACATGAATGGCCGCCACATACTAAAAATCAACAACCTAAGGAAGAATGACTCAGCAGAATATTCATTCAGACTCTGGAGTCATGCTAAGGATTGCACAACATATGATTCTCCTAAAGTGATTTTGATTGTGACAGGTAATTATTTAAATTAAATGCTTAAATATCTATAAGCATTAGTTGTTGTTTATGATATACTAGCAGCAGTCAGCAAACTAACCTGGCTGGTTCAGATATCATGTCATAATTATTGCATAATGGGGTGAAACTGATCTATCACTAAATCAGGTTTGCACAATGGGGTTTCATGTTTCCTGAAATTCAGTACAGATGGTACCATGGCTTAGTCAAGGTTTATTTGAAAAACGAGGGACAGAATTTGAATAGTGGTGCTCTGTCCTCTGTTCTTTCTTAAGTTTTTTTGTTCAACCCATAATTTTGTTTTGCTTCCACTCAAAACTGCTCAGAATTTCAGGACCCAGTTCAAGCATTTTATAGCTGTCAGTGAATGTTGCTGTTAATGATTTCTGTCCTTCTTATTACAGGTGTGTGCACATCCTGTTAATCATCTAGTCTAAATACTTGTCACCACTAAAACATGTGTCTTTATTGTAAAGTGACCAATCAGATGTCTTTCAGGCCTGAATGTGACATTCACTCCATCTGCAATGGTGACGGAGGGCCAGACAGTCACACTGACCTGCAGTACCAGCTGTCCTGTGACTGACAACACTAACTACATTTGGTACCTGAACAGACGACCTGTGACCCTGCCACAGAGCCAAAACAAACACCTGGTTCTGGACCCAGTCAGCAGTCAGCATGCAGGAAACTACTCCTGTGCTGTTAAAACCCACAAAAACATCATCTCACATGAAAGGATTCTCACTGTTTATGGTGGGCTTTAATTTAATTAATTAACTCAATTTGAATTTTGAAACAAATGGGACATATACAGCCTCCTTTCTCCTGGTGTATATTTTAAAGTTTGTCCAAATAGTAACACAAATCTCATATCCATCTCTCTATAGGGAGGACAATGTTAATAATCAATATAATACGACTGGCTGTTGTATTATTGATCCCAGGTCCGCTACTTCTCTTCCACCTGTGGATGAGGTAAAATCTTTGATGTTCATATGCTTTTAAATTTATTGCTATAATCAAGATAGTTTGTCTGACGTGATTGGTTTGTTTTTTACCTTGTCTGACCAAAACAAATCCAGGAAAAAATAAACTGTCCTCACCCTTGGAGCCTAATGACAAAGGTCCAAGGTATGTTCAGAATCTGAAACCATGAAACACAGATGCATGTGTGTTTTTCTGTTTGGGTAATTTTTTTATTACTGTGCTTTGCAGATGGATTTGTAACGTAAGAACATCTCGAGCCTCGTCATGAATCCTCGGACTGTCATGAGATAACCAAACCAGCAGCAGGGTATTTTACACAATCTTCTTTGCTTAGGGCCCTATAGGAAATTAATATT
Organism: Mastacembelus armatus; assembly: GCF_900324485.2. Lineage (NCBI taxonomy): Eukaryota > Metazoa > Chordata > Actinopteri > Synbranchiformes > Mastacembelidae > Mastacembelus > Mastacembelus armatus. The sequence continues at coordinate 3,114,946 of NC_046633.1, forward strand.
TTGCCCAATATTTACTTTTGGAGTTATTGTGCATCATATAGTGCAATAAAATATAACCTTTACACGAACAGTCATCCATTTTTCTTTATGACCAAATAGTCAAGGCATAAAATCTTTTAAAACTAAAATGTGGACATCTTTTATCCAGCTATAGAATGTAAATTGAGCAGTTCACTAGGGCTGCCTTTTTATCTTCATTTCTGTTTTTGTCATCTTAGCTTTTTGTCTGCTCAGTGTGCACGTACCAGTGTTAAGTGTTATGGTATGCCTTTAAGACTGTAATATTTTCTGAGCCCAAGTGGTCAAAAGCAGTTTTAGTTGTTTGGTGTAAGGTATGTTTTTGCTGTTATCACTGCATTAGCATCGCAATAGCAATGTACAACAATAAATATGGTCAGGTGGACACACAGTTCATCAGTGTTTCTGGTTTGTTCCATTTCTCTCAAGGGGCCAAAAACCAGAAACACTGATGGAGCATTTTTATTATGATGTTACTGTAAGTGCTAAATGACTATGGATGGATATCTGTAAAACAATACAACTGTTGTATATAACAATCATTTTCTTTGGTGTTTAATTTTCTGAAAAGGACCTTCAGATACTACAGGCTGCAATTATACAACTATCATCTACATTTACAACTACACAGATTATATCAGTAACTCCTTCAGGGCATTTTGCAGAGTTCATAGCCCCAACACGTAAAGTTAAACTCTAGTTGGATAACATGTTTGCAATAGCTACTTCCTGCCTTAGCGGTCACTGGGGACTGGAGGCAAGGCTCATATCTTCAGTTTCTTCGCATATCTGTTCATGAACTCCATGTTATTAATGCTGATATTTGTTTGTCAGATTAACTTGTTAACTTCCTGTTAAACAAGCAGTGTGTTGCTGCATAAAGCTACAAACTACAAACAAATACACTTTTTTCTATTGTAAGTTTTATAAGTCTTATATTTAAGTTTTCATGTTATGATTAAATCTATCTTGTTATATTTTATATATTTTAACCCTCCTGTTATCTTCAGGTCAATTTGACCCATTTTCAAAAGTTAAAATGTGATAACTTTGGTTTTCTTCCATATAATTAACTAAAAATCACATGGATGGTTCCTTACTATGAGTGTAAAATATATGTTAATATGTTGGAAACAAGTTCACTAAAAAGGTGAAACTAAAAATTGGTGATCATTTTATACCTCATGCTTTATAAGCAGAATGGGTAAATTTGACCCGGGAGAACAAAAGGTGTGTAGTAAATTTAAAGACAATACAACACATCTTTTGTCCTCCTGGCTTTTAGTGAACTTGTTTCCAACATATTAACATATATTTTAAACTCATAGTAGGGAACCATCCATGTGATTTTTAGTTAATTATATGGATGATTCAATCAGATAAACTGAATCATGGGCTAATACACCTGGGTTAAATACGTCTCCAATGCGTGTGACGTAACGACGCTTTGGTGATCACGTGACTCTCTGGCTTTTCGGGCCGAGTGGTCGTGCTGCTTTGAAAGAGCGACACTGGAGCTAAGTCTCTGCGTCTGTTCGTCGGATCGCCTGGGAACAGCGCACTAAAACATGGACGGCAGAGGCTATGGTTCTGGTAAATATTCTCTGGCTATTCTGAATTAGCTTTGGGTATTATGGATCGAGTTATTATTCAGTTTTCCGGTGAGTCATGTGCTGTGTAACGGTGAACCACCGTTGTTACACCGTATGTTCAAGTTAATTTAGCTGGTTCAGCTTTTTAGCCTGCCAGCAAAAACAACCAACCCACATCCGACTGCGTCTTGAAATAAATAAGCTTTCGTTAGCTTTCCTTCTCTGTTCTTAAGTGAATACGCCCATTTTAGAGGAAACATGTTTACCTCTATGAAGGAGCCCATTAGCCTGACATAGAGTTAGCGCGAGTTAGCTAGCTAGGTTAGCCTAGCTAACACGGAGAGACGTGTGGCCCTTTGTTGGGTTGTCTACGACGTGTTAGCTGGCTCTGTCTATTGAAATAGAATCACTGTAAGAAGAACCGTCTTTTAATGCTGGTTTAAAAATAGTCTAAGTTACCCTGGTTAATACGGTTACATTGTTAGCATTAATCCAGTATCAAGGAAAAGATTAATAGTCTAATAAGAAAAGCTCAGTCCAGTGGATTTTGTGTTGTATTCTAACTGACTCTTTTACTAAAAAGAATCCACACAGCCATATCATTTTGGTGGTGACCAAATGTCTTGGCAGATTTAGATTGAAATCTCAGCTTTCATTAGTCATTTTTTTCAGCCAGTGTTTCTCCTGTTTTCTAGGGTATTCCAGTTGGGGAGGTGGTGGGTCAGGCAGTAGAGGTAAGGCAATGGAATACACCTCTGCACAGAAACTCAAGACACAAGGCTGTTTTTGGGCTGCATTCAATTACAACATTTTATTATTAAGTAGTGAGTTGAATTCAGACTCGGTGCGTTTACTGATATTGGCATTGATATTGATAGTTTATCAACATGTAGATTAATGTTGACCAAATGAAACCAGTGAAATCATTTCCTTACTTCCAACTTCTAAAAAATGATTTTCATTTATGTTAAACTGGTGCACAAGTGAACTCTTCTTTGCATATGTAAAGCAAATAATTAGTGATTCATAACTACATAATGACAAATAGAAAGGGATGGGGTCGTGATTATAATAACATTTTTTAATTCCTCACTATACTAGGTTCTGGTGGCTTTGACTTGTATGGGGGAGGCTATAAGGATTCAGTATCTGGGCTTGGAGGCTATGGAGGAGGGGGAGGAGGCCACATGAAGAGAGGTCTTTCGGGAGCATCCCTGCTCGCATCCACAGGCACACATGCAGATGCAGTCATTGCTAAGATTAACCAGCGCCTGGACATGCTCACTCAGTTGGAGGGGGGGTTAAAAGGGGCTCGGGGTGACAGGTAATTTTAAAAAATTTCTGCTCTAACTGATCTTCGTCAGTCAGATACCACTACCACACATCCATGCCTATAGGATAGTTTAATTTTCCTATAGTGTTCATTGCATGTCATAAAGTGGCATTTCATTGGTTGCGATTATTTCTCTGAATATTACCTCATGGTGTTACTGTAACCAGTCAAAATATGGTTTGTAGATTCAGATGAAAAGCAATCTCAGTAAATGTCTTGCATTACATTTTGCTGAGATATAAAAAGATGCTTAGGCTTTCTAATGCTTTTGGTTATTTTTAAGTCCAATAGATCTTGTCTTCTGAAGGACTCTGAAGTGGCCTTGTGGTAGGATAATAAGTAAATCAAAAACAAGGCAATGTCAATATGGTTGGAAACTTTATTTTAGATTGGTGAGGTTGCTCCAGTAAACTGGACAGTTTTATGCTGCTCAGGGATTTACTTACACCTTAACTTTAGCATGGTCAGAGTGTCTATGCTTGAGTTCCTGTTTGGGATGAAAAGGGTGTGAGTTGCACACAGGCTGCATTTGAATGCCTCAGCATCTGCAGAAGCTGCAATTCTTACCAATTTGTGGTCTGTCTGATTGCTGGGAAGAAAATGTCATGGTTTCTCCAGATCTTCAGAGTTTATGAAACTGCATGGCCTATCATTTGAGGTGCAGGTATATGCCAACACTTCCATTTGACTGACATACTTGCACATGAAGCCAGTCCATCTTTATGTAGCACTGCTGAACATTGCTTTTGTCTTGAATTTGTTCATACACTTTGTTTCTCATCCTCCATGTGACCTAACCCTGTGATCTGGATTTAGGTAACACAAGAGAGATGAGTTTGCTGTTAGCTTGATATTATTTAATCAAGCTGATTTGTTTATTGGAGGTCCCTTGTTGTATTTACAAAAGCATCTATACCCCGTGATAAAAGACCATTTTATGTCACCCCCTTTCTTGAGTATTTACTATAATCCAGTCACTTTCCAGGATGTTTCACCTCCTACACTTGTCTCAGGGGATCGGTGGTTCTGAGGGACCACATCCATGTCTGTATAAGCTTTCACTGCCTGTCATGTAACAAGGGATAGGGTCTAACTGCAATTCCCTAATCTACAGGATACAGTTTGAACTCCCACAGAAAATGTGGTTGGATGAGTTTCTGGGAACTTAACAAGAGAAAAATTATTTTTTACAGACCCCAAGTTTTGGATCATCAATTTCTGGTCTAATTAGTTTATGAAATAAAGTTGGGAGTGACAAGAAAAATCACTGGAGAAAGCAAGACCATGGAGGAGAAGGAATTGCAGGTGGAGAAATCCAAACCTGACTGCCCTCCCTGCCTCCCTTGCTCTCTGCTTTTCTCTATCAATCCTCTCCCTCCCTCCCGCAGGTTTGACCAGTACGAGTCATTCGACTCACGCACCTCCGCTTTCACCTCCTCCCGAGATCTCTACAGATCTGGCGGCAGTAGCTATGGTTATGGCGATGGCCGTGGGGACAACCTGCTGTTGGGTCAGCGTGGAGGCTCGGGCTTCGGAGGGGGAATTGGGCTAGGGGGAGGAGGAGGCTTTGACAGTCCCTCCTCTTCCTATGGAGTCGCTAAAATGCGACAGAATATGAGGGAGTCCTTCACCAGTGGCCAGGGAGGAGGTTCTGGAGGTGGAGGATGGGCTGGAGCAGGCCGACGTTCCCCCAGAAGGGGTGGAGGTTCTGGGGGTCGAGGAGCTGGAGGAGGGTTTGGAAGCCGCAGGTCTGACCCCACCCCATTAGGCGGAGGTGGGCGGGGAAGTGGCAGTGGTGGCCAGTCCCACCGTGGCCACTCTCCAGGAGGTGGTAGAGGCAAGCTCCCATCCCTCCTGTCCAATCGCATGTACCCAGAGACTGGGGGCTTCCATCAGGGTGCCACTCAAGGGCCTCACGACTACCCTGGGAGGCATTTTGGAGGGGGCCCACGGGTTGGCCGCCAGCGAGGCCGCAAGCGACCCCTTAACAAAGTAAGTACCTCCAGCCAAATAAGACCTCCTCAGACAATGGGCAGAAGTTAAGCCCTTTCTGATTCCCTCCTTTTTGTATCCTCAGTGATCTGGCAAGTCAGCCTAAAGAGCTACTATCCTCTATGTGCCATCTAAAGCAATCTGTCACAAATAATCCCCAACATTCATTTGACATTCCTTGCCCTTCTAACTCTGCCCAGCCCTTATTTAATGGAGCTGCCCTTTTTGTACAATAAAGGCAAGTAACACTTCTCCCTGCCCAGTTCTTGTTTAGCCATTGGAGTGCTGATTTTACTTTGTGTTTTACTTTCTTTGCTTTTCTTTTGCCCCAATCCTGGGTATTCTTAAAATGAGGCAAACATTATTGATGAGGAAATGCCCAGAAAACAAAGACATGCTAAGTTTGCTAATTGGCTTTGATGTGCATTAAATCTGGGTTTCATCGATATGTTAACATGTTCAGATTATCACTTTTTTTTCAGGAAATATCTTTGTGAACGCAATTAACTTTTGTGGACTGTAGCAGGTGAAACCACAGCGTGAAGTCCAGAAGAAGAGAAAACAAACACTTACTGCAGCTGATGAGCCAGAGTCGAAGATGAACAAGACAGAGGGTACAGAATCGGAGGCCAAGCAAGGTACTTCCTTAAATGTATTTTTGGTATACTCAAAATAAGAACCTCATTACATGGCAGATATCTTTTGCTGTCTTAGTCTAAAAACATTGTGCTCTGTTTTCAAAGAGCATGCTGAGAAAAACAGTGACAGTGATCCAAAAACTGAAGTTGTGGTGAGTAGTTCCAGTTTTTATTTCTGATGTCCTGAATTTTTATCAGCATATAATGATCTTAAATGTGCCCTTATTATGCAACATCAACACTTTACACATGTATTAATCTAATCCATGAATAAAATATGGAAGAGGTTTTGAGTGGAACAGTATGCTTTTTAATGCAAGTAGTGGTGCCCACTTTGAAATTCTAGGTTAATATGACATATGACATAACTTTGCATTTGTATAGCAGATGAATTTGAACATCGCTCTTGTAAAACAAATGAAGTTACTTGATTTGTTATAAACAATAGGATGCTTTTCTTCACAGGAGACAAAGCCTACAGAAGATGGAGGTAAAGGTAAGGTCAACTATAGTTGCTCCTTATTCATTTTAGTTTTTTCTGCTATGGTTTTCAGTTTACATCACTTCTCTAGTCTCAACATGCTTATCTTCTGCTATTGTTTGGTTAGCTGCACCTAAACAGGAGGAGAAGTCGTCGCAGGGCAAACAGCCCCCAGCCCAAGGTCAGGACAAACACCCCAAAATGAGAAAGAGAAGGGGCTTCCTGGAAAGGTGAGAGGACAAACACCAGGGTTAGAATTTCTATCACTGTGCTAAATCTGTTGTTTGCTTTCATTCTCATCTGTGGGTTTTCTGTCCTTTTTAAATCTCTATACATTGTTTACTGTGTATGAATTTAGCTCTTCCTTTGTTGAAAATATGGTTTATCTTCTCTTCTCCAGAGTCAAGTCATAGAACAAAGTTCATTTATAACAAATATAATACATGAAGTGAACTTTTTGTGTATTTGCCCATGGAGTGCTGTCTAAATTTCCTAAAACCTTGATTTTTGCTTTTTATATATTTTTATTTTTATTTTTTTAAACCAGGGTGATGTTTGCATGCTCGGTGTGCAAATTTCGGTCATTCTACAAGGAGGAAATGGAAACTCATCTTGAGAGTCGCTTTCACAAGGACCACTTTAAATTCCTTTCCAGCCAGCTGTCCAAGCCCACTACAGACTTTCTACAGGTGACTGAGATTTGTCATGTATTACATTCACAGCCACATTCACTCTGAAATTGAAGTATTTTCAAGTTGTTTTATTATTGTTGTTGTTGTCGTCTTTCTTGGTGTTGTAAGCTAAACACTACTTAAATAAAACATTTGGTATTCATATAATATGCTAGCTGGTTAACTTCACAGGACTGTCTGTCAAAACATCACCTGGGTCACAGAGTATGCCATTACGTAAGGCGTAAATGTGTTTGGTTTTATAGGAGTATATGCAGAACAAGTTCAGGAAGACAGAGCAGAGGATTAGCCAGTTGGAAAACCACAGTGCTGCCATCTGCCAAGTGTACAAAGAGCAGGATCTTACCAGGGGTAAGCAGCAGCAGCACCAGGGGTGTTTGTGTGTACATTTCTGTCTTTGTGAGGCCCCTTTAGCCATTCTTCAGTTTTTCAGTCTCCTGTTTGAGGGTTAACTATTGTTTTTAGGCTAAAGGTTGGGGTATGGGTCCAGGGTATTGATTGTCAGTGTCCTCACAAAAACAGAACTTTGTGGGTGTGTGAATCCACCCAAGACAGAAAGGTAATTGTTTATTGTTTTTCACATCTGCAGATCTTGGTATGGAGCACTTTATGAGGAAGGTAGAAGCTGCTCACTGTGCAGCTTGTGACCTCTTCATTCCCATGCAGCCCCACCTGATACAGAAGCACATTAAGTCTCCTGACCACAACTACAATCGAAAGGTATGCAATCAAGAGAGTGGGATGATGTGGGAGGGTGTCAATCCAAGTTCCATACTGACAGCTCCTGTACCTGTACTGTTACAACTTAAAGCCATTGCTAGTTGATGTACTGTAATGATGATTCTTCATTGGATGTGTTCTGTCCTGTGAGTGACATATCGCTGCCCTGTATGACTCAAGGGTATGATGGAGCAGTCCAAGAGGGCCAGTCTATCAGTTGCTCGTAGCATCCTTAACCACAAACTCATTGGCAAGAAGCTGGAAAGTTACCTCAAGGTATGCATTTGTTTTTTACTTTGGGAAATAGGAATTACAGATTTAAAAACGGTGTCATTGCTTGTTTTTAAACCACAGAATGTGAAACATTGGTTTTCTTACCCATTTGTAACTTATGGCTTTAAATCTAAAATTATATTATATTGTAAAACAGTGAAGTCAAGTTTACAAGAGGAGAACTGAAATTATCAAAGCACTTATCTGCAAAATATGGAGCATATTCATGATTTTTAAATGCCAAGAGGAAAAATGCACATTAAGATATAACAGATCCATGTTTTGTGTGTTTGAGTGTCTGTATGTACAAGCATGAATTAAGATTCAGTCTCAGATTTATATTTTAGTAGATGAATGATGCAGGACCTCACAGATGAATAAAACCATTTTCACTGTCAGGGTGAAAACCCATTCACTGGTAACCAGGATGACCAGGATCCTGAGGACTCCATGGTGATGGATGTGTCTGAGGTGTCAGAGATGGGGATAACCAGTGAAGCAGCAGACAGCCAGACAGCAGCAGTGGCAGAGGTATCAGTGAAAGAAGAGCCAGTGTTGGAGGGAGAGACTGGGCAAGAGGTGGCTGATGGTGAAGCACCATTAGAGGAAAAGATGGAGGAGGAGCTAGGAATGGAGGGAGAGGGAGAGCAGGACCAGGAGAACCAGGAAGAGGATGAAGGTTTTGAAGTTGGAGAAGAAGAGGAGGAGGAGGAGGGGGGATACGTGGTGCACGATGAGATTGGTGAGGAGGGATTACATGGCAGCCTGGAAGAGGATGAGGAACATGAGGAAGGAGTAGAGGCAGCAGAGGTCGAGGAGGAAGACGGGAATCATGAATGACTTCTGAACCCTGTGCTTGACTTCTCCCACCTCTGGACCCCCTAGTGACTCCACAGCCCTGATCAACCCACTTTATTGCGGACATATTAAGAAACGTTCATACCTGCTCCCAGTTTTTGTTGTCTTGTGGCTCTGATCTTATATAAATGTATTTGTTTTCAAAGGAATAGTTCAACATTTTGGAAAATGCAGCCAAAAGCTACACTAGAAGATTTACGCTGCTCAATTGTCTTGCATATACCAATTGTCTCTAGAGGTGTTGCTAGACCAATTTTCAGAGGACCCTATTTCCAGTCTTAACACCGAGGAAAGGAGGCAAAAAAAATGCATTTCCCAAAATGTCAAATTCCTTGTGCCTTTGTTAAAATTATTCTTAATTTAGATTGATTTGTTAGAATTTATGTCATGAGTTGTAAAGTTATGTACCCTTTTTTTTTCTTACCAGAGCTTAAACAACCCCACAGCATTCTCTCTATGGACAGTATTGATGATGGTGAATGGATGTTTTCCATACAACACTGTAGTAAAATCTAGAACGGATTGGTTCTTTTATTTTACTGCTGGTTTGACAGATAATTGAGATACTGTTTGTAGAATAATCATTCACACCTGATATTGGTCATGTTTCACTCTGAGTAAGAAATAAACTTGTTGAATAAGTCACCGTTTGCCGTTTTGTTTTTAAAATCCTGATGTTATTAAGGTAAGAAGAGTGATAATCTAATGACAAAAGTAGACGTTACCTCATTGTTCACCAGGACTGGTCATTTGTGAAACCTTATAAAGACTAAATGACATCCTTCCACAACATCTGATCTTGCGTTTGACTAATTTTTGTCCTGTCTGTATCAGTTTGGGTCTCTCTGATCATAAGTTTTGTGTGTTTATTCTCTGGAGCCAACACAAGTAAGTATATTTCTCTACATTGGCTTTAATTTTAAATTTAAGTGGTATAAGTCAAACTGTTTTTCAATGGCAGAATTTGGTTGTTGCCTCACCAATACCTCATTACCAGTAAAATAATGAAAGTGTCCATTTGACTTCATTCTGTAATAATTCTATATAACATAACTTGATCTGTGAAATTACGTTATTAAGGGCTCAGGTTTATATATATATATATATAGATAGCTACACTGTATGTATGTATATATGTGTGTGTGTATGTATGTATATATATATATATGTATACACACATTACTACTACTACTACTACAAATAATAATCGGCACTTACGTGGGTACGTACGATGAGCACGAATGCTCGATGAGTGACGAAGTGAGGTTTTTTGTTTGTATTTTTTTACTTATGGCATCTATATTTAAACATATGTATCGAAGACTTAATTAGTGGGATAAACACTGACCCGTTTTATATCCGAAATTGTTACGAGATGTTGCATGATGTTACCCGCGGGAGGGGGCGGGGTCGTAGGTGACATTTCGACTGACAAACATGCGGCCTGCCCCCGTGCGTCTGACGTCATCGACGTCGAATGGGACTGTTTGTTCTGGATTTGGGGCGAGGAAGGTCTGCGAGCGCTGACAGCCGACTGAAGAAGGTAAAAATAGCAGCGTGTGTCTTTGTGTTGATGACATTGCTATATGAAACGAAAGCATACGATCCCCTGGATCCGGTGAAAGGCTTACAACGGGCACTGGTGGCGTACTTCGCGCCCTGTCAGTGTACGCTTCGGCAAGCGGAGCATGAGCTGTCTTCACAGGCCTTGCACCGGTTCGGGCACACGAGATAGATGCTGTTTTGTCTTTTAAGTTAGCGCGATTTGGTGTTACGTTGCGTATTCTGTGTCGTACGTTTCTTCTACCAATACCTGTGCTGAGGTCGTTTCGCTGGCACCGGGCACTCCGTGCTGTCAGTCTGCACATTAGCTGCAGGTCTATCTAGTGCTAGCAGTTAGCTGCTAGGCTGTTTGTTTGTAGCCCCGTAGGCCGTATTCGTGACATAAGTTACGTCCTCTGGGCAGCGTAGTTTACGCGCGATGGCGCAGAAGCTCACATGAAGTGCGACGTACGTCATTTCGAGAATATCAATCCCAGCCAAGTCGTATTCTGAAAGTCCGTTTACGTGCGGAGCTGTCACTTGCTTCCAGTGGACATGGCGGTGCACTGACATGGAAGCTTAGCAGGCGAAGATGGAGCACAAAGTTTTTTTCTAATAAAAATATTACTGTTTTTGTTGGTGGTGATAGGAGACATGGTGACAGTCAGCTTCGTTAGCTTCTCTGCTTTCCTCAGATAACGTTACTAAAGACTCATATAACCCATACGTGGCTTTGGGTACATTTTCAGGTTGTGGCTGGATTTTTGTAAATTGTCAAACATTATATAAAATGTACTGGTATATACTTCATTTTAAATATAGTTTAAATCACAACATGGAGTATGAAGACATTTGTCCCCATGCTTGAATACGTATTTTATATTTTTCTACAGATTAATGTCTGGAAGCTTGTTGGCATGTTGATAACAGTGTGGGTACTTGTAGAAAAAGTAAAAAGAAGTTTTGGTTTCTCTTAGAACAGAGAGAAGCTGTTGACAAGCTTCTTAACATCTTAAAGCCGTCTAAATGAATTTAAAAAAGGAAGACTTACGTGTTTGGGTAAGAAAACCAGTAGGGAACAAGGAGCAAAATGTCACAGTGGACTAAAGACAAGCCTTTGTCTTCGAGTATAGACAGATTGTGTCACAGAGAAATTCCAAAACTGACCACTGAGTATTGTAACATATGAGGAAAGTGTCCTGGTTCAAGGTCAGGATTTAGTGTTTTCATCCTTAAAGTTACTCAGTTGTAGTGCTCAAAGTCTTGCCAGCTGGATATAAAAAGTACACAATTTAAAACTGATAAAATAAGAACAAATAATTGACGTGGACATGAGGAAAGGTGCCATATAAAATGATGAAACAAGTGTAATGCTGAAAATAATGATGTCCTTAAAGTCCACTCAGTTTACTGGGGAATAAAGAAGATAACACATGATCTACACATGATCTATAACTTAGACATGGATTGGTAGCAGAATCAAACATGACATTGACACATATTAGTTGGAGACAACTGACATGTGACATGTTGACCTCATGTGGCATCCCACATTTCTCTCTCTCTCACAGGTGTTACACGTCGCCCTCTATCAGTGTTGTGGTTTCCTTGCCCCCGCAGCGTGTTGCCGACAAACCTCCCGTGTTCCCTCTGGAAATCACCACCTCACCAACTGAGTTATGATCTCACAACTGGATTAGACCACAGCTGCACGGCAACAAACATGTAAGTACCTAGAAAATAATTGATCTTCTTTAGATTGGTGCAGGCAGATATAAGGCCATTTAAAGACTTGATGATAGGCAAATTTTGTCCTCCATCCTTTTCAACCTTCTAATGCTTCAAATGGAAAATGTATTATTTGTATAAATAACTGTCATTATATTGTTGTATCTGTTCAGAATCAGCTTTATTTTTTAACAAGAAAAGTGACTGGTTGCCTAAGCTCTCTACTTACAAAAACTAACATAAAATGTCATACTTATAAAACGGAAGATAGGAGTTAAAAAGAAAAGTTGAAAAATTGAAATTAGATATGATATGTACAAGATTCTTAAATGAATATCTTTATATATACAATATAAACATTCTGTGTGAATAGGAGTGTAAGGATTTAAGTATAACTGTAGTGGTGTGACGCCTTATATATTTATACAATGTAAAGCCAAAATAAACTGAATTTGCCAAAATAATTTTTGGGAAGAAAATATAAATGTTTGCCAGAACATCTGGAGATTTACTTCATAGATGTACTGATTTTATTATACTAAAATCTGATTTCTAATTGAAAATCCCTGCAGATGCAGACATAATACCAAACATTGCCTGTAAATTGTAAAACTCTTAATACAATAATATTTAAAAGCTTATTCTTATTGCTTGCATGCACAGTAGTTGCATTTAAATGTGTACTTGATGACCTACTCACCACCTGCCACATGTACCAAACATTTTGACTGCAACAGTACCTAAAGACCAGTTGTGCCTTCCACTGTATAAAACTGGTTCTAACTTTAGATCAAACAAAAAAACTCAGGGAGTGGACAGTCAATGCCTGATGGATAGCTTGCTGATACTGCTGACATTTTACTGCTTCTTGCTTTTCATGGCATATGTTGAGCTGCCTTCTAGTTGGTGTGAAAGTGTTACAGCCAGTTCATAAATAATGGTCTACTGTAATTCATACAGCTCCAGATATTTCTGACTTAATTTTCTTCCTTCTTGCTCCAGTCTATACATTTCACCCTGCTGAATATTATTTCATGTTTTCATTTTAAGGACAGCTTTCTTCTCTATATGAAAACCATGCTTTATACTATAGTTAATGTTAAATAGCTTAAGAAAATGCTGGACAGTGCTACGAGTAGTGCAGAAATCTTAACATATTTACATTTTCCAATTCCACTTTTACCTGAAGGGCCACAAATAGAGCAGGTGGACAATGCTTTGACCTTAAACTATTAGTCAGTATTTATTCTGTGAGTTTGACATTAAAAAAAGTTGTTGGTCAGGATTGAATGCATTTGTGTGTGTGTTGTAAAGCGTGCCTTATTGTTATACATCAGAGGAACAATCTTTAATGGGAAATAAACATCAAGTTCAGGGTGCATTTAGGTCGTCAGTCATCATGTTCTGCAGTATGTGCAGTACACAGAAGTCAGTCAGAAATTTCAAGCCATACCAAAAATGAATGCATACTAAAACCTACTTAAAGGGTAGTAATTGATGTTGTATTAGAACTGAAGGCAAACCATAACCCTGTCCATGGACAGTATATTGTGAACACTCCAGTCTGATGTTCCGCTTAAAATGAATACTAAAACAAAAGGTAAATCCATGTTGTATCATCTTTTTCATCTTCTGTCAAATAGCTGAGAGATGATATATTTGAGGAGTTCCTATGTATGTTTGTGTTCTTCATATATATATTTACAGTGTAGAATTTTTTCATCATGAGTATCCATACTGTAAATATAAAGTGTATTCTGTACTGATATATTTTGCATGTCTGTCCGTGTTTGAAGAGGGATTCCTCCTCTCGTGCTCTTCCTGGGGGTTCTGGTTTCTTCCTTTTTTCTCATGGAAGGATTTTTTTTGTTGGTTCAGACTATAAAGTCCCTTAAGGCAAATTTCAGGTTGGAGCTTCAAAACCAGCTGTCACTGGGAATGTGCAGTTATGGCAGAGTGTAATTGCAATGCTGCTTTTTTTGTTGATCATCCTTCAGAGAGTCGAGCGAGGAGTGTAATGGCCTGAGGGGGGCCCCCCCGGTCCCACCTGCCCTTGCCAGGTCCAATCTGCCCACACTGTCTGCTCAGTCACTGCAACCTGCCACTGCGATGGGAGACGGACTGGAGGCAGGCAGCAGCCAGAACCCTCCCTCTGCCCCACTGCCTCTCCCCTTCAACCCTCCACCCCCTGAAACATGGAACCCCTCCAGGCCCAAAAGACAGACTAACCAGCTACAGGTAGAGGGATTTCTGTTTTGTTGTGTTGTACGTATAAACTGAGTTTAGTGTTGACTTCTATTTGATTATTTGTGATTTTGCTCTTTCAGTACCTGCTAAAAGTGGTGTTGAAAACATTATGGAAGCACAACTTTGCATGGCCCTTCCAAGCTCCTGTAGATGCCATCAAACTCAACTTGCCTGTGAGTTATTTGTTTGTGTATTTAATCTGTGTAGTCCAAAACACACATAACACTGTAACAGCCGCCCAATAAAAATTCTATGCAAATTGTCATACAGTACTGCAGGTGAACAAGCTGCCCAGCGATAGCAGCCACTGTCCTGTTTTTCTGCCTGGGTTTCTCAGAAAGCCAGTGTTCTTTTTGGACTCAATTGGTACATTGTCACAAAGTCCTTCTTTACTTAATGTGTTTTTTTACTGTGGAAAATGACCTAAGTCTGTCTTTTTTTTTTTTTTAAAGCAAAAACATGGAGTTTGGGATTTTGTTTTCTCTCAAATTACTTTTGTCCAGGCAATATACTAATCCCATAGTCTTCACCTGTTCTCCTTCTCTCTCAAGGACTACTATAAGATCATTAAGAATCCTATGGACATGGGCACAATAAAGAAACGTCTGGAGAACAACTACTACTGGAATGCCCAGGAGTGTATCCAAGACTTCAACAGAATGTTCACAAACTGCTACATCTACAACAAGGTCAGCCATAAAAGTCCTGTGACATGTGACTGAGTATTTTATCACTCAAAGAGTTAAAGCAGTGTACAAAGAGCTTCTGCTATCTTAAACGTGTATGCATTTATTTGTTTAGTCTGGGGATGATATTTGCCTGATGGCAGAAGCCTTGGAAAAGCTCTTTCTCCAGAAGATAACAGAGATGCCACAGGAAGAGATAGAGATTGCTGTGGTTACCAAAGGACGCCGTGGAGGCAGACGAGAGTCGGGTATGAGTTTAGGATGTAATGCGGCTTTGAAAATGTGTCCCCCCCCTCAGTCCCTTCAATGGACAAGGCGATATTACATTATGAGAAGTTGCCGATTGTGTTTGTGTGTGTTCTTGGTATAATCTGAATTTGATTAGTCAATTTCAGTAACAGTTAAATGCACCTAATCTGACCAGCCAAACTTGTATGTATAGTTCTTATATTGTCTGTATTGGTTCTTACCAGCCACACCTAGCACAAAGTGTTTGTTGTTAAATCAGGTTTTGATTGCATCATGCTTCTTAAGCGTTTTCTGTACCATTTGACAATGCATTCAGCATGTTCTGTCAAAAGGATTAGGTGTGTTAGGTCCTCCAATTACTTCATTTATTTCTTTCTTCCAGGTCTGATAACAAAGTCTGACTCAGGCCAAGAATCATCATCCCCTTCCACCACCCCACATAGACAAAGCTTCTCATCCCCATCGACCACCCCACAAGCCCATAGCACACCTGCCTCTCAAGGCCCTCTGCCTCTGGCTCAGCCTCAGCCTCAGCCTCTGGCTCTGGCTCTGGCTCTGCCTCTGCCTCTGCCTCAGCCTCAGCCTCAGCCTCTGCCTCAGCCTCAGCCTCAGCCTCAGCCTCAGCCTCAGCTTCAGCTTCAGCTTCAGCCTCAGCCTCCCCCACGTGTGCCTCCCACACCCTCATCCCATCTTGGACCCCCGTTCTCTCTCTCAACTCCAGATGTCCTGGCCCAGGGCATGACCTCTGTTCCCCCTCCAGCCCCAACACTGCCAGGCCTCCATCCTACCCCAGTGATGCAGACGTCCCCTGCCCTCATTAAGGTAAGGAGACTGTGAAGATTAAAGTGCCACTCTTATGATACATAAGCAGAGTGGGTGTCATTCTCTAATCTCCGATCTTCCAATAGCAAAGGAAAAGTCAGAAAAGGAAAGCAGACACCACCACACCCACAGCCAACGACCAGCTCAGTGAATCTTCTCCCATCTCTGCTGAGGCTCGGCCGCGCCGAGAGAGCAATCGCCCGTTGAAGCAACCCAAACGCGACACATCGCAGCCAGATTCTCAGCATCACTTGGTTGGCAGTTTGGAGACAGGAGGGACAATAACACCAAAACGTCAGGAGCAGTTGCGTTTCTGCGCACGTCTTGTCAAAGAGATGCTATCCAAGAAACACATAACATATGCCTGGCCTTTTTACAAACCTGTTGATGCAAAAAGTCTTGGTCTCCATGACTACCATGACATCATCAAGCATCCCATGGATCTTGGGACCATCAAGGTGATTTTATTGGGATTGGTCCACATGTAATAGCATATTCTATATGTGTCTGTTATTAAAATATATGTTTTTGTTTTGTAGTGGTACATTCCTCATAGTAGAACACCCAGTGTAATACCTGGATGTCCGGCAGATGCTTAAATAATTTTTATAAATGCACTACATATATTTCACATGTTTATTTAGTTCAGTTTCTAAACTCAAAAAATTACAAAAGCTACAATATAATATGATCAATTTGAAGATTGCAAACAAGTAATATGTAATTAAATGAGAAGTAAGGAATAACAAAATCTGACCAAGCATCCTGTGCAAACATTTTGGTACCTTATCCTTACCTCAGCAATCCACAGCTTTTATTTGGGCTTTAAAAGAAAAACACAAACAATTTGAATGAAAAATCAGGACCCACTTTGATAATGATGATTGTTTGTCTTCTTTAGAAAAAGCTGGACAGCAGAGGGTACAGAGATGCTCAAGAGTTTGCAGCAGATGTCAGGTTGATGTTCTCCAACTGTTACAAATACAATCCTCCAGACCATGATGTGGTTGCCATGGCGCGCAAATTGCAGGTATGCATTACATCTCACCTGTTAAGCAAACCACTGTAAACACATACACTGAATGACACCCCAGCAAGCATTAGAGGGAGCACATCATGTCATGTCTTTATCAATTCTTCCCAGGGGAGTGGAGGATGTTTCAGTAGCAGATTGATGTTCAGCAGCACATATGGCTGTAATGGTTAGGTGTCCACATTCTATTGGCCATATAGTGCATGTGGACAGGTACTGTTAGCTGGTTGCATTTTACACTGGGGTTCAAATTAGAAAAACACTGGACTTTATTTCTGTGTTGAACACTTGAAGTAATTGAATCCCTCCATACAATTGTAATGTACACTTTCCAGTATGTTCAATAGGCTAGTCATTGAAACATGTCATTGTGTTGGTACACATAATACTAGGCACAATTACTAAGACAAATACACTTAAAATTGAGGTATTTTGATGTTGTATAGCAGATATTGAGACATGAAGATACACGTTATTTTTGCATAGAAAAAGAAACATACAGAAGGTGTCATTTAAGCTCTTTGTTATCTACCACTGGCTTTCCTAACAGGACGTGTTTGAGATGCGTTTTGCCAAAATGCCTGATGATCCAGAGGAGCAGGCTCCTGTTCCCACCCCCTCACTGGCCCCACACCCTGCCCCGTCCACACGACAAGTCCCGCCTCCTTCTGCTGTCTCAGAAGAGGACAGCTCCAGTTCCTCTGAATCTGAGTCCTCAGCAGGAGACTCAGAACAAGAAAGAAAACAGCGATTGGCTGAGCTACAGGAACAGGTTAGAGGATGGAAAATGAAGCGGGAGGGAGGCTTATGAGATACAGGAGATGGGTGGGCTGTACAGAACAGCTTTACTGAACGTGGGTAATTACTGAACATGGACAGATCATTTTGAAGACTGTTGTTTTTTTGTCTCTTAAGACCACTGCTGTATTTGTATCATGTAGCTTAAAGCTGTCCATGAGCAGCTGGCAGCACTCTCCCAGCCACAGGCAAGCAAGCCCAAGAAGAAAGAGAGGGAGAAGAAGGAGAAAAAGAAAGAAAAGCACAAGAAGAAGATGGGAGCAGAAGAACCTGTGGAAGCCCCTCCTGCTGCAATGCTTCAGACCGCCAAGAAAAGCAAGAGCAAGGAGCCAACCATTGCAAAGAAGGAACGGAAAAAGCCAGGGTAAGCATTACTGAGCAGTAAAATCAGTGGTGTTATTGTGTTTGCATTAACTGGGGCTAATTAAATCATTTGTCAATCACAGTAAAAAAGAAGGAGTTAAAAACAGCCGCCCAGCTGTGCCACCTCAGTCTGGGCCCACCCCTCTCGTGCCCTCAGCCTCTCTTGAAGCAGAGGATGACATGGGTATGTATGGGAGAAAGATGTTGAGCATGATTTTGTGCTTGTAAGTGTTTGAGTCCATTGTCAACCTGCTGTTAATCCTTACCTCTCCAGACATATTTGGGGGCATATCCGCCGACAGATGCAAGCCAATGTCTTACGAGGAGAAGCGCCAGCTGAGCCTGGACATTAACAAGCTGCCTGGTGATAAACTGGGCCGTGTCGTGCACATAATCCAAACACGTGAGCCTTCCCTGAAGAATTCCAACCCGGATGAAATCGAGATCGACTTTGAGACGCTGAAGCCCTCCACACTGAGAGAGCTGGAAAAATATGTCTCCAGCTGCCTCAGGAAAAAGAAAAAAATGTCAGGTAGGCTGTTTGTGCTTAGCACCTCTTGCAGAGGACTTTCACTTGAGTGTTGTAATTCCAGTGATTCAGCATTACTTACACAGACCAGTTACTCCTGATTTGCAGTTTATAGAAAAAAAAAAAACAATAAAACAGTAGATCACCGCAAAGAATAATTTCCCTCTAAAGCTGTTCTGCTTTTCAGATCAATTAAATTCTCTCTGTGCATTTACCTGCAGAATTTAGTTTTAGTAGTACCTCATAAAGAATTTTACACCTAACACCTCATTAGTTTTTCAGACATCATCATTACATTTAATTCATAATTTATAACTAGGTCTGGGCACTTTATTTAATATTTTAATGTTTTTGTCATTCAGTGAAATCACAGCATAATGATATCATGTTATTATTTTACCAAAATTCAGTAACTCAGTTTTGTTTGACACATTGGAAGAGCCTGCTATTACACAAGTGAGGTATGAGCTGTCAGCACAGTTCTGAATGTTGTGGGTGTTTTTGTTGCAGTAGAGAAGCCTCAGGAAATGACAAATGTGACAAAGATGAAGACAGGATCTTCATCTTCTGGCAGCAGCGACTCCTCTGACAGCGAAGACTCTGATAATGGTACTATACACACACCACCGTGTACCAGCATGGCGTATTTAGTTAACTAGTAGCTGTAATTTATCATATTATGTTTGGTCATTTTATATTCCAGTCTGGTTCTCCTTTTGTCTCTGACTACAGGGCTGGTTCCCAAGCAGCAGAAGATCTCAATGAACAAAGACAGCAAGAGACCACAGCACCAGTCTCTCAGTAGCGGAGCTGGCCCAGTCGCTCCACATACACAGCCTCAAGTGGTCCAGTCCAAACCATCATTTGTCTCCCCTCCTCCCGTACCTGTCCCATCTCTGGACACGTCCCAGCTGTTGCCCACGGGTTTTGATCCTCTGGCACACTTCATGAACCCACATCTGACACAGTCAAACACAGAGCCCAATCCAGCCATTACTACTGCTGCTGTCCCTGTTGCTACTGGCCTCCTCAACCCAAACACACTCAGCAGCCAGACAACCACCGAGACGCACCTTTTCCTAAATCAACATCCCATCGTACCTTCACCAGGTGTGTAAAACTGTACTCTTGTGCGTTACTGCCAAATTAACCAGAACAGAGATGTCAAGGATTATAATCAAAGCAATAATTTAACAAACTTTTTTTTCTTCTGTTTTGTTTCTGCTCTTTTTCCCTGTTTGCAGCAATCCACAATGCACTCCCCCAGCAACCGTCAAGACCTAGCAACCGAGCAGCACCGCTTCCTCCCAAACCCTCACACCCTGTCCCATCCTTGCTCCCCTCGCTGCCTCCGTCTTCCTCACCCCAGCTTCAGTCCTCGCTTCCCCTCCCACTCCCCCAACCTGTCCCGCGCCCTCGTGTCCCTTCACCTACATCGCACGGCATTCTGGGTACACTCTCTGCACAGCCTCCCCAGGCGCTGCTGGAGGACGATGAAGAGCCAACGCCCAACAGTTCTGAAACTCCACCGCTCAGTCAGGCCCACACCTTCCTGCAGTCGCTTCAGCCTCGACCCACTGTGCAGACACAGCCACTTCATGTGCACACACATTCACCCACACAAAGCGCCTCTCAGCTGGTGCCCTCAATGCACACGCAGACTATGGCGACGTCCACCCCTGCCCTAACACAGAGGCACCCCTCGAGCCATGCTCACATGCAGCAGCCGTTCCCAAATATGCACACGTCAGCGCAGCAGCAGCAGAAGGGTGTGGCCTTGCAGCAGAAGATACAGCAGATGCAGCAACATCAACAACAGTCGTCACCACGAAGTAAAGCAGAGCCTTTCTCGGCAGGTGAGATGTCTCTGTGTCAGAACAGTGGTTTACAAACCGGTCGGTCTTGGTGCCATAAGACGTCCCAAAATAAAGATGATGGAGAACAAGATGATGAAAGAAAGAAAAAAAGAAAATACACAATTTTGTTGCATAAATGTTTGTTTCTGACTTTTCTCTTATTTTGGCTTTTTGTTTGTTTGATACACTGGTCTCTCTGAAGCCTCCAAAAATCTTTCAGGTAGACAAGATTTAATTGGATAACAGAAACTGAAGATGTACATGAACAGATACATTTGTTAAAATAAGTCAGTCAACACCTTATTTTATTTAGCATCAAGACATAGATAGCAGGGGCCTTTCTGTGTGGAGTTTGCATGTTCTCCCTGTGCTTGTGTGGGTTTTCTCCAGGTACTCTGGTTTCCTCCCACAGTCCAAAAACATGTATGTCAGGTTGATTGGTGACTCTAAATTGCCCATAGGAGTGAGTGTGAGTGTGTGAGGTTGTTTGTCTCTATGTGGCCCTGTGATGGACTGGGGACCTGTCCAGGGTGTACCCCTGCCTTTCACCTAAAGAGAGCTGGGATAGGCTCCAGCTCCCTATACAGAGAATGAATGGAGGACTGGAACTAAATCAGGTCTATTCCAGATTTTTCAAAAAGTGTTTTTATTTTTCTTTAATCAACAATGTATTTTGATAAGCCAAAAATTTACAGGGACAGAGCAATAACAGCTGCTGTTCTGAAAAGAGTAAACACAAATATCAGTGCTTTAATTTTTAGAGGACACTAATGATCAATGTATTCTGTGTCATATCTGTACTTGGCCATGTTGTGGTGCTAGTGAGCCTTTTACTACATATAGAAACACTACTGTAGTAAATACTTCTTCAAATTTCAACTCACTGTGCAAAATTGACCTTCAGTTCACTGCACATAACCTCACTTCAGACTCACTGCCTATTTAGCTAAATAATGCAGAATTTGAAATATTTGATCTTCTGTTTTCTAGGTTGCCTGCATGAAAGCTCCTCTCCCCTGATGATGCATTCTCCTCAGATGCCTCAGTTCCATACAGTGGGACAGCAGTCACCCTCACAGACCAAGAAACATGTGAGTGATCCACCTATGCTTTGTGGTGACTTTACCTGCATCTGCTAACCAAACAGATTACTGATAATAAACTCTTGGATTGTCTTGTGTCGATGTTTTATACTTTCTGTAGGAGCAGAGGTCCAACCTGGTGGGAATCAAAGAAGAGAAGCCTCCCCAGTCACCAGTTCTGCCTCCCTCACCCTTCAGCCCTGCCATGCGTCAGGACACACACAAACTCGACAATAAACACAGTGAGTGCAGGTGCTCTATACCTCCTCTGCAGACCACCATATCTGAAGCTGAAGAAGCTAACATACATTTAGAAGTAGGAAAAATAAATTGCCCAGAGTTTGGTGGGGGGATCTTAGAGTATATTCACAGTTTTTCTTCTGTGGTCATTACAAGGTAATATGTGTAGAAAAAATGCCACCTGCAGTCACAGAGATGTCTTCCCTTTTACTTCAGAAAAATGATATATGCTGTCTTTCAAATGCATTTATGGGCTATAAGCTCCTGTCCAGTGGTTTATGGCGATTGTGTATAATCATTTATGTGTCTGTCAGGATTAGATATGAAGCCATTAGACGGTTCTCGACCTGGTTCTCACCTCCCAGACTCCCCAGCTCCACCCTGCTCACAGCAAGATATTAAAATCAAGCAAGAACCCAAAACTCCCATCGCTCCTAAGAAGACACAGGTGTGTGTAAGTGTTTGAGCTGAGAAAAAATGTCATAAGCCATGTTAAACTGTTAAACTCAACACCCCCGTCTGATTTCTTTGGTTTCCTTTTTTCATTTAACCTGGAAATTTTCTTCCCCCACCTTCTCCTTTTTCTCTCAGGATGTGAAGTTAAAGAACATGGGTTCTTGGGCGAGCCTGGCTCAGAGGTCCCAGTCCACGCCAGCATCATCTGTTCGTTCTTCCAGTGACAGCTTCGAACAGTTCAGACGTGCTGCGAGAGAGAAGGAGGAGAGGGAGAGACAGCTGAAAGCACAGGCTGAACAGGCCAGGAGAGAGCAAGAAAAACTGCGGTAGGTGGGAGGAAGGTGGAGAAGTGATGAGAAATGTAATACTCTCGAAATATCTTTTAAGATGTTAAAAAGCTGATTTGAGAGCTTGATAAGAGTCTTTAAGTTCAGTTTAGAATCAAACCTGTTGGCTTAGAGTCAGTCTAATTTTGGCCAGTTCTCTCTCTCTCTCTCTCTCTCTCTCTCTCTCAACGTTTGACCCCATAACTAAAATCTTTTTTTGGTTTTAATTATTTCATAGCCGTGATGACGAGGACACCATGGAGCAGGCACGTCGAGCACAAGAAGATGCCCGCCGTCGCCACGAGCAGCAATCACCACTTGCTCCCACACCTCCAGCTTCGACCCCACCCACTCACTCACCACAGGCTCCACCCACACAGCCACAAGCCCCGCCCCCACCTTCCTCAGCTGCACAGAATGCTCTCGACCAGCAGAGGGAGATGGCACGCCGCCGTGAGCAGGAGAGGCGCAGGAGAGAAGCAGTACGTTCTAATCTGTAAAGGAGAAACACAGATTTTTCAGATTGTTAAATGGTCTCTAATACTTGTTGTTCTCTTCCACAGATGGCAGACACCATTGACATCAACTTCCAGAGTGAGCTCATGGCCATTTTTGAAGAGAACCTGTTTTGAGAGGAAAAAGAAGATGTTTGGTGTGAGACAAGGACCTGTAGACAAACATAAGCAAATTTAAAAAATGTTTATAAACCACAATGCTCTGATATACATGGTTGCTGCTCACACAAATGCACAGCCACACACTCACAGACTTAATAACTGTCCTTTTTTCTCAGTAGCTGAAACAGCTGGCTTGTGTCGTGTGAATAATGGGGGGGGGGGCTGGCATTGAAATAACATCCTCCAACCTCAGATACATTTTGGTGTCTGACTTGGTGTTTATGGGTGTTAGTTCTGGGTCTCCAGCGATGACACATCGAAAGTGGACGCGGGTTTTCCAAACAGTTGGCTCCCTCAAAACAGAAACAAGAGAAAGGGGCAGAAGTTTCATGGTAAAAAATGAATAATGGCAGCGATAGGAAGGTTTAATTTAAGAAATTAAGTGAAAATTAAGAAAACTTTATTCTCTAATGTGTGAGAGGAGCGAAGGGGTTTTAAAAAGAACAGGTGAACAAATTACAAACAGGTCACTTTGTTTTTTGTTTTTTTTTTTCCTATCCTACTCTTTGTCTTTTTATTGTTTTATTTTAAGTTGGATTCTAACCGGGAGGGGTGCACTGGTGTGTTGGAGTTTATCAGGTTCTGTGGTCATCCGAGAGTCAGTTGTTTTCTCAGGACAAAGTGGGCATGAAACACCCCTGAGCACATTTACACACTTTTCTAAGACATCCTTCCTCCCTTCACTTCCTGCTGTTTCTCTGCAGTCATGAATCAAAGAGGCGATGCTCAAATTCAACAAGAGAATACAAGGAGGAAGGAACAGTGGCTTTTTAAAGGCTTCAGAGGGTGTCTTTGCCTTAGAGCTCTGGCCTGTAAACTAACGATCACACCCTACAAATTATACATATTACATATAAATAAATACATGAATATATATTATATACGACGAACGTCAACAAAAAGAACATAAGAGGGATTTGGATTGCGGGGAGCAAAGCTCATCTGTGTTCATGTCTGAGCTCTGGTTTTGATTTTGTAGAATTTACTGTAAAGGAAAAAAAACTTTTTTATGATTCTATTGAGAGGATTGTTTCGCCTGTCTTATTCTCTCTCATACCTTGTTTTTTTTTTTGTTTTTTTTCTCTCAACTCTATGCCAAAACCAAACTATTGAGTGCTGAAAGTTCATTCACATTTTTTACATGTAAAATGCATCTTCTTTTCACTTTATATTAAAAGCTATGTTTTTATTCCTATTTAATTTTCCTTTATCCCCTTTTAAATCTGAACTTACGCAGCAGTTCGCTCTGTAATAGTTTGAAAAAGCGGTTCCAAAATCATTACATCTCACCACTTTACAAGGCCCGATCATTCTGTAGTTGTTCTGAATCTGCACTGTTTCATTACTTATTTCATTATTTCTACTCAACATGCACTTGTTTTTTTTTTTTTTTTCTTTTCATAAGCATCTCATCCACCACTATCCACAGCTTCTGCAATCTGTATAGTAGGTTCTTGTTTGTCATTCTTTTCGTTTTTATTTTTTAAATGTTTTCATCATTCATGGTAACAGTTTTGGGATGTCGTGTGCCATTGTGCTTTACTGGAAACGGGAGGTTTTCCTGGTTTCTGTAGGTTGGCCCTGAGGTCCTTGAGTGTTTTCAATTCTATAATCACTTTTTTTAAATGTCTCATTACGTTCTTTTTTTCCTTTTCATATTTGATTATGAGGTTATGTTGTTTTCTTTTCCCTTTGCTAATTTTCTTTGATTTTAGTTTACCCAGAACAACCTGTTGGTGTGTTGGTGAGTGAGGCATTGAGGTCAATAGATACATCTTGTTCAGATTATGGAGTACATCATCTTTTTTTTTTTTAAGAAAAGTATTAAAATAATATTTAAAAAAAAAAAAAGGTTGACCATGTTTGCTTATGCTTTTTGTCTGCTGCACTGTGAGTTGTTCATACAAGCAGATGTT
The DNA here is from genome assembly GCF_900324485.2 of Mastacembelus armatus. NCBI lineage: Eukaryota > Metazoa > Chordata > Actinopteri > Synbranchiformes > Mastacembelidae > Mastacembelus > Mastacembelus armatus. The sequence goes on from NC_046633.1 coordinate 3,140,093, forward strand.
CAAACAATGGAGGGACATCCATGTTTGGATTAAATAACAATGTAATATTCCTTTGTTCACAGAGGTTTGGCCAACTAGCATATTTTTCATTAGTGTCTTTAACAAACTAAAGGGAAATGTCACCCTTTGGTAAAATATAATTAGTGTGTATAGTTAAAATGATACAGTAAGGAAATAAAAATGTAATTAAAAGCTAAAGTTGAACTGTTTAACAATAGAAAATGTAGAAAACACTCAAACCAGCAGAGGATGTGTGAGTTGGTTTGAATGTCCTCACAGGTCCAAAGTTTCGACATCACTGCTTTGCATTTTAAGACGAGCCTTGACCCTCAAGTATCACATGTCTGGAGTCTTGGCGCGTACACTGCAAACAGTACGGTACACAAAGTTGTTTTTTCTCGATCCTAAACTGTCTCCTGTGGCCTTGAGCAGTCTGATAATGCACTCTGTACGCTATGAGCTCCGACTTTCTCTTCAACACGTCTCTATCTTATTTACCAAACAGGAAGCCTTTGCCAGCCATTGTCTTTGACTTTGAAATGAGCACCTTTGGTTTTGTATCATATTTAACTTCTGAAAATCAAATCCAGGGTGTGATTCAATTTTATTGCGTTTCAAATACAATGGAGAAGACCAGTGCAGCTAAATCAGGGAAAATGGCCACTCAATGTATCAGGAGAGAAGAACCTAAACCTAAGGCATACTGGTGCTCTACTGCACTTCCTTCTCCAGAAAAGAGAGAACATACCTAAAGTCTAGGACAGAGAAACGGAAAGATTGTTGGCAGCTACATGGAAGTGAGATTTAGAAGTGAAACAGGAAAAGAGAAGCTGTGAGCATTAGCATTAATGAATTGAGAACATGTGCCAAGTTTCAAGAGCAAATATATCAGGCATAGGGACGTCGAGAGATGAATGAGCAGCGGATAAGAAATGAGAAACATTAGTTATTGCTGCATGTGAAGAGAAACTAGAAAGCTGTGCAGTCAGGTGATCCTCTTATAGAAGCAGAGAAGCATGGCTCTTTGCATTCTTGACCTCCTCTAGTCTAACATTACAGGCGAATGGTACTTTAACTCTTTTCTGTATTAACAGTTTTATAGCTCAAATCTCTTATTATGTTTTGTCAGACTAAATACTTTTTTCTCTGCAATTCACGGGGAGAACTAGTTTTTACTCAGTTATATTTATAAGGCAGCTTCCACCTTTTTGGCTTGTGGCCCATTAAAGCAAAGCTTCAACCTTTACAAACTGGTGCATGTCCACAGTTTGTTAGCAGTTCACCAGAAAAAGATTTAAAATTATCCAATGATTTCTAAGAAAAAAGCAAAACAATAGACAAAAGTAAACTTTTGTGCAGCAGGAGTTTTTCTGCATCTCTTTTGTGAGTTTTGTGACCCTTTCTAGGGGTTCTGAGCCCAGGCTTGAATCCAGTGCTTCTGAACAATGTTTCATGCAGTACGTTTAAGAGCAACTGAAAAGTTGACATCACATCTGTCAGAGAACAATATTCTCGTTTTTCCCCAGTGAGCAGTCCATGTACAACCACAGTCTGACCTGTTGTCTTGCTCAGTGGCATGTCTGCAGCAGTAATGGAGGAAGGGGTAAGTGCTGCTTTTTCACTTTCTTACCTAAACTAAACCTTCTGAGCCAGGATTTGAGTCTGCAGGCTCACTTCTCTAACCTTGAGGCCACCACTTCCCACAAGTTACTTTTTCTCCCTAATCATTAAATATGGAGAATTGTCAGAGCTCAACCAACTCAGCAGTGCAGTGCATGATATATAGTATGTTTAGTTCAGTGGTTCCCAGCCTCTTTGACTTGCGGCCCCTGAAAATAAGCTGTGTCTGTTTCCAGCCATTCATCACAGCTTGCGTTTTGACTCTGAGCTCCTGTCCAGTATCAGTGTAATGCACTACTAATACTGTATGTTTGTGTCTCACTATTTAGCAAACAGTGTCTTACATTACATTAGCATTCACTCAGAGCTGTGTGTCCAGCACCTGACAACATTTTCAGTTCCTGCTATCATAAAAGAAGTAAAACCAGCTGAACAAATTTAAGTTTCATCCAAGTAACAGCGTTCACTACAACAAACAGACCTGAGAAGTCACATCCTGGTGTGTTTTCCTCATGAATTCATGTCTCCTACAGATGTGACCACACTGCCGTTAGGTCTGGGAACTGTAATTCCACACATAAACAGGGAACCGTGTGTGAGACACTTAGGGGGTGTAAAATGTGCAGAACCTCATCCCTGCAGATTGTACAGCACATGTATGGTTTCCTCTCAATGCTTAGATTGAGTAAGAACCGCTGCAGTCTTCCTGTAAATGGCAGTAACAGCGGTGGGGGGTGGAAATGGCTGATGAGGGGAATCACTGGGACATCAAGGCCCTCCCAAAATCGATCCCAGATGACAGTAAACAACTCCATATGGGATTTATGCACACGCAAACACTCAGAGTCACCATTCGGGCTTGAACACATTGCACAAGATCCCAAATAATTCTGACAAAAACACACTTGCTGACACATTCTGCTGCTCACACGCAACATGCTCTGGATCTTGCTGTTTTACAGCACACATGGCTCCTTGTGGGAAGCAACTTGGCGGGTCATTCACTTGCTGACCGGGTGTCTGCTCTCTGTCTCTGCTGGTTCATCACGCAGCTTCAAAATGGGCACGCCCTTCTGGATAAATGACTCCAAAGCACTTCTGCTTTTCCTCCGTTATTGTCTTGGGATCCACACAACGTTTCCTTTCCCTCTTTTCTGTCCTTCCTGCTCTAAAATAGAACTTCCTTTTATCTGTTCTGACTTTTTTTGGCTCTTTTAAAAGAACCTTTTGGCCTTGTGTGTGTGTTTTTTTTTTTTCAGTTACTTTATGAACCTCTTAAATAGCACAAGGGACAAATAAATAAATGAAACCTTACTGATTAATATAATAGTCGCAGGAAAAATGGAAGCAGTTATAACTATTTCACAGTTGCGGTATATGCAGCACCTGTTCTGGAGTTTTCTATTATACCAGGGCTTCTTTCCCAGTAACAAAGAGAGCAACAAAAAGCTCCAGGGCTGCTATTGAATAGGTCTTGTGGTGCAATAAAAGTACATACATATACATTTACAACATATAATTTACAAAAAGACAACACAAATGAAACAGTGCATGATCAGAGCTACACGTTTGTTCATGGTGGAGCAGAGGAGGCTGAATAAAACTGGATGGTTTGCGATAATAAACACTAGAGTCTCTTCCATTTTGGACTGTGACAGAAACTCATCCACATCTACATCCACAGATTGTGCCTTTTGCATTGAAATGAACATGCAATTTGAAATTCGGCTATGACTGGGCCTTATCTGTTCAAAACCATAAAGTTAGCCACTGATGCTTGAAAATCATGCAGGTTATTGCCACATGTGTTCCCAATCAACTCTGGATGGCCTTTATTGATCTTGCTGCTCTCTGCTCCCTTGTCTCTGTTCAGTTTTCACTTGTACAAAGAAAACTGACGTAACTTAAAACTGATGGTGCAACAGTAAGTTTTCACCCCCAGAGCACTGCTCTGCTCTGCTGCTGGCCCTGACCTGGTCAACACGAAGTGTGTGTCTGGTCATGTGCAGTGTCAAACAGGTGTCGAAGGCATGGAGGGCACTTGAGCATCCTTGTTACCATGGCAACGGTGTACAGTGTACACACGCCATTGAGCAGCCGTCTGGGACTGAGAGGAAATAAGAGAACAGAGAGGCCTGATACGACCAACTGGAAACTATTACTGGCTGTGCTCTGTGACACGCAACCATAATAAGGTGAGCAGACTGTACAAACACAGCTCTCATGAATTAGCTGCCACTCATTTGGCCGTTCGTGTGAAGAGGAAACAGTATCCACTTTTTCCTCACCCTGCCTCGTTCATTCTTGCTCCATCTCCATGGGCTGTGCAATCTTCCTGTTATTCCCTCCTTAGCCCCCCCCCCCTGTTTTCTTTATAGCCGTTTGCACTTCTGATAAGCTCTTGGACTCCCATAATAAACCTTATTGGAGCAATCTGAAATGCAAACAGCTCGTTCCAAGCTACAGGTTCACCGGCCTCAGTCCTCTACGAAACAATGGAAGAAAAACAAAGATAGCCACATTACTTTTAGTTTTGATTCTGACATGTGTCCTTTTCTCTGTTTGCTGTAAAAACAGCTGTGCTGGATTCTGCTTTCTCACTGAGGTGGTGAACTGGGCCGCCTGCACGCCTTGTTCCCTCAGCCTGTGAATAAAAGATGAGTGTGAAAGCCCATTGTTGCTGGAGGTTGTTTCTGTGGTGGTCATTGTCTGTCATCGGTTGTAATGACAGGAAGAACATGAACAGATGCCAGATGAACAGAAAGTTGTGGCGTCTGTATTCTGCAGTAGAAATATGATTCTCTGAAGAACCAGGTATGTTGATGTGGTTTTACCTGATGGCAAACTAAAGGACCCAGCACCCAAATTAAAAGCCAAACATTCAGCTACTAGGTGCAGACGGGCAATGTTGGCATTAGGATGGCGTGCACGACACATGCACGCAGCTTATTTATAGAAAGCAGGAAACTGAATGACATTAAACCATGAAATGGGTGAGTTAAAGGTGCAATGTGTAAAATGTGAATGGTTTAATGACATCTATAGGTGAGACTGCAGAATGCAACTTCCTGATCTGCCCTCACGCCCTGACCCATGTTTACAGGCTCGAGGGAGGACACGGTAAAACAAAACACTGTTCTCTTCTAAAGCCAGTGTCAGATTTGTCTGGTGTGGGCCACAAGAAATACAAGGTTGGTGTTTTCCATTGACGACTATGAAGAATTGATTTTTATACGTTTTTTTTTATTACAGTTCTATATTATACTATAATACACTGCATTGTTGTCTAAAAGAAAACTGTCCTGCTCTTTGCCATCCTCCTTCCAATATCAAAATCATATATATGATTTTGATAAAAAATTACTGACTAATGTGCTGGCCAGGAGATTAAACTGGAGGGGCGTGAATGGAAAGACTTCCCTGGCCAGTCTGCACTTGAGGGAGGTCATAATCGGTAAGTAAATTTGTGCATAAAACATAATTCCAATATTAGAAGATATGATTAAATAATGTTTAACAGCACATAAAGGCTATGTATTAATGTATCCATTCCATTTCCCATATCCATCTAGCTGCAGTTCGACAAAACCCATTGGCTGGGGTGGCTGCGGAATCAGAACTGGAGGCAGTCATGAAACGCTGGCTTCAGCTTGCAGCAGATCGAGAGGGAGGGAGAAAGAGAAGGCTCCTTGCCAAAGAAAACATGGCATAGGCAGGTGCTCTTCAACAGAAAAAGGGGAAAACAGCACAGCACCTACACTCAGTCTAGTGACTCGTGTCAAATATGTTAGTTGTAAAGTTGTAAAAATTTAATAAACAATAAATAAATAAACAATAACATATTTTGTATTAGTATTTGTCTGGTTTATTTGTTGCATATAAGATTTGTGTTGTACTGTAAGTACTTTAGTAGAATTTCGAATTTCACTTTAAAACCTAAATATAATTGTGTTTCTTTTATTTGGATGTTTGACACTTTCTGTGCCACCTGTTGCTCAGGAATGAAGTAGACAATCAGTCAACATTAGAGCCTTTTTACAGTGCTTGGACCAGTACTGGCCCGGGGACCCAGCCGATTCTCAGCCAACACTCAGTTTATAGTGTGTGGGCCATTACTGGGCCAGTAGGAAGGGTAAGAGTCATCTTACAGTGTGTGGGCCAGTACTGGGCCAGTACGATCAGTGAGAGTCATCTTGCAGTGTGTGGGCCAGTACTGGGTCAGAGCAGATTTATTGTGTCCTTTTTCAGAAAGTGGGCCAGTGTTGGGCCGGGGACCCAGCCAGATGTGGGCCAACACTGATGCAAGGGTGTGGCCCAACGTTGGGCCAGACAAATTTTGCTATGTGGGTATAAAGCCGCCTGATTTTGATCCTGTCCATGTCTCCTTAGCTCCACGGTGATTGGCTGCCCGCGTCCGCGTCATCCAACAGGGGGCAGCTCGGGCGGACACGGAGCTCACAGGTTGGCAGAAGCAGCACAGCTCGGAGCTCAGAGCAGCTCCTTTGTGACGGAGCAGCAGCAGCAGCGGCGGCGGAGGTGGAGGAGGATTGTGCCGCACCCTTTCTGGTCCTGTCGGCTCCAAACGACGCGGGACGCTGCGCGCAGGTAACAACTACCGGAAGCGACTGCCAGGTCTAAACAGGTGACGGAGACTATGAACTAACATTTGAGTTTCTGTGACGAAAGGACAAAGCTGGAACTGACCCTCGACAGAAACAGAAAAAAACCTTTCCATTGTTACTTTTTGGCCGCCTGTTGCGTCTTCACCTTGCGCCGGGAGAGACTCGGGCACGACGCGAACTCTGATACTTGATAAACGAGTTCGTAGGCACCAGGAAAGGTGAGTGTAATTGTTTCTCTGTGTGTTGTCGCCTGGTTTCATTCTCTTTGTGTATAGTGCAGCATGTCGTGGGCTGTATTTCTGCGTGTGCGTGGTTCCTCTGTCCGGAGGTCGGAGCGTGCAAAGGCATCTGCACAGGGTGCAGGGGGGAGAGGGGGTCCATTACAGTCCATTACAGCCCGAACATCCTCCATGTAACCAGGACCTTAGGACCTTTCTGAAAAGCAGCGTTATCTCTGCAGCTCCAGATGAAACGTGCTGTGGCTTTTCTTTCTCAGAGCCTGGTTCCTTTCTGCAGTAAAAGGCGCACAGGAGCGATTTGCACAAGAAAACAGCAGCACAAGATCTAGTAGTTGACATTTTACAGAGCAGCTGTGAGCAGCATGTACTGTATAACACAACCCAGTACAGCAGCCCTGCAATAAGCAGCTACTGTCATTGTCAAGGTCAGTTAGAGTTTTGTTGACACTAGTGGAGAACAGGGGCAGAATCTCTCTGATACTTTCATTAGTTTCACTGCAACAAACGGAAACTCACACCTGCACAGCTGAAAGCAACACCTTACTGTGAATTTACTCTTTGGCATTTTTCATTTTCTTTGCAACCACAAACCAGTTCGTGACAATTTGTTTAAGTCATGAACTGATTATATCTCTTACATAATCTGATACCATCCAGTACTACACCAGTACCCGGGTGGATATTAAATCTGTACTGTGTTGGTACAGATTCAGCAGTGAAAACTTTGACTGTTGAATGAAGAATGTTTTTTTCCTTTAGCAAACATCATTACAGTCTCATCATCGGTCCAAATGAAACCATTCAGTGTTATGAAATGAAATGAAGCAGTAAATCTCTTCAAGAGAAGAATGTTTGGGAGTTTTTTTACCTGATAAACCAGTTGAGTGAAGATCAGATTATTGGGATCGTTGTTGATGAGACTGTCTGTTGCTTGGCTAATGTGTATGGGCAAGATCTGGGACAGCTGAGTTACAGTTGATTGTGCAAGTGAAGAAAGGTCATAAAGGGAACAGATAGTTAGATAGCGTCTTGGGCTGGGACTTGTTTCCTTATAGGTGAATCATCAGCTTTGCCTACAGATTGAAGTTTCTGTTTGATGACATTTGGCTCTTCTCTTCATGTGGGAGAATAAAGTATTTCTGATGCATATAAAAAAAAAAAAACACATGAACAAGTTTTCTGTACTTCAAAAAAAAAAAAGAAAAGCTTCTTGTGCAGTTTACAGATTTGGTTGCAGACGGTGTCATGATCCTGTTTGATTAGCGAAAAAGTGTCTGTGCATGAATCTGTGTGATTAAATGGTTTAAGTTAATCAGTTACAGTTGATATCCAGTGTTCCCATAATTCATAGCTGGAAGGACACGCTAGAGGAGGTAGTAAATTAAAACAAATAGACTCAGAGACCGGGCACCCTGAGGAGATCAGCAGAATGTCCATGTTTACCTGGAATTTAAGGTCACAAACATAATCGATCATCTCTGATGCACTTTCACCACTTCAGTATTGGATTTAGGCTGTGGTGTGTGTGTGTGTGTGTGTGTGTGTGTGTTGTGTAAATCTTTCTGTCCCAAAGCAGTGCTCGTTGAAGTTGATGTGCTGGGACTGTTTCAGAGAAGGAGAGAGGGGAGGAGGGAGAAGAGACTCGGGTGTGGCTGCTCTGGTAAAGACCGGTTTGACTCAAACTGGTGTTTTACTGACTCAGCCCACTCCATTGACTCACAAACACTGATACATGAAGCATGGAAACACTCGGTCGTGTAAATGCAGTCCCCAAGGGCCACACAGGGTGGAAGGACCACAGTGGACTTGGTTTCTGGAACAAATCTTTTTGCCTTTGTGAAGGGATATTCCACTGTGAGGTCAATTTTAGGAATATATCCACAAATTGAATGAGCCAATCTGAAAAGCTGGACTCACTTATCAGTTTATTTGGCACACCCAGCTAAAACTACTGCATTGTCTTGTGATAAAGATGAAGGTGATAATGTTCAGGTTTTGTTGGTGTTTTAGAAAGTGATGCCTCAGGCTTATTATCTTTTTGGAGGCTGTGCTGCATTATTCAGAGAGGGGTGTCTCTAATTTACCCTGAACTCACTGATATGTTGATAGAGGCCCAACACGTTATCTCTGTTATCATTTGTTAGCTATGACACAAATGTTCCAAAGGTTCAACCAGTCACGTTATGAGAAATGATTCCTGTTTTAGGCCTCGCACTTTTTTCTGTTTGACAGCGATTACAGTAATGTGTGTTTTAGTGGAGGAGACACCACCTGACAACTGTCTTACTGACCACAGTCACAAACGCTGTGTGTGGATTTGACTGGAAACGAAGGAGAAATCCACCATGTGGATGTAAGCTGCTGGTTTTCTAACCACATTGATGACTGACCTACTATAGAAGAGGAAAAATAACAAACTAATATCCAGTTAGGATTTTGAGTTGTCTCCCCTTGATCTAAACTTCTGCACTTAATCCAACATTTCCCTGAAGTCTGGATTAACAGGCTCAGAGTTTTCACTGAAGCTGCTTGCTGGAATACCCCCTGCACAAAGAGTGGAATTTACTGGCATGGTAAATAACAAGAATCAAGCAAAAAAAGTAGAAAATCCAACTCTCCTGAAGTTGTCTCTGCATCTGACCTGTCCTCTTAACTGTTCCCGTACCAGAGCATTGTCCGTCTTTCTCTGGCAGACAGTGAATTCTGTGCTTTTTCCCCTGAAAGTTGGGATGTATGTCGTTTAATTAACGTCTCTTATCTTTAAAAGTTTCATGTTTAAGAGGTACTAAAGCTGGAGCTAAGCTAACTGACTGCAGTTCCATATTTTCCATACACTAGTCTTCTTTTCTGACTCTTTGACCGGAGAACAATAAGTGTGTTGCCCAAATGTCAAACTCCTTTGAGCAGCAGTACCATTAAAGTTTTCTGTCTAACAGTCTGAATGTGCAGTAGCTCGGGTTTGGTCTGGACCAAATATTTAGTCGTTTGGCTGCTAAATGCTCCACTATGTTCACCAGGTAGTCAGTAGCTGCGGTGGGTTTTTGGATGCGTCTGTAGTGTCTAGTGTTTGTAATAGAGACAGTTTCTGTGGAATCCTGTGCTGCTAAGTTGGTATCGGTGGTTGTACATCCTGTGATTGCAGCTGCAAATTTCTGAAACCTGTGACCACATAATCTTTGTCTGGTCGAGTTTCTGAGAATGTTTTGCAAGCTGAAACTGGAACTAATAATTGTGAAAATATGAGAGCTAAGATCTTTTTATGTTGCACCCAACCAACTCAGAAGCATTTAAAAGATAACTTCCATTTTGATCTGTGCTGTCTATCTATGCTCTAAGGTTGTGTAGTTAGAAGTTTGTTTCACTGCTGTGAACCAGAGCTCTGTTGTTTTGTGACCTTTGGTTACAGACGTTTCAGATCCTAATCCAGTGCTTCGCTGCTTGATTGTTTGCAAATTACGCTGTTGCAGATGATCAGTGGCTGTGGTGTCACAATTAAATCCAGAGTTGTTTGATTCAAAATCTAGTGCAACACATATTCATAGTAAAGGAAGTGAAGCTGAAGGGAATATGATGAAATATGAGCTGACGTTTCTCAGTAATGGTACATGTGAGGTTTAGGAATACGCTGATGATATCTATGGATTGGTATCAGTGCAGGTACTGAGCATAATGAACAGGAGAGGTTTTCATTCAGTCTTTTTTAAGAGTAGCTCTTTCCTGATCAGCCTGACACATGTGAGTGCTGCACGCAGAAAAGTAGGTGCATGTGTTCAGACGTTAGACACTCATGGTGTGTTTCCCTTCAGGTTATATCTTGCAGCATGAAAGACTGAAAAGCTGAGGCATAATTTTAATGAATGTCTGCTGGAAAGTGAAGTGTTTGCCTGTTACCTCCTAGACCTTTTGTTGTAAACACAAGGTGCTAATTGTTCCCATGTAACTGAAAGATACAAAGAGTTTGAGAGGACGTGTAAAACCCTGAGAAGAGTTCACATTTATGTCTGTGCACATGACCTTGATCTCTAACACCACACACTGTGTGTGTGTTGGTGACGGGGGCAGGTGTTCAAGAGGAATGGAAAAAAAACCCTTTCAGTACAAAGCGCACGTCTCTTTTCATATGCATATCACAATCACCAGGGTAAGAACGTGAGTACGCTGTTCATTCACACACCACAAACATTTTATTACTATTTTCATGTTCCCCCAAGACGACTTCTTGCTGTTTTGCCTTTCCCAGTGTACAGAGCTGTTTAACATTATTACATTAGTCAAACCCTTTTCTTGCAGTTATATGTCATCGATCGTTTCATTTTCAAGCCTCTGAGCTTTAAACTCTCCACATTCGGCTCATTTGATTTAATGTTTCACTTCACACACCCTTGGCAGGAGAGTGGGTCACTGATGATGTTCCCTCCCTCTGTGCGTGTGTGTGTGTGTGTGTTGTGCATGTTTGGATTGAGATTGAGTTACATAGCTGGATTGTGTAATTGCAAGGTGTGTCTCTGCTGTAGGGAGCTGTGCTGGTATTTCCATTGTTGAAAGAGTTGAACATGGAGTCAACGGACACAGAAAAATGGACAATATGCAAAGGAGGGTTGTTCACTCAAAAACGCACCATACAGTCTGGAGTCGTGTTTATCGTAAATAGAGGATTAAAGCTCATTGTTGTTGGCCCATTTCAAATGTGTTTCTTGAAGGCTGAGATCTGCTGTTTTAATTAGAGCTCTGCCATATGGGAGCTTGACCTTGGATTTATGGAAGTCATGTCTGTTGGTTGTGTTTACTGATGGAAACTATTGATGTATTTGTTCACAGATTGAAGACAGGTGTCCAGTGTTCCAGACAGCTGTACTGTGAAGGCCCCGGATCCCTCCAGTCCTCACCTGTTCAGCTGATGGCGTGCTGACCTCAAACCCACCGTCGAGGGCTGCTTTAACTGACGTCCTACTCCTTTCCTTCTCCTTCCTGTCTGCAGCGCAGCTCACCTTTTGGTCCTATTTCTGATTCTCGACACCTGCCAGATATCTCAACATGGCTACAATGAAGGACAACAATAGCAAATGCTACTATAGTGAAAGTGTCAAATTTTTCTATCACGAGAGTGGCAAGAACATCAGTGAGGAGTGGAGGAGTCGTGACTATGTGATCGTCACCCTGGGCCTGTTGGTCTGCGTCATCGTCATGCTTTCCAACGTTTTGGTCATAGGGGCTATTTTGAGAAACCGGCGCTTTCACTTTCCTATTTACTACCTGTTGGGTAATCTGGCTTTGGCAGACTTCTTTGCAGGTACAGTTTTTACTTTGGTAGTTCAGAACCAACACAATAAACATGTGTCTTTGTTTCAGTGCTGTGTTTTCTAAATGAACCATAGCAGTTTCATCTTTTAGCAGACCAATGAAAAACATTAACAGGCTGTGTCACATATTGCCACATCACTGATTCACTCACTGGGTGCTACATGCAGGGTTGACAGAAGCAGTAGTCAGTGTACAGTAGCTCTCTGGATGATGGTTGTGATGCTGTAAATGTCAGTGTATCAATGCAGGTAAATCTGCAATGAGGAATATCAAGATTCTGCTGGTGTGTAGGCTTTAGTGGTGGTGGTTGTGGGTGCTGCCATCACATACCGTAGTGTCACTTGACCCCACTGTTTGTGTTTCTGTATCTGTGGATGTGGTTATTAGCTATAAAAATAGCTAACAGTGGTATAAAATACTCTGTGACTGTTTTCAGTTTGTCTGTAATAGCTTTCTTCTCGACAGGTGTCTCCTACTTCCACCTGATGTTTCATACTGGTCCGTGGACCATTAAGCTCTCTGTGCTGCAGTGGTTTGTGCGGCAGGGGCTGGTCGACACCAGCCTGACTGCCTCAGTGCTTAACCTCCTGGCTGTGGCCGTGGAGCGTCACCAGACCATCTTCAACATGCAGCTGCACAGTACGATGAGCACCCGGCGTGTTTTCATCATCATTCTGTTCATCTGGTTGGTGGCGATAGTCATGGGCCTGGTCCCCACCATGGGCTGGAATTGCCTATGTGACCTGCAAGGCTGCTCCACCATGGCACCTATGTACAGCCGCAGCTACCTGGTGTTCTGGGCCGTTCTCAACCTGCTGACCTTCTCCATTATGGTCGCTGTCTACACCAGGATCTTTCTCTATGTGCGGCACAAGAGCAAGCAGATGTCACAGCACACCAGCCAGATGAGACACAGAGAGACTGTGTTCAACCTGATGAAGACTGTCTCCATGATCCTGGGTGAGGAAACGCACATATCTACATATACACATCACAGGCTGGGCATTAAACAGAGAAATCTTTTTAGATCAGCTCATTTCTGCTTTTAAAAGTCAGGTCGTACTTTCATCCATTGTGTGTTTTCATTCATAACAGGGGAGGTTGAGTTCCAGTGTGAAATTCAATGAACCATCTAAAGTTGCTTCAGACGTACTTTTAAGGTTTTTTTTTCCCGTCTTGGTCACTAACTGACACTGGTCTCTGTGTCTCAGTCTCAGCAGTGTGACCCACTTAAAACCCACAAGAGAGGAACACACAAAACACTGAAACCTCTTTGGTTTGGCTTTTAGGGTCTTTAACGGTACAAACCCCATACCACATGTACATGTACCCATGTAGGGCTTTGTACAAGAGATGCAGGCAGGTTTCAGGGAAATGCTCACTTCTCTACAGAATAAAATGAGAAACATCGCAGCCTGTTAAACCTATGACTGCACTCTCACACTGACGGGCATGCTCCTCTTTCAGCTTGTCTGTACTCGTTAAACCAGACTTCACCCCCCCCACACATTCACTCCTTCTCCCGCCGATTTCGTTTGTTTTCTGTCTAAACTGGCTGTGCTCCACCTTCACTCCTCTGCCCTCTTTTCCCAGCATCCTGTGCTTTTTCACTTGCATTTTCAACTTTTGATTAAATTCCTCAAAGTTTCAGAAATCATACACAACTTTCTTCCGTCGCTCAGCAGCCAGGATTCAGCACCTCTGGCATGTGAGGAGGGCAAGTAAAACCCCTGAGCATGCCCTGACACAGCTGCATAGTTGAGTTACTGTGACCAAACATCTCTTCTCCTGCACATATGACACCACGTTTGGCTTTTCTTACGTCTACAGCTTGTTATTTGGCCACTTTATTTATAAATGTGTATTTGAGGTGAAATGTGTATTTCAGCATGTGGCTGACATGTTGTGGTCCGATGCTGAGGAATGCACTACGTTACCATATCATTTTCACATTTCCTGTCTGTAGCTTGTATACGGGCATACATTAATGCTGAACATGCTTCAAATGTTGAGTTCCTGAACTGTATAATTCAATATTATGATAATGAAATCTGATCACAGACTAAACCCAGTGCACATGCTGACATGTTATGGACTTTGTGTGTGTGTGTGTGTGTTGTCTACAGAGGAATTTACAGTACATTCCCTTTCTCCCTGTGCTCCCCCCTACTTCTTCACATTCTTCACAGCTCTGTTCATTTTCTTTCCTCAGTTACTCCTTTTTTTTTAATCTGTGATTTTTCTTGATGATTTTTGATGTTAGTACAAGTCTTCAAATGACCTCATGTACCCTCTCCCTCCTCATCCTGCCCCTACAGGCTGTTTTGTGCTCTGCTGGACGCCTGGCCTGGTCTTGTTGCTACTTGACGGTGTGGGCTGTGAAAAGTGTGAGGTTCTGAAGTACGAGAAGTACTTCCTGGTACTGGCCGAGTGCAACTCCTTCTTCAACCCGATCATCTACTCCTTCAGAGACAATGACATGAGGAGGACCTTCGAGGAGCTCCTGTGCTACTTGTGCCGACGGGGCAAAAACAACCAGGACAACTCTGGAGTTCACTTTAACACCCTGGAGCACGAGGTACTGTCCGAAAGCAACGGAGGCGACGTCCGCAGTCACAAACAAAACAACTGCTCGCACTAAGGACGTTTGATAACAAATAGCTGTAGACATAAAATGATGATTTGCTCTTCGCCTCACACAGTATGACCATGACAATGCCCACTCAAACTGCTTGATGCAATGACAAATTGACAACCTGCCCGACATGACCGTGTTCCAGTTAGTTAGTTCTGGTTTCATTTCTAACTCCAAACGCTCCAAAAATCATCGAACATAAACAATTTAGAATCAGATTTTAAAATCAAACGTAAAAACATTAATGTGCAAACCAGATTAAAACAAACTGCCACAAAACCTCTCAGTACCTGAACAAATGATATTTTCACAATGCCGGTGTTTCAGATGAAACTGTGTAAACAGTGTGTGCATGGTCGCTCATAGTCACACAGCTCTTTTCTGCTTGATAGTGTTTTTCCGTTCATTTTTAGCTGCTCGCTTTGTGAATTTACTGTTGTGGTTTTTTTCTGCTGTGGTTCTTTCTCACCACTCTCACAGCCTTGTTTCTTGCCCATAGCATGCAGCTGTGTGCTATCTGCTGAGCATCAAACGGCAAACGGGTGTAGTTAAAGAAGAGTGGGTGAACATTTAGCAGCCGAGAGCCAGATATGTTTTATACGAGCTAGTGGGGACTCAGCTAAAAGGGAGTAAGATCTCCACAAACATGACTCAAAATGAATGATGACATTGCTCCTAACTGCTGGTTTGCCATATCAATAAGTAGCTGTTATGTCAGTGTTGCTTTCCCGGTTTTTTTTCTTTTTTTGCTGTGACAAAGAAAGAAGAGTTATGTAGGTTTAAAGAGTGCAAAGTTACTTCTGTTTTCTCCCTTTAAGCTGAGCTGAAGTTGATGTGGTCACTGGAGTTCTTCAGTATTCTGTTTTGCAGTCGTCATCATCTTTTTGCTACAGCAAACATGGTGACGAAATAAACTCTAGTAAAAATCAGTTGAATGTCCACAACAGTTTTTCTGAAACTCTTAAAAGAAATACATTTCAGATAGCGTTGTATTTGATGGGTATTTCCATAATCTATACAGTCAGATCAACCGATTGCAGCCCTGACAGGATATTAGATGCAAATGCGATTTATTATATGAAAGGGTCTAAAGTCTCTAAAGCTAGTAAAGTTAACCCTTCATGTTTCCTTTTTATTGAAAACATAATTTTTCTTCTGCTTTTAAAAGAAAAAGAAGCTCTGAGAACCCTGTGAAATATAAACTATATATAATATAAACTCTACAGTCCTGTGGTTTTGCTGGCTCGACTGGTGCAAGAGAATAATGTTGCAGTGCCTGCAGTCAGCTGGTGCTTATCTGACCTATTTGACAGCACAGCCTGCAGTATGAATGTGGCTTGTTGAGCGGCTTCTAGCCTAAAAAGTGTACAATAGACCTCACTGTGCGTTGCAGAAAGCCACATACTGTATGTGAACTAGTGATAAAACAAAGCAGAACATATGCATGACAGTGTTATAAGTCTGTGACAGAAACTTGCACAGGAGAAACCACTAAGAGCACTGACTCCTGTGACTGGTGAAAGTAGATTTATTGCTGTTCTGTGACCAATGACATGAATATGTAATCAAATACAGCGTAGATTAATGGCAGACTTCTTATCCATGCACTTCCTCCTTTCGGTTCCTGTCTCACTGTAGTATTTAGACAAGTGGAAAGACTGTGGTGTAGAACAAAACACTGGAACAGACTGCTGTTTCACTTCTAGTCTTTAAGTTGGTGTTCAGTCAGATTCTGCAGCTGCACACTTGTCACCCTTTGGTGGCATTTGCTGTTTTCAGTGAAAAATAAGGAGTTTCTATCAGCAGTCTGTTGAAATGACAATATTGAGACTAACCAATTCTAATATCTCTGCATTGTTCTCCTTTATGCTGAACACAGAAACAATAGAGCTAAAACTGTTTCTTATTGATTCGTGTGTGTGCTGTTTTTTCCTGCTGGACTTTGACTATAGATACATGCAGCTCACCACCGTTTTTTGTCTTTGGTTTAACATGGTGTCGTCTTCCTTTTCCTTCCTGTGTGCCATGTGTTTCACGGCTCGGAGCACAGGGTGCGATAGGGAAATATTTCTGCACAGAAGTTTTAGTCTGTCAGGAAATGATCAAGCACAAACAAATCACATCTTTAATCAGTAAATTTGTTTTTGTTATTATTCACATACGGACAAAATCATAACCTCTCCTACTGACTTTTTTCTCATGCAAATAATTATGGCCTAAGATCAAACTGTATCCCATCATGCACGCACAAATAATTCCATACATATGAAAATCTATCTGGCCAGGAAGTCAAATGTGGAAAGCTTGAGCAAGACATTAATGGGAGTGGCCTTGATCAAACGTAGAGTCCGTGAACCAGGGCCCTAATGGTCACACTGCCTCATACTATGAACCGGTTCGTTTTTGGAATGGCCCAAATGCCAGGAATCACCCCGCTGCCATGCATATTTACAGTATAGTGAACGCCAATATAACACTTGTGTTCTGTGCTGTTGGCTAATGTTTGCGTGTTGTACAATCTTAAACCGGTCCAGATGTGTGTTGTTGGTTAGAGTGGGTCATGCTTCTTGCCACATTTCCTCTGACTTGTTACTGTGGCATGTGTGAATGTTGGAGGATCATTCATCCACACACACGCACACACGCATGCAACCTGTTACTGCTACTAGCAGGAAGTGCAGTCGTGTATGTGTGTGTGCGTGTGCACTGGCCTTTCTGAGTGTGTACACTGAGGCCACAGAAACATTTAACATATTTTCTGTTAGTGACATTAAGCTCGGAAAATAAGTCGATAGTAAAATATGTAGTGACTCAATTAACATAGTGTTAAATTTTTTATGGATAATCACAAATCAATAACTGTAAGTACTTTTAAAGGGAATTCAATTCTAAGAAGCTATTAAGGTCATAATTATATTCCACGTATGTTGTGTCTTCAGATTTCAGATAAAGCGTCATGTTGCTAGTTATTTTCATATTATAGGCTAACTGTTGGTATTATTTTGACAGTTCAGAAACATTTTTATATTATTTTGGGTTTATTTTTGTACAGACATTGTTATAAGTAATATGAATAAATGCATTAATATGTCTACATCTCATGTGTTTGGTCCTGTCTGTCTGCTGGCCACTTTGTCTGCTCTTCAATGTGATTGTTTCTTGGTGATAACCGGGGAGGTTTACCTTTGGAATCATATCAGATTGTGTGGAAACACTGGCTCGGGGATAAACATGTTTTCATATCTCATGCTTTTTAGTTTGGCTCATTTTACTAGTTTGGACATGACTAACACAATTTTTCCTTCTTTCCTTTTCACTTCCTGTTACTTTCTGCTGCACCTAATCCATGTTCTTTATTATTTTCCCCACCTCTTGAATCTTTACCTGATTTCAACCCTTGCCTCATACTCTTATCTGTTTCTCCACCTCTGTCTGTAGAACTATAAGTCTCGTACTGCTGTGCCGATAGAGGGGAGCAACGGGGCACCTCTCATCCGTGGGGGCTCAGAAGACATGCCTGCTTCTTAAGAAAACTGGAACTGACTTGAAAGACAACAATAAACTTTTAACACAGATGGACAACTTGCATGTCTGTACACACTTGACAGTGACATGTACCATCTGTGTCTGCCTACGTAAACAAGCTTAAAGACATGTTTCTCCTCACCCGACAGACTGCTGTGACAGGGTCGAAACTGTTTATTCTTTGTACCTCTGCTCCCAGTGGACGAGTTTATTCTCTTTTTCTGATACAGCCAAGTTCAATATGGAGCAACGAAGAATTAGCAAGCGTCTAGTATCGGTTGGCCAACGGGATCATGGACATGTCTGCTAATTTAATTGCACGCCCTCACTGATCTTCTGCAAACATGAAGAGGCAAACTCCCCATTGCGGGGCCATGTATACATTATGAGAGAGTTCTTTTCCTGCTTGGACATAAATTACCGGCCAGTTCTTTTTTTTACCAACACAGCTGGTGGAAGAAGAGCCAGTACCACAGAAAAGTGGTACTGGCTTGTTAGTGTTAGTGACACTAACAGCCATTAAACAACTGGAACATTCTTGGAAGAAATGACTAAAAGTTTGTGGACTGTTGCAGAAATATGTCCACTGAAGTGCAATGAATAACAGATGGATTTAGAGACATTTGCATGATAGAGTCGTGTGCACATGTGTGTGTGTGCTAAAACTAATACAGTGTAAATAAAAACAGTCCTGTAATAAATCCTGCCTTCATGAAGGTTGAAATTATATATTGCAGGAGCCTTGGTATTAGACTGCCTTAGTTTTAGTTAGATGCACCTGGGTTTGTTTGAACCTAAGACATGAGCTGTGGTCACTGAATGTCTTAAAGGAAACCCAGTGCCACTTCAGACTGGACTTATAATTATATAGTTATAAAATGTGAGTAATGGGCTAAATATTAGTAAGTTACCAGTGCTTTGTCATTCAGTTGCCATCTGGCAAGAAAAGTGTAACTTCCTCAGTGATTTACCAAGCTGTAGTTAATGTAGGACTGCTCCTTTGTGTTTGGACCCAAATCTTTTCTTTAGAGCTGAGTATTTATCGCTGCTGCTCACTCAGAAGTGTGACCTAGTCTGCTATATACAACAACTTTTAATGTCACTGGTGGTGTGGATGTTATTTGCCTTTATTGATAGACCATTTGACTCTTTAATTAAAACCCTTGTTACACATGTAATTGCAAATGTGACAGTTATAGTATGTATAGACAGTAATTTTACACTTTGACCTTTTAAACACAATATAACTGTCGAGCAAAATGAAAGAACTAACCAAAAAAAAAGATGTATGATGCTAAAAAAGCATAAACTCTGACTAAAGGTACTGTTGCCAACCTGTCCACCCTACAGCTACTGTAATTAATGGCTTATTTCTGGTCTGAAAGCAACAATCAATGATTTAATGTTAATAAAGTAACAAAGTGGGACCCAAAGTCTCTTTTTGGTTTATGGTAATGGTTGGATCATTCCAAACCTTTAGCTGTATGATATTTACCCTTTTTACCCTCATTTATTAGTGTCTAACACAGATGTTGGATCATTTTATATCCCTCACAAACTGGAGTAGACACAAATCTCCTGATGTGCATGTCAGGATGCACATTTTCTCATTAATATCAAGGTGAACATGCTGACATGGAAGGTAATAACTTGTTTGTGCTCTAAATCTTAAAAGTATTTGTAAATATAGTTGTGTGTTCTATGAGCTGTTTGTTTTCAAGGTTTTTATTTGTATATTTCTGATAATATGCACAAAACATGGTGTTTGCTTATATTTTCCTCTGTAAATTATCTGCAATATAAAAGTTTATTTATGATCACATTATGATGGTAAATATTATGTACAGGATTTAGTGCTTTTATGAAGATTTGCCATTAGAGGTGACTTTAAAAAAAAAAAGAAAATAAAAATCACCATAAAGGGAATATAAAGCTTGTCGTTGTCCATTAGGATGGCAGCCAGAAATGCTTTTTGACTTTTTCAATGCAATCTTTAAATGTGACAGAGTGCACACAACATGTTGCAGCAGAGAAAAACTAACAAGATATTAAAATGGAAAGAACATTTCTAACTGATGCTCGATTTTGGTTTCCTGTCTCTCGTTCTCGGTAAGTGGCAGTGACGTCATTAAACGCTTTGAATACATGTTATTTCTCTGTGGCCTCTTTGCTGACATGTTTTTGTCTTCCAGTCAAAGTCAAGGTTCTTCCTCTCTGAGTTTTCCATTTACTTTGGATCTTGGACGAACAGATCTCATTATCGCACCGTTTTTGCTTTTAGACACTTTTGCTTCTTTTTTGGGCCCTTTGGCTCATTGTCCTCCTTTGTTTCCTTCGGGTTAACACGTTCTTGAGAGAATTTCATTTGTATCTTCTCTCCTATTTTCCCCAGTCTTCCTCCTTCCCTCTCCTTCTTTCCCACTGAAGCGGTCTGAATCGACTCCTTCCTTATGTTACCAAGAGAGAATCTTTTCTGTGGTACTGGCTCTTTCTTTTCTGTCTGCAAGGAGAATCTCTTCTGGGAATGCTTCTTCTTCAGGTGGTCAAGGTTGAGTTTATTCAGTGACAGAATACTCTTCTTCCTTTGTTTCTTATTAGGTAGCGCCCTCCTCAGTTGACTCAAGGCCTTGGTCAGAGGTGACTTCTTTTTCTTTTGCCAGAAAAAGGTCCTTTTAGAGGAGGAGCCACCCATAGCAGGTTGATCTGCAGGAGGAAGGAAACAAGTGATTTACCTGCTTACGATTCTTTGAGAGGTCAGTTTATAAGGTTTAAAGGTTTTTTTTTTAGGAAGCTGAGTATTTATTTGAGTTATGTGGAATGAATTCCCTCTCAACTTTACAGGTGGCAATTTAAAGTAGTGCAAGTTTAAAATGTTCAGTTTAGCCGTTCTTGAAGAGTAAAATCAATTATTTTCCCATCATCTTAATAGATTACTGAAAATGTTTTAATAGTATCAGAATAAACAAACATTTTTAATACAGGATGAAAAGACTTGAAACACGTTACACTGCTGACAACTAATGACCATAGATGAAGAAAGAGGTTTGTAGAGTCTACATGTGCTCTTGTTTACACAACACACACACACACACAAACCTACATGCACATAAATGTACATATACATACCTTTTTTCTACAGTCAGAGCAGGAGTGTAGTTAATTGGAGTACTCGTAGTGAGCTTGAGTCTAAAAATAAAACCAGGCAGGTTGTTACCTTCATCATAATGTGAGGGCTCAGATCAGATAGTGCTGTCGTCCATCCAACTCTGCAATTGAAGACGCATTGTTTTTTTCGTTTCCGTGAACTACCAAACTGAAAATGGACAAACTGGTTCTGTTACATTCTTAATAGGCGTAGACCAGAACCAGAGCACTACTGTCCTGCAGGTTCTCCAACTAGCCCTGCCCTTCCAGCTTCTGAATGGCTGAACACACCTGATTCAGGTAATCAGCGGTGAGTGGGGGAAGGATACCCGAAAAACAAGCAGGACAGTAAGTGAGTGCTCCAGAACCAAGGTTGGAGACCCCTGTGCCACACAACATTAACAATGGCTCTGTACTGACGAAGTGGTCCAGGATGCACTAAACCGGGGCCCTGACACTGAAGCAGCTGAACTGAAAACAGCCTTAATTCATTTTATTATTCATGCTGTGCTTTTTCTGTCACCTGTCAAAATGATTTCATCTGCACGTGTCATAGCTGTGAACTAGGCCCGTTATAATAGTGTAGATGTTTGACATGTGAAACAACAATGTTTGGGAAATCCAAGGAAAAAGATTCTAAAGTAAAATCTAGAGGCTTTGTTGTCACTATTGGGCCCCGTTGGTGCATTACCATTGCTGAACACAGCACAAAGTTCAAACATATGGGGGTAGTTAGTAGCTCCTGATTTTCAAACTGATTTTCTTTTGTTTCTTGCACTTTAGCAGTTTTTCTTCTGCTTTGACTTCTCCCACAGCAGCTGGGCCCAGCAGCAAGTGGCAGGATCTCACTGACGACGTGGTGTCATAGTCCGGTGAAGGCTGACCAGGAGCTTAGTCACTCATTCATTCGTGTGTTCATTCTTTCACTCATGTTAGATCATCTTCTGTGCAACAGTGTGTTTAGATGGGTATAAAATACCTTTGTGAACTCATAACCGCCCTGCTCCCTCCTCCAGGTCTTGTAGACTGAGTTTCTTGTAGTTGACACATTTTCTTGAGGCATTTCCTGCGGTTTCCTCTCACTTGTATGTTTTGACTTTTTGACTCCGAGCAGCAAATTAGAAGCTTTGATGTTGTGATCAGCACGGTTTTCCTGTTGTCTTGTTTTTGTGACCTGTAGACCTGAACAGGATGTTATAATATACAATAATAACCTATCACTTCAAAAAAAGAGGTTTCACTGTTGGTGCTTGTTTTGTTAACCTCTGAATAGACACTTTGAAAGTTGTGCTGCTGCATGATGTTTATTTTTTCACTTGTGGCTGTGCTGATCTACACAGACAGTATAATACATTTCCTCTGCCGTTACATTTAGTTTCGTAACCTTTGAGTGGATTCTGTCTTGTGCAGACTTCTGTGACATGGCCCCCTCCTGATTCTGTTATAGCTGCAATCTATACCTGAACTTGAGTGTGCTGTTCATGCATTAGTAATAGACACTGTCAACTCTGGAATGAGTTCACTGTGCAGCTGTTGACTTACAGGTAAATCTAAGAAAAATAAATACATGTTCAGACTCAGTATTGTGGTATAGTCCATATTTAGGGATCCTTAGCATAAAGAGGTTTTGTTAACCAGCACTTCAGAGGTTTTGCTTTAGAGGCCTGGACTTCTGGGCCTCCATAGAGCTGCTCTCCATATGCAGGCTACACTCCAGCGGCCTCGTCTAATGTAGGATGTCAATTATTCTGTCAGGTTTGATCGCCATAGATTTACTGAATACCATCAGAGACACACTAAGTGCCCATTATTATACTGTAGAGAAGTGGTCAGTGATGGAAGCACTTTGTATCATTAATCATTTTAGTCACTGACCAAATACAAAGAAAGAAAAAAAAAAACTGTAGGTTATCTGACTGTATGGATTCAAACATCCAGGGAAAACCGATGTGTGAGTTTTTCTGCTGTGTGGATGGTTTGTGATGAAAGTGGAGGTGATTACATTTGAAGATTTCTGTTCAGAGTGTAATCTGTAAACTTCATATTCAGTCCCTTAAGCTTAATTTGTTTCCACAGTTGCGTTCACCGGGTCTTTTGTGGCCTGCAGTCCATGCCTTGCTCAAGTGCACCTCAGTGTGGATGAGGTGGACTAGTATTTCCTGCCGTTTCTGCTCCCAACTGCCCTCAGACGCTGTTGTCGCCATGAATTCTCGTTCAGCAAGTGGCTGTGACAAATATCAAACCTGCTCCTGCTGCTGCTGCTGCTGCGCTTCACAGACACATGAAGGATTTGAAAAGCAAATTTTTCGGGAACATCCCCATTGGTCCACATGTGACGCTTATGGGGGCGTGGAGCCGGTTGGTGACATAAACGAGGTATTTTCTTCCTCATATCTTTTAACTGATGTTGGATTCAGGTCTCAGGTCTAATATCAGCCAACCTTTGTTTAACTTTCTGTCAGCTTCAGCATTTGTTTCAGCTTGTCTGCATCACAGGGTCCTCCTCCTTCTCCCCTCCTCCATCCCGCCTCCTCACATCCTCCCGGTGCGGTGCTGCAGCTGCTGCCTCCGTGTCCTCCGTGCGTCACAGCGCGGCCATGGTGGACTCTCCCAGCGCGATGAAGAAAACCTTCTCGGTGCCGGAGATCGAACCGCTGGACCAGTACGACTTCAACCGGGCCAAGATCTGCGCCAGCGTCCGGTGGCTGCTGTCGAAATCATACGGCTCCGCAGGTAGACTCTGCTGTGCACATCACTGAGGCGCTGCTAGGGTGGGGCGCTTAATAATTTACCCTGCTATATATGGAGCTCGGAGTTGGACGTTTCTGGTTTTATTTGGCGTCCGGGGAACCTCCAGCATCTGTTCCTCTCAACCGCTGCCCTGATGCTTGTAATGAACCTGCTCGGCCCCCCCTCACTGTGCAGCTTTGATGCCGACACCGTATTTTACCATATTACTCAATCAGATTTCCATCCAGTTATTAAGATGAATGTGAGGCTTCCTCAGTGATGCAGGATCTGGGATCTGGGTCTGTCATCTCTGCAGCAGTGACACAAAGCCTTTTGTCAGAACCGCCACATCAGGCCCGTGCACGCGCTCAGCAGCTCAGCAGGAAAGAACAAATGGCTTTAAAGGCTCTAATTGAATAAAAAGATGTGTTTAGTTTATGTAGGTCAGGTCCGCATGATATTTGTGTCAGTGTTACGCGCGCACGTCTCGTGGCAGTATAGTGAAGGTGACACACTACAGGACAATGGAGGGTCTCAGGTGTTATTTGACGCAAATGCATCAAATTAAGTGCGTTAGAATATTTTAGACATTATTTCCAAAATACTGCATGTCAGTAGTGTAGACACATATTTGTCCATGTAAATGCTCTAGAACAGTTTTCAGTGGTCAGTAAATCTGTAGGAATATAGATTGGACTATAAATCACACCTCCCTGAAGCTTAGAAACTGGTTTTGTTGACACTATTGATTCAGCTTGTGGCAGTAATGTGTTGGATGACATCACACTGCAAGGCACCTCTAGTTGGAGCTGCAATCAATAGCTACCTTCATTATGTATCTATCATAACATCTCTAATCTATACATGAAAAAAACTAGCAAAGGGACGGTAGATGTTCCCAGATCATTTTGTCTGCCCAATAATCCAGAACCTCAATATATATTGAATTTAAAACATTTGAGATCCTGACATCATATGATATTTGACATTTTTGTTTCATAATTAACAAAAATGTTTCATTTCTCTTCAGACTTAATTCTGGTCACTGTCTATGCTCTTTCTCCTCGTTTGTCCACCCCGGTCTATTCATAGCAGTGTGGATACCAATGATGTGACACTGGCTGCGTGCACGCTCATGACTAACAGTGATGTCACACTCTAGACTAAAACTGCAATAGTGAGCATGCATTGTCATTAATGTCATGATACTTTTTTGCTGTAGTAATAACTTTAGACAGAATTTCACGTTGCATTTGAGTCCAGTCTGCGAGTCAGTGGGACAGAGGGAGAGATGAGCTGAAAGCCGCTCAGCAGGGAGGCTTCACTGTCTGTCAACTGGAAAAAGCCCAGTGGGGCCTCATAGAATTTTAATGGAAGCCCCGAAGAAAATTGCACTAATAAAACCACATATGGGATTCATTCACCACACATGCTCTCAATGCTGCGCAGATTTATTCTACCTGACACGGCCGAAGAACCACCACTTTAAACCATCACATCGTCAGACACATTTCTTCCTGGTTTCTTATCGTTATTATCACACACTTTAGGACTGTCTAGGACTGTTATGATGCTAGTAAGACGCGTTTACTTTGTCAAGTGGAAGCATGTCAAATCTAAAACACATAGACTACCAAACATGAAATAGACTTAGAATAAATTAGCAGAGAATATACTGATGTAATCCTGACTCATAAAACAGCTTAGATGTTAAAGAGACTGCAACTGACCAAATAACAGGACTAAATTAGAGATGCAAAGACAAATATGCATCTGCTCACAGCAAGATCAGCAGATTATCCAGAGACAGTGTTACTTTTTTTCTGGTAAGACACTTTATAGTTGACGTAAAAAGTTTTGAGATATTAATATAATAGTCATTAGTTGCAGCTCAAAAAATATGTTTGCATGTGTTAGAACGTTGTTGTAAAAGTTATGCAGTGTAAACATGTAATGCAATGTCTTAGCTCCACAGGACTGTTTCTGTTTGTTCCATATTACATTAGTATTGTGTTAACTGGGTTAGCTGGGTCCTGATCTGCAGTCTGGTCTCATGGCCTCCGCTGTGATCAGGACAGAATGACCGCTTTCCATTTCCACCGTTTCCATAGTGATGGCAGTCCTACTTCCTCCTGGTGCCCCAGAGTGTGAAAGACATGGGTTTAACTCCAAAGTGCAACGCTGCAGTGGAGTGTGTATTCAAACTCTTGTTTTTGTAGTAGATTTTCAAATTTATTGCAGGGATTTTTTTCCTCATTGGAGCAGAGACGAGGAGGAGAGGATGGGAGGTAGTTACGTAAGAAAGGCTTAAAAACAGTAGGTCACAGAGACAAAGAAAGACCGAGGAGTTGCAGGCCTCATTAGGAGTCATAGTGGGTGCAAAGAAGTAGAAAGGACATGGTAAAAGCATAGAAAAAAAAGAGGACTGACTGAAAGAGTAATTAGAAGAGATGAAGAGTCTGATATTCCCTACTAGAAGTCCAGTCCAATCTTTAGGATTATCCTGAGCCCCAGTGCAGCCGCCCGGAGGCTGTAGAGTTGGAATATGGGCCAGTCAGGAAAGTGTGTGTTTTCTGTGTGTCTTCTCTGTGTTTCTGAAATGACCCACTTATCATTGGTCTGAGCTTGGTCCATATCAGAGACTTGCCTGACATGCATACACATTCATGTCTGGGTAACCTAGCTGGGCTCTTCATGCAGATGATGGCATTATTCTTTGCAGCAGTCAGATACTGTCACTTACCGTCACTTAGATTCCAATGTGGGGAAATCTCTTCCCTTCTGTCTAGTAGTTATTTCATTTTCCCTTCCACAACAGATAATATGGGGAGGCTGCAGACTCTTGGCAGGGGCCTCTGTGACCTCTACCGCATGGAACAATATGTTGATAAAGCAGTTCTCTGCATCCCCCTCATTCCCTGAGAACAATGGAGGAATGCTGATTCATTTATTCCCATCTGTTATCTCTGCATGAAGGCAAGAAATATCTACACCATCAACTCAATGGTCTTGTGCCTTCTCACATGCAGCTTAGAAGAACTTTTAATAGATGAATGTGTACCTCCCCACAGTAATGAGCGGACTCTGAACTGGCACCATGCACTGAAATATTTATTCTGAGCTCTTGAGTTTGTAGGAAGTTTGTTTCCTTCTGTATATGTTTGTACACAAATTTGTACCAGTTGAAGAGCAGAATATTGGGATGTTGTTGCTATTTATTGAGATAGTTCACAAACATTGTGAGGACTTGGAAATGTTAATGGTAGGGAACTGGGAACCATGCAAAATGTCATCATGATGCATCCAAAAAGCTTTTCACTATAATCTAAACATGTCAACATGCTGGTTCGATGTCGGATTCATTCTCTGGGGGACCATGAATGTCTGGACAAATTTCATTCGGCCTGTACCAACGTAGTGGAGCAACCACAGCCATGTTGCTTTGCTAAAAAGCTCAAACAATAGTTTCTTTCTCTTTCTGTCTCTGTCAGAAAACATTCCTGTGGAATTGCGGGAGCCACTTTATAAGGACCAGTATGAACAAGAGCACCTTAAGCCGGCCGTGTCCAAGCTGCTTCTCTCCCCGGAGATCTACTGCCGAACGCAGGCCCTGCTGGCCCAGGCACACGGGGTACCTCTGCAAGCTTCACAGGAGTCCCCGGCCGACAACACGGCCCTGCTGCAGTTCCTCATGAAGAAAGGTTTCCCTCCAAAGGTCCAGGATGCAGACGTCACTGTGGAGGACCTCAGCAAAGTCCCGATCAAGACAGTACGTGAGACTATGTGCATGTGCTTTACTTTCAGTCTGGATTCACAGTGGTGGAGGAAATACTTACATTTATTGTCACCACAATGCACACTCACTGTTCTTTCCATCTGTTCCTTTGTTGTCCTTTTCAGTGTCATGGTGTTTTTTTGTCTAATGGACCTATTTGACTTTCAAACATCATCAAAACATCTTCAACTCTCCAGTAAATCAAATCTCATTCAAATGTTTTCAGCTGAGGCTGTTTCCATCTGATGCCGCCCTGGTGAAGCACCTTGCTGTGTGGATGTTCTCAAGCAGAAAATTGAAACATTCAAAAGTTCAAAAGTATGAAATGTATTTGAGTACAACTACAAAGCTTCCTAAAATGGAAATACTCAAGTAAATTACTAGCAATACAAAACTGTACTGGACTAATATTTTTGTAAACACACTTTCCAAATCTGAGAATCTTCCTCCTGATCAGTTCTTGTTTATGTTATTGATTAAACTGCCCCTCCTGTCCCTGATTGGTGCAGAAATCCCACCTGGCTCTGATTGACGCCCTCATGTCACTGGCTGCCAAAGAGATGGTGGGCCAGGTGAAGATGGCGGTGGAGGCGGAGCAAATGGGCGTCGGGGCTCCATGGGAAAATGCTCTGCTATTCTGGGTCAACAGGGTGAGAGGACGAACAATGATGCTGCGCTCTGTGTTCACAGTCGTGATTAAAGGGCAGATTCACAGTTTTTTAGTTTAAAACCAAGACAAGACAATGTTCCACTTTTTGCACAGCTTTCTGTTTATATTTTGTTCTTTAACAGTAGTTGTTTTGTGTTTACAGCTGAACCAGAAGTTAAGAGAAAACACAGAAGAAGAGGAGCCTCCAAAGTCTCAGACATGTACAGACCTGCAGCCTGCTCAGGAAACGGTAAGGAGAGCACACTCGCACTCAAATGCATGATGATTTGCCATGAAGCAGTGTTTCACCTACTGTTGTCATGTTGCTGAAGCTTCTAACATCGACCTTGCTCTGCTTCTCTGTTTTTTCCCCTGGTGTGTCTCTGTCATGCCATGCTCTCTGGCAGTGTCAGTCCACCCGTTGGTACTGGAAACTAGTCCCCGTAAGTGTATTCTTCTCCTGTCTATCTTTCTCCCTGAGTCTGTCCATCTGCTATGGCTGACATTATTGTGCCTGCTGGAAATGCCACACATACCTGTCCTGTTATGAAAAGTGTCTTTTTGTATGACAGATATGTCATTGAAGTATCTGCTGGCCCCTTTAACTGACCATTTAAATGCCACTGAAATGTCCTGTAACTGCTTATTGTTGTTAACTGATGATGTTTTGGACACTGAGGGTGTTTCTGACTTACATTCAGTCATCGGTTTCATCTCAAACTGCCCAGATTATCAGAGCTGAGAGGGAGGAGGAGATGTTGGACAGTGGGGAGGGAAGTGAAATGACTTCCTCGCTGTTTATTAAACTTCCTGTGCTCCCTCTGTTTGTTCCCTTCTCCTCGTTTTACTCCTCCTCTCATTGCTCCTCTCTCCCTGAGCAGTGCCATGTGACTTTGTGGTGTGGCGGTTCCCATAATGATCGGCCCCCTTGTCATTTATGCTTGTTTCCCTCTCTCTGCCATCCCCCATCCAGCATGCTATCGCTTTTTGTTTGAAGGAATCGGGGAATAAACCACCAGTGGTAATGTATAACACCTCGCTATTGTCTCGCCCCTCATCCTCCATGTCTCCCATAGCAACACATTGACTGACAGACAGACTGACCAATCGCCACACCTCTCACACGCTGACCAGTGACTGACTGACTGCAAACTAACACCACTCCAACCCTGAGGTTGGATGGATCAGTTAAAACTCATTAGCTTTTTAACACGTTATGAAGCCACGTTAAAGGAGGGATAATAAATCTGGATGTTAATGTTGAACTTGCCGTTTGGTCCTCCTGCAACATGGCTGCACAACACCATTCACCATGTGTTACGGCTGATGCAATTAGACATGCAGCATTTGTCTTGTTTTGGGGTGTATTTTATCTCATGTGCACATTTAAAAAAGCAGATAGAAATTCAGATTTGTTCTGATTATGTACCTTTGAACTAGTTAGAAGTGAAGGGTCACAGTGTCGTCAGTGCCTGTTTCTGCTGCATGGACACCACCAAAAACACCTTCTCATTTTCACTCAAGATCACTGACATTTTTCTAGACATAGTTTCTTTTTAGTTTTATGTCTTTTTGTTTTTTTTTTTGTAAAGCCTTTTCAAGCTTTGCGCTGCAGCCTCTGGTTGGTGTGTATGTGTGTAAATATTAGTTGAGGCATCCCTGGTCTTGTGCTTTGTTTCTGTGGGTTTTCTGCTCTTTACAATTTTCCTGGAGTTTGGCTGGCTTTGCCGTTTGAGTCCGTGGTTTCATTTATTGGCTAAAGAAGGACCAGTTTAGCTGGTTTTGCATTTCTTTTGTCATTGTATATACTGTACGAATAATGTACATCTATTTTCATATATGTATGGTCCTGCTTCTCTTTTCACTTCCCCCATTTGCTATTTCCTACTTGTCTTGGCACACCTCTACCATCTTCTGTCTCTTATTTTCTTCCTCTTCCTTCCCTCTTTTTCTTTGCCAGATACGCTACAGGAAGGACAAAGTGCAATCTAAGCTGACTCCTACTTTCCCTCTGGTTTCTGCGGTCAAAGATCTGTCTAATGGCTGTGCTATAGCTGCTGTGTTGCACTACTACTGCCCCAGCTTGCTGCATCTAGACGGTACACACATGCATAGAAGTTCATGTTAGAAGATTAAATATTTATAATTGGCTGATGTATGTATCCAAGCACTGGAACAGCTTAAGTGATGAGTCCAGCATTTAAAAAAAATATGCAAAAAAAAAGATACGTTATGTTCATTTAGAATCTTGAAACTTTTCCTGTTAATAGATCTGTATAATCATTTCAACATTATATTTTAATTCACAAAACACATTGAACTGAATCATATATTGTATTTTTGATATTTGCTTGGGGACAGAAACTACACATATATGAACATTACACACTCCATACTAATATGTTTATGTATTCTTGCCTCCCCTCCTTCCAGATGTGTGTCTGAAGGACACTATGTCAGTGGCTGACAGTCTCTACAATCTGCAGCTGATCAAGGAGTTTTGTGAGAGCAGTTTACAGAGCTGCTGCCCCCTGGCTGTGGAGGACCTGCTCTACGCTCCCCCAGTTTTGCATGTAAGCATTATTGCCGTTCACATTTTTACAAAGTCCCCCTAAATGTTAGTTAGCAACACTCAAAAAATCACATCTGCTGAATCTGCCTCTGAAATATGACATCATGCACAAGTCTCTCCCCCTTTTGGTAACCTACAGTAATAATGTGCCTTTTTCCTTCAGCTGAACATCATGAGCTTCATAGCTGAGCTGCTGGAGTGGTTTGAGGTTAAGAAGCCTGATTTTGTCCAGCCCATACAACCCATCGACCTCACAGGTGTGTGATATACAGTTTGCCCCTCATGCCTGTAGTATTGTTGCATTGTCTGTTAAAATATTGATGGGTAAATATCATATCGATGATCAGCCTGTGAAATCGTAGAACTTGTGTCTTTCAGATGTCTCAGGGTTTTTGGACTGCACTAGTCCTGTCAGTGCAAACAGCAACAGGTACAGAAACACTGCTTGTGTTCTCTGCTGGTATCATTACGCTGCTTTTTAACAACCACCTGGATTTGTTGCCTAAAATTAAACAGACATTTTTACGTTCGTACTGGCAGTGTAAAGATCCTTTTAGATCTGGCAGATTTGTTAAAAGGTTACCAGGAATTAACTACTGATCCTGAACTACTGCAGCATTTGAATTTAACCCTTACTAAATCATACCAAACGTCTGACACAGTCAAGCCAAGAGGAAGAAAGAAAATGTAGACATAAATGTTTCAATCTTAGAAAGCTGTAACACACTTATGTGAAACATTACATTTGAAATATTTTTGTTTTGTCTGGTTTCAGTGGTTCTCCCTCCTTTATCTTCAAACAACCCTTTGTGCCCATCTCCACTCCAGTGTCACCAGGTAAGAAATGGAGAGAAATGTGTTTCTTTGAAAGGAAACAGACTCTTATGGACTCATTTATATTTTGTTTTATTTCAGAAAACAAAAATTGGACAAAGAAACAAATCAGGTAAATACACTTTCTATAGTAAATGTTGTGTTGCATTCATATTTTAGCTTAAGTTTTTTTAATCTTCTTACTTTGGCTTTTGTGGTTTCTGCTTTTCCATACTTGTCTGGCACAACCCCATCCATTCGTCCATTCGTCCATTCGTCCGTCGTCACCCGCCTCTCTGCAGTCGTCCTCTGTCAGCAGTGACTTTCAGCATCCCATTTGGGCTGGACAGTGATGTTGACATTGTGATGGGAAACCCAATAGATTCTGTGTTTCGCTCTGTCAGCACGGACGGCCTCACCACCGGCATCCCTGCAATGATGTTACCAGTGACTGCAGCAGGAATGACTCGAGTCCCATACAGCCCTCCAGAGGACCTGAGCCATCTGGTCAGTGCTTCAGCCCCATCACAGCGGTCTTCTTGGGGCCCTTATGCCCACACGGCACCACTGGGAGAACTGCCAACCATTGAGGAGGCACTACAGGTGGTCCATACTCCCAGCAGTAAAGATCGGAAGAAGGGAAGGATGGCAGACAAAGGTGGAAGAGGTGCATTGAGTGGAAGACCGGAGCCCAGGTTACGTCCTGAAGGAGCACCTGCTGGTTTCTTCCTGCACTCCCCCGAAGAGGATAATCCCCAACTAAGTAGCTCTGCTCCCTCTCGCTCTGGAGTCCTCTACCGGCCTGTTGGAGGAGAAGTGGGTGATAATAAAAGGCAAGGAGGTGGAGAGAGGAGGGAGAGATCAGGAAGATCCTCTGATATGTCACGTGATGATGACTCTGTACTACGAGATGGCAGTGTCGACTCCTCTGAAGCATCGGATGATACCCCTAGAAATGCCCCTGGTAATATCCGACCCAGTAACGGTTGCCAGGGAAACCACAGCACCAGCAATAGTCCACGAATGACGAGTTTTGCTGAGCGCAGAGACAACAGAAGAAGACACCCCGCTGCTCCGGGAGAGGAGTCTGCCTCTGCTGTTACCCCAACAACTCCAGGAACTCCACATACACCTTCCACTCCAGCAGGGGCATCTAGCTGCCAGGGCAGCCCAGGCCCCCGGGGCCCTGAACCAGGCTCTGAGGCCTGGGAGTTGGGGGCTCGTCTAGAGGAAAAACGCAAAAGCATTGAAGCCCAAAAAAGACGCATTGAAGCCATCTTTGCCAAGCATAGACAGAGGCTTGGAAAAACAGCTTTTCTTCAGCTGAAAAGAGAGCAAGGAGAGGGAGGAGGGGAGGGAGCGGAGGAGGATAATCTCACTCTGGAGGAACGTCTTACACGCATGGAGGAGCAACTGAAACAGGAGGAGGAGAAGGAAGAGGAAGAAAAGGAGAAAGATGGCGACAAGGAGAAGGAGAAACCATCTGCATCCAATCCTCCGCGGCTGGAGAAGCAGGTAACATTCTCTATCGACAGTAAGAAAGACCCAGCAAAAGAGAAAGCAGGTGAAGCTGTCCTGGTGGAGTACAATGAAGTGGTGCAGAAGCTGAGTGATGCTCTACAGTCACTACAGAGGGACATGCAGAAGCTTACAGAGCAGCAACAGCAACTTATGAGCAACCAAAGGCCCAAAAATACACCCAAAACTACTCCAAAATCAACACCTAGAAGTAACACCAAAACACCACCCAGAACTCCCCCTCATACCCCAACAAAGACACCGCCAAGAACCCCAACCAAGACTCCCACACGGAGCACGAGTAAAGCCTGGGTGATTCCTGCTAGTACCAATCCTTCCTCTGCCTCCTCTCCATCACGGCGTTCTCACGTTATTTCCTCTTCCACCTCACCAAAAACTATGATCTCTTCTTCCTGCCCTGCTCCTCGCACTAAGATCCACTCCTCCTCCGCTCCCCGCAGCCCCAAACACCATCCACGTCCACATCATCAGCCACATCCACGGCCTTCTGAACTCAAGTTCCCACCACTTAATCGTGTCCTAACACCAACTCAGAATGTGGACACCCTCCCTCATCTGAGGCGTGTGTCCCCCAGCAAGTGTCAGGTACAGACTACCTCTTCTTTCCGCATAGGTGGACCTCAGACTCCTCAAGAGGCTCCTCAGATCACCCAACAGCCACACCCTGATGAAAGCACCTCGGACACAGGCTCTAGTGAGACACCCACCCAGTTCAGCCTGGAGTTGGAACAGGAGGATGTAGAAGCTGTCGGAGGGTTGCCGGTCTTAATGCAGCCCACACAAGATCGTAAAAGGGCCACTGGTGGCAGCAGCTCTGGTGCTCCTTCAGAGTGCTCATTTGAGAGTGAGACTTTGTCTCTGTCTGCTGCATACAGCACAGGTGAAGGAGGGAGAGGGGCAGATCCAGGGAAGCACTGCAGTCTGATTGAAGTGTCACTGTCATCTCTTGGAGGACCAGAAGGGGGCAGTGATGAACCAACTGACGAAGGACAGGAGTTTTCTTCTGATTCCATGAGCGACCACACAGAATCTGCTGCAGAACCTGCTAGAGAACTCAGCACAGATCCCTTTGATCCAATAGAGCAACTGAATCTGGCCATGGAGGCCAAGGATTTGCCAGAACAGCAAACTCAATCCAAAAAAGAAGAGACTTCAGAACCAAGTGGAGAACAGAATGAGCTGGGAGCCAAAGGAGGAATAGGATTCTTCTTTAAGGTTAGTGCTTGGAGGAGAAGGAGGGGTTTGTTTTATGCAGATGAATTCTGTCAGTCTTTGGGTACATTACCTGGTGCATGTGTGGTTATAGGAGGATGTACATAGTGAGGGGGAGATGGCCCAACGTAAAGCTCTCTTCCTGGAAAGACAGCAGAAGAGAACTGAGGAGTTGAAGAAGAGGAGACAGTGGCATGAGCAAGAAAGGGAAAACAGGTAAAATACCCACATTTAGAAATGTGGCTGGCATAGTTCATAGAGTGCGCTGAATACTGAATAAAACTAAATAAAACTCTACGGTGCTTCACAATTTGTACATGTGCCAACTAACACTGAACCTGGTTCCCTGGTTTCAGGCCAGCATCCATGGACAAGAGAGTGGCCTCTCCCTCCAACACGCCTCCTGCTGGCACTACCTCCCCTTCACCCACACCTCCTGCTACTCCAGCTCGCCGTGGAGATTTCACACGAGGGGAGTACGCACGGCGGCAACAGCTCCGGATCATGGACGACTTGGACAAAGTTCTGCGGCAGAAATCCTCCAATCAAGGACGACCTTCGGCTAAGAAAGCCCGCTCTCGGCCTCGCAGCATGACCAGGGAGGAAACACAGCTGTCTTTGAGTCCAGCCAAGGGAACAACTGGTAAAATCAAACATGAAGAAAAGTAATCAATAAATCAAATATGTGAAGTGTATGATTCACGTGGCTAAACTGTTTTCATTTCTGTTTCTCCAGGCTCTAAGTTGACCAAAGTCTACTCTCATTCGTCCCTCAACCTTGCAGCGACAGATGATCCAGGAAAAGGTGGTAGTGACCCCAATAAGAAACCCCACAGGTACAAAGCTGCACGTCATGTGTTTACCTCTTAGCCACAGTGATTCCATGGTACAGCAGTAAGGAGTTGGTTCGTCAAATTCTTAGTATGATTTTTAGATTTTAAGAATGTTACATGCTAATTGTAAGTAGCTGTGCACATTAAGGCGCTAACATTAGGTAAATGTAATGTGCCAGAATTAATTCTGTGCTAAACTTTGCATGAGCCCTCAATAATACCATGTAAACATGCTATTGAAATGCTAATTATTTTACAGCTAGTTCTGGATGATACTTTGTGTCACGAGGGCATTTAAAATACATGTACTGTTCCTTGAGTTATGCTCATGTAAATTAAATGATTTGTGGTTACAGCCAGTTTTTTAGGTTCTAGCTTTTATACCAAAGAAGATGCTCGTATTGCTTCAGTTTAGCACACAGTTTTTGCAGACCGCATTTGTGTGCTTTGTATCCTCAGTATAGTACATGACTGTGTGTTGGCTCATTGCTTGACTACTTTGCAGCAGCCGTCCTGATTCACCTTCAGGATGTGTGACGCCACGTCGACTGGCCAATCAGAATGGAGATAAAGACTGGGAGAGTGGTTCCAATGGAAACTCACCTGCCCTGGAATACACAGGTATAGTACTACACAGTAAATATCTGTTTTTGGGTACTACTACTCCATTATCAAAAATACTTACCATTGTATTTTGTATCTCCAGGTCCAAAGCTCTTCAAAGAACCAAGCTTCAAGTCCAACAAATTTATCATTCACAATGCTCTGTCTCGCTGTTGCCTGGCTGGGAAGGTCAATGAGACACAAAAAAACAAGATCATTGAGGTAGAGGATTCAGTTTTTACTTAATCACAGTATTTTGTAGTAGATGAAAACTAAAATGTCAATATGATTTTTTGCATTTGTCTTTTCTCTTACTTCCACCATGTACCAACCTCAGGAGATGGAGAAGAGTCCTGCCAATCATTTCCTCATCCTCTTCCGTGATTCCAGCTGCCAGTTCAGGGGCGTTTACACCATGAACCCCGACTCCCAGGAGCTTATACGATTGGCTGGCATGGGCCCACGGACAATTAGCTCCACCCAGGTGGAGTCCATCTACAAATACAGCTCAGACAGGAAGCAGTTTAGTACCATCCCTTCTAAAACCATGGGCATGAGTGTGGATGCTTTCACCATTCCTAGCCATCTTTGGCAAGGAGGAGGAGGCACTGGAGGAGGAGGAGGAAGCAGGAGAGCCAGCATTACTAAGAAGGCAGTTATTTCCAAGTGAGGAGCATTACACAACATCACAGCTACACATGATTAACGAAAACACTATAATCAAATTGTAATTATAGTGAAAACTAGTCAGTCTTGAAATACTGTTATTTATATGCACACAGATCAGCCTTTAGGCGTGCGTACACACACACACACACACACACACACACACACACACACACACACACACACACACACACACACACACACACACACACACACACACACACACACACACACACCTTACCTCTCAGATTTGACTAGAAATACAAAAGGTTAAAGATGTTTTTGTACTCCCCTTTATGTGCATGAAAATTAACAGCACAACTTTAATGGCCTACACAGAAAACAGGCACTAAATCCAGAGGGTAGAGCAAGGTTTTGTAAAATGTTAGGCTAAATGCACAAGGAAGTTACTTTTAAAAAGTCTCATTATTTATACTTTCATTGTTTGAAGTACAAACTCATCCAATGACTTTTCTTTAAGAAGAAAAGTGACATTTATTATGTTTATTGAGAAACACAGACATATGATTACTGTCTAATCCCTTCCTGGCTCTGTGGACTGAAGCCCTGAAGTAGAATGCCAGTTGTTCTACTTTAAGCCAAACAGAGAAAATGCCTTCTCATGTCAGAGTGACTGGCAGGACCTTTATTTTGTACAAATGTAAAGTGTAATTCTACCAATAACTGTCAGCAGGTAGATCACAGCACACTTGCTTTGCAAAATTAGGATAGCCATAAGAGCATGATGAAGAGAGCAGACGCAGCTTTGTGTTTTTTTTTTTTTTTTTAACTGAGTCAAAGATCTGTAAATGTGTCCGTGGTTTTCAGATGAGTACCACAGCATGAATGGTTATTTACTGGATGTGTCCTAAACTTTTTCAGAAAACTAGCACCTTGGAAAATTGTGGTTTGATTTAACTAAATAGGTACACATCGGTGCATCAGATGCCAATTAAAGACAAAACTTTTTTGTGCACTGAACTGGTAGCATATGTGTGGTCCCAGTACTTAAATGGACTGTTGCACTCAGTGAGGGATGGGTTCTGATAGCATGTTCCACGTTGGTAAAATAACTGGATTTGCTAAAGTCTGTGGCATCTTTCCTTCAGCTTATACCTTACATAGTGTGCTTTCATGTTTTCCTTCCATACAAACATTTGCCAAATAAATGGTGATGTATACAAATGTGCCAACAGGCACAGTAGGTGCTGCAGGACTTAATATGGTGGAGCAGCTTTACTTAACTGTTTTCACCCTCCTGTTGTCTTTGGGTCAATTTGACCCATTTTCAAAAGTTAATATGTGGTAAAATATATGTTAATATGTTGGAAACAAGTTCACTAAAAAGGTGAAAGTAAAAAATTGGTGATCATTTTATACCTCATGCTTTATAAGCAGTCAAAACAAAATGGGTAAATTTGACCCGTGAAGACAAAAGGTGTGTCGTATTGTCTTCAAATTTACTACACACCTTTTGTTCTCCCTTTTTAGTCAACTTCTTTCCAACATATGAACATATATTTTACACATCCGTGTCATTTTTAGTTAATTATGTGGAAGAGAACCAAAGTTATCACATTAACTTTGGAAAATGGGTCAAATTGACCCAAAGACAACAGGATGGTTAAGTCAGTGCAGCAGCTGTGAAATACAATATTTAGGTCCTAGCAATATAATTTGTCACAGGACATTTTTGATAACCTGGGGATGAGCAGTTTGCCTCAGTCTGCTTCAGGTACTACACTTCATTGTGTGACATCCAGCAGAGAAACAGCAAATTCACCATCTGCATCATTTACTTAGAGAAATCAGTGATTTTAGTTGGTCTAAGTAAGGATTCTGGGTCGCGGGGGGAGTAGCCTACTTCTAATTGAAAACAAAACAGTTTGTTTTCTTTAACTAAGATGTCTTCATGTTCCAGCAAACAAAACTACCTAAGAAGTTTCTAAAAGGAAGTCAAAATGGTTCAGATTCCATAAGCAGATTTGGAACTGCATTCAGATTTAATGCTATCAAACCCCATCCCTACACTTAAAGTGCACACAATTAAACTGGTGTGTTTCTAACCAGCATTGATGTACGAAATAACAGGATTAAACTCCATTGTTCAAGCTCTCTCGATCTTTCATTCCTGTTCCTCAGTCTTTGTCCTCCCTGACTTGTGTTCAGTTTTTTTCTAGTTTGGTGTTTCACTGACACGACCTGTTCCTCCTCACACTGAATGATCACACTTTGAGAGCAGCGCAGAAGATGCGACACTAGTTGGGGGTTGGCAACAACATTCAGACATTTGGGGTAAATTTGACTGACCTGTCCTGACCAGTAGCTCTCAGCCAGCTTCTTAGAGGAGTCTCAGCAGCACAGTCTCAGTTGGTGGTGGGAAAAGTGGTGCTGTTCACTTTTAGCTCACAATGGAAACCTTAATACTAATATCTGCTGCATCTGTTTGCAGATACGTCTATAAGTCTGCATTAATACATTTCTGGCCTCTTGGGGGCAGCACAACAATTGTAAAAATACAACACCGATATTACCACATAAACTTGTTAACACAAAGTGCCTACCTGGAGCAGGTGCAGGTCCTGGAGCCACCAACAAAGACTGGAGAGAAAAGTGAGGTCGACAACAAGGTCATTTCACAGGACTGGACAAAGTTTAGTGGACAGATTTTCCTCAACAAGCAGGTGAAGGTGAGTTTTTCCTTGATCCCACCACCAGATAAGACCACAGTGAGGAATTTTCAAATCCTACACACAATGACCTGCTTAAACAACTTAAATCAGTCCCAAGGCACCAACAATACAAGTCCAGTAGTTTGTTATGGTTTATTTATTGCACTTTCCTTTTAGCATACAGCTTCTACCTTAGAGACACACAGATAGCTAATGTCATTTAATAACTGATACCTCCTATATAAACATTAGTTTGATCAGCTGATCAGACTTGTGTATGAATCCTCTGCTCTGTGCTCATCCAGGTCATTTTTTTTAAAATTCTGAAACATTTTGATGTAAATTAGAAGAAAAAAAAAAACCAAACAATTCTTGTACATATTAAATTTTTACGCTTTAGTGGGTTTGACTTAACTGTAATTTAAAGACACTACAATATTTACTGCTGTTTTGTTTTGCTTAGCTTTAAACAGGAAACGAACTTGTCAAAATAAAAATTTTGCAATTTAGAAATTTCATCTTAGCATTAGCATTATGTTAAAAATGTACATTGAAGTTGTAATGATTCACCAATTTGTTGTTAGTCTTTCATTTTAAATATCAATTACACACAGATTTCCATTATTAGATACTGAATTAGTTTTTGGGTCAAACCTGTTCTCTGTCTTCAGCAGACGGAATAAATACAATACCCTTAAACTCTAACTAATATATATATATAGATCTTAAGTGATGAGGCTGCTGTGCATTAAAGTGTACAGGCATGTGTTTGCTGATACAGGAAGCTGTAGCTGCAAAGCTGTGATAGAACATATAGTTAAACATTAAGTGCCATAAAGAGGAGTTGGTGAATTCCACAGGAACACAGAGATAAGGAGGAAGAGAACAGCATGTCCATCTATTACACACATTCACTCAACTGTTTCGCTTCTATTTAGATTCCATGTTATACCTGGAATGGCTGCTTAAAGCAAACGTGAAGGCAGTTAATGAGCGGCATCTGGCTCGACCACAGGGTTACTGTCAGCTTGTGTGTCCACAGAGCTGTGGGCTGTGTTGTTCCACAGGGCAGCATCAGGCAGGGGCTCCAGGGATGGACTTCCAGAGGTGGGATCAGAGGAGTTGGTCGTTTGGTCCAACAGGTTGTGGGCGGAGATGGTGGGATGGTCAAACGCAGCTTCAGCAGGCAGGTGGGATGAAGGACTTGGTGGAGCATTAGATGGGGGAAGAGCAGGTGTGCCAGAGGCTGTTTGTGAAGAGGAGTTGACTGTTGTACTCGAGGACAAGTTGGAGGGAGTGAGTGAAAGTGAATCAGAGTGTGTGTGTGGGAGGGGGTCAGAGGGAGAGGCTGTGGGTGAGTCGGTCGGAGTCGGCCTGGGTGTGTGTGCAGGGGTCGGCTCCTGAGGGTCAGTGCAAACCGGCTCGCCGACGGCCACATACCATACCTCATTGTGCCTGTTCAGCAGTTTCAAGGGACTGCGGGCACACAGACACAGACACAGACACAGACACAGACACAGACACAGACACAGACACAGACACAGAGTCAGAATCATGTTCATCATGGAGCTGCTGCCCCACCTAATAATTAAATGTAAAGTTTAGGTTTGTGCACTTGTCATTTAAACTCAGTAGCAACTCTTCAGTGCATTAAGACTGTTTATGTCATTTAGGTGACACCCAAAAGAGTTTAGCAGCCAAATGTTGGAAAACTATGCAGAATAAAAACAATTTGTTGTTTTTCAAATATCAAGTACAAAACCCCAAAAAACAAAGGGGAAAATAAATAGTGGATGTGTGGATTACCTGTCATAGCCGACTCCGTAGTGGTAGCTGTGGTTGTAGGAACCTCGACATCGCTCCAGCTCTTTGGTCAGCATGTGGGCGTGAAACCTAGAAGTGACCGACAGCATCCAGCCCCCATAACTCCTCACGTACACATCCATCTCCGGCATCTCGGTGAAATACAGCTGTGACAGACACAGATGGAACATGAGCAAACAACAAGCACATCACCGTAAACACTGCACAAAGAAAAGTCTGTTCCAAGAAGACGCACTAAAAGAAAGTGAAACTATTAAGATGAGTAGACTGACCCAGTGACTACAGAG
Source organism: Mastacembelus armatus (assembly GCF_900324485.2). NCBI lineage: Eukaryota > Metazoa > Chordata > Actinopteri > Synbranchiformes > Mastacembelidae > Mastacembelus > Mastacembelus armatus. The sequence goes on from NC_046633.1 coordinate 3,181,354, forward strand.
AGATGCTGGGATTTTTTAAATTCACTTAAGCTTAGTGAAGACATTTTTGAAAAGTCAACTAAAGGGAAGTATTGGAAGATCAATGTTGCACAGTATTCAAATGACTGTCACAAATGTAATTACATAAAGTACGTAGATTAAATGAAGGTCTTTATGCAGTTCACAAATAATGTTAAAGAAAATGTAGTACAAGCTTTTTGGGATAAATTTTGTAAACAATTAATGGACTTAAAATAAAATAAAATCAATAGGATATGTATGTGTTAATGTTTTTTCTACACTATATAATTAAGTTTTAATTTTGTTGATTCAGTTTTGTTTCTAAGTTTGAGTATTTTATTTCTCTACCAACTCAGATGAATAAAACAACTCTAGGAGACGAAGTAAAGCAGATACCGCACAGCAGCACTGTTTCCATTCTGCAGCACCGGAGCCAGCTGCACTGAACACTGTTTATTGATCATAAAGCAATAATTGATCCAATTACACACAGAGGGTGAGAGCATTTGTCTAGTGAGGCCAGCTCACCATCTCTGTTCACCTTCAGCCTCACCCTGAACCTGAAAGCTCTCTGTCTTCCCTCTTCCCCCATGAGGCTCAGCTCACCTTGTCATTGGTGGGTGTGGGGGGCTTGTCCTGATAGGCTGCCGGCAGCGGGAAGCTGAGCGTGTAGATGGCTGGCTCCCACATTTTAGTCTCTTCTGGGATCTTGACCAGGACAGGGGCGGTCATCTCCATCTGAACACCTGTGCACAGAACGTGCACATTCAGAACGAAAACAAGCAACACAAACACTCTACAGAGGCTGATCTTCCTCTGCAGTTCTGTCCTGACCTCCTTCGTTGGTTCCAGTGATGTACTGGAAAAGTCTCCTGAAGGCCATGGCTGCACCCACTCCCATGAAATAGGCTTCAGCATCTGTTGACACCCAGCGAGTGGGGCTGTAGTGTCGCACCTGAACACACAGGGAGGATGGGAGACCAACTGTGTGAGAAATAAAAGCTTGACAAACATGTAGTGTGTGTGTGTGTGTGTGTGTGTGTGTGTGTGTGTGTGTGTGCGGTTCACTCATACTCACCTCATACTCATCCGTTTTGCAGACTAGCTCATACTCGAGACACTCCTTTGACTCTGTGCAGAAGCTGGTGTTGGTACTTGGTCTACAATATAATGAGAATGGAATTAGTTTTTTTTTTTCTAGCCATATGTTTGTCCACACATACTTCTAACTTTCCTCCAACAAATGTCCTTTTTTATTTCAATGATGGAAACTTTGGATGAAGACAGGGCCTGGTCCTCTAACAACTGAGTGAAGCTTTTTAAAATACTAATACAATCTATTCTAAAACAAAAGACTAAGAGACTACAGTCATGCTAGAAACTCATATGCAAAAGCAGGATTTCACTGAAGTCAGTCAATACATATCACATATTTCTGTCTGGACCAAAGCTGAGAACTGACTAGTGCCATGCCACTAATATGACTAAAACACATGCACTGATTTGGCTTCTCTGACACTTTGTTGGAGGCGGCTCCACAGTCGAGCAGCAGCAACAACAGCTGCAGTAATACCACCTTTGTTTTCAAACGTCCATTTTGTGAAGACCCGAGGTTTCTCTCTGAGGCCAGAGGACACAACAGCTCATTGAAATACAGAGGCATGACAATGCAATGTCTTGTTTGGTGACGGTAACATCTGGTGCCCGACCTCACTGATGGCGGGATGGGCTCAAAATCTCTGCAGCACAGGAGCTGTGATAAGAGCAGATTAATGGTGTCGTGGCTGGAACTTGGGTGTTGAGATGATTGACTCATCACCCCTGTGTCATACTGCTCTGAAGCCATTTAAATTCATCCCAGTGGGGAAATGTTGGACAAAGGAGTGTCCTTCAAATGAATTTGTGATCATTTAATTTAGATTCGGATGTGAAACTGGGTGTCCAGGGAGAAGAACTGACTGCAACAATGAACTTACCCAACACTCCCTTCAGCTGAAACCACTAGGACCAAAATCCCCAAGAGAGAGATGAAAGCCCTGAGGAAGCAGATCACACATTTCAAACCAAGGACAAAACATCCAAACATGAGGAGTGAGGCAGTTAAAGAAAAGGGTGAACATGATGAGAAAAGTTGCTATAACTTTAACAAGCTGTAAAAAAAAAAAATAACCAGGCAAATGCTTTAGGAATCTTCTGACTGTACAGGAACAAATAAAAGAACCACTGGAGTCTTCAGTGGAAAATAAAACAGCTCAGGTTCTGATGAGTTTGGATTTGAGACGTGCGTGTGTGCGCGCCACCCGTGCCAGTCAGAGTGGTGCATTCCGCCGTTTGCTCTGCAGAGATGAAATGGGACACGTTTCCCTGCTATTAGAGCGACGCAAGAGGGGAGGGAGAGATCTGCTGCATCATCAGGCTCCGTCTTTTAAAAAGCAAAGGCGTTTTGAGGTCATGGAGGAGCAGCCATCGTTACATCCTCTGTAACATTCGCCAAAGCGGATTTAAGACCAAGGCAGTTGAGGAGAAATTAGGGTTTTTAAGGATGAATAAAATGCTTCATAAACACAATCGCCAGCCCACTTTCTATCGGTGCTGTCGTTCTGTTTTTCAGCATGTAATAAATGTGAGATGTCAGATTTCCATGAATATAGACGAACAATGACGCATTAAAAAAACTTTTCATGCCGAAGACGCCGCAGAAAAGTCGCTAAAAAAAGACGCATCACTTAGTAAAATAAAAAAATATATATATCATACAATCTTTATTATTATTATTAAGTATCAAATCTACCTGCGTGACATTTAATTGAAGTAGAAATATAGAAGCTCTGATACTCACATTGTCCCGGCCCCGTGTGCGTCCTTTCCACCTGCCAGGGGAGCGCAGGGAGGAGTGTGATGGAGACTGCAGTGTGCTGCACTCTGACGGGAGCCGCTGCATTTACTGCGGACTGCAGCTCACAGGAGGGAGGGGCTGAGCTGGCACCTCCTGCGAAGTACTGAAGTACTGGACCAGCACCGGACAGATGACACGTGCTGCTGCCTTCACCCAGAGCGCACCTCCAGCGCTGCAGCACAGACAAGGAGTCCGGCACTGCCCAACATGGGAGTCTGGCTGCAGCATGTCTGCAGCATGTCTGCACTATAACACCACTCAGCTGTGTTTTCAATTGAAAAACTACTTTAAAGGACAATGTCTGTGTTTTTACTCGGAAAATAAGGGACATTTCTATCGGCTATTTTTAATAATCGTAGATCTTTCGATGTTTTCATGAATCGTATCTATGATTTCAGCACTAACGACTATTTTCATTATGTATTAATTAGAGCCTTTTCTCAGTAAATTAATTGTCAACAGGCCAGTAGGATAATAACCTTCACAAGTTCCCAGAGTTCAAAACGATGTTTTCAAGTCTCATTTCCACTCAAAGATCCAGACCCCAAATTCATCCAGTTCACTAAAACAGGATTTAAAAAACATTTTGTTGACATTTTTTGTAATTCATTAATATTAATTAAAACAGGTCTATCTGGAAACTTGTTTGAACTGTATAATCCAGCACAGGGAACATAAAATGCATTAATGCTGCCAAGCTACAATATTATGGGATAGGCCCTTTAAAACTCCGATAAGAAATAGTGAAAGGTGTAAGGTTAGGAAAGCAGACCTAAGTCAGAGAGTAACACACAAACACTTGGTATCACAGATCTTAAAACAAACAAACAGAAACAAAGGTTGCAGCTGGCCAATATGAAAGTCAGCCAAGCCTCTGTCTTAATGCTAATGTAACTTTGACAAATATCAATGCAAACCTGATGTTCACAGTGACTGACTGCACAGAGGTTTCTTCAATATGCTGAAGTACTTTGCAGAATAATAAGAAAATTGCATGAAAACCAATAGTTTGGATTGGATTGTTGAACCACTGCAATAACCTTAAACACAGAAACACAAATTACAAAATGAGCTGTAGAGGAGGAGCATATGTGTGATTTTCAGGAAACAGACAAACATTTAAAAAGGCTAATGGTTCTTTAAAGCTGTTCAGCACCGTGCCATGAAAAGCACAGTGGAACAATTGTTGCTCAAGGCAAACAGGAGCAGTAAGTGATCAGATGGACAGGGAGGGGAGTTTGTGTTCATCTGTGCTTTGATTACTGACTTTCTCTTACAGGGGCACTCAACAGATTATACAACATCAACATCAGCGAGTGAAGGCAGATGTATAATGTATATTTAGAGATGAGGGCATGTACCAGGCATGAATATAAAAGCTCTTCTGCATTGTTTTTTTTTTTCTGCTTTTCTTTTATAAGTTCTCCTTTATGGAAATGATATATTAAAAATCACTGACGTGTCCTTAAAGACACCTTAGGAAACACAAAATCAAACAGGCTCAAGATATAAACACACAACAGCTTCATCTGAGACTTTTCCAGAACACCAGGTTTATTGTGACAGTTCAGACACCAAACAGCCAAAGCATAAACCTCCACCCGACTGGTTTACTGACTGGTAACTCCCATCCCCCCAGGGACCTGACACATCAGCAGTGTGTCATCCCTGTACAGGACGGGTTAAATCTCAGCAGTCTGTTATTAAATCCCCATATTTACTTTGCCCTCGATCTAGAAGAGGAATCAAAGAATCTCATTGAAGCCAAACCTGTGTCATTACTGTCTGAAACACTGTCTACAAAGCCTCTAACGCAGTGTTCAGGAAATGATGTGCCTCCTTTTATATCAACAATTGTCTTCTCTAAATTATTTACAAACGGCCATCTATCCTGTCTGGCTGCACATGTTTCCCATCTTTCATAAACCGTTAAATCACCAATAATTAATAAAATAAATTTCACATCAAGCGCAAAAGATTAAAACCAAAAGCAAAAAAAATAATTCAAAACTGATGAGTTAGGTCACTTTTCTACCTGGAGTGGCACAGCATGGCCAAAACTGACACACAGAAAAACACAAGGCCGTTGTTGAACACAAGCAGTGTCTGGTTAGCTCAGAAACCCATCAAAAAAAAAAAAAAAAAAAAAAAAAAAAAGCTGTTTCTTCTTTAAGAGGTCCACATGGCACCATCTGGGCTCAATTCACAGAGATGTGAGTTTACCTCAACCACTAAGCACTAAATTACAGCAGCGGTCCAAGTGACAGACTCTTAGCTCTTCAACAAAAACAATAATACTGAAATATAACATTTCAATAGGCAATAAGTAAATATATTGAAATATGCAAACCCTTACATTCATATATTTCAATATACTAATCATATCTATATGAAAAGAGTAAAATATTGTGTGTGGTGGTGAAGTTGTGTACTGACTGATGGTCAGTATGCTGACTCTGAATAGTGGGAAAGAGAAACAACATGAGACAAGACTGATGTTTACATTTTAAATATATACTGATTAGCCTTTTACCTGAGTATGGGCTATTGTCTCCAAAAAGAAGGAAAAAATAAAATAAAATTAAAAAAAAAAAAAAAAAAAAGTTGCCTTCAAATCTTGTGTTGTCTCACATTCACACACACACACACACACGAAAAGGTACAGCTGAGAGGCTCGCAGAGGTACCGTTTTAAATAGCTGATATAAACACACCCAAAAGAAGTCTTTCTGTAAAATGATAGTTATCTTTGGAAAAAGAGACTGAACGAGAGGGAGAAAAATGAAAACCGTAAAGAATACCAGAGCTCCTTTCTATATCTCCACCCATGCATGGGGCAGGAGCTCAGGACCTTTTAGAGTTTTTGGGTGGAGTGTCGAGGAAATGCAGAATTAGTCTTTTTGTGTGTGTGTGTGTTCTTTTTTTTTTGTCTTTTTCGTTTTTTTTGCATAGCCAGGTAGTGGGCACATCCGCTGCAATCCCTTAAAGAAAAGCTTTCACTAGGGGTTGGGCAGCCTTGGTCCATGTGCACCCGCGTATTGTACCAGCTGGGGATATTTAGTGGGTCCCTCCCAAAGGTGCAGCTCCATGCTCACAAGGTGGACTCTTTCTGACGCTCACGTCCGTTAGACGTCTTTTTCACTTTGGAAATACCCTCCAGTGCACCTGACTCAGTCACTCTGAAAAAGGGAGAAACATAGAGGAGTCACAGCACTATTAAAGAAAATAATCTCTGATATCCATCATGAACATGTGATATTTAAAGCTAAACATCTCAAACATATCACAAAAAAAGCAAATGAAAATCAAGCAACAAAGTTCAATCTTTTATTTTACACTATCACAGAAAGATGAGCGTCTATTTTAACCAGTTAAGCTGCTTACACAGTGAGTGTAGCAACTCATGGCTGAAGGTACGTGATTAAGTGCACCAAAAGATGCTGAAGTCTGGCATCAGTCACACCCATCAGTGTAACAAAATACAGCTCAACAGCAGCATAAACCACATGTTCAAAAAATGACCATTTAGATGAAAAACGTCTGCCTAACACCGTTTCAACAAAAACTGAACATTATCTTCATGAGGAAGGATTTACTGTAGTGCTGTCATATTAGACTACATTAGTTTAACTTGATCTATATTCTTCTGTTTTATGTGTGTAACTACAGTGCCTGATGTGGGACAGTGCTGCCAAAACACAGCTGACCTCCTCTCAATACTGAATACATCCTGTGTAGACAGACTGAAGCTGCTGCTGCCAATAGCCGCTGCTGTGTTGGGTAGAGGCATTGTGTCAGACAAATGAGCAAACCAGCCCATAGGTTCAAAGGGTTATAAGGGTAAGTGTGGGGTATGTGTACACTTACACTTCATCCATCTCTACATCGTCCTCGTCCTGGGGAAGCTGGAGATAGGGGTTATTGGACGCTGGTCTGAACTTGTAGCCGGTCAGCACAAAAAAGATCAGAGTAGACACCTCCACCAGAAACTGTAAGAGAAAGTCAATGTTTAATGACAGAGGTTAAGCTCCAATAATTAACATGGATAGTACTCATGGTGTGTAGCTCAACAGCTGCCAGTAGCTTATAGCTACCTGCACATTTTTAGTTTATAGTAAGACATTTAGTAATTTTTTTTGCCTGGTTTCATGCTTCATGCTCCCAGAGCAGACAAACCCTTCTTATTACTGGCACCAGACTATTCAAACATAAATCTTCACCTCCCATTCTTCAAGTTGATAGCATATACAAAACGTTACATGATTTACTGAGTGGAGCCTGCAGCATTTCTTACTCCCAGTGATGCCAATATCAAGTCTCTTTGGAAAACAATGGTGTTCCTGGCCATTGTGATAAGCAATTAATGACATGATGCAGTCACAAACATCACACATACATACAAGTAAACCTTTTCAGCCAGTTATACCCTGTGATTGCTGAGTCAGAGTCAGGTACAGGCTCTTTAAAGCACCAAAGTCAGATTGTTATTGTGCGTTAGTGTCTTACCTCATAGCACCACTGCCACTGGAAGGGCATAGTGACCTTGAGCAGAATGGCTATGATCCTCGTAAAGTAGATATAACACACAATCTAAGAACAGAAAACAGAATTTCAAAAAATGCATAAAGTTTAAAGCTGGATGCAAAACGTAGCCTTATGATATGGCTCAAGGTTAGTAAGACCTGGTTTGCAACAAAGTCTACTAATATACATTATAAAGGTCAAAAAGTATGCATGGTTGTAGCTTTTGTTCTGGCTGTGCAGAAGTGATTCTGTTAATTGAGAAGCCTGGGGTGGCCTTGCCAAACACTATGACTCAGTATAATTCATTCTAAGAAAATGCTTGATACCTGAAAATAAAAATATGTCTACTTAAAAATACTGAAGAAATATCAATAACAACGTCTGTATTCAACGTAATTCCTTGTGTTTGGCAATGACAGATGAAAAATACTGGTGAGTGGGACTCTTTACCATCACGTAGTAGTGCCTGAAGAGCTTGAGCTTCTCCAAATTCATGGCAGCTAAAACAGACACAGAACAAATTTAATACAATATGTTACAATAAATTGCTATAACCCATAAAAGCTTTTGACTAATTGTTCAGATTTCTCACCTTTGCCATCTGTGCTAGAAGCCTCCTGAAGATGACGAATAGACCTATAAAACCAGTACAGACAGCTATTTTAATATTCTAGACAGCAAATTTAATATTTGGTTAGTTATCATTAATAATCATGACATGGGGTAAAACCTGCCAGGTGAAATTTATTTTATCACAGCAAGTCCAAAGAAGCAGCATTCTTTCTTATTGTTCTGCCATCCCTTAAAACACAATCTTGAATATAAGGTTAATTCGACCTCCTCGGTCTTAAATTGGATCTCCATTAATTTTGTGTGTTAAAGCTCAGATTACCACTTTTCTTCCGGCACTAGTAAGTAAATTAATTTTTTCCATAAAATCCATTGAAAATAGAGCACATTAGCACTGTACAGCACCGAAGGTGAACCTCATTTTGCCATAAATATCTTCAGCTAGACCTCACACACTTGTGCAAACATTACATAAGATACACTGGTCTCAAAACTAGTCGTCATTCATCAATCACTTTATATAAACGAACATTTCATTTTACACACACACACGCGCGCGCACACACACACACTGACCAGACCACAGGGAAAAGGATGGCTCCGCAGCAGATGAGGTCAACCAGAAAGAGGATCTCCTTCCACAGATAGTATTCACTGGAGCCTTCCTCTGTAGACTCGATAATGATGTAGGCGACATTAGCCAGGACCTGAAAGACAGCTGATGAGTCATCGACAATTCATCAAATATAAAATGATCACACACTAATGCTCATGCACACCTGCAGAGGAATGACAATCATGAAGATCTTCTTTTCCTTGTCAGACAGGATGTACTTAACAAAAGCCCAGCCGGTGCCAATCAGTGCCAGGGTGATGAACAGGAGAGCCCCCTTTAGCCTGAAGAGTACATCAATACAAACTCATGTAAAAATTAAAAACAAATCAGATTAAAATTCATATCCTGGAGAAGATGGACTTACAGATGTGTGATATAATACATAACAGCCCAGCCTTCAATAGGATGCCCCTCAGTGTTGATGAAGTGATAGTTGATCTGAAAGAGACCATGAGAGAGGTGCTATTAACAGACAAAGAATCCAGGTGAACTGTGAGCAGAATGAGCAGTGCAGGCAAAATGGACCTCAGTGAGATAGAAAAGCCAAATACAAACAGCAGACAAAACAGAAGAGAATAATCTGCTGTGTTGCGATGGTGCACTTACACTGTGGAAAACCAGGGAGGTGGACTTTGTAAAGGCCAGTGCAGCCATCAGCCAGTGGATCTTAAATACGCTGTACCTGCAAAAAAGACCACAGGGAAAGATGTCAAAATGTATCTGTTCCGATTCAAGACCAAATATCTATAATTCAGCTGAACTCAAATGTTAGCATGTTAATTATTTTATCCCTGTAAATTTAGGCACATGCACAATTTTGGTTTTGAGCCATCTCCATAACTGCCTCTCAGTGAACTGCAGCCAAGTTCTCTGCATATTTTTCTATGCATACATGTTCTCTAAATACAATGAACATCAACATCATCATGTGCTTGTATAGAACACTACTTATGTTTCAACAATAAATGGTAAATTATTTTCTCATTGTGACCTTTTCCCTTTCAGATGTCCTACCACATCCCAGTAACATCCTCAGTTCTTTTTAATCTGGTTTGGACCCAGTAGGTTCACACACCTGTAGCTACAGAAGCTACATGCTGGATGAAGCCCTGACTTTTTCAAAGCATGTGAACTACTGGGTGCAGAATGAGGCTTGCAATCAATGAAAAACACAATACAGTATGTAATGAAATGCAGACCAGGCCAGCAGAAAGACTCTGTTGTCCGATTTCTTTGTTGCCTTATCAGTCAGATGTTAAAACCCATCATGAGTACAGCTGCATTTATTTGTGTGGCTAAGACAGAGACATGGTTTAAATAACATTTGACTCAAAGCTATGTTGTGCCTAAGTGCAGTCGCATAGAACTGCTAGCATGACTGTAGTAGTCTTGTTATAATGTGGATACTGTAACAGCAGAACATGCAAAAACAGGACTGCAAACAGTCTAACACACACACAATGATTTGGCATCTTTAAAAAGAGAAGTTGCTATATGCTGTTACTCAACACTGTAAGCATCCATGTGTACCTGTGCTTCATGAGTGTGTACACCCAAACCAGTGCAGCAGTGAAGAAGACTCCAGCCATACAAATGTAAAGGCGAGACAAAGGAATTTCAGCTGCTGATAAAAAACCAGCTGGATTCTTCTCTTTCACTTCCACCTGCAGAATAAATATATTTAGATTGACACATGCACACACCTGAACATGTACATACCAATATAATGACTTTACTTACAGTGAAAGAGTAGGGCAGCCTGATTCCAGGCAACCTGTTCTGGCAGTAATGGAATTTGAGGCTGTATAAACCCTCCGCCAGAGAGCCAACAATAAAGTGGAACTGCAGAGGAGGGACAGAGAGTTTCTGACACCGGTAAAACAACTTGAGTACTGCTTCACATACATATTTCATATATTCTGTTAAAAAAGGTGGACTTACACTGAAGTTATAGGAACCATTAACTCTGTCCAAAGCCATAGTCAGCTGCTTGGTCTTCTCCAGCTAAAAGCAAACATAGATTAGAAACTTATTTCAGGCACGGACCACACAAATACAGACGCAGATACAGAAAAACCTCTTACATGGAACACATTTTCCTCAGGTTTCTTTGCTTCTTCTACAGGCGTTTTCTTCTCTTCTGTCTGAGCTTTCTTCTGATCTTCAAGCTTTTTGTCGTGGTTCCCTTCATCTTCTGTGTTTTTTGCCTTTTTGTCTGTATTTTCTGCCTTTTTGTCTGTATTTTCAGATTGTTTACCCCCATCTAGATTAACAGGAGCCTCCCTGGTTTTCTTCTGACCTACAGGAAGCACAATTCAAAGTGCTGTTGATGTAAAATCATTTAAACATTCATTGCAATGCTTAAGGAATGACTGCAATGGAAAGTAAAGCGCTGAAAGTTTTTGTAAGTGTAAAGTATGATCAACACTGACTTTTTGGTGCTTCAGGCTTTGGCTTTGTGATCAAGAGGTTGTTCTGCTCACCCATGGCTCTCATATTGACACTAGACAAACACACCACACACAATATACAGTCAGAATACACATTAGACTGGCAGGGCACAGTAAAACACACTTCTTAATCTGGAGCTAAAACATACACACCTGAGTGTGTTGACATCTATAATAAAAAGTATGAGAGGCTCGTTGTTGGTCGACTTTGTAAGAGTGAGCGGGCATGTTTCTGTCTCCTCGGCCTGGACGGAAAAATAATCCCAGTCAAACACATCTGACCACCCACCACACACTCCACCACTAAATCTATCCTGTATTATCTATAATCTGATTTATCACTCTATCAGCAATGCCCATGTGTAATAATCAGAAATATTTATGAAATATGCGATTTGATGCACTCACCGTGTAAGACAAGACTCCATTCACACGTGACCTGGAGAGGCTGAAACCAACCTAAAGAAAGTTGTACAAATGTGGTCAACACATGATTTCATTATATACAGCATATTTCACTCCGCATGGCCCATTCACAACACAGCAGGCCTACATTGTTCAACATAGCTTATGCTAGAGACCCTAAAACCACAGTTTGTGATTGAAACTCTGTGTCACTAAGTGCCAGTTTTAATCTGTTTTTATTGCTAATTTAATCTCTAAAAAGTCAGGAAATATTTTAACTTGCACTTTATCAGCAAGTTATAATCAAGACAACAAAAAGCAGCAGATCCTCACATTTAAGAAGCTGAACCAGAAAAACACATGACAAAAGCTTCTTACAGGGTACACGCTGTAGTTCACCAGCTGTATTGGAAGGCGCAGATAAAGCAAGTTGACATCCAGAGTCCCATTAGCATAGAAACCGAAGTTGTTGAGGTCGACAGCAAACCGAGTTTCATTCTGGAAGAAAGAACAAATTTTAAAAACACTTTAATCGCAGAACTGCTCAGGTTCATTAACAGATTTTTTTTCTTCATACAAAACTACGCATATTTCCAGGGATTCAGTTTTAAATAAAACAAAGAAGAAGAGGCAGTTCAGACATGTATTATAAATCTTTTTCATACATCCAGACATTTTAAGGTGATTGTACAGTGCTAATACTTCGCATTTGCTTTTGATTTTCCCTTATGAAGTGAGTAAGCAAGTTTTCTGTTAGAAAATAAACTTTTGTGAACGTAAGTTGTTAACAGTCAAATCATCTGTAAGTTTTGGAAATGCAGACATCCCAAACCCAAACAGCACACCTTTGCACATATCAGACATCTCTGTTATTTAGCAAGGCATCACCGACATATTGTTAATGACGTGGGCAAACTGTCAGTGTTGTGCAATTCAACAGCAGCACCAACCACATGTCCAATCAAGGCTTCTCCTAAACAGTTTCGACGTCAAGTGCCTGTGTACATCAAAGTAAGACTATCATCATCATCATGTAGAGTGAACCTTTGCAAGACTTATTTAATATTAGTCCGCTGTTTGCGTCGAGGTCTTCTGTTATTAGTTTTGTCCAATTAGCTGGTTTTACTCTGGTGCACCAATTCAACCAGTAAATCCCTTCAGCTTTGATTAACTGGGTTTTTCAGCCACATGTTGATCCTTAGTTTGATGTTGCAACTAATGAACTTTTTATTTTTGTTTCTACCAGAAGTTTTCATACCCAAAATCTTAATATTAGTTTACATCGACCAAAAATGCAAGACATCCTCGAATTTGGGAGAAAACGTAGGTTTATCGATAATCGGGCTTCGGTTTAAACTGCCCCCTTCAGCGACAGACAACAAATAAGCTCCCATCATTATTTCCATGTTTTCCCTCTAAACAAATGTTCATTGTCGCAACACGACACCATGTTCACTGAAGCTAATCACACCCTAGCTAGCATGTTAGCTTCCTACGTGAACAGACTGTCGGCTTACCTTCAGGGTGAGCTTGTGTATCCTCGCCAGACATCCAGTCAGAAACAGCAGGAGTAAATATGCAGCCAAAACACAGCCTCTATGCGCCGCAGCCATCACCAGGCGGTAACAAACCTGCTAACGGTAAATTCCTGCTAATGCTAGCGAGCGACAATCCTGCCAGACCGCTGAAGCGCAAGCTAGCTAGCAGTGTTAGCTTTAAACGAGGCGAATCTCTAATCTCCGATTTAAGCTTTTCGGCTCTAATATACGTAATACGCAATAAACGTTTGTGTTACATTTTCCGCTTCGTTTGGGCTTTCATCGCGCAAGATAGCCGCTAGCTTATTGATGGTAAGATCTCGCTTCCGAGTCTCAGATGAAGAGCTAAACATTTGGCAAGGTGCAGACAACAACGTCACCGACTGGGCCTACATCCGTGTCCCCCCTAATAAAAATGTTTCAGCTGGAGATGCCGCGCAGCAAAAGCTACCGACGCAGGAAAAACTCGAGTTATTAACGCTCTCTACACGAACAGCCCATAATAACGTCAGTTTTCTGTCAAACCATCAAGCGTTTCCACTCCGAAGTCCGGACTGCACCTTGTAGTAGTTAGCCCAGATTTGGTCACATGGTGTGGGATCACGTGAACCACCGTCCACGTCAGACGAAATATATGGGTTGCCAGGTCTGTAAAGCTCAATGATGTTTAACACGTACAATATATATTTTTTATTCTTTATTAAAGAGCTGTACTAACAGTAGCGACAGTTTTAACTTATGATAATTGGTGCCACTTCCCACAAATACAATTTATAAAGAGTTTAGAAGTTGTACCTAATTACTGGCTTTATTAATGTTTATTTAAATGTGCACTAGTTGATTATACATCAGTTTCTAGAATATTCATAGGAACAATTTGTGGCTTGCCAGGTTTTGGAAAATCCTCCCTCAGTACAACACTTAAGTACTACTTTGGTATCTGAATCAATCTTTCAAATATCCATCTCCAATTTTAAATGCTGTGTTGATAGTGAATATCACCATGCGCACAAAAACATGAATAACATTATCATGCTATACTCATTTTTTATGTTGTGCATTCTTGTGATAACTATTGTGTTCATGTTCAGAGGAGGGACAGTGAATACATTGGTAAAATGATGATGAGGCTAGAGCTGCCAGGAAGGAGGCCTAGAGGAAGACCAAAGAGGATGTTCTTGGATGTAGTGAAGGAGGATATAGAGGATAGGGTTAAATGGAGGCAGTTGATTCACTGTGGCAACCCCTGAAGGGAGCAGCCGAAAGGAAAAGAAGATTCTTGTGATAACTATGATAAGCAAGATCTTTAAACATTTCATTAAATGTGTTACTGTACTGGCACTGGATACATACTTTGCAGAGCTGCCTCAATCTCAGTATTAGCTTCTAAATGTCTTCTAAGTGTGAAAGATAAACAGTATACATGTTTTTTAAATGCACACAAGACACGTTACCATGACAACTCAATTCCATTTGTCTAATTGAGCTTATGTTCATTTCAATTATTATCAATAATCAACTAATCATTATTTGTTGATAGTTATATTCCATGATCCAGAGGTGCTGCCAGTGACTGTTGGGGCGATGATCACACTTCCTTGCTGAGCCAACACTGTGGCAGGAGGAGGAGCAGCAGCAGCCAAAGCAGAGGAGGAGGAGGTGACGGCCTCTTCACCTTCACAACACCTTTTTCCTCCTGCTGACAAAAAGATGCAAAAGCAGAAAATCGGTAAAGACATAAGTAAATAAATCCTGGAAAGGAGCAGAGTTTAGCTTGACAAACACACCAGTTTTAAAAACTCCTTATTACTTTTACCTTTATATGCCTTGTCTAACTTCTCTGCAGCATTGTTGTTCTGAATCTTCTTCAGAGTCTCAATAGTGAGGCTCACAGCCCCATCTTCACCATAGCTCTTTATCATCACTGTCACAGTTTTTGTCCTTTCTGCATCCTCCAGGTGTGACTCAGGAATTGGTTTGCAGTCAGGCAAGACTTTCATGGAGAGGTACCACTTAAACTTTTCAAAATCATCTTTACGCAAGTTCTCCAGACTCTCCAGGAGGAGCTCTTGGGCCAGCATTTCTCCTCACTGAAAAGACAGAAGCTAAAATTAGTTTAATTTGACTTCATTTTTTATATTAGTGGATTTAGAGAGGTTTTGAGGCTACATGCAGGACTAGAGATAAAAATAACAATTATACACCAATCATCACATTAGTTTTTATTAATGTATTAATGAAAATTCTTCTTCTTATTGTTATTAATTTAGTCTGTATACTGACCAACAAATAAAGAAAATATCCACTGGAATAGAAGGTTGGTGGACTGAAGCAGCAAAGGGAGGACTTTGAGCTTTGACTTATAAGTCCTGCTCCAAATCTATTGCTTCTTACATTTCCCTTAATGCTATTTGATGGCATCTCTAAATTAACAATCGGCTTGTAACACAATTCTTTTGACTAGACAATGCGTTTTACATGTTTTCATAAGATGCACAGCAGCTCATGCCACTTTAAAGAGTTTCTGTAAAAACACAAACTACAGTTCCTGCTGATGGAAGATTTTCCTACAAGTCACTGAATAACTAATTTAGGCTACACAGTATTAGAAAACAACATAGTAATTATTATAGTAATTAATCACAGCACTCCTAATGGGAAAAGACAGGCTACTGACAGAACAAGCCCATTTAAGTAGTATTAATACAGATATGTGTCAGTCCACTACATGGTGTACCGTCATGCATTGGACAGGAAGCGTCATCATTAGTGGGAATAATAGACCGATCACAATAACGACAGTGGCTGTCAAGTTCAAGGTTTCCCCTGCATTACCTTCAGTCCTTTAATCGGACCAGGTGTAGGCTACTAGGTTAAGAACCTGACAGTTCGTGGACGGTAGGTGTCATATGTAGTTTGTAAAACAGTTCGTAAAACTGTTTACAGAACCAAGGAGCCAAAACTCCCTTTAATGTAGCGACATAATCCCAAAGGACTTACCGTAAAACCGAGCGAGACCCAGCGTTAGCGTAATATAGGACAACCTACAGAAAATGGCGCGATTTAGTTTCGATTTTACAAAACCACTTAAACAGGAAGTTTCGAAAGTGACACGGAGTCTGAATGTTTGTCCTAATGCTGCGCTAGGAAAGACCCTTAATGTTGGCCTAAAATAAAAGAAATAACTTTTCCTTTATATCGATACGTGGGGAGGCATGTTGCATGATTCAATAAAAACTACATTTGAGGTTTTTATCTGTAATTATATGACTTTAGAGGGCAAACATCTACTTTTAAAGGCTCTCCAGGCGGATCTATTGTTCCAGATGCTGAACAGATGTTGCCGTCAACATTTTAACACGGCGTATCCATGGCAACATTAAAGTTTCTGTAAGAGTTCAAATCCGTTTACCAGTGACTACTGACACATCACTATTACTGTGAATGCAGCCTACTGACAAAATGAAAACATAATAAGAAGGACGTGTTTGTCTGGATAACGATGGCATATCGATTAGTTTTACTAATACAGGCTGATGAGGTCACAATGAAAAAACATTGGAATTTCGGTTTTTAATACAATGAGCTGCTATTTTCTGTGATAACACTTCATCCTTCAGTATGCTACTGTTCTCAGAAGCTCCACAGCAGCATTGCTCTCTAGGCGCCCACACACACAGACACACACACATGCAGACATGCAAACACACCCATTCTTGCCCTCAGCACAGCAGCACTGCACTGCATTATTCTTGAACCTCCCTTCCTTCCTGTCTTGATATACCAACAGCGAACGTCCATGGTGGGTTTCAGAGGCCAAAGCAAAGGAATTGCCTGGTCATCACACTCAAACACAGAAAAACACATTCATACACACTCAGACTTCCATAAACACCCAAAGTGTCCAGTGTATTCTCAGAAGTCTGGGGCCGTGGCACTGCCAGCATCACACAGCCAGTACCGTGGATCTGACAGAGACGTCCCATCAGCTGGCAATATTTTGAGCCAGGGGAACTGTTGAAGGATGTTTACCTCTGGATGCCCAATCACGCTTCTGCTGTTTCACCTGCTCGGCCCAGGTAAGTGCAATGACAGCTCCATATGTTATGTACAGGTATAATAAAAGTAAACACCACAAGCAAAGCAGCTTTGATGTGGCAACAGCCATGATACGGTCTGGTGTTTCTAAACTGGTAAACTTTGTTTGACTTGTGATGATTCACAGTAAATTCTGCCTTGAGGGATGTAGTTGTACTAACTGTAACATTGTCCCATGTTGTGAATGTCAATTAGGTGTGATTTTACTTCTCATGTCATGTTATTTTAGAAACTGTTAGAGGCATTACAGGTAAAATCTCCAGTTGATCACAAGAAAAAAAAAACATAGATTGGAAGTGACACTTCTTGGACAGTGGGTGTAATACAAAGTTTGTATCGGACTCTCAGTCAAATTTGTCTGAGCTATAATAAAAACAACACGACAAGAGCAAGAGCTGAAAAGGGAGTAGTAATCTCTTCAAGTATCCCAAAGACAAAAGTTTGGAGCCTGCAGTTCTTTGGTTCATTCCTCAGTGGGGGCAACTGATTCCCTGAAACTGCTCGGTCTAAAAGTGCCTACTTTTAGGAACTTCTTCTGGGCCCACACAGAAACCAAGAACTACAGTATACTGTTTCTATACGAACACTTTTGGGGGAAGTTTTAGTCCCTGCTTACAGCACAAATAGAATATTTTGTCATAAATATGTATACAGCATATGTGCATCATAACTGAATGACAATATTTGTTACGATGCATGTTACTAAGCAGATTTACCAAAGTACTGTTCTTAAGTACTTGTACCTTGACTTCACCACATTTCAGAAAGAATGTCTGTGCTTTTTACTCCACAACATATATATATTAAAAAAAAAAAAAATTAAGGGATGGTTATAGATGACATTTCCTTTGGCATAATTTATAGATGGATGATGTTATTTTTAGTTGAGGATACAAGCCCAGATGTTTATCAGTCATCCCAGTTCGATTCTGATTTCTGACTCCATGAATGAGACTGTGACTAGATGGATCCTGGCAGTTGTCTTACCTCACCCATTTTGCTGAGTGGTGGTAAACATAACTATAATTTTTGACAGCTGGTATGCTGACACACAAACCAGTGAGCTGTTGTGAATCAGATCATCTGATAGGCAGGAGAACAACCTCAGGATCCAGTCAAACAATGGTCACTGAAAAGAGGAGCAAGTTCTTTTGACTTGGGCAGGGTGTCCTTCCTTCCTCAGAGGAACACGCTGGGTGTATTCAGTGGACTATGAAACAATGGTTCACAGTAGATCAGCTAAAAAGAGTATTATTTCACGAGATGGCAAAATTCACTTGACCCTTGCCTGTATTATTATAAGACAGGGGGAAATGAGTCATAGGTTCATACAACTTACCACACCAAGATAAGACATATGAAGAGATGCATCATTGTATTGTGTATCTGGCATCACAAGTACTTTAACATGTACTATTATCACATATGCCTCCATGGGTTTTGCTCAGCAACACTGATCTCCAATAGAGCAAGAGTCAATGTTCATTTTTATAAGATTAAAGAGAGTTATTCTTAAATGTCATGTAAACCTTACCTCTAGTAAGACTCCACTAATAAACAATGGCTTGGAGGGGCTATCAAGATATATTTACTGTTATTTATAAGTTTATATAATTAATTGACTTATTGTGTCTTTCTTCCTTTCCCACTCAATGACCCCTATTGTGACCTCAGTTCTGTCATCTCCTGTTTCCATTCACACACCTGCTCCGCCTCTTGCATTGCAAATTTCACCTCCCAAGCCCACTCCAGCAGTCCTCTCATCTCTACCATCTCTCACTGGGCCATCAGCCATCACTCACTTCATCAGCGTCATTGAAGAATCCGCAAAAAGCGTCAGCTGCCCTATAAAGCTGTCACCCTCTTCACTGGTGGTCAGGTATGACTGTCCTCTATATACAACCTATATATCACCTTTCTCGGACCCAGCAGTTTTCTAGAAAGAAATTAGAAAAGTAAAGTTTTCTTTAGCAACTTAAGGCTGGGGAACCAGAGGGAAGCAAAATGACAAAGATTACGAGAACTGGTGCTGAGGTTAAAGGCTCTAATAGTAAACAAACACAAGAAGACTTTGCCTTGAATGGCCTTGAAAAGCATTTTCTACTCAGCTCAGCTTTCCTCACCTGTCTTCTTTTTTTGGCATTGCCACTCACTTGTTTGGGAAATGCACCTTGACCCCTGTTTCTGTCTAAATCAGTGAAAACTAATTGTGTGTAAACTCTCCCATCGTAGGTTCGCAGATCCAGTCACAGTTAACTGCTCTGTACCAAAGACGGGTTTTTCTCTTCTGGGCTGGATAGTCTCACTGGTAGGGGAACCACTGCTGTCAGATATACGATTTGAGAAACCTTGAGTAACACTTCCGGTCTTGTGTTTTCTGACCTCCAGTATTTTAACTTATCGGAAGTCATCCAGGCGAAGTTACGTAGAAGCTGAGTCATGGTAATTGGACTTCTAGTAATTATATCAAAACATTTCACCACTCATCTGAGTAGCTTCTTCAGTGTAAGGGAAGTTGGTTAGAGATCTCCAATTTTATCCTCCAAGTTGGTTCCACTTCACCCGTAACCTGAATAGGCTTGTTAGTTGGAACCCAGTGTCTTCAAATGAGTGGTCGGTGTCCTTTTAATGGAGGTGCACAGCTAATTCTGGTCCAAGGAGCTGCTCCTCCTGTGCTGGGCCCTCCTCCTATTAAATGGTTGTTTGGTTTCTCCGATGTGGAGTTCTGACCACTCTTCTTTACACTGGATGGCATATATTACATTACACATCTTTTGTTTTAGGGTCCGATCTTTAGGGTAAACTAGTCTCTCTCTCAGCATGTTAGTGGGTCTGAAGTGAACCAGTATGTGGTGATTCCGATAGATCCTTGTAAGCATCTCTGAAATGACACATAAGGAATGACCAGGTTTTTCCTTTGTGGATCTCGAGTCTCAGCTTGTTCACCTGTGTTTCTGCCTGATGTACAGTGGGTACGGAAAGTATTCAGACCCCTTTAAATTTTTCACTCTTTGTGTCATTGCAGCCATTTGCCAAAATCAAAAAAGTTCATTTTATTTCTCATTAATGTACACTCAGCACCCCATCTTGACAGAAAAAAACAGAAATGTAGAAATTTTTGCAAATTTATTAAAAAAGAAAAACTGAAATATCACATGGTCATAAGTATTCAGACCCTGTGCTCAGTATTGAGTAGAAGCACCCTTTTGAGCTAGTACAGCCATGAGTCTTCTTGGGAATGATGCAACAAGTTTTTCACACCTGGATTTGGGGATCCTCTGCCATTCTTCCTTGCAGATCCTCTCCAGTTCTGTCAGGTTGGATGGTGAACGTTGGTGGACAGCCATTTTCAGGTCTCTCCAGAGATGCTCAATTGGGTTTAGGTCAGGGTTCTGGCTGGGCCAGTCAAGAACGGTCACAGAGTTGTTCCGAAGCCACTCCTTTGTTATTTTAGCTGTGTGCTTAGGGTCATTGTCCTGTTGAAAGGTGAACCTTCGGCCCAGTCTGAGGTCCTGAGCACTCGGGAACAGGTTTTCTTCCAGGATATCTCTGTACTTGGCGGCATTCGTCTTTCCTTCAGTTGCAACCAGTCGTTCTGTCCCTGCAGCTGAAAAACACCCCCACAACATGATGCTCCCACCACCATGTTTCACTGTAGGGATTGTATTGGGCAGGTGATGAGCAGTGCCTGGTTTTCTCCACACATACCGCTTAGAATTAACGCCAAAAAGTTCAATCTTGGTCTCATCAGACCAGAGAATCTTATTTCTCATAGTCTGGGAGTCCTTCATGTGTTTTTTGGCAAACTCTATGTGGGCTTTCATGTGTCTTGCACTGAGGAGAGGCTTCCGTCGGGCCACTCTGCCATAAAGCCCCGACTGGTGGAGGGCTGCAGTGATAGTTGACTTTGTGGAACTTTCTCCCATCTCCCTACTGCATCTCTGGAGCTCAGCCACAGTGATCTTTGGGTTCTTCTTTACCTCTCTCACCAAGGCTCTTCTCCCACGATTGCTCAGTTTGGCTGGACGGCCAGGTCTAGGAAGAGTTCTGGTCGTCCCAAACCTTTTCCATTTGAGGATTATGGAGGCCACTGTGCTCTTAGGAACCTGGAGTGCTGCAGAAATTCTTTTGTAACCTTGACCAGATCTGTGCCTTGCCACAATTCTGTCTCTGAGCTCCTTGGGCAGTTCCTTCGACCTCATGATTCTCATTTGCTCTGACATGCACTGTGAGCTGTAAGGTCTTCTATAGACCGGTGTGTGCCTTTCCTAATCAAGTCCAATCAGTTTAATTAAACACAGCTGGACTCCAATGAAGGAGCAGAACCATCTCAAGGAGGATCAGAAGAAATGGACAGCATGTGAGTTAAATATGAGTGTCACTGCAAAGGGTCTGAATACTTATGACCATGTGATATTTCAGTTTTTCTTTTTTAATAAATTTGCAAAAATTTCTACATTTCTGTTTTTTTCTGTCAAGATGGGGTGCTGAGTGTACATTAATGAGAAATAAAATGAACTTTTTGGATTTTGGCAAATGGCTGCAATGACACAAAGAGTGAAAAATTTAAAGGGGTCTGAATACTTTCCGTACCCACTGTAGATGCCTTATTGAAAGCCCACTCAGGGTAGCTGCAGTCCAGTTTCCATGACTCAGGTTTTAGTTAACCTATCGGCATGCAGGTATGCTATAGGACCCAAGTGACTTCACTGTTGGATGTAGTTACAGCTACAACACTGCACAAAGTGACCACAGCCAACAGTGACACTGATGGAAGAGGCTTTTAGCACTCCAGGCTTGAGATATTTGGTACCTTGCACAGGCGTATCTCATGTCACTCAAATAAAAAAAATCTATTATTTAATTTCAGCAGCTTTGTGATTTGTGACCTTTTCCCACTCTAGAATGCTCCTACACCCACTATCAATAGTTTTCTGGTTTGGAATGTGAAAAGAATGACTGAGTGGAACATCATCCCGACATGCTTCGCACTAGCTGAACAGGGAGGGCAGTGCCATGCTAATCTGCTTCTGACAGTCTACAGTGAGTTAATCATTTTGTTTTTCTGAATTGTTGGAATATGCATCAAGGCTTTTCGGTGCTTTAACTGTTAATCCATTTCCACAGAGCCTCCAGACACTGTGTCTATCAGCATTTATAATCACACTGGGCCGATGTTTGAGGGACGTCAATACACACTACAGTGTACAGTCCAGGATGTAGCTCCTGTTGGAAACCTCATTGTGACCTTCTACAGAAGACAAACATCACTAGTCCAAATACGGTCCAACAAAACCACAAAGACACCAGTGACTGAGACCTTCACTCTGAAAATCAGCCCCAGTAAAGATGATAATGGAGCCCAGTACTGGTGTGAAGCTAAGCTACAACTGGGACCTGAAGGACCACAGGACCTTCCAGTGATGGTATCACAAAACCTCACTGCATCAGTCCTCTGTGAGTGACATCTCTCTTTGCTCCTCTGTTCTGCTCATCCTCAGTCTTTACTTGTGTAAGATGCATCATGTTTTTCCTCCTTCACCCCAACTTGTGATTTCTCTCTCTCAGTTGAACCACAGCTCGTTTGTCCTGCGAAACTGCAGGTGAGAGAGGGAGAGAGCCTCAGCTGTGACATGAGAGGAAACCCTGTACCATCAGTCACCTGGTACAGAGATGGGAAGGTGATTGATCTACCTACACACTGCAGCAGAAAGGATGCTGGAAATTATACAGTCCATGCAAATGGACTGAAAATGAAACATTTCATTGTTCAGGTGGAGGTCCTGGATGGCAGTGGTAGGTTTACATGATCTTCTTGTACAATAAATAAATATTGCAATTTCAAAAAGAAATCTGAGCAATTGACTGACCCAATTGTTCTCTATATCCAATTAAATGTTACAACTTGTTTTGAGTCTTTCTTGCTGAATTTCTGAGAAATAGTGATCCATTCTGTCTTGCATCATCAAAATTGAATTAGAGTAAAAAGTGAAGCAAAAGCTTAAGGTTCCACTGACAAAGTTGTTTCTTTCTCTTTCTAGGAACAACAAACAGATGCAGTAGACATCTCCTGTTGGTAGTCCTGCTTATTCAGAGGATCTGGCTGTAAAACCTAAGACAATGCAATGTGATTGGTCTTTTCCATGCTGTTTGGATGAACTGCTCCTGCTGTGAAAAATCTATGACAGATTTGTAGAGCTCTTTTGAATGTGTTTTTGTGCATTTTCAACCCTCCAGTCTCAGCTTAGGGGCAGATAAATCTTTCAGAGCTTCTGCCCAGGTACATTTTCTAATGTTTCTAAACTCTTCATATAAGCAAGAAAGGCCAATATATTCTTTTCCAGACAAACAGTCACTCCAGAAAACTGCAGGCTTGTATGACACCAAAAATCAATCAAACTGGTGTAGACCTGTGACAGTGGTGTGTTTAAAAAAACAAAACAAAAAAAAAAACACTTGGTGCAAATGTATTAAAGTTTCTGTATCTGAAGATCCTCTCAGGTGTAGTGTCAATAGTTTCAACATTGCAAAGCACAATATCATCATACACAGGTAATTTGTGTGCTGTGCATAAAAAAGCAGAACTATCTTACAATCAACAGCAGTTTATCTCGCTCTAGACATGAACAGCCTTTGAATATTTGCAGTTACAAAACATGGTCAGAGTAGGCACATCTGCAGGACAGTCATGAAAAAATGGCAAATATGTGAACTGGCAGACACCTTCAGTCTAAACTGCTGGAAGTGCTGCAACTACATGTCTGAAACTTAAACTATGCTGGCTGGAAAACACATCCTGGATTTAGCAATGTGTGCTTCTTTTGAAACCGTGCACCACTTTCAATAAAGCTTGTACACCACAAGACAATTGGGTGTAAAATAAATGCTATACAACATGTAATATTTTATTTTTAAAAGTTTTCACTTATAAGTGACTCAGTTTTCTTTTCATTTTTGTCAAATTATAGGATGTCAGCTCACTTCCCTAACTGATTAAAGTGCCACTTCTACTTTCATGAGTCAAAACCAATTTTCACTCTTTTCAGACAACACTCAGAAGTAAGCACAAAAAGCACACATCATCTTCACCACTGAAATTTAATATTTGCTTATTTTCTCTTGCTAGATAACCACTGTTTAGGTTTTTTTTAACTACTTAGAGTCCTGTTCAGTCCAACTCCAAGTATACTGCTCCACCTAGAGAAAAAGACGACACGTATCATTCACAGAATATTACAGATGTGTTACTAGCACATACATGATATTTTTCAACTCAGTTAAAACTGAGTTTATAATTTACACCTAAAATTAATCCAGTCTAAAAACTACTGAACAAGAGAAACACTTATAAGACAGTATATCATAAGCCAAACTCTCTTGTTCATAGGTTGCTCAGCTGTCACAGAAAGCTCTGAAGTGAATCTTGACTTAGTGTTTTTTGTCACGCTGTGGAGCTATAGAGGTGGAAAAAAAAAAAAAAATGCAATTGGTTGCATTATGGGATATGTAGGTTATTTGCGTCACCGTACAGTAAAGAATAAAAAGTGAGTATTGCATTTTCTGTTGCATCAACTATCACCCTTCCTTTTTTAAATCCATTTCTTGTTAGCACACCCCCCAACTCAATAGAAGTTGGTGCCCTTTAAACATTCTGCCAAACTCCATAACTCTAAGGTCACCTAAAGTTTTAACAACACTAAGTAAATAAAACTTACTGGCTGTAATTGCCTTTTGAGAGCTGTCATTGCATGGCAATGTCATCCTTGTCAGAAACGACCTGCACATAACCAGCATCCATGTGTCTGACGAAGTCCCGAACCTGGAGCAGCTGGGGTAAAACCTCCTGGCATACCCCAGTCGCTGGGAAACTGATGGGGCTGGACTGGGGAGGCGGAGGAGGAAGAGGAGAACTTGTGCCATCTACTCTAAAGCTCCAGTGTGGAACTGAATACGTGCATTTTGCAACAGCTGCTGCTAGGAGCTCCTGAGGAACTGTGAGAGTCTGCTCCTGAGCAAGTGCTTGATCAGAAAGGAGGTCCAGAAGTGAATGAGTGGGAGCAGATATGTTGACCAGCGCTTCTTCTGACACCAGAGATGAAGAGGAACCAGCCCCCACTGTCACCTCTTGTCCTACTGTACCATTCCCCTTTTTCACAGCAGCAGCTTCTTTCAGCACATGTGGCATTAAATTGGTGATATCTGAGCCATCAGTACAGATATCCATTTGTTGTTGGAGCTCTCCTTTCAGAGGTGGAGTTCCCTGAAGAACATCCAACACTGTGGAGGGACCGTTGGCAGAGGACTTCCTCTTTTCAGGTCTGGCCTTAATTCTGAGCAAACAAGATTCAATGAGAAACTTTGATAATCCATGAAAAATAACTTGTGGACCTGGATCTTATACAAAAATTAGACTTAACAGTTAGAGCTCGCCTTAAAATTCATGCAGGTTAAAAATAAAACCAAACTTGTACAGCTATACTTACTGTAATGACGTTAAGGGGCCTACCAATCTGCTGCTCTCCCTCATCAGCACCCTAAGAATGTAAAGAAACAGCATGTCTGCATGATCTGTACAGTACGGTGAAAGACTTCTGACAGCATACCTGGACTGCATCCATCCTTTTGGCCAAAGTGGTTTGACCTCATTGTCTAGCACCATCTTGAGATACTCTTCCATCTCCTGGCTCCCTTTCTTCTCTTTATGTCTGTCCATTTTTGACCTTAACACATGGCACAAACATTCCCTGCATAAAAGAAAATAAATTTACACAGGTGGAGCTACCGTTTTAATTTTCAGAGAAGGAAAGTTGTGTGTTAAAGGTTATTGATTTTAAATTTGTCTGCCCCTGTTTTCATGTAGCTTGTTATATCAAGTATGAGATCATTAAATACATATTTAATATTTCAGTTTGGACCTGATCTCTTCATTCCATGTGAACAACTTCCTTGGCCCCCCTCTTTTGCCACCTTTCTCTTCCACATTGTCCTCTGCAACGTCACTAACGCTCTGGTTGGCATCTTTCCCCTCCTCTGTTGCTCTGAGATGGACATAGACTCAGTTCAAATTAAGAAAATCATTTTAAAAATTACTACGATTGAAGCCAAACATATTTGTTCAGCTAATCATGATTTACCACTTCAGATTTTACTTGTATAAAAACATGCGTCCACACAAGGGGATTAGCATTTACTTTCAAATAACAGAACATTCATTATGAAAACATTTCTTTCCATTTGTTTTATATTATGTTACATAATTGACATTTTTCTGAGTTTTTCTTTTTTCCCCTCATGTCAAAATATACTTACTTTGAAGCCTTGAACAGTTTGTATGCGTTGCACTTTCCACGGTAATGCTCAATCTGTGCAGGCATAGCTCTGCCAATGGCCATCTTAAGTTTCTGCATAGGATCTTCCACATCAGGGAGTTCCTCCTTATAAGTGTCAGATTCAGGAATTGAATCAAATATAAACGTGAACAATCCACACATCTGTAATAAACAGCTCCAGCGTTAAGCACGCTCACCCTGTGTGTGACTAACAGTTTCTTTACACGTTTGAGGAGAGTATCTCTGCTGCACGGCAGGAAGGAGGACATGTGGGTGTACACTTTGGAGCGCAACGGGCCACCCTGTTCCCGACACTGCAACTCAATACTGGATCAAGACAGAATGAGAGCAACTATCATCAACATCAATATAAATGTGTAAAACCAGAAGTACAGTTTAATGATTTTAGGGCCAGTTATAGAACAGATGGGGTCAGATTTAGGCTCAGGACTGGCCTCCTGTGATCAGCCTGATGCTTGTCAGTGCAACATTAAAACAACAATGGAAAAGAAGAAAGGCTGCACATTAGCAAAGGTAGATGCAAACACTGTTATGCCATTTTAAAGCTGTTTCCCACGTGTGTCTCCTTATTATAATAACTGGTTGAGTATTTGCTGGGTAACTCACTCGAGCAGGATTGAGTTGATTTCTGGAGTGAAGAACTTGAGTTTTGACTCTCCCTTGGAGGTCTTGGCGGCCTGAAAATAATTAGTGTATATAATCTGTGCATCCATCCTGCATTTGTCTAGTTATAACTGGTGCTAGTCACAGGTTAAACATATTTCAACACAAATAACACCTTACCACCATGAGTTTCCTAATGCTCTGTTCCAATCCTGGGGGGAGTCCCTGTGGCAGAGGGACACACTCATGAGGTGAGGCAGAAGTGGCTTCTGGAAGGAGCTGAATTTGCTCTGGATGAGCCTCTGGCTGCAAATTAGTCTTTATAGTTTCTGTTTGGGCTTTGGCAGAAACATCTAACTGGCTCTGATTATCTGTCGCTTGGAAAAGCTCTGTCTCTGTAGCAGGGTGAGGAAGTAATTTTGGCGATGACATCTCTTCACTGACATCTAATAAAGAGTCCAAATCAATATCAAAATCCATTGTGCTGGCTGCTTGGATAAGAGCATGCTCATTGGTAGATCCAATTAAATTGAGGAGGGGGTCAGTCAATCCTAAACCTCCACCACCAGCTGCGTCTGCCGGGCACACGGGAATTGAAGGTACGTCCACAACTGCAGCCGCCTTCATTTTCTGTCGTTCTTTTTGCTTTTCTCTTTGAAACTTTTTCAGCATGTTGGTGACACTTAATGTGCCAGTAGCCTTTTTCTTCTTTTTCTTCTTCATCTCACGATTCATCCCACTCTCAAACAAGGTGCTACAAAATAAAATCACGACCGGTATTAGAATTATTTTGTGAGGCAAATAAGATACTAACGATACTGCTGTCAGTGTAAAACCGGCCTTTAAAAAAAAAAAACAAAAAAAAAAGGGGTCAAGCTACTTTGTCTCACCTCGACTTGGGATCCACGTTATTTTCTATGTCTCCACCTTCACTGCACCGTTTCTTCTTTGGCTTGACTTGTCCACCATTGAGCTTACGCTTCTAAAAATTCAAGTTCAAATCATGAAAAAAAAAAAAAAAAAACAGCACTAAACTAAAATCTACACACTGACAAAAAAAACAAAACGATTTGTGATGCTTCTTATAAGACAATACTAACTTTTGAGGACTTGAGCATTTTCTCTTCTGTAGAGAGATCCTCAGTCTCGGCGTCAGCGTCAGAAGCCTGGCGGAACTGCAACAAGCCCGAATTCACATAGAAGCCACCGAATTTGGTTGTGATGGAAGCAGGAACAAACTCATCGTACTACAGAAACAATATTAAAATATTTCAATCAATGAGCTCTTGGCAGAACTCTGCTTTCTGAATGCAACAAATTTAGATGCTGTTGAGAAAGACACAAATTCATGACAGTTCTGGGGGAAATTTAAATGTTTAACAATAACTCACAGCCTCAGAGTTGTCAATGAAAGAATCTTCCTCATCATAACCATAGCCAATATCAATCAAGTCCTGAATACGGTCCTTCTTCTTAGGTTGGCCACCCTACAACAACAGGACATACAAGGTTTTCTCTCCATTCAAGGAGACAGCAAAGGGTCCCTGCTAAAATGTGTTGTTGACCAGTGATTCACCTCTAAACAGCCACTTACATATTTCTCCTCCAGCCTCCTTGCAATGACAGCGACCTCATCATTCTCTCTCTCTTCTTCCTCTTCAAATCTGCTCAGTGGGACTTTCTCTTGTGATGGGTTAATCTACAAAATGGAAGGACAGAAACTAGTCTCAGACCTGGTTTACAAACTCCACACTCTCACATCCTTCAACTGCAGTTTGGGCCCATCCCAGTGTACATGGACTGCTCACACATGACCATACATGCATCTGTGACTCAACTTCCAGTTAATAGACAATGAAAATAACTATTACACCATATTTTAAGATAAACCTATAAAAGTAACCAGGGTCAGCACTGTCTCATCTTTAGACAATCACTGATTAAAACAGTCAATGGTGGCAAACAACTTTTATCTTACCAATTCCTCTTTGAACCATTAAACTACCGGGCCAGGTTTATTTATTAGGGCCAGTGGTGACACTGGTGCGCATAATAAAAAAGAGAAACGCGTTTCTATAGCCTACTATGTCCCTACGTCCAGTAAAAAGACCTGCAGGTCTCATGTAACGACATGTGGAGTTTGCAGCAGGAAGTCCCAGCTAATGAGGAAAGAACTTTCTGACCTTGTTGTCAATGAGCTGACTGTAGCTGAACTCCGGAAAGCTGCGCTCGTCAGGCTCAAACAAGGCGAGGACCAGTCGGACTGTGTCGGTCTGTGTTTCTGCAGAACACACGGAGCCTGATGGAGGCCGCTCGGCCGAAACAAGCTGGTCCGAGTATGAAGGTGCACCACAGTACAAAGTGGTCAGCTGGACTCTCCGAGACTCCGCCATCACGTCTGGAAGCCAGAGCGGACCCTGGACTTTGATTTGAACACGGAGGGAAGACTTTGATTAAGTACAAGTGGATTCAGGTGTGCGGTTCACTTGTGTCACCTGTGCCCCTCCCCACCCCGCTCCGGACCAGCAACCAAGTCCCTCCCAAATTGAACATTCATGAGGAGTCCTGGCGCAGAGTAGATCCTAGTGAAGATAAAAATTTTCATGGATCGTCTTAAACCTTAAAAGTGGTCCTAAAACTGTTGGGTGGAGGGAGGTTGCACGTTCGAATCCCGCCCGACCTGCGGCTCTTCTGTCCAGGTTAGTTGATGCCTCTAATTTGCCTGTGGGCTGATGAAGCCTCATCATAAAAGTTAAGCATCTCGTTCATGTGTGTTACTAATCTGTGTCCACAAGATCCCTTGTTCCCAGTGACTTAAAGTTAGCTATACTACACGTGAGGTGTCTTGGTTGTTTTCCAACTACCCCAGCCCTACCCAGCGCTGATTACGTGGGTCAGGTGTGTTCAGTCTGGAAGAAGCTGGAAGATACCATCTCACAGTGATTACTTTGTTTCCAGATATTAACCGCACCCTGCATTACAGGAAATCTAGTCCCATTGTCTTGTAGGAGTTGGTTCTTTATTATTGTGCTCACATGCGTGTATTCTGTATAATGTACAGAACTTCCCCCTGGATGGAGGGCAAACAAAACAAACCAAAAACTAGACAAACAGATATTACTAGAATCTCTAATGATGGTAATAATTAATATAATAATAAAATGCTATGAAGCAGATACAGTAGGAAACATACAACACAGCAGTAAGATCAATCTAAAGTGCTGTAGTGTTTGTAGTGTTTCACACTCCCCTTTTTTTCAGGTCCATGACAGAATTGTCCATGACCGCAGGATGCAGATTAATGCACTGCACCTTGTCCACCACATGGGGGCGTTAGAGATCCATGAGGACAAGCAGAGTTTAAGTCATCTGAGTAAACGAAAACCAAGTTATTTTAGGGACAGTCTGCCTTGGATCCACAATGGAGTCCACATCACACACTGTCAGGTCACTGCGGTCATATTTATTTATTTATTTATCAAGACAGAAAAACAATGTTAACTCACAATCTGTTTTGGCATGAATAATATATGCTATGAAACGTTACACATTTCCAAGTCACTACAGGACTGATCGTAGTTTTGGGACTACTTATCAGAACCTCCTTTCACATAATTGGATGACAAAACTTTTACTAGACTATACATGACTGACAATTGATGAGCAAAGGCCAACCTTCAATTCCAGCCCTGTTTGTTAAAGCAGTTTAAAGTCATAGGATAATTGCAGTTCGTCATCATGCATCTCATGATAGCATGCCACAAAAATAACAAATTCACTCCTCACACATCACACACACAATACTCTGCTTTGTTACTGTAAATAAATTTCAAATTGTGAGGCTGTTAATTCATATAATATGGAAACCAACAGGACCCTGTGCTTCTTTGTGTGAGTGTGTGTGTGTGTGTGTGTGTGTGTGTGTGTGTGTGTGTGTGTGTGTGTGTGTGTGTGTGTGTGTGTGTGTGTGTGTGTGTGTGTGAAGGGATCAGATTGCAACCAGGCTTTGTTTGACTAGCCTCCCCTCTCAAACAAGTTAATGGGATGGAAGTTATTTGCCACCCTGAGCTGACCATGTGAGGTTGAACAGAAGCATTGAGTTAAAAAAAAAAAAAAAAAAGTGTTGGAGACGTTGAACTAAAACATACAGGAGCAGGACAAAGGCAGACAGATGGAGAGGGCCTTAGTCTCCCGTGTGTGTGCTGGTCTGGTGGGTGACAGGGACCCCATCAGTGCAGGATCACAGTGGGGAAATTGGAGGACAATGTTGGATGAGGGGTGAGGGGGATAATTTAAACCGATTGGGGAGGCGGTGTCCCAGAGGTGCATAATTCACTCATTCATTAACTAGACCAAACAAGAGCCAATATTAATTAACTGGTTCCTCGTGCTGAGGCGGCCCGAGAAGCGCATGCTTTGTTGTCAATTGGCCACAACAGTTCTTGGAAATGAAAGCTTTAAAATCAGAGCTGACAGGGCAGAGGGTGAAGGAGGGTGTTAACCAGGAGGCATTGTGTGCCTGAGTGTAGTTTTTGTATCTATGAATAGATAAATAAGACAATTATTTGTAGAAAGTAACTAAACATAGACCACATTTGTTCTTTAATAGGGCCCTCAATATTGAGGTGTTACACTTTGTTTTACTCTAGTTCATCAATAATTTTTATATTAAAAAAAAAAAAGACATGATGCCATTGTACAAATCAAACTATACCATCACAACAAATGAACTTTTACATATAGACAGAAGTAATAAATCTTTACATATATATTACTTCTTTTGTTTCAATAAAGGATCTGAGTATTTCTTTTATCTGTTTTACTACTACTGTGACTACTACCACTATCACTTAAACTAATAACTACTACCACCATCATAGTTGGTGTAAAGTAACTCAGTACATTTACTCATACTTAATATTTTAAAATCTTGAGGTACTACTTTATAAGCACCTAGAATATAAATTAAACTTACCCATTCTTAGACAACACAAAATCAAATCGTCTAAATCAAAATCAATAAAACTGTCTATCTCTCTCTCCGACATACTCACGCACGCACGCACGCACGCACGCACGCACGCACAAACCCTGAGGGACTTCTTCCCCCTTCATCCACTGGGGGGCACTCGTCCATTGATCCATACTCTGCTGTCAGGCCCTGCTAACTTTGATTAAGGTTTAAATTGGCTGAATTTAATGAACGTTGCCTAATTAGGCAGGATAACAGCTTTAATTGATAAGTAATTATCTGCCACAAATTGTTATTAATTCTCCAGCTTTGTCTTATAGTGTACTGACTCTAAACCCTCCTCTTCCTCCCCCTCTGCCCCTCCTCCATGCAGCATTTTGTATTTATGTAAACACGCAGTGGTAAACAATTAGGCATATGTTAGGATGGGATATTCCAGAGGGTATTACCAGACTGTGCTTGGTGGACTGGCAGTTTATGTGAAATTATATGCTCCCACTGACTGATATCTTTGAGCCTTAATTGCTTTAACTGTCCCGTCACTGTGGCTGCGTGCCATCAGCTGTACAATGACTAGTTAAAAAAAAAACCCACCAAATTTATTTTATTTCACCGAATAAAACTTTAACGTTAAAGAAAAAGAAATATGGATAAAATGCATTATTATATTTTCTTATATCTTTGTTCAATAATCTTGCAACCACAATACTGATGATCAAATTGTAGCTGTTATGATTATTCACACTCAAATTATTGCACACTACATCCCAAATAAGATCCTGTAAAGTAACTCAGATACTGAGGTTTTGAAAATGTGAAAACTAAAAATCATGTGGGTGCAGTAGGATCACTGGCAATAAGTAATAGAAATATTTTTAAGAGAAAATGCTGTATCCACCACATTTCTTTCATTGTGGAAAATCCCATTGTGAATGCTACGTGAACAGGTGACCAAAGTGTGCATTTTCTGTCCATGGTTTCATTCTTGCATTTGAGCTGCCCAAGGTGTGGCTTTGATGTACATCATCTAACTGAGATAAAACAAATTTAGCCTATAGATTCAGTGTAAAAAGCAAATCTTTTGTCAACAATAGAGGTCAGACTTGATCCTGACACAGAGTAATAGAACTATGCAAACGTGTAAGGTGGATATTTGGATATGTCATTGTGGCTCAGGTCTCCATACATCTATATAACACAGCAAGAAAATTCAATCCACTTTAATATGACCAAGCCACAGTCAGTGCTATACTTACTGACTCAGTTATACATGTGATTATATTTGTTTTACATTGATGAGAATGTTCCTTTAAGGATCACAGTCTATACACTTAAAATTCTCCATCAACCCATTTGGCTTTGAGTGGAATTTTATACTTACCTGGAAAATCCATCCATTATCTATCTGCTTATTATTTAGGAGGTTAGGATATACCCTGGGAAGATCTCCAGTGTATCACAGGGCTGACACAGAGTTAGACTAACACTTACATTCACACCTACAGGCCACTTACAGTCTGCAAATAATGTAAGCTGCATGTATTTGGACAGTGGGAGGAAGCCTGAGTACCTGAAGAGATCCCACGCAGACATGGGGCGAACATACAAACCACACAAAGAAAGGCCTTTGGTTGACCATGGGCTCAAACCCAGAACCCGCCTGCTGTGAGAAAACGGGCTAACCACTGCCCCACTGTGCCACCCAATCGAAACCAGAGTTAACGTCACACGAATGAAAGTGATAAGAATGTGCCGATGAAAATACAGTTTCAGGCACAAACTGACTTTTTGTTCGATTGGCTGAGTACATGTAAAAATGACCGAATTTACTCGCTCGGTTCACCAGCTTTGCGACTTTGTATCCTCTTAGACCTGTGGTATCCCTCGCTATGGGCAATGCCTTAACTTAGAAATTATGTGTCACAGTACATGGTATATGGAAATCTTAATGTATTTACACATCTCTCCCAAACTAATAAATATGAATAAGAAAATCTGCAGTAATTGCGACAGAGTGCAGCTTATCGTATATACAGTACATGAGCCTACTACTGTTTTCTCTTAACACATCTGATCAGCAGTATATTGAGTGTTCAGGCCTAATACCATGACCTCTTTGTGATCCAAATAATACACACAGAAACAACAGTATTTTTAATGTAATAGTAATGGTGCTTACACTGTAAACTAAAATCATATGGGTTATGGTGAGGTGAGAAAAAACATGAACTATGTGTACCAAAGAAAACACCTTTGTTTCAATCAGACCTTTTCTTTCAGTGCACACAGACTACTCCGACTGAGCCATTCATTAAAATGATTTAAATTAGATGCGCATGAACCTGCTTCCTAATTAAAACATCTTTCCTCGTTTACAGCGCAGCATTAAGCTGAGCTCCTTGGGAAGCAGGGGAGGACTTTCTCCTTCCTCCTACCCCTCCACCATCTCTCTCCCAGCAGATGGTTTTGCTGGGCTCCAGTAGCCAGCCAGTGGCCGAATAGGCTGATCCATTCTTTCTCTATGCCCATCAGATCTGAGCATTTGTTTTAACACCCTCCCCCCTCCCACACATGCACGCTCACGCACCAACATGCACTCCAGATGATCAAGAGATGCAGAGGAAAGTATTGATTGGGCTGCTAAAATGTATATGCAAATACTTCGAGCCAGAGCATGAAAAATTGGCATCACCATTTTTTAAATTATATCATTACTATATTTTGAAAATGTTAATTTGCATAGCGGATTTCCCTGCGGGGTAGGGGGGTTAATTAGGTCTATTTCCGTGCAGCTTGTGCCAAGACAGCCAAGGAAAAAAGGGGGGTGGGCAGAAAAAAGAATGAGAGGGAAAGAGAGGGGGAGATTCAACTTACTGATAACAATTAAAATAGCATTTTGGATTCTTTCAAGCATTAAAAAATGTTGGCATATTAAGCACGTTTTAGGAAAGGGTGATAATAAGTCAGTTTTAATTGAAATGGAATTATTGCTCCAGAGGAAGTATGGCTTTGGTTATACTCATTTTAAATATGTACAAACATGGAATCTATCAAAGAAGAGGTAATCTAAAGACAAGAAGTTTAAAATCAATCACTCTTTGCATTTCTTCCAAATATTCTGTCAGAGGCAAAGTTAGGCTCATAATTAGAGGGAGGAAAAGTTTCTAATTGCATGGAGAGTAGAAGCTAAAATGGGTTCTTGCCGTCACTAAATTATAAAAGCTTCCATTATGTGTCAGGAAAAAGATGCGTGTAAAACACCCAAACATCAATGCATTAAATCGCTGTTTTTTTAATTGGAATTGCATCTACAGTAGTTTCCTGGTTTAAGGCTGCACAAACGTTCACTGCTGGTCGACTCACAATGAATTTAGATTAGACTCTTAATTATCAATCAATCGACTAAATAATGACTGACTTCATTTCAGATGGTTAAAAATTAACTTGCATGCAGTAATTGAGTAATTAACTCACTACTGCTTCACCTTAGTTGGCTAATTAAAAAATAAATATGACGTGATTCCTCCTAAGAGCCATATTGGGGGTTTGTGCCTTGTAACCCACATGGTCAGTTTTATTTTTTCTACGTGAGGAATGTTTCAGGAATAAAACAAGAGGTTTTTTTAGGTTCTTCTGAATGTTTCAGCATGAACACGCTTCCATGCCTCCATGGAAATGTGAGTGCAGTGGAACAGCTTACATTTAGTTATGTTTAAGTATGTTAACTGGTTATGCTAGCCTGCAAGGTAAACTTTTACTGGACACATTCAGATACATGTAGTTATCCCTAAAATTGCACCTGGTTGGGATGTTTTCATGCTATTCAACAGACTGTTTGGGCTTTTTATGAGACTATAGTTGTGGGTCCGTAGGCTCATGCTCTAAGTTATATCCTTGATGTCGGTACACTGTTAACGCTTATTCAGTAGTAAGACAATAGTCAAATTGACTTTAAACTCACTGAAATATATGGGACCAACATATCAGTTGATTTGAAAAGAAAACTCACATGGTGATTCCAAAATCATGCATGAGTCAAGATCCTATCTCAACCCTGACATCAAGGTTCGCTGCCAAAGGTTGAAGGTAAAAATAAAAAGTAGAGTTTTTTTTTTTTAATTGAAGCAACCTAATCAGGGTGTTCCATTTATGGATATATTGTCTATTTTACTCCAGGTAATAGCTGATATACAAGGGGTTTGTTGTGTTACTCTGTGCTGACATACTGTAAATATAGGGACAGGCACTGGAACAAGCTGCCTGACACACAAATGATCAAAAATATAATATCTTTACAAATGACAAACAAGTTGATGTCTGTTTTGACCAGTGTTTCCTTAAAGATAGACTACCTCAGATGTTAGTTGACAGCAGCTTATATCAGTGTTTTTTTTTTTTTTTTTGTTTTTTTTTCATCAATTGTGGGTTTGGTTGTGTTGCCTGCACAAGAGAAATGAGAGGGAGAGAGGGGTGGAGGCAGAGCAAGCCGAACCCTGGCCTGTGTGCGAGTCGCCCATCTTATTATCAAGTTAATTAAAGCTAGCATCTGACAATGTCACTCGTGCCCAGTAAAAAAAAAAAAAAAAAAAAAAAGGACGACGAAGGAAGAAAAGCAAATTTAAATGCTGTGGTCTCTTAGGACCTTATGTCAAGGGCTGCTTTTCATCGAGCACTGCATGTGTTTGGCTCGCACAGCCACTGGGAAAGTGGGAGGGGGGAGGGGGGGGGGGGGGGGGGGGGGGGTACCTTAAAAAAAAAAAAAGAGCTTTTATGAGCAAATGACAAGAAGGCGTTGTATTTTGATGTCCAAAAATGGCAGCAGGAAAATAAATAGACATCAGAAAGAGCAGCAAGAAATAAAAAGGGAACAGAGAGCAAAAGAGAGATAGAGACAGGGTGACATCAAAAGCGCCTCTCAAGCTGTTCAAAGTTGCAGTAAGATTGGGGAAAGGGGGTTTATAACAGTCTGACGACCAGCCAACATTAAAGAGTCCATTTAAAAACTAGACATTGAAATTCAGAAAGCCTTCTCGTGTGTGGACTCGGGGTCAAGTAACGGAGGGATTATATAGTTCTTCATAATAATATTAATTAAACAATTTACATGCTAATAAGGTAACAATTATCGGAGCTTCTGGTGAAAGATTCAGGTTATTACAACACGCCAATCCCAGGGCTACGGGTCACAGGCAGAACAGCAGAGAGAAATCTCAACTCAAATTAACATTCTGTCAGCTCCAGAAATTGGATAAATAAAGTCGAATTAATTCACAGTAATGGAAGAGGGAGGGGGAAGCACTTATTCAACCAGCTCTGATTACCATTCAGTATTCACCAGCACGCGGGTGGCTTTCTGTCAAGAAATTTAACACAAAATGAAGCAGTCACCGCCTCAGGCAAGATTTGGCCCCTGCGACACCGTTTACAATTTATATGTATAATCTTTCTCTCTCACTCCCCTCCTCTCCCTCCATAGTGTCCCCAAAGACGTCCACCTGGACACCCAGTTGCTTCTGGCCTGTGCCATGATTGTAAATTTTGAAGCCTTTCATTTTCCAGTGCAATCCAATTAGACAAGACCCTTAACTCAACAAGATAACTTGAATTTTTAATTGCACTTATCGTCTTTTTTTAACCTCCAAATAGCCATCATTGCTGGCACATAGCCTAAAATATCCAATGTGGTGTGCCCAGTGTTGCTAAGAAGGATTTTGTATGTAATTGTTACTATGACGTTGACATTTATGGTTCTGAGTAAAACATCTTGCAAACTGCCATAAAATGTTTTTCCCCACAATGGGAATCGTAATAACTGGACTTTTCATCTAGCACTATTAGATAAAAATTCTGATCTACCCCCATGGTTTATCAGATCCCATCAGCTTCAGCTGAGCCTTGTGGTTAGTCCTCATTAGCAAACATTAAAAAAAAAACACAGTAAATACAATACCTGCCAAACATTGGCATGTTAGCATCATCATCCTGAGCATGTTAGCATTTAGCTTAAAGCATTTCTGTGCCTCTTCTGTATTTTTATGCTGACACACTGTTATAAATACACTGCATACGAATATGACAAAAACTGCCATGCAAAGTATCAGAGCCTGAGGGGTTATAATTCCAGCTTTAGCTTTCTTCAAACCAGTACATCCTTAATTAGAAAATGCATGGACACAAATGACACTTTTGTTTGCTACTATTGATAAAAATGATCACAAATGTCACCATCCAGTGATGTTTAATTCTATATGAGTGTGTGCTATGATTTGAAAGTAAAAACACAGGACCCACACAGGAACTAAGATGACTTTGCATCTATGGGATTTAATATCCCAAGAGCCTGAGTTGGGCCTGTTGGGGTCATCGTTAAATTGTTTAATCAGATTACTTTGGCCCAACAGTTCAGATTATTTAGTATGGTTGTTAATTGTTCTTTAAATTGTCCCTGCTTGGTAAATCTGTGATCTTTCTCTGAAGAATAATGGAGAACACCATTAGCCTGTTTGTTTTAGGAACCAGAGCTGCGAAGAGAGGTTCAGAGAATCTCTGTGGCCGCCAAAACCCTGAAATACCTGATATTCAGTGGGTGCAGCATTTGTTTTGGGTCTCTGCTGATTAATAATTAAGCCTCTTGTCCATGGAAACAGCAGTTGACAAGAGAATCATACCTCAAGGTTCATTTTAGAAGTTGTTCTGGAGTTATCACCGCACCATCGTCAGGCAAGAGCAGGTGGAGTGTGCTCATTTGTCATGTGAAATAAACTAAGTGAACCTTGAGGTGAGACAGATCTATCACAAGATTCATGAATTAGCTGTGAACATCGGCGTCTATGCTACAAATTCAGCAATTTAATTTCTCTGCAATGAGACGTGAAGATCATGTGATATGACTAAAAGCTCCAGAACAAGTGCTAAATCGAGGTTTGAGATTGTTTTGTCAGTTAGTTAATAGGCTTAGTTGTCAGTGTTGTGTAGGTTTATACCTTGTTTTTTTTGGTTACGTTAAATGTGATATAAATGTTAATGATCGGTTTTTTTATGTTTTCTGTCTATGGAGCTATAGTATTATTGGTAATTAAAATATGCCTTGAAATAAGACCCAGGTTGCTCTTATTTTACTCTGTTTTGTTTTCATTTAGTGATTTATTTTTATTTTACACAACCATGTATGAAGAAACTAACAAAAATGCACAGGCTGCAAAGGATTCCTGCTCAAATAACAGACTCCAGGGTGAAGGCTCAAGGCTAAACTCAGGCAAAAAGCCACCCTGTACCACCCTGTCATGCTAAGACTGCATGAGTGAGTATTGAAGTATTGGAAACGTCAGATCGTGTAGGTTACAACCCACTTTACAACTAAACATTGATGTAAGCTGTTCAGGTGAAAAATCAAAATAATGATGCAGAGTTTGGCTTTGGTAGGATGACTAACACACTGGATATGGAGAATTTGTGTGTGTGTGTGTGTGTGTGTGTGTGAGTGAGTGAGTGAGTGTGTGTGCGAGAGAGAGAGAGAGAGAGAGAGAGAGAGATGTGTGTGCATGTTGGGGAAGGAGGAGGGGCTGCCTGGGAGATGGAGAGAGGCTTGTAGTTTAAAATGCGATGTGACAGCTCAGGAAAAGGGGGATGATAAAGGCGCTGTTATTGGATCAATCTGGCCCTGAATGCTCCTGTAAAACACTTATACACACACTCATGATGTGGGAGCGAGAGAGAGAGGAAGAGAGAGAGAGGAACGGTAGCTATTAGTCAGAATGGTACCACTTTCTGAGAAAGAACAGTTTATAAATGGTGTATTAGATGAAATGAATGTCTTTATCAATGGTTAATATGTCATTTAAGAATACTTTGTAGAGTAGTTATGAGCCAATATTAACAACAGGTGGACAGACTCTCTTTAATTCATTAAGGAGACTTCTCTAGAGGGCTGTTTGGTCGCTTGCCCTTTGGAAAAGTGCTGCTGCATCAAATTATTAGCCTATCTATTTATTAACATTTGCAAAAGGCTCATTAAAGTGTAACTATAGAGTCAGATTAGCTGTTGATCTGTACGCAAGACTTAAAATCCCCATTCTGCTGTTTGAATAATGACTTCTGTAGCACTATGCCCTGTTTAAATGAATTATTTGTTCTTTATAATAAGTCATTATATTAGGTGTTATAAATATTAGTATGAAATTATTAAAGGGATTCAGGTTCCCCAGTTTCTGATGAGTTGATTGCAAAAGTCAATCACCTGAAAAAAATCTTTTTTTTTTAAAGTTTTATAATTATGTTATTAAAGAATTTCATCTCCCCTACACACAACAAGACGTGCGTCTCTAAAAGAGACACAAAAGGACTGAAAACGATGCAGCCCTATTGTTTTTGCATCTTTTTGTGTCTCTGTGGTAGTTTGGGTCCTCGTTCCAGTAGTTTTGTGTCACCTTTGTGGTAATCTCATCTCTTGGTGGAAGTTTTTCATTTCATTAAGTCAAGTCTTTGTGACCATCCTACAGGGCCTAATGGTAGTGGTGGTAGTTTTGCACCTGTTTGTGGTTGTTTTATGTCTCTGTGGTAGTTTGCCTATAGTTGTTTGGCATTGCCATGATCATTTCGTGGCTCTTTCTGGGATGTTTTTTGACCAGGGCCCCCTAAGGCTTTGAGCCCTATGTGCCCTGAAGACCCTTAAAGTGGGTGGAGGAGGATGTTCCACAGCCTGGTAATCCAAAAGTTGTTCATATCAATGGCTTTTAAAGCACTAAGCATGGATTAAACTATTAATAAAACGCATTAATTACAGCTTGTAAACCTTTTAGAACCGTGTTTATAGAAGAAAATGTGTTTTCTCATCTCAGAAATGGAGCTGATACTCCTGAAATGTATTGGAGGGGGTTATTTTCAGCTTAGCCTCTTCCTTCTTGTTTTGACAGGGCTGAGTTAAAGGAGTGCGCCAGGTGTAATTAGCGATCGATCCGGAAACAAAAACCGGTCTCTCTCTCTCTCTGTGCCTCTCTCTCTCTCTCTCTCTCTCTCTTTCCTCGTGCTCTGCCTTCCGTTACTCCATTAACCGCGTCTCTGACGTCACAGGGCGATTAACGCCTCTTATTGGTCCCGCGAGCAGACAGAGGAGCCCTAATGAGCTGGCTCGCGCGGAGAACGAGCAGGGTTGACATCTCGGCTGGACCGTAAACGTGAAATACCTCGTAGAGCCCCGAGTCTCTGCCGCTTCTCTGTACACACCGCACGGAGCCGCGGGAGACCACCGTCTGCCTGGGTTCCCTTCTCTCCCCTTGCGCCTTCCTCTCCTCCTCCTCCTCCTCTCCGTGACTTCTGACTGCATGTTCAGCCACACTGCCTCCCTCTGCAGCTTCACTTCGGCCCCGCCGCAGCCCGGGCGACCATGGACAGTCGGGTACTCGAGCATCCTCACGCCCAGTTCGGAGGCTCCTTGGGCGGACTGGTGGGTTTCCCGTACGCGCTCGGACCCCATCACCACCACCACCACCACCACCAGCACGTCTACGAGCTCGCCAGCGGACACCAGCTGCAGTCCGCGACCGCCGTGCCCTTCTCTATAGACGGATTACTTAACGGCTCCTGCTCGGCCTCGGTGGTCAGCTCCAACCCGCTGCTGTCGTCCGACACCCAGCAGTTCAAACTCTCAGGTAGGCCTGGATCTTTTTGTCTGATTCATCAGCAGGTCAATTAATCAAGTGAGTCAGTCAGCCTTCATTTAGAGACTCGAGGTCCTTAACACACTTGCATGGAAACGTCAGTAACTTGCTTTATTGGTCGTTTTTAGTGGACCCTGAGGGGGAAAGGTACATTTTCAGTGTTTGACAACAGAAGAAGAAGGAGAAACTCAGCCTGCAGAGAAAACGCTGATGTGGAAAAAGTTTTGGAGCTTGTGAATAAAAAAAAAAAACAAAGGTTTTTGCATATTTTAAATGTATTTCTTGACAACGCTAAAATATAAGGAAAATGTACCATAAAGAAATCTGATGTAGGCTGCTTCTTCTTCTTCGTTATCTAATGGTCAAAACTGATATTTGCAATTACTAAGAAAAAAACCCATAATACATCAAACACAGCACAGAGTGTGTTTGTTAAAGACCCAGACCTACAGCGAGATTCTCCGGAGTTCACAAATTTAAACTAAATGTTTACTAAGTGTGAGTGAGGGGAGTTTTACACTAAACTGGTGCTTTACGAGCAAATTATGAACCTCTCTCTCTTCTCTTACACACACACACACACACACACACACACACACACACGCTTGTACAAACACACACGTCGACAACTGCAGATTCTGGGGACCCGGATAAGGACAGTCCAGGTTGTAAACGGAGACGTACGAGGACGAATTTCACCGGGTGGCAGCTGGAGGAGCTAGAAAAGGCTTTCAACGAGAGCCACTATCCAGATGTGTTCATGCGGGAGGCGCTCGCGCTCAGGCTTGACCTCGTGGAGTCCAGGGTTCAGGTAAAGACACGAAGAAACAGCCACGTATTTAAAGAAACATAAATCAATTTCTTACTTAGAGGTTTGAGCTTTCCCCCCAGATTTATTTTTAGTTCAATACATCTCAATCTTAAACTAATGTTAAAATCCACATAATATTCTATCATGAGAAAATATCAGGGGGGCGTTTGTTTTGTTTTGGTATATGAAGGCCTGCCCCATAGTGAGATAGCTATTTGTCAATTATCAAAGCATCAATAAAAGGTCTCTTGAATTATGCATGGAGACGACCTATTGATTTATGGGTTAATAAAAACAAGGCTATTTACTGAGCAAACCAGGGGGTGAAAAATAGTATTCTTCCTTTAACGTATTATTTTTTTAATGGAATTATTATTTACATTTTATTCACATTTTTATTCTTATTTTGTTTTGATATAACCTACTTTTAGAATATCACTTAAAATATTTAAAATGAGAATTTTAGATTATTACTACTACTGATGCTATTATTAGCGTTGTTGTTGAAGATGATAAATGCAAAGTGATAGGAAAAGCATGATATTTTAAGAATATGTTAGGTATGAATAGAATTACTGAATAATAATAATAATACAAATAAAAATAAAAGGTTATTAATAAATAACTGAATAAAAATTATTAGGCTATGTAATAATATACAAGATCTTAATATTATATTTTTGGCAAATACTTTAAAGGAACAAAACGCAAAATAAATGTAATTTTGTTAAAGGTAACGCTGCCATCTTTAACATTTCATTCTACCACTAAAAATACTAATATTGCTACTGATAAACAACAACAACCACGGTAGGCTAACAAAGGGATGGAGCCTACATATTATTTAGGTAGCCCGTGTTATTTTACAGTAGTGTTTTTATGACAGGCTATTCTATGGAGCCTACATTTTACGTATTTTCCAGTGCTCCAGTACCATTTTACATGCATGGTTGAATCGAGTAAAAGCGGGACAGAGGCAGCTCACCGTTGCTGTATGTTGTTTGGGGATTTCGCTCCTAAACCTCAGATTATTGTTCCCTCAAGCTGCTTAACGCTCCTTTATCACCAGGTTTGTGTGGCAAAGATATAACGAACATTAACAATTCATAAGAAGCGCCATTGTCGCACATGATGTTGGTTTCCCATACTTATTATGCAACGTTCGCGGATCCTGTTTCTGCATGCTAAACTCCTGGCGTTATCAGCGCCGAACATGCGGCTCTGAGCGCGCCCAGAGGCCGGGCAGTGAGAGCTCTCAGGCGGGGGAGGCTCTCTCTCTTGGCTCGGTGCGCAGAGGAGGAGAGCCGGGGATTGTCGTGCGAGCGTTAAGCCTCATATGAGCGGAGGGCTGGGTGTGGAAGAATATACAGAGACGGGATATGGATGATTTAGCTACGGTACAATTAGGCGTAATTGGCGAAGTTGCCCCTGACACAGACTCATTGGTAATTAACACTGGAGCATCTGTGCATCTACTGGTCCACCGCTATGACCTATTAACCCAGTGTGCTCTTCAGATGATGATTGCTCCACTAAGCAAAGAAAGAAGGAAGAGGTCAAAAATTTCTCTTGTTTGAGGCTTTGTGGATTTTTTGCAGCAGTTGTATGAATTGGATAATGATTTTGACACTGATTTATCAGTTCTGCCATGGCACTTCTGTGGTGTGTTATTGTCTAAGACTGTAGATACACTATAAATAACATTTTGTCCAATGTAGCCCACCTCAGTGTCTTATTTGTCTGAAGGGGTTGTAAATATTCTGAACACCTTAGATCTAAATCCAGGAACAAGATCTAAAACAACACAAACCTATAGATCTTAAAAATGCCAAGATAGTTTAATGAAATCAGCTTTGACATATTGTCAGACATGAACAATATGGACTTTAAAAAAAAGACAATTTATTGTAGAGTTAGTTTTGGATTAGTTTGCATTGCAGAGGTATTCATGGGTTTTTCATGTAGCCAAAGATCAGCAAATGCTGTGTTTTACAAAGTTTATATAATCAGTACCATCCTAACTACTGCTGCAGAATTATTTTAAATGATCGTTATTGCTTTGCTATTTTTATATTTTAGTCTGTAAAATGTTTAAAAAACAAAACAATGAAAAATGCTTTAGACTCATGTTTTCTCTCGATGATAGAGAAAATAGTAAAAAAAAAAGCACATTTGTAGCATTTTCCTAA
Organism: Mastacembelus armatus; assembly: GCF_900324485.2. Lineage (NCBI taxonomy): Eukaryota > Metazoa > Chordata > Actinopteri > Synbranchiformes > Mastacembelidae > Mastacembelus > Mastacembelus armatus. The sequence goes on from NC_046633.1 coordinate 3,226,031, forward strand.
TAAATTACAGAAACAACTGATGGACTATTAAAATCATTTTCTTCCAAATGACCAATTATTTCAGCAACTGTCCCAACAAAACTGTAGAAACCAGTGCATGACATTAAACATGGTGTTTGACAGATGTTTGCATGGAAAGCCCTTGATTCAAGCAAACTACTTCCCATGTGCCAGTTTTCCACCTGTGTATGTGTGTATTTCATGTGTGTTTATGTGTGCATAGGTCTGGTTCCAAAACCGACGTGCTAAATGGAGAAAAAAGGAGAACACAAAGAAAGGGCCAGGGCGGCCTGCTCACAACTCCCACCCGACCACGTGCAGTGGGGAGCCCATGGACCCAGAGGAGATCGCACGCAGGGAGCGAGAGCGGGCCGAGAAGAAGAAACGGAAACAGGAGAAGAAGCTGCTGAAGTCCCAGAACAAACTTGTCCATGGTGAAAGCTTCCACACACCTGGTGGGTCAGAGAGTGACAGCGGGGTCTCCCAGTTCACCGACACCGAGCAGCAGTCTTCAAACCTTAATGGGACTATTCACATTGAACTGCCAGCAACAAAAGGTGCAGGAGGACACCAAATTGAATCCAGCTGTGACCAAACAAGACATGACTTCAGCCAACTGCAAAACCACCAAAACCAAAGAACCACAGGAGAACCGGAGCAGGTTTCTCCAGGCAGCACGCACAGCTCCAGTCCCGGAGGCCCGAGGTCCTCCGCCCTGCAGAAAAGAAACCCTTTCAGTGTGGAGAGCCTCCTATCTGACGCCACACCTCGACGTAAAGCTCAGCTGGACTTTCCCTCGCTGCCCAGTCAGAGGACACTGGTGGGTAAAGGTCATTTCTTGCTTTACCCGATTACACATCAGCCCCTGGGCTTTTTAGTGCCCCAAACAGCCCTGAAGACCTCACCGTGTCAGGACAACATTAACAGGCTCAGCCTGGGACAGAGGTGTGCTCCGACTGAAGGGAGCCCTGCTCCTTCTGATCTCTCCAGCTATGTCACTAAGCCTCTAAACTCGGATCATATGGAGCATAACACGCAGCATCACCACAATCACAACAGCAATAGAGTGGATGGAACAGACATGGAGGAGTGTGGTGGTGACTGCAGTAATGGAAGATTTCCTGTTTCTCCTCCACCAAACAGTGTGGCTCAGACGGCTCTGGCCAGGCTGACCTGCACACAGTCCAGTGACAGCAGCGAGGAGAGGAGTCTAAAAGTTGAAACGGAGGCAGCGACCAATAGCTGCCAAGCTGCTGAGCAGTGTGCAAAAGAGAAGGGTGCAAGAGAGGAGCGAGCATCTCCAGACCTCTCCGAGTGTCTCAAGGCAAACACAGACTGTCAAGAAACACCCGGAACAGATGGAGAGGATGTCGATATGGACTAACACTTGCAAGGAGCAAACATAAACAAAGGACCAGGAACACTGCTCAGACTATTCAAACATTCCCAAAGCTCTGATGAGACACTCTAAAACATATCAGGAATCAGGAGACTTAATTCTCATCTATTTTTTAATCATAAAGTGTGATCAATCCAGATGGCCCCCAGAAGCTGTGGCTATCTTCATATTCAGGCTTTAGGCCTAAACACCTTTAGAAGCAGGTTCTTTTTCTCTTTTTGGTGACCAACTTGTAACAAAAACTAGGCTACGATTAACATCTCACACAACAAAAATCCTCAGATATTGTAAAAACAAGAAAATAATATTTATATGTAAACGTTTTGATAAATAAAGTTATTGTTTAAATTGAATCACTGTCTTTCCAGGGCCACACTGAGGGGGAAAGGGAAGACAGGGGTTGCTGTGTGGCAGGGCCTTGGATCATGGCGACTGGAGTTTTGTCGTGTTACAGCAGATGAATCCCCACTTTTTCTCTGTGTAGTGAGCCAGAGCCAGGGCTCAAGTCCGTCTGGCTGTTTGTATTTATTGCTTTAACAAATTTATTCATTTGAAAGGCCGAGCTGGAATGAGGTTAGTGGCCGCGGGCTATAGGACCCTGCGCCTCCTGCTGAGTTTTGATATGAAAGTAATTATTTTCCCACTGGCTGCTGCGGGTCTCGAGGCAGTTTTTTCCCTCCTTTCAGCCCAAAGGGTTATTAGACATTACCGATTTCTAGTGATATAGAATCACATAAACTTCCTACAATAATAGAATTAGCATGAAAGGCAGGGGTGTCAAATTGAAATGGGAAAATAATAGCCGCGCCAGCTGCACCGTGTATGTGTGCGTGCGTATGCGTGTGTGCGCATAGTCTATTGAGCGCGAGGAGGAGGAGGAGGAGGATGAGATGGTAGATTCGTGGGGCGGAATTTTCATGAGCTGCCGCGGTTGTCAGACGGCCCTTGTAGTCGGCTATATTAAGATAGATGTTCGATGATATCCCTCATTGTTCTGTCGCTTATATTGATGTTGCTGCGTTATCGCCCTATTGATCATGTGTCGCACATAATAGGACAGGCGCGCGCCCGCCTGCCTGCGCCTTTTTACAAAAGCGCCTGGGCCCCTCGTCATTTGTTCTAATAGGACTGCGAGTCCCTCGGGGGGAGACAGATAAAGATATAGGGGAGGAAGAGGGAGAGAGCAGGCGAGTGATGTGCCAGGCCTGCATTAATAATTTTGTGACCAAATGTTGGCTGAGCGCAAAGAAAAAGAAGAAAGGTGGGAATATAAAGTGAAGAATGGCTGAATTAGAGCTGTGTTCCGGGAGAGGAGAAGCCAAATTCTCCTAAATATTGCAGGTGTGTGCCCACGTGCACTCGCTGGCCGTGCGCGCACCCCCCGTTTAGGAAAGTGTGTTTAGCTTATGAAGTGTAAACGCCACCAATTCCCTGGAAACTGAAATCCCAATTATTAAAACCATTAATTCTGGCGAGCCAGCGCACGGAGGAGCCGTGTTGACAGCCCGGCTAAATATCCCTGATCCCTCCCGGTCACCTCGCCTTTATTTGCAAATAAATTGAGGGGGATCCGAGGGACAGAGCTTTACTTTGCTGCGCCGACCTAAAATGAATTTCCGTGCCTGAGTCCCTTTAATAATATTTACATAATTTTCGCTCAGTGACTCTGCTATTTGCGCTGTAGGAAGCGGGGGGCTTATAGGAAAATAATTAGACAAGGGGACGAGGAGGGAACGAGAGTGAAAAACAGCAGGAGGAGGATGGGTTAAAAGCGAAGCTGAACACTAAATTCCCAGACAGCTAAAATCAATGAAAGTAATAACCCTATTATTTAATTCATAAGGACATTATTTTCGCATAAGGCCTGAGGAAACGTCCCCTTCGACCGAAACAATCACATTAAATCGTTCATTCTGTGCGCGCTGTGTAAATTTCGACTTTTATTCTCTATGTTAGGTTCAAGAGCGCGATTAATTAGAAAATATAGGTTTGATCTCCCCTCAGCAAAGGCCTTTATAGTGCTGTGTGTGTGTGTGTGTGTGTGTGTGTGTGTGCTGAGTGTGGGAAGAGACACGACCCAAAAAATGAGTCTTTAAAATGATAGACCCTGCTTCAAATAATTAGAGATTACCTTAAGACACAGGCTCAAGTGTTATTTACAAAAAGCTATAAAATAGGCCTCCAATGCAACATATCTGATCCTGCACAAACACTGTAAAACAGTTTGAAGATGAAGCACCAAAATGTGAATGTAGAAATCACAGTAATTAGCCTTTTCAGCCCAGTCTTTAAGTGGCTCACTATATCTACAGTAGCCTGTGTTTAATTGGTTGTCGCTTCATTAAATAAGGAAGATATAGTTAATATATGTCTGCTGTAGCTTTATTTAATTTGGCAGTAATGAAAAGATTAGCCCAAACTGAGTTATTGGAGGTGCAGGTCTAACAGATACGTGCTCTGGTGTGATTCCAGCTGCACATGGGCTTTTATTAAAGCATTATATAGTTTTATATTTCCATTTTTAACAGGACTTTTCAGAATTGTGATTTAATGTCACTGAGCTGCAGTTACTTGTCAAAACAAGAGAAAAACATCTATCCAAGGTGAGGTTTAGCTGCACCATGAAACACTGGGTGAACTCAGAGTGAATGAGAGAGAGAGACAGAGAGAGAGAGAGGGAGAGAGAGAGAGAGAGAGAGAGACAGAGAGAGAGACAGAGAGAGAGAGAGAGGGAGAGAGAGAGGTGTTTTGGTGGCACCGACATAAATGACCAATCGATCAAACCGAGCTCGGACCGGGCAGACCCTCCCGCTGTGACCGTGCAGACCCTCCCGCTGTGACCGTGCAGCTCATGCATCACACTTTATGAATTCAATTTCAACCGGGAGAAATTTTCAATTTGAACGCGCGATCATTACGGCGTGGGGGGATAGCGTAAATTGTTTTTGCTCTATTATGCATTCGGACGCCATCATTTTTCTTTCTAATTACCGAGGTGTCAGTGCGGCCTGTCACCCGGGCGCTGATTTTCAATTTAACTGATCATCATACATTCATTTTCCCATTTGATAAATCTGCCATCTAGACGCGCCCGCCATGCCCGGAATATTAAGCGGCGCTGGGGCGCAGTAATAGGGGGATGTGTATGCGGCAATGAGCGCGGATCAGCCAGCTAATTTAGCACCTTCCACATTCCCCGTCTCCATCCCCCATTTCCAATTCTCAAGAGGAGGCAAGAAAAAAAAACAGGAGGGGAGAGGAGAGAGTCCAATGGCTGTCTAACCTCCAAGAGTGAAGAAAAAACCCTGAGGTTAGGACGAATCAGAGGAATAATGTCAGAGAAGAAGAGAGTCCTCCAATCCGCCTTGTTTTTCTTACGCAGAAGCAGGATTAATTAACGCTAATTGAGTTCTTCAATAAACGTTTCTTATTTAATAGAAACAAATGTGCACAATTAATTATCGACGCAATTTCAAGAAGCTATTACAATCGGGCCCTCTACGATTCTCCGTCACCACGAAGTAAATTAGCAGCTTTTCTCATTTATGTTGAGGAGTCTTTGATCCGGACTGGATGGGCCTACAGCCAACGCCAGGGATCCTCTATTAGACCGACCTGACTCAGAAACCGGTGCTATGCTGATATACTGGGTCCATCTAACAGACATGAGACAACATGTGATCAAATATATTTAGGGTGTCCATATCTTTATAAATATTCATAATAAGAGGCCTAGAGTGGTTTCTAACAATGTCATTTTGTATTGTGGAAGGTCTTTGGTACAAACTGAATAGTCTATTATTCCATAATTCAGTTTCCCAGACTTATTTTATATCTGTTCTAAATTCAAACACATCAGTCTTAATAAAAACTCACTTATTAGTTTTTCCTGGAACTTTCAACCCATTCTCACATCTTCATCACTGCTGTGAAGCACATGAGGGCTTTGTTTTCACTTCTCAAAGGTTCTATATAAATGAAGTTATTATTATTCATCATCAGGCGCATAATGAGATGTAACAGTGACAGAAAGCTGGATCTACTGCGGTTTATTATGTCAAGATCACTAATTTTACCTTTTTAAAGTAGCTCATATGAGAGACGAAACAAAAACAAAAGTTCAGATTTGACGAAATCATGTCATTGATTTTATCTGAACTCAGTCAGGCCTCAGTCATAAGCACCTGATGACTAAATGTTCAGTGACACCTGCTATAGGAACTGATGTGTGTTTGCATTGAGTTCAGGGGTTTGGGTATAAATCTGATGGTAGCTGGTTCCTTTCTCACCCTGTGTAGTTACCAGCTCCAGAAACAAACCTAAAATTAATCAGACTGAAACTTTATGGTTTTTCATATTTTCACGAGAATGGCTTTAAACACGATTAAAAACCCACAGTGAGAAATGTCACATCACTTCCCTGCTGCAAAACATGGTAACATACAAATAATATCCCTATGATCTGTGATTGCAGTACTTTTTTAAACAGCGCCACCCTTCTACATATTAAATACGTCTATTTGGATTTCTCTGGGTGGAGTTTTACAGTTTGTCTGGGGTCCAAATGTCACTGGATAACATACTGTACATGTCTTTGTCTGCGAATGAGAATCAGTTATAGCTCATATAACATGTAAAGCCTAATATATTTTCTTTATTTGGTGCATTAACAAGGTCTTTTTCCCCTTGTACTAAATGTCCAAACCCAATTTGTGGCAATATTTTTTACATATTTGATTTTAATTAGGTCAGAGGACAAGTAAAACACATTTAAAGTTAAAAAAAAAATGTTGGACTTTGCAGTTATTATTTTAACACACACAGAAGGGGGCCCTGTGGGACACCAAACAATGATCCTCAGTGTCAACAAACAAAATCTGAAAACCTTTTCTTAGTGTTTCTAGATGCTGACTAGACTAATAAAACACAAACATCCCAGTAAGCCCACCTTGTTTAAATGCCAATAGTCAGGAGAAGTGTGTTGTGTGTTGTGGTGTAATGAACGTTTATGGGCACAAAGCAGCTTTGGTTTTGTCGTGTTCTTTGTTTCATTAGCCCAGTGGTTGTAATAAATGCCAACGAGCCAACGGGATAGATTTTAATTAAGTCAGTGAGAGATGAGTGGAGTGACACAGAAAGCGGGGCTGGGCGGAGAGATGGAGGTGGAGGGGGGCAGCTTTTCAATAAATCGGTTCGCTCAGGGGTTAGTCGGTGATTTCCTCGGCAAAGTGTTGGGGCCGAGCAGAACGCGCAGTAATTTGGTTGATAAATCAGCGGCGTTAGGGGCATGAAGCTTGCCGGTCCACCGGTTGGTTCCGCGTGTGATTTATGTGTTACCCGGGGGTCGTACACAAGCCCATGACAGTCCAGGATGAATTAACCAGGAGCCATGCGCGCTCCTAATGAGCGGGTATTATTTCGCACACACCCCTCCTTTAAAGAAAAGTGTGAAGAACGAGCCTGGCACACGACCCTCCCCTCTCCCCTCTCACCCACCTCCCGTCTCCACTGCGCCTTCCCCGAGCTCGCATTGATTCAGCTACACAGAGTTAAACACGCACATAGAGACACTGTGTTACAGCATAGCAGAGGCTGTGCAGTAGAGGTCTGGCACCAACTGATCGGGGTTAACTGAAGCATAGAAGTGTCAGACACACGCCCCGACAAAACACTCAAACACACAAAACAATTTCATCACGTATTGATCCTCAATAGTATCCTCACATTTCTATATGTAGCTGAGCCTGTGGCCTCCACGTTGCATCCAGAGCGCAGTGGTGTCCTCACTTAGCTGAAGGAACAACAGGCTTACTCCTCTGTAGAAATAACAGCAGGAGGTAAGTTATTAGAAAAAAATACACATGATCAACACTGCAGAAAATGACTATTAAAGCAAGTACTCTGATCTTTTACTTCAGTAAAAAGGCAGAATACACAGAAGAAGCAGCTGAAACAGAGAAATTAAAAGCTCTCATTTTGACTGTTATATTATTGGCTATTATTATTATTGAAACATAAGCAACATTTCAATACTTCTAATGTTAACTAAGGTTTGACAGGTTATTCTGAGGGTCACATACTTTATGGTCTCAGATGAAGTTAGGCTATTCAGTTAAAAAAGGAATACTTAAGAAATGGACAACTATAGCAAAAGTACAGTACTTGTGTAATATACTTTGCAGCTCTGTAGCCTATTGATTTAGCCTAATATTATTACTGTAGCATTTACTGTTGCGGTAAAGTGGAATTCATATTTAACTATACGCTGGGTCGACAGCAGGGATGAATAATTGATAAGTCAAGATGTCAACGCTGCTGAATACTGGGGAAAAAAATGGAGTTTGTGGGAGGACATTTACTTTTCATGTCATCAAGAGATGGAACTAATGTTTGTAATCATCCTATTTTATGTGTTGATCATATGTTTGAATCTATCTGAAGCTGTCGGACAAATCCAGTGAGATAAAATGTGTAGTATTTCTCTTGGAAATGTGTATAAAGTAGCCAAAATGGGAAATACTCAAATTAAGTATAAGTACCTCATAATTTTTCTTAAGCACAGTACTTCAGTAAATGTACTCAGTTATATTTCACCACTGCACACCAAGTATCTGAGTATCTAAAAGGGATTTCCAACAATTCAGCATTGTGTTTCCAAAAGCTTGGGAGACATACAGGGCCACATTAGAAATCACAGCAGGCAACGCAGAAACATCCTGACTATTAGTCTCTAGTAGCTACAGGTCAACCTCCAAAAGCAGCACATTTCCCATAATGCATCTCAACAACAACATTCATTAGACTGCCTGCCTGATGAGTCCATACCTATTTCATATTTACATATGATGAATCATAAACTGAACTTCAATAGTAAACTTGGTGGAATGCCCTTTTAAATCCAGGCTTGCTAAAGTCAGCACTGCAACAACAGGCTGTGATTTATCGAGGCTCAGTAAAAAGTTTTCAAATGCATAATTGGTTAGCTGTGTGTCCTGAATTGCCAAAGCAAAACATCGAGTAAATCAAAACGCAGCCGTCAATCAGTGCTGACTCAGTTGTTTTTAGCCCGTATGCTGATTAGCCTGCAGCTGAAAGACCGTCTAATCTGGAAACTGGATTAATAGTGATTGGATTTCAAAATTCATGACTTTCATGACTCACTTTCATCTATAATTTTAACACATAAAAACTGTTATACTGCAACTAACTGATCAGGGTGTTTGTGAGATGTGGCTAATATTTTCACATTGTTTATAGAGCATGGAAATTGTTTCTACCAATATCAGGGCTCTGTGATTTGAAGAATCTACATTTTTCCAGTGATCACTTCAATCTGGGAATCTCTTGGGATGTTCAGCACAGGCAGTGGGATTCATAAAGACATACATTCTCATAGATTAGTTTCCCTGTAGAGTTACAAACTGGGCCTGGGTTTAGGGATTCAACGCTAAATTTACAGTACAACCAGTGTTTTTGCAGCCTTTGCAGAAACCGTCTGGCTGTGTTATTTATGTTCCCAGCACTCACTGACTTTGCGCTGAAAATATCAGTTTTAGGCCTGATTTCCATGCGACACACTGCAGCAAATGATTTTATCTATTATGTGAATGGAAAGGACATTTTATTGGAGGACTAAAGGTAAGATTTTTACTGTACACTGAATGCAGTGTAGGAAGACATGATATCCCCCTAAGAATGTGAGTTATGCTATCTTTTAACACCAACCATAATGCTCAACAATGACTAAAACTGGACAAAAAAGTAATCTGGTTAAATAAAACTACTCTGTGGGTTAGCACATTAGGTTTTAGTTATATGGCACAGGGATATAAGCTGCTCTTTTCCATCCAAGCCACACGAGTCATTTCTTAAGTTTTATTGCTTGGTTGTGGGTCTCATTGCCCATCGCTCACTGCAAAACAGAAGAAAAGGTATCAGTTGAAAGATAGTTCTGCAAATAAGACCACTGTCCATGGCAGTCAGCAAATGCTTACTGTAATTGCTAAGATTATACAGTCTGTCGGTGTATTTTAAAAAGGACAAACAGCCAAGTGACAGAGCCAGAAAAAAACAAACAAACTGGTTTTTACAGGCCCTCCTGCATACTTCAAAAATGAATCTACAGCATGTACACACCTCCTCAAAATATACAAGTGCTCACGAATAAAAAAGGCTCTCCTGTGGAGCATGAGGTTTCCTTTGGAACTGTGAAACTGCAATATAAAGGCTGAGGATATGTGAGTTTGTTTATACAGTCACAGTACAACAGTGAACACACATTATACATTTCACTGAGACTGCAGCCACTCCTGTTTTGTGTTACCTGTTGTACTAGCAGCTCGTACAATGTCCATGATGCCTCCATGTGACCTTCTGCTCGAGCTGCTCATTGGCAGTCCCACAAATACTTTGCTATCAAGCATTAATGGCAGCAGTTCATAACTCCTCAGCAGTGTTCTCAGTGCCAACTATAAACGAACACTGCCATTATGGTTAAAGTGTTTGTGTCATGTTCAGTTCCCCTATTTCATTCGTGACTAATCAGACAACTCTCTAACCGCGTACCCCTGTGAACTTTGAGCAAGTTTGCTCAGTGCTCATTTGCTCAGCACAAAACTGCATCAATGATATTTAACAACTGGCTGTTTGAGCACTTGCAGCTCTTGAATCTACATGAAACTTCATCAGCAACATGATGGAAAAACATCATTAAAATATGATTCAGCGATAAAAAAGTTAAAGGGTACAGGAGTGGGTGTATAAAAAAAAAAAAAAAAAGAAAAACTTTCGGAAGTAACTGCTTGTGCCAATGAGTATTAAATTACAAAACCTAAAATTTAGTTGCCCTAAACATGAACTCAGCACTGCAGCTGGAAAGGCCTCTGTGAGCAGCACATACTGTGGGCTGAGGCTGGAAAACTCAGAGCCTTGTTTGAGAAGAAGAATTTATAATGAACAACACAGATCTGAATTGATTTGCCTCTTGGATCATGCAGGTTAAAGCAGAAAAGGTGATGTTGATTCTTGTTATGTCAGTAATGGCATTAGGTAGAAGGCTGAATTATCTCCACTCATGTTTAACCTGGCACAGATTGCACACATTTTTTTTTATTAACTTACGATTAATCATTTTTACGTATCCAGACGATTCGGGTATATTCCTAAAGTGGTGTTGATTTTTAACAGTTGTTGAACAAAAGACTCTCAAAATGGAACTGACTTTGACATCGTATTTAATCCAAAAAAGAGTAACTTACTGATTTCTTGGGAATTCTGTTGAAGTGGATATGCTTTTAATATAAACAGTGAGGTCAAATATGTCGTTTGAGAGATTATGTAATGGGTCATATGCTCAGGGTAACACAATACTCAGGTGATGTTACAGAGTCTCTCTTTAGAGCACCCCCAGATATCAGGGCAAAGATTGGAGATTTGTGTATTTATGTATGTGCAGACTCCCACGGGCTGAGAATAGCACACTAAATATTATCCTACTAATCTCTGCAAAAGTTCAGCAACTCTGCAAAAATGATTTATGTAGTACGACAATGGTGAGATGATATTTCAGTTGATGAGGATGTTGATTGCTTTTAATATTTTATGAGCCATATTTTTATTATTTTTGATCCAAAATAACAACAGAGTACAGCTGCTTCCAGTGCCTTTACCTGAGTCCACATCCACCATCCAATAAAGCAGAGAAGGACAAAAGATTTGATGTTTGTTTCCACCTGATTCATTCAGGAGACACTTGAAGCATCTCTTTCTATTTAGTGGCTGTTGCTGTCCAACCTGCACTTCATAACAGTGGACGAGCTCATTTCAGCTGAAAACCATCAAGCAACTAACAGAAAAGATCATAAGAGGGCTTTCATTCAGCTCGCTTGTGGAATGAGAAGAACAATATAATGATCCCACTGGTTACCACTAAGTGTTTACACTTTTCTTTAAAAGCAGTGCCACTTGTTTTCATATTCTGTTTCTTTTCTGCTGAACAGTTTTCATGGTGTAATGTTTGTACAGTATGTTCTCGGCCATATTGGCATAGTACTTTCATCACCTTTGTAGAACAGAACAAAAAACTCCTGAAACATGAGTCTTAAAACCAGCAGGATAACTACGAAAATGATGGCACAGCTTTCCTGAGCACACTGGAATAATCACTGAGCAAATGCAAATGTTTTGAAATGATGAATTATTTCTAAATCCTTATGGTTTTCTGGATGAAGCTATCCCATCGATACATCAAAAGTTTAGACATTTTAATTAAACTTGTTAATGATTTAATTAATAAAATTCAGTGCAGATTGTTTTCGCTCTGTGTTTCTATGACCTGCACTCCAGTAACTGAATAAGTGAATCTGAAAATCACACAGCTCATGCTCTCAAATTTCTCACTCTCAAAGAATGAACAAATATTCAGGCAAACTTCTGTAGTCATATGTGACTTTAAAATAGGGGCACCATGTGTTTAATATGTTGCGTGGGGACATAATAGAAGCACAGGTAATTTCCATATTTCACATGTGAGACATCACATGTGAAAATGTCAGTATATACAGTGGGTACGGAAAGTATTCAGACCCCCTTTAAATTTTTCACTCTTTGTGTCATTGCAGCCATTTGCCAAAATCAAAAAAGTTCATTTTATTTCTCATTAATGTACACTCAGCACCCCATCTTGACAGAAAAAACAGAAATGTAGAAATTTTTGCACATTTATTAAAAAAGAAAAACTGAAATATCACATGGTCATAAGTATTCAGACCCTTTGATCCTTTAACTCACATGCTGTCCATTTCTTCTGATCCTCCTTGAGATGGTTCTGCTCCTTCATTGGAGTCCAGCTGTGTTTAATTAAACTGATTGGACTTGATTAGGAAAGGCACACACCTGTCTATATAAGACCTTACAGCTCACAGTGCATGTCAGAGCAAATGAGAATCATGAGGTCGAAGGAACTGCCCAAGGAACTCAGAGACAGAATTGTGGCAAGGCACAGATCTGGCCAAGGTTACAAAAGAATTTCTGCAGCACTCAAGGTTCCTAAGAGCACAGTGGCCTCCATAATCCTCAAATGGAAAAAGTTTGGGACGACCAGAACTCTTCCTAGACCTGGCCGTCCAGCCAAACTGAGCAATCGTGGGAGAAGAGCCTTGGTGAGAGAGGTAAAGAAGAACCCAAAGATCACTGTGGCTGAGCTCCAGAGATGCAGTAGGGAGATGGGAGAAAGTTCCATAAAGTCAACTATCACTGCAGCCCTCCACCAGTCGGGGCTTTATGGCAGAGGGGCCTGACGGAAGCCTCTCCTCAGTGCAAGACACATGAAAGCCTGCATAGAGTTTGCCAAAAAACACATGAAGGACTCCCAGACTATGAGAAATAAGATTCTCTGGTCTGATGAGACCAAGATTGAACTTTTTGGGGTTAATTCTAAGCGGTATGTGTGGAGAAAACCAGGCACTGCTCATCACCTGCCCAATACAATCCCTACAGTGAAACATGGTGGTGGGAGCATCATGTTGTGGGGGTGTTTTTCAGCTGCAGGGACAGGACGACTGGTTGCAATTGAAGGAAAGATGAATGCGGCCAAGTACAGAGATATCCTGGAAGAAAACCTCTTCCAGAGTGCTCAGGACCTCAGACTGGGCCGAAGGTTCACCTTTCAACAGGACAATGACCCTAAGCACACAGCTAAAATAACAAAGGAGTGGCTTCGGAACAACTCTGTGACCGTTCTTGACTGGCCCAGCCAGAGCCCTGACCTAAACCCAATTGAGCTTCTCTGGAGAGACCTGAAAATGGCTGTCCACCAACGTTCACCATCCAACCTGACAGAACTGGAGAGGATCTGCAAGGAAGAATGGCAGAGGATCCCCAAATCCAGGTGTGAAAAACTTGTTGCATCATTCCCAAGAAGACTCATGGCTGTACTAGCTCAAAAGGTGCTTCTACTCAATACTGAGCACAGGGTCTGAATACTTATGACCATGTGATATTTCAGTTTTTCTTTTTTAATAAATTTGCAAAAATTTCTACATTTCTGTTTTTTTCTGTCAAGATGGGGTGCTGAGTGTACATTAATGAGAAATAAAATGAACTTTTTTGATTTTGGCAAATGGCTGCAATGACACAAAGAGTGAAAAATTTAAAGGGGTCTGAATACTTTCCGTACCCACTGTATATATATATATATAAAAACAAAAAAAATCTACAGACTTCATCATGTGAAACAGCATTTCACTTGCAACATGTGATTATTGGATATTTCACATGTGAAGCATCATATTTTACATAAAAATGTCATGTGCATTTTTGTAAAAAATAAAACCACGTAGCAAGATGGTTTATAGAAGAAAAACAAAAACAGTATCATAGAAATTCAAAGCCACAACATTTCCAGACTAGTTATGTCACCAATATGCAATCGCATCAATTCCTACATATCTTTACCAAAAGGCTTGTGATAATTAAACCTGAAGTGCCCCATTGAATCTATTTGTAATTAAAGAAAATGCTTAGTAAAGGTTATGAAACATGACGGGTTGGTGATAACTTGCAAAAGAGGTGAAGGTTTGTCACTGAGGACAAATGTCCCCCAAAAAGACAATAAGTACAGCTGGTAAATAAAGATTTGTTGGTTTGATTGGACCCTTTCTTGAAATGTGTTTTCAATTAAATTATTGTTATAACCTTATTCTTTAGTATGATAATAACAAAATACTTTTAGTAGAGAAGTACTTCTATATGGTATATAGTAAGAGTAGTCATGTAGGAAAATTCCAGGGGGTGGTAATCCGTGAATTTCTGCAGGCAGCTAAAGCCACCCACAAGTAGAGTCTCCAGATGCTACTGTTTGTAAATCTGTCAGATGGAAAACATTATGGATGTCTATAGGAATTACAGACAACTCAGAATCTCATCAACAGAGAGCGCAGGACAAACAGAGAGATTTGCTTACACCATGTGGAAAAGTCTGCATGTGCTAAAGGAGCAGGGGCATTTGCATATTTCTAAAAAGCTAGAAAAATCTATTAAAGCAAAAAATTAAATACTTCATCTGCCAGTTCCCAGCGTGCACGTCCCAGGAGTTTGTATTATAAACGCACCGGTAGCTGAAACTTTTGTTTTACTTGTGTGCGCTAATCTCCACCCTTTCCTGCTCCTACTATCATTTTGTTAGACGTTTTTTCATATTTATTTAATAAATGCCCAGAATGCAAATTGTAACTTTGTGTGTCGAGAATTAATGGAAAAAGCCCTAACTGTTAAATCGTAAAATTTGAATTAAAAAGTTCCCATGTAATGCATATCAAACATTTATTAAAGCCACGCAGAATAATTGAATTGTTCTGCTGGTCTAGGTCTGATTTGTTTAACTAAATTCTTTGGCTGTTGAAGTGTGATACAAGATTTCCCGCAAATTCCATTAAAGACACAGGTATCTTTTGTGTATTTGTGCATCTCCAATACATATCAAAAATTTTTTATCTTGCCTTTCCACTCTTCTTCCTATCTAAGCCCCAGCTCTGTCACTGCTTATCCACATCTTCAGTGCTTATCTGCATTGAGCCCCTCAGTGAGATTTCAACCACTGTGCCATGCAGTGGAAGCAGAGGCTGTCAGTCAGCTGTGCCAAAAAGATTGAAATCAGACAAGGAAAACGGAAAGAACAAACCAAAGCAAGGGTGGGAGGAATAATGTAAAGTTAATATAATTTCTGCCGTGAGTGAAAGCAGCCTTGACATACAGTGAGCTTATGGAAAGTGAAAAAATTAATTCAGCTTCTTCTGCTCATTTAAATGTCAGCTTCTGTATCCCTGAAAAGAAAAATACAAACATCTGGGAGAAGGTCTACTCTCACTTATTGGGCTGATTATTAAGCAAAGCTTATAATGTCAGCCTCCCAGATACACACTATGAAAACGTGTGTCCTGAACACACACACACACACACACACACACGCACACACACACACAGAGTAGCCCTGGAGGAACTTTGTGTTTTAGTAAGCTAAGTTTCACACATTGACTGGAGGTGTCCTTGCTTTCTACTGGTGTAATTATCACTCCGGGAAAAGTGTTTCATTAGGAAAGCTCCTCTTTCAGACACATTACTCACAGAGGGCTGGACACAGACACCCTGGACAACACGCACGTATGCACGTGCACACACACATACATGAACACCATCCACACAATCCAGTCTTTAATTCATCACCCCTCATCCTGGTCCTCACTCTGATCTGTTTTTCCAGATTTCTTCACACATCTTTCTGTTCATCTTCCATATTCTGCTTATTCTTTGATGTTAACTTCTTTAACTCAGAGACCCGTCTTTTTTTTTTTTTTTTTTTTTAAACCTGTCAGCTATTAAAGCTGCCTCTGTTTTAAACTGCCACTGACCAATTAAATCGAACGAAGATATCTTCACTTGTCTGGCGAATCGAGCACATTTTAGTGTCTAAATGTGGTAATTCAACTTTCACTTTAGTTGGGCTTGAGTGCCCAATTTTCTTTGGTTTCAGACTATCTTCGAGCCCTTCTCCCTTTCCTGCCTGTATCATCTCCCTATCTGTCCGTCCACCACCTCCTCCACCATTCACTTCCCTGCTGCCCTCTCTCTTGCTTGGGAGGCCTGCAGGTCTGCAGGTTAATGACTCGTGAAGTGTGAAAACATCCTGAGACTCAACCAGAACGAAATGCTGTTTCCAGATGTGAGTCTACAAATGTCTGGATGTTCACTTGAAATGAGTTGGAGAGGGATGGGTGGAGCAGAGTGAGAAGATGGGGGGGGGTGAGAACAAAGTAGCACACAGATGGGGGAACGCATTAGAAAAATGAGAGCATTAAAAATGATCAGAAAGAAAAATGAGGGAAACAGGACAAAGAATAATAAAAAAAAAACAACAACAAAAAACTACAAACTATTTCACCCTGCTGCTGGTCATGACTCTAGTGCTGAACCTCATATCATACTTGTCACTACTCTGCAAGTAACTAATGAAAGTGTGTATATTTAGTGTGAAGCAGCCCATGAGGACTGTTTTTCTTTAATAATGATTAAAATGTCAAACAAAAACAATGTTTGCAGGAAGTGAAAGCCATGTGCTTGTGTAATATTCGATTTACACATATGATTTATGTAAAACATAATGTCAGTGCTGCTAAGGACCTGCAGAGGACCTATAGCATCCATGATACCATTCAAGTATAACCCAAGGAAACTTCTAAACATTCAACTCCAGGGTAATTCTAAGCTTATTAATGAAAATAAACTGATTTTAAACGCCAGATCAAAATGGTATTGAATAGCCTATTTAAGCTTCTGATCAGACTATTGTTATGGCTCAGTCAGTCCCTACTGACCTATTGGAAGGTTCAGTATATTGTTATTGTCCCATAGTGCCTGCTTTACATAAGTTACGTCATTGCGATTAAAGTACAACTTGTTATGTTCAGACATTAAAACATCTTGGTTAGATTGAGGAAAAGATTGTGACTTGCATTACATCTGCCTACATCCACCATGGGTCACTGTGCTGTGGCTGCACAATGACAGGTAGTAACATTTTTAGGGCCCTACTGTCCTGTGCGTCTACTGTATGTAGGTAACGCTTATTCAATAGCATGACAACAGTCAAATCGGCTTTTAAACCACTTATACTATATGTGATGCATAATCAATAAAAACTCTTTGTTTGTTTGTTTCTCATATTTCACAGCTCAGCTAATGGAAGGCATAATGTTCACCGTGTTTACTACTGTAGTTTAACTTGTTAGCTAATGCTAATGAGACTGGTTAATATTAATGCTTTGTTTAGGAAGATGTTTGGTCAAAATCAATAGGATTCATCCTTTTTAGACCACAAATGACACTATACATCAAATAGTTGTTGAGATAATTCATCTGATTTCATCACTGGAGCCACACTACTGTAAGCTTAGTCAAACATGGAAGCAAAACTTTGAAAACAAACCCTAATCACGACAGAGCTACAGTCTGAGACACACTCTGATATAAATCAACAGTGTATCTGTTGCATTTAAAGGCACCTGCCAAATAAAAAGCCAATCACCCACCGCACATCTGCAAGAATGTGTGTGCCTGTGTATATGCATGCATTTGTGAGTCAGTGTGAGTATGAGTCCATAATCTGGCGTAAATAATGACATCTCTGTCCCCTGTCCTCTCCGGTGCCAATTCCACTAATCATTTATTCTTGGACGCTGTGAGGGTGTCAAAGCTCACACTCCTGCCTCTGAAAAACAGTGTTACCCTCACAGCACTGGTCCTTGCTGTGTAACTGCCAGCTTGATCGTGTGTGGTGAATAGCTTTAATATTTTATCTTAAACTATCATTACAAATCCACAAAGATTTGGTAAAATGAACTACAACAAGTATATTCACAATACTTCCTAATAAAACTTAAGTTTATGACAAAAAAGTGTCTTACTGATCAGGTTTGCATAGAAACACTTACTGGGTACAATAACATGAATTACACCAGCTCAGGTTCAATAAATGCATCTACATTTATTTTCATTTGTCCCATCACAGGCAATTTTTAATTTTTTGCCAATAACCATAGTGGTTATGGTTATCTATCCCTTACCTAAACCATAAAATATTATAATGGTATCTCTGTCCCTTAGAAATGACATTTGCCAAAATTCAAATGCAAATTATTGTGTGGATACTGGGCATATCTGTAAAATGTTCACTGTTTTCCAGCAAATTATCAGACCTTACAGTTCAATATTCACACATCTACATTTGATTAACCTTAGCCAGTGGCTTTGTTGCATTAAACTAATCACAGACAGGATTAGAGATATGAACCCCGATCATGGGTGTGACAGCTATATACTTTGTAGAGCCGCCATCCATCCACCCTCATGACCTCCTTGTGTTAATACAAGACATTTTTATTGCACTATATATGATCGCTATTCCTAGGAGACAGGGCAGGTAATAGTTATGTAGACACAGCAGGAGGAAATAAATACTGGTATTGAATAGTCAAAAAGCTTGCTAATTAATGTAATGGAACTTACTCTTTCATTTGCCAACAAAGTGCAGTGAACACACAAAGTATGACCAGTCAAAACTTGTCAGCAGATACAAACATCAGTGGAGTTGGTGGAATTCAAGCAGCTTAAAATTAAACCAATTAAAACCAGCCTGAACCAAAACTGATCGGCTGAAAGCGAAAAAACAATACATCGACTAGTGGCTTTAAAAAGTAAATTTCCATCATCTATTTTTCAGTTAGGTCAATAAATGGCATTTACAACAGCACATTGTCGCTCTGTTGTTTGCACTTATGAATAAATATTTGTGGCTGCACCTGGGTGTGATTTAAGAGGCTCTCCATACTCGTCAGTGAGTGTGATTGAGCTCCGAGGGGTTATGAGAGAAAATAAGTTGAAAACAGGACACAATCAATGCCATTTACCCAATAGACTCGTAGCATTTGTGTGTGTGTGTGTGTGTGTGTGTGTGTGTGTGTGTGTGTGTGTGTGTGTGTGTGTGTGTGTGTGCGTGAGCGTGTGTGTTTACCTCAAGTGTGACTGCATTTAACGTGTCAAGTTGGGGAAAAACAACCAATTGCCTCTTAGCACACGCTTTATTGACTAGTGGAACACACACACACACATACATTTACACATACACTGCAGGCATATTGACTGGTTGAAAGGAGAAACAGGTTTAAGGCAATTAGAGGAGTGTACTTTCTGCCAGAAACCCACTATGATCCTTTTCACTGCAGTTAGCCAACTACCCCTAAAGTGTGACTAATATTACATCAATGGAAGAAAGTAAAACAAGCCACTGTGCTGAACACAGCTGCTGTATCTCTACCATTATCACAACTGCACCATACCAGCAAATTAAAGGTTTACAGCCCTTTCCTAGAGATTATGTGAAGTACATAATGAACACATGTACAAACACACTAATTTAATCTAAAGTTGTTTTTCTTACACTGGGCCTGGCATTGCTGTGTGGTAAAGTCTTGTGCACTGCTGTGCTGCTATAAATTGCTTGGTGGTTGTGAAGGTACATTGACGTTGTGCTTTTAAGAAATCACCTACTGTTTTTAAATGTCAGAGCTTATTGTTTTGTAAGTGTAAATTCACAGGTGAGCTAAGTCAGTTTACTAGAGCAGGATGAAACTAATTAATACCATTTAAAGGTGATATCTAGGTGAGGATGTTGTACCACATCTGTGCCTAAATCAAAGGAGTGTTTCAGGCAATCTTTCACCCAGGTCTGCTGTTTTTGTAACTGGGTGGGTGAACATTGCTTCGGTTTGCTTATGGTTATTTGCATTAGACCATGTGCCATTTAGGTTATGTGAATATAATTGAGACAGTTTAGTTCCTGAAATAGTGTCCCTATATATGCCAGTTAAAAGTGATTGTAAAATCAGTAACTAATGTGTCTATGATGTTACAGTACTAAAGTAAAGGTTATCTTACACCTTCTGAAGTGTCTACAGCTTCCTTTATGTGTTAGATTTAGCTTGGACAATCTTTGGATGGACTTTAAATGCCAGGAGACATGGCTCTGTAATTATTTGTCCAGTAGTCGCAAGAGCTGATCTGGTATATAATATATATATTAACCACTTTTATCACAGAGCTAAGACTGAATCATTCCAATAGAAGGAACATACGTGACATTTGTTTTGTCTGTCATCACGTTACAGTTACAGTTGGCCTCCTTCAATAAGCTGATTTCCCCTATATACAACCATGTATGAGCTCTGAGTTCAGAAGAGCACAGTGCTAGGAACAGCTAAGATACTTCTAAGAAACCTCAAACTCCCAGGACCTGAGACTGAGACACACACACACACACAGACAAACACACACACACACACACACACCACTCGTAGGGGTGAGAAGGGAATTTTTTTCCATTTTATATAGATATATATTAACACATTGCAGCCAGTTTTATGCTACTTATAATTATACTTATTAAACAAAAGAAAATTAAGGACCAGTGTAGGATTTTTATATGTAAACATACATCACACTAAATATCTCAATTAAAGTAATATTTTGACATGTATTGATATATTTTAGCTTTTGGTTTCTATGGTATTCAAGATGTTGTGTGACCCGACAGATATTAAGGTTAATTTGTCTTCAGAATTTAACCCTTCTACTCATTCTATAGGTGGAAAAGATAATATAATTGTTTATTAAGACAATGAATACTTAGGGTTTTTTTTTTCCATCAAGAAAGGAAAATTTCTCACAAGGCAAAAGGTTAATCCAAGATTTATAATGAGCAAATAAAAAGTAAATAAAGAAACTTAAAAACAGAAGAGTTGTGTGAACTTTGTCATACTAACCCATACTTTATGACATTTAAATCACAAACTGAAAACCAAAAGATATTGCTTCTTCACATCCAGAAAAGTGAATAATCCACTATCACTCTAGTCACTTTTCAATTTATGGTGCTTTACAAGAAGATCCCTGCAAAATGAAGAATTCCTGAACTTGGCTGTTTTAAAAAGCCTTTTTAGATCTCATCATTATCAGCATATATTTATATATTTCTGTGTCAAGTCAACAACAAAAGCTTTTGCCGATTTGGTTCCTAACCTCATGTTAGCACAGCAAACAACACAATCAACACGTCACTACTAGTCCGTTAATTCTGATTTAGCTGAGCAACCGATGCAGCGAAGGTCAGAAGGTTAACAAGCTTGTTGTCTGAGAAAAGTTTTGCAGCAGCTGAGCATCAACAACCAAATCAGATTTTCATGCTTCTTTGCTTCTGTGGTTTTTATCTTTTGACTAGTAGTTGTATCCATTCACAGCGCTACAGGTAAAAGTTCTGTTTCTTTCATTTGAAAGAATAAAAGACTTTCAGTAACAGATGCGTTCATGTAACTGTATAACAGTGGGTCTAATTTGAGCCTGCTTGTGAAAGCTGTATCACTGCTTTACAACACTGAACTGGACTGCACTGTTAAAATCGAGGCCACTCACGCCAGCTGCATTTGGTCAGCACAGAACAGTCCACAAACCAGATTGGTGACATTGTGGATGTGGGATAAGGGCACAAATTTATCAAAAGGGGGTCCATGATCAAATATAGAACTATTCTGGGTGCTTGACATAAAACGGTCTGGGTCTCTTCATGTGAAGTGGTACACAATCATTTCTGTTCCTCTTTCATTTTCATCTCTCCATCTGTCAGAGCGTTCAAGTAGCTTTATATCACTCGACAATGTTCACACACACACACACACACACACACACACACACACACACACACACACACACACACACACACACACACACACACACACACACACACACACACACACACACACACACACACACACACACACACACACACAGAGGGAGGGAGAGAGGGACAGAAAGGCAGTCATAGACAGCTACATACAAATACTAGTGCTTACTGCTGTAATCCTCTCAGACAGGGCTTCACGCAGCCTGTGAGAGGTCAAAATACACTGTGTGAACATGGAATGGGAAGAGGGGAGATACTCACAGCACCTGAACAGAAAGAACCTGAACATTTCAACATAAAAATGGGCACAGTTTAGTGCTTTGGATATACTAAACTAAGTAAATAAAAACTAGTGAGCTATCTGATTAAGAAACAAGTAAACCTGGACAATGTTCACAATTTGACCTGAGCACCAAGATCCTTCTCATTCATTTTAAAATGATCAGTAACTTGGCACAGGTGGACTTGAGCAGGCATTCATCAAAATAAACTGACGCTGATCTCCACAATGCACGTCCAGTGGCACTTTCACATAAGCTGAAGCGTGGCAGCAAATACCAGAGAGGACAGATATTGATATTGAAAAATGATATTAATATTGTGATTATTACATTCAGACATGGTTCATAGTTATTAGCTGCTTTGTCAGATTACCAGCTTCTCTCCTACCAGTTGCTGTTGCATGTTTGAAAACTTGTCTGATGCAGAGGGAACTTGCAAAATTCAACAACGTAATAACTAGCATCACACTGCACAGTCAGATTGTCCATCTCAATGTATAAAACATACAAGTACTTTAAGCATAAAGTCCCATATACAACACATTAGAAAACAGCTACACTTTTACCTGCATGGCTGTATTTGCAAAAAACTATCTGCTCATTAACCAATTAAAATTTTAAAATCAGTAAAACCGTTATTCCATGCACTCTGTATTTACGTATCTCTCTGCTTGTCTCCTTCTGTGTATAACATGTGTTCCAGTGGGAGTACTTGGTTCAGTTTGTGTTTTATAAACATTTGAGTATGCCCACAGCTCCCCATGCGTAGGCAGGTCCCTGTGCCCTCACAGCGACTCTGTAGACATCTCTATATCAACAGTGCAAACAGCTCCAGAGCACGCACGCACCAGGATGCATGCCTCTCAGCCCCATCGGAAAGTGTGCATGTATGCTAGCATAAACACCTTATTGTCACACGTGTGCACAGACACACACACACCTGTCAGTCGTCAGGAGGAAAGAACAGCCAACTGAGGCATGGAAGTGCAGAAAAACATTTCATCATTATTACACTGTTATTCTCTCTCTCAAACACACTGTATTTCTGTATTTAGGCATCATCATTCTCACCTTTTCTCATATTTCTTTCTCACAAGGGGCTTTTCTCTCCCTCCCTCCCTCCCTCCTCAACTTAATCTCTCTCTCGGTCTCGCTCCCTTTTCTCTTCCTCTGTCTTTTTCCCCTCAAGGTGTCTAAGCTGTGAGACATTTAATCGCCGCGGTAACGGTTTCATATCTGGAACAGAAATCAAATAATGCCAGATTATTTACTCCCCCTAGCAACCAGGGAGCACAGCCCTAGCAACCGACCCAGCCAGCAGGCCAGACCTAATCAGGTTGAAAATATTTCAATTATTGTGTTGAATCTAGGTGGTGTGCGTGTGTGTGTGTGTGTCTGTGTGTGTGTGTGTCTGTGTGCGTGTGTATATAGATCAGCTTGCTGCTTGTTAATGATGTCAGTGAGCTATTGATCTGAATAACAGAGGAGAACAGAGGAGGATGGTAACAAAGAAAGGAAACCATGTTGACTCATAGAAGTGATCTAGTGCTATTAGAAGTGCTGCTGTTATGATGGAGACATTAGAAGGATACAACAACACATGGTCATTCTGGCTTGGATAGTGTAACAGTTGGCATGCTCTGTGTGTGTGTGTGTGTGTGTGTAAGACATAGAACGTGTGTGTGTGTAAGACATAGAACGACAGACTTGGCAAAGCAGAAATGACAGAGGATCGCCAAAGAGTAGGGACAGGATCCAAACTCCAGGGTGCCAAAGGACCAAATCAAGCTTTACTCCTCATTCTATCAAACACAATCGTGCTTATGCTTGTTTGTGGTTGTGATGTAGCTTTAGAAAAAGTGTAAGTGTGTGTGTGTGTGTGTGTGTGTGGGCTGGTGCTTATATGGTTTGCGTGCCTGTGTGTTTGGTGGAGGTCAGTAAATAGCTGCAGAAGGGGGAGCTTTATTGCAGGTTTGCCCAGTCAATCAATAAGCGTGTGTGTCTGCACGCAGGTTTCTGTAATCATACCATTGTTTGAAGTCTATCTACGATTAGTGCAAACCAGCACTGAAATCATTAGTTGATTCATCCATTTGTCAGACGACTTCAAATTTACAAAATGTTGGTGTCACAGCACTAAAACATGCACTAAATAAGTCTGAGAACAGTTAGAAAATTGTTGCGTATTTACATATCTAGCAGGCACAGACCAACATTATCATGTATCTAGAGTCATGTTTGTGTCCGGCTGATGAATAGAAGTCTAATATTTACCATTTTATAGCCCTGTTTAAAGTGTGCACCTATTCCAGGGGGAAATTTCTAATTCTTTAGCTGCTAAATGTTCCATCATGTTCACTAATCAGTAACCGTGTCTGCTGTTTGGTGTGGGGCAGGTAGGGAGCATAATCACTGAAAACAGCTGCCCTAATGCAAAGTTAGGCTATGTTTCTTTGGCAGACTTATTTGTCCTCATTGTTTTTCTGTACTCTAATTTTCTGTGTCTTTCTTTTTTAATATTATAATAATGAGGAAAATAGAGGAACATTGTACAAAGAGGAGGAAAAAATGAAACACATGCTCTAATCTAATCTGCTTTTTCAACCTCTAATTCTCTGATGGTAATTATGCCTGACAATTGGCCTTTGGGGACCAGACAAGTCTCTTTCATTGGCATTTGCTGTTTGGATGGAAACAGAGAGGAGAGGGTGACAGAGCAGAAAGACAGACACACAAGCCACGAGACAGAGGCAGAAAAAAGAGGGAAAACCTGACAGAAGGAAAGAATGAAGACTGTTTGAATGACAGACAGAAATGGATGTAAAAATGGGCTTTTGAGAGATTATGAATTTACATATCTTAATAGAGAAATGCATGCTACGGCTCTCCACCAAAAAAAAAAAAAAAAAGTCGCACAGCTCATCTTCAGAATTACAAAATGTATGTGACATGATTTTTGTGGGTGTGTGTGTGTGAGACATAGTTTAGGTGCTTTGTCTGAACCAGAACAAACCTGTATTTTAAGGGTTGCTCTCCTCTAAAGCTGTTATCTGTAATCTAAATTGTTTGAGTGATTTCACACTAAATGTCATTTTTGTTATAACCATATTGAAGAGCTTTCCACTCTCACTGAGCCCTCAGTGGAGGTGAGAGACCAGTTCAGTATGGGCCCGGCTTGTTTTCACCAAACTGAGGAGTTTTGATCTGAAATATTCACAATTAGCCTAACATTTAAAAAATGACACACAGTTTGAAAAAAATCACAATGCTTTTGAAGAGACTTGTAGGAAGCTTACCTGGCTCCAGACCTCTCATCACCACCCACAGCTCAAATTTTGGCAGTGATTTGAAAGGTTTGGTGTTGCTCTGTTTGGAGACAGATCCAACCCAGCCTTTGGTCCTGCATTTGTTTAGGCAGCAAAATTATTTGCATTTGAATAAAAGTAGAAATAGCGGTGTTAATCCTTTTTTTGTTGAAATGAATAAGTAAACAGAGTGAACAAACTGCCAAACTAAAACTAAACTAAATTAAAACTATGCTTAACTAAACTAAACCTCAAACTAAACAAAACCTACACTAAACTAAAGTAAAACTAAATCTACACTAAACTAAAGTAAAACTAAATCTACACTAAACTAAAGTAAAACTAAACCTACACTAAACTAAAGTAAAACTAAACCTACACTAAACTAAAGTAAAACTAAACCTACACTAAACTAAAGTAAAACTAAACCTACACTAAAGTAAAAGTAAAACTAAACCTACACTAAACTAAAGTAAAACTAAACCTACACTAAACAAAAGAAAAGTAAAACTAAACCTACACTAAACAAAAGAAAAGTAAAACTAAACTAAACCTACACTAAACAAAAGAAAAGTAAAACTAAACTAAACCTACACTAAACAAAAGAAAAGTAAAACTAAACTAAACCTACACTAAACTAAAGTAAAACTAAACTAAACAAAAGTGAAAGTAAAACTAAACTAAACTAAACCTACACTAAACTAAAGTGAAACTAAAACTAAACTCTCCCACAACAAGCACCAAATAAGAAGTCAACCTGGCGGCTGCATAATTTAGTTGTAAACAAAAAGATGATTCACTCTGAACATCACTACTCTGCATTTTTTATAGGCAGAACATTATCATGGACAAGAGACTTTGCATTTTGTACTTATACTGTACAAACCAACTTCAGCACATTCCTTTTATTCCACTGCACTTTTCATCATGCTATTAATTTGGAAAAATAATGTGATCAGTGGAGAAAAGATGCTGTTAAAGGAAGAGATGAAGGGCTGTGAAGGGACAGAGTTGCATGTCAGGAGGTTTTTGTTGGATAACGTAGAGGTCAAAAGGAGAATAAAGCATTGACGAGAAGACAGTGAAGACTCTTCTGTCAATCAGTGCCATAATCAAACTTTCCCAATTTCCTCTTTACATTACAAAGACAACCACCCCGCTATAGGTAAGCTTGCCACAGTATTTAAGTGTGTGTAAGTGTGAAAGAGTGTGTGTGTGTGTGTCAGTTGGAAAGGCAGCTAGGCGTAAAATTGAGTCCAGATTCATTAGGTTCTGTGAGCTGAGCTGCAGTTGGTTTAAGTGATACATTTCCTCTGGAAGCGGAGGTGTGTGGGTGGATGGGTGTTGTGAGGGGGGTCAGTTGTACGTTACGGGTCTCTCTCTGTCTCACACCTGTGCACAGACACACATACTCGCACACATGTGCACGTGCGCACACATGAGTAAAAGACAATTTAGAGGCCTTTATTCTATTTTCTCCCTCCTCTGTCTCGATGGTGAGTGACACTGTAAATCTGAGCCAATTTCCGCCTCTAATCATCATTAAAAAGCGCAAATTACTCTACTCTCCATTAAACACTCCCACATGCCTGCTGCTATTACTAGCTCTGCGCCCTTTTCTATACACACCAGACTGAAGCCATCCTTCTGTGTAGCTGTATCCTAGCCTCACTTTATTCATGAGGCAGGCACAGACACCAGCATATGTCAACAAATAGAAGGCAACATGCTGTAGTGTATTTGACCAAACAGCAGGACTGAACATTTCAATCTCACATCCTTCCAAGCACAAGTATCATTGAATGAAGCCATTTTTAAAGCAAAAGAGTCACTGACAGTAGATTCACCTGAAAGAGTGATTTCATAGAAAAAGAGTCCCTGTACCACCCAGAGCCACAGCACCTGGACTGAAGCCAGGCAGAGGATAATCTCTGTGCTGAGACCCACTGTACACAGGCTCCTCATTCATCAAAATGTTGAATGTATACACTGCTGTTAAAAGTCTTTGGTTCATTGACATCTCTCAGTCATGTCAAAGGTCTTAATGCTCATATATAAGAAAAGAGGCTTTCACTCGCAACCATTTATCCTGGAGAGTTTTTCCAGGAGAACCAAGAGTTGTGTCAGCAGTGTCAGGGTGAGCATGGGCGGTGAATGTACAAATTCCAGGACTTTTCGGTGGGAAATATTGAAAAATTGCCTAAATGTAAACAGAACATGATATTTTAGCTGCCTTGGATAGAAGCTATTGGCTATTACGCACAGCTCAGACGCTCTGTAGCTCATATCCCTGCTTCCTCGTTCGTCCACGTTGAGTGCCAACTGTAGCAGCTGTGTTGGAAGTTGGCAGCAATGGACAGTCTACTGGCCTGAGTACAAGGTGACCCTGATTATAAAAGATGACACCGTTTGTGCTACATCAGTTTCTGAAAAAAATACTTTTGGAGCATAAGAAATACTTTCACACTATTTGTGTTGGGAAAGTTGTCCTGAGCAAAAATCCACAGAAGTGACAGTGCAAAAATCTGCAAATATACTCAAGTTACAAGCTTTTACAAAGGTATTTGCATCAAATATATGTGAAGTACTAAAAGTTCGGACTCTGCAGAATGGCACATTTCACACAAATGTATAGACTACCATTAGATTATAGTTATGAATGAAATATTATTTTCATTTTAATGTTGGAGCTGGTAAAACTAGAGATGATTTACCCACCTTATGTGATTCTGATTATAATTACATATTTTGAATGTAATAATTATCATAAGAATGACTTTATAATACTGGCAGAGTGATCAATAGG